>NC_142165.1:93876736-94525736 GCF_029865625.1 Vigna umbellata | reverse complement strand
AAAATGAACTCTAATTACTAATGATTCTTTCTTTAAGCAGAGAAATAATCCTACTCAGATGTTAAAAGATTTGTGCTGAAAGAGCATAGTAATTTACACTAAACTTGGCCATATCCATCAAGTTGCTGTAAATACTAATAGTCAGACAAGTGGCCATGAAATATAAACTTCCAAAAGGTGCTGATCATTTGAAACTAGCCAGATTATGATTAACATTGACAAGCCTTTACATTAACTAAGCTATCACTGGGACTGGTTTCTGAGTACTCAGTTTACTCCATAAGTACTTTAAGAGTAATTAATAAAGTTGGCACTGGATATATGTGAAAGAAAGAGGAGCAATGGGTGACTGTATACAGAACTGAAATTGGAAGCTTAATTTCATGAATCGCAGAGCAATACAAAAAGAAACTGCAATTCCTTATCAAACAAACACACACAAAAGAACAATATCTGAATCGTTAATATTACTGCATTGACGAATCATCATTATGAAGTTCGGGGTAGGAGGCCAGCTCTGGATGGCCATAAACCGAAAGAGGCAACCATACAAGCGGTTGGTTCTAAGCTCACAATCGAATCTGACAAAGCACCAAATGAGGAAAAGACAAAAGATAAAAAAAAAGAGAGAGAGACTATGTGATTGGCAAAATGCAGCGAGGGAGAATTTTCCTCTCTCACGAAATACACATAAGTTTTCGTTCTTTGAACGTTTTATGTATGTTGGCAAAGGGCACAGAGCGTTTGATATATAAGCTTACACAACAGGTGAGAGAAAATCAGAAACCCAACCCAATCCAAGAACAACAAAAGTAAGCCTTCCCTCTTTCTGTTTCTCCGTCATTCCTATACAGTCCAATTACTGTAATGAACTCCCTCCAATATCCACGGAAATAGAATAAAATCAAAGTAAATCGGTGCAACATAAAATAAAGAAAGAAATACCCGAAGATGCAGGGTCGGTTTATAATGGCTTTATGAAAAGGCACAGGAGAAAAAGAAACGGCTTCGTGCGAATCAATCAATGAGTCGTAACTTTGGACCTCTTCTTTGCTTCGCTGTAAAGCACCACCCCCATGATCGTGATTCCGAACCCCGCCATTCCCATAACCGTCACCGGATTCCTGAAAATCAAAACCGAAACCACCGCCGCCACGGTGGCTTTGGCATTCCCCAACACCTGAAGCGTCAACGCGCTGGTGTGCTTCGTCACCAAAAAGTTGGTCAAGTTGACCAAATAAGCGACGGTGGCATTCCCAAGCAGCAAGAACAAAATAAAGGGGTCTCCCCTGGCTTTCTCCACAGTGTGAGCGAACACATTCCCTTCGATGTAGAGTGTAAACGGTAACAGTATGAAAGCCGCCAAGGGAGCCATGTAGAGAAGCAAGTTCATGGAGTGAAGCTTCTCCGCTTCAGAGGTCAAGAGAATCCCCTGAACCACTGACTTCAAAGCTCGACCAGCAGTTGAACCGACACACACCAAAAACCCGAACAGATGAAACAAAGGCTCGCTATTGCTAGCAACCACGATCCCAAAGACAACGGGCAAAAGCGCCAGGTAAACCTCCGCCGTTTCCTTCTTGCAGGTGATTACGAAGGCGAAGATGGCGGTGAAAAACGGCGTCGTCGCGCCGATGGCTTGGTTGAAGGAGACGGGAAGGTAGCGGAGCGAGGTGTTGCCGCAGACGACGGAGAAACAGAATATGGCGCTGAGGGCGAGGATCTTGAGGAACTGCTTCTTGGAGTGGATGTGTTGGAGGGGAACGATTTCGAGAAAGTTGATGGAGGCGTAGGAGTAGGCGGCACAGGATAGCATGTGGAGCATTGTGAGGAAGATGGGGTAGCGGTAGCCGTAGAAGCTGAGGAGGTACTTGTTCAGGAGGAGGACGCCGATGTTGGATAGGTACCACGACGCAATGATGAGGGCGGTAACCACCGTCGGCGAGAGTCCTCCGCCGTTGGATCCGAAACTGTTACGGTGCTCCCCCGGCGGCGTGGGCGGAATGTCGAGCACCTGCTCCGTACTGTCGAGCCTAGGATTGCTCATTCGACGCGTGGTCCATGTCTGCGCCTCCACCATCGCCGACAGCACGGTCCGCCTTGGGGGATGCTAAGGTTTTGTTTGGTCTGGTTTGGTTTTTGGCGGCCAGATCTGAAGGGAAGCAGAGTAAGGCGATGGTGTTGTTGGGAGGGAAGGTAATATTTGATCGCAGGATGGGGTGGGCGATTTTGGAGCGTTGGATGAAGATTGGAGGGAAGAATAATAAATAATTAAAGAGGGTTTGGTTGAGTGTTGAGGTGGGCCATGGTTGTTTTTGTTTCCCCAAAGATGGATGGCTTACACACCTTACATCCTCCGTTTAGTCTCTCCTCTGCACATGTTGAGGTTCCCTGTCGGTGTTCTATTCTCTAACATCTTGATAACGATAACATCTTCTCTCCTTTTTTTTCTTACTTCTTTCTTCCATTTTTTATTTACATACTATATTCTAATCTAAGATATGCTTCCTTCATTAACAATTATTTCACCTTTTATTCTTCCAATTTTTAGTCCAATTATATTATTTGCATGTTCTTTAGATCTCTCGTTCAAAATTCAGTTATCCCTAAATATTACGACAAACTAAAAATCCTCGTAACTCTAATAATCATCAATTGATTTTCTCTTGATGAAACTAACGATCTAAAGCTTTAGTTTGTTTTAATGGATTTAGAATGTGAATGTAAGATTGTAAGATACGAGATGCGATCTTTGTCCCGTTGATAAAACGGTCTGCTTATGATATTTGAAGATAAGCGTAAGTTAGTGGTTTTTTGTTGTGTGGGCTTAAAACAAAATATAACGCGTCTATTGGTGTTTGGATTTTTTTGAATAAGTTTTAAGCAACACCTTTGACTGCTGCTCTAAATTTCAGGACTCTTTTTACAACGCCATTTACTTTGATTCCGTGACTTTGCACAAAATCCGGGTTTTACCACTATAACAAACCACTCCAACTACAACTTAACGTTTCTAATTACACCTTTCCTTTATGGATCAAGACCTTCAAAAATACATTTACTCATTAAACAATATACTTGCAGCTATTGCTCACGCAAGTTTAATACTTTTATATTAATTATTAAACATTGATGTCACCTGGTAAAAGAAAAATATTCTTATTAGTTTATCATTTTCACAAATTAATAAATTAGTGCTCTCATAAAAATTAACAAATCATTTTTATTTAAATAAATTAAACTTTTGTTCTCATGTCATTGTCTTTAATACGCAACATTGTATTTATTACAGCATTTTTCGCGATACACTTGGCGTATTAACTCTTCAATTGCTTCCGATCATGTCTGAAGAGAATTGATTAATTAATTAATAGGGCAGACAGAGTATGGCAAGGTCAATATTTTAGTTCTGATTTTTTTGGACGCCGTGAATTTTTTCTGAGAGTGAAATGCTAATGCTGCATTCTGACGATCAAAGAATAACCGAATCTGAAAGTTTTCGCATATTTTGTAACTTTCAATGGATTAGTTGCAAGCTTCAAATATTTTACTGCTCATCGTTTAACACAGGGTCTGGTTAAGATTAAAAAAGTAATAATTACTATACTATATATGAAGATTATTTTAGGCTTTTTTTCCTTTTGTCTTTCCCCGAGTTTAGGTTATAATTAGTTATTCTTTTTGGGATTATATTTAGGTCTAAATAAGTACTTCATAATCCTTAATTATGTTCATTGTTGTTATGATAATTAATTATTTGATTGATAAAGGCAAATATGAATATTTTCGTATCACACTCAATTGCTCCCGGAAAGAATTCTATATTTTCTACAACATACCAATTTGGTATTGGAATTGGTGAGATACCTATTAACATCGTAATAAAAGATAATGATAACAGATTTTTTTAAATACTTCGATATAGTATATTTTTTCATTAGGTCTAGAATATGTTACCATAATAACAAATAAATAATAAATTAAAATATGTTACCCTAATAACAAATAAATAATAAATTAAAATATGTTACCCTAATAACAAATAAATAATAAATTAAAATATGTTACCCTAATAACAAATAAATAATAAATTACTAAAAAATTATATTGTAGGGAAAATTGTTAAAAAATTCTATTAAAATAATTTTTTATTTATTTTAAAATTCACATTATTTATGTAGCTAATTGCAAAAAAAATAGAAATAGAGAGATATACGAAGAAAATAATTTTTTGCTGTTGATAATTGGAATATTAAAATATGGCCTAATCAGATTATAATCTATGATACCCGGATGAAGTTGGATCATGTATGTTACCTAGGTTTAGTGGAACTTTTTTTTTAGGCTTAATACCCTATTTTGTCCCCAGTTTCGCTCGAAAATGTCAAATTAGTTCATCCTTTAAAAAATGCGTCAATTACGTCCTCACTTAATAAAATCTGCATCAATGAAATCCCTTCCGTTAAATCCGTACAAACGGCGTTAATTGTTAATTATTTTTCTCTCTTATTAAGTAACGCCGTTTGTACGGATTTAACGGAAGTGATTTCATTGATGCAGATTTTATTAAATGAGGACGTAATTGACGCATTTTTCAAAGGATGAATTAATTTGACATTTTCGAGCGAAACTGGGGACAAAATAGGGTATTAAGCCTTTTTTTTAAATCTAAAGAATATAATAATATTGTTGTTGGAAGTGGTTTTGTACAAGATGAAACGAAGAAAAAATAGGTAAATGTTGATAGTGTTATAAAAAGTCATCCCGAGGACTAAAAAGTAACGGTGTATAAGGAAATAAGAAAAATAAATTTGGAATTGAAATGATCAGATATATTTTCGTTTATGCTTGAAGTTTTATGTAAGATTTAACCTCCATGAAATTCTCATTTTTTCTGGAGTTATGTATATAGAAGTTATGTTAGAAATAACATTTGTCTTTCAAAAATGGAAGAGTTTAAAAAGCTTTTAGCATTGTGGGAAGACATGATCTCAAAAACCGCCCGAGAAAGTGTGACCACACGACTGGAGTAGGACGATGGAAGAAGATGAGGAAGGACCACCAACAACTTCCGTCTTTTACACATCCCAATGGAGGTGTAAGAAGAAAACACAGGGTACAAGAAGAAATTCCCCGGTTCAAGAATTTCCAGATTTGGGCCAGAAAATGCCTCGTTAATGAGCCCAAAAATAACAACCTGGAAGTGATTCAGCGTCTTCTTGGTGAAGCCAACGTGTAAGCTTCGATGGCTACGAATGTTCGCGCTGTATGTGGTGCGCTGAAAAGGTTCAGTCGGCCTCACGCCTCCAATTGGGTTTGGAAGAAGAAAGTTTTCTGCTGCAAGATGTCCACCGAGTCACCTTCCTTGACTCACACCATCACACTGCCTAATAAACCCAATGAACCTGTTCATATTGTTGCTGCTCCCGGCGTCTCCCATTCTGATTTCTGGTCATCGTTTATATTTCCTCTTCTTCTACTGCTTAATTTTGAAAGTGAAAGAAACGTAGATATAATCAAATACGATCCTGTTCATTTACTTTAAAATTTTAATAGAATCTAGAAGGTTTCATTCGGTTAGGTGCTATTTTTTATTGGTTCCCGTGAGAAATAATTGTAAAAGAAGATTGACTTGCATGCAAGTCGTTGTGTTTGAAAGGGGTAACTTGTTTCATTTTGTGTGTCTCGAGTCTGATAACATTAGGTAGCTGGGGTCCTTTAGGATTGTTGTTCACGTTGCCCTCCTTGCAGGAATGCTGTTGAATCATCTTTACTCAAGCAGTGGTTGCATAACTTGCAAACTGACAATGGGATTCTAGCTGATGGCACCATGACTCTGAGACAAGTTCTAGTTCAGGTAATCAAAGATATTTAGCTAAAACTTTTGATGAATGATAATCTTGTTCGTGAAAGAGGTTTTCTCTGCATTACTCTATGGTGTTGGATCTGCATCACATTGGTTTAAAATTTGTGAATATTTCACATTTAAGACGAAGGATTGGAATCTAATAGCGAAACCAAACACAACGTGCATATCTCAGTCGAGAATGCATGACAAGAAACTTAATTGATGTTTTACTCTTTCTTTTGAGGCTTTAACTAGGATTGTAATCCATAGAAGGCAGTCATTCAGAAAATATATTTTTTAAAGCTTTCGTAGACTATCAAGAAGCATATGTGATCTGATATGAGGCTGAGTATGGGTGAAGGGCAATGATCTTGCCTCTGACGGCTGAATTTTGAAGGTCTCCTTCACTTTGGTGATAGATGGAGTAATGAAGGAGGAGGGAGGCATAACGAAACCTCCATGACACATCGACACTCAAAATGAAGGTAACTGGGCAAGTATATGCTCTGATGACCATAATTGGGTTTCCTAGCCTTGCTTTTGTGGAGGAGTTGCAGTGTCCAATTAGAAGTCTTCCTCCTTGACCTACTAAGTCTGGAACATGGCTGTAGTTTCCCCTTAGACAGTGTATCTATACGAGATAATAAATCTAGTGGCCATCTCTTTAAGATTAATTGGGAAGATGGGTTTGGTCCTATTGGATTTTGGTGCTGCTGAGTCTTGGATTGGTAATTTTGCCCTGAACAATATCGTATATTTTATCATCTTAGAATTTGTTACGAGGGAATTTAAATAAAAGGATATTTACATTGTATTCTTCGTTTATTCATGTTTCCTTATAATTAGAAAAAAATCGGTGCAATTATTTTATATAAACAGGGAGTTGACATGTTTGGAAAGCGCATTGGGTTTCTCAAGTTTAAAGCGGACATTTTTGACAAGGAAACGGGGAAAAAGGTATGAGATGGTTTGCATAAAAGCTTTTCAATACACACACACACACACACATTGAATAATAGCACGCACATTGTCTTGACATTGTTTATAAAAATTATTTAAATAAATGCACTACAATATCTGAGGGCAAGCCTTGAAGCAGTCATGAGGTCTTTGATTTGTGAGCTGGAGGATATGGATTCATTCATATCTTGGAAATAGCCTCTCTGCTTCTGTGGGTATAACTCTGTACATATAACATCTCAGCCCCAATTAGGTGCCCTTTTTGTTGTGCTACACCTTGCAATCTCACATAAGTTTGGGCTTTGTGAGATTATCATATGCTTGGAACAGCATTGTACGTTCACACACATCATGTGTTTGAAAATACATGAGGGATTTGACCTGCCTGTAGTAATCTCATGGCCATGTATCAAACACATCCGCTTTAGGGATTTAAGATGATTAAGACCTTGGACTTGCCGACTGTGTTACAAATATTTAACCACTTCTATTATCTATATTTAGTGCTCCAATGCTGATCTCGTTCCTTTATAGTAAAGTAAACCATTATTAGATTCCAGGCATTGTCTTTGCAAGAGGACCAGCTGTGGCGGTGCTGATACTCCTGGAATCAGAGGGTGAAACATATGCTGTTCTTACGGAACAGGTAGATGCTGGTTCCTCGCAGCTTTTTTTGGTTTTTGGTTAACTAGATATATAACTGAATCTTTATGTTATGACTATTCTTATTTATAAGCCAAGGGTGCCTGTTGGAAGAATTATTTTGGAATTACCTGCCGGAATGCTGGATGATAACAAAGGTGATTTTGTTGGAACTGCTGTTCGTGAGGTCTATTTTTCTCTCCATCTTATCCAGTCCTTCTTTTTATACATAGCAGTGCTGAAAGTGCACGTTTTCTGGCCTTTTTACTTGTTTACCCGACATTTTTATTCACCTTTTCTAGTAATGTATATGTCTTAAACTTTACACGATTCTTGTATTTATGACTTTGATAGGTTGAAGAAGAGATTGGTATCAAGTTAAATGTAGAAGACATGGTTGACCTCACTGCTTTCCTTGACTCTACAACTGGATGCAGAGTTTTTCCCTCCGGGGTGTGTTTCTGAGACTTCTGTCTTTTGATCTTATTGCTTTTTCAAATTTCATGATCCTGCTGTGCAAGTTTTGTTAATGGCAATGAATAGTTTAGTATCATATCGTTGTTATGTTAAGATGTTGCATTTAGCAAACAATTAAGCAGTTTAATTTCTGGTCATTTGAGGTTAATATAGTCTAACTGTATATTAATAAACCTTGCAGACAAGCCTTATACTGCTACATACTGAAAATAGTTTATTAGTCCATAAATTTCTTCAAATGATTTGCTCCGAGTAAACTTATCAAATAAATTGACTTCTAAATGTGTCAAAATTATTCTTAAGAAACCATTGAAACTATCACTGTATTTGTTTATACATTTAGCTGATAGAGTTTATCCTTACTGCTTTTATCGCTTGGAAATCTAATTTTCATCTTTTTTTTCGTGACAAGGGAGGATGTGACGAAGAAATCAGTATTTTTCTTTACAGAGGGCGCGTTGACAAAGAGATAATCACACAACTAGAGGGAAAAGAGACTGGCCTTCGTGAACACGGGGAGCTAATTAAGGTACGCGTAGTACCTTACAAGAAACTCTGGCACACAACAGCGGATTGCAAAGTTCTGGTGGCTGTTGCACTGTTGGAAATGGCTATGAAAGAAGGGCTATTGCCTACTTTGTCTACTTAATTAACTAATAGAAATAGAAATATATAAAAAATAGTTATTTTTACGAGTCTAACAATATCCGTGTTGCATATTCTACCTAACAAGAAGAATTGATTTTTATTGTTGTGCTAGCACTATTTGGACCTTGCCAAGAAATTCTTAGTTGTACCATAACATTTTTCGAACATAACATTTTATCATGGAAAGTATATTTAAAAGACTGTTTTCCTATTGTTTATCTTTTAATCAAATTAGTGAAGCGTTTCTAAGGTTCTTACTAAAAGGGAAAAAGACCGAAGAAGATTATTGCTGAAAACTTCTGTATTCACATTTTGTATTTCATCATCAAAAGGTACAATATATATACATATGAAGGATGACCTAATAGGATAAATGAGGAAAAAATAATTACAAAATTGTCCTATATACAGCTCACTACACGGTAGTACAATTTTCTGTTATGCTACCCACAACACTTTTTGTTATTTTCATTTTGCATTTCTGTTTTGGCCTAATTGTGTAACGATTTGAGCTTTTCTTAATTTAGCCCCCACAAGCTGGAGGTAGGAAAATGTTAACCAACTCCAGATGAAAAAGCCTTGGGGGTAAAGCTTTAGTAAAGATGTCAACCACTTGATGGGAGGAGAAAACTGGTAGTAGTTGCATTAAATCTGCTTGAGATTTTTCACGAACAAGATGACAGTCAATATCTAAATGTTTGGTGTGTTTATGAAATGCTCGATTGACAACAATGTGAAGGGCGCTTTGGTTGTCATAAAATAGCACCACAAGCTTGGAACAAGTGATTTTAAGATCATGGAGTATATAAGACCGTCATTGGAATTCACAGTTCACAGGTGGTGGATGCAAGAGCACGATACTTAGCCTTATAAGAAGAACGGGTCACAATGTTTTGTTTCTTGGTTTTTCATGAGATTAAAGAATTTCCAAGAATGAAACAATAACCAGTAGCGATGAGAAACAATGCAAGTTGCCCAATCAACATCACTAAAGCAAGTATTTGGAGAAAAGAATCTTTGTGAAAAAAAAAAAGGCCCTTACCCGAGCAAGTTTTGAGATAACGTACAACTAGCATGGCAGCATTTTGATGTGCTTTAGTTGGACAAACCATAAATCGACTGAGTATTGTGGCATAAACAATGTTCAAACGAGTACTTGTGAGATAAACAAATGTCTAATCAATCGTCGGTAGGATAAAGGGTCTGCCAACAAGGGGCTTGTGTTATGATGGAGACGAAAATGCATTACTGGCAGCTAATTGCTGAAGTCGTGAATGATTAATAGAGGCAAAAGTAATGTTTCAAAGTAATCCAGCCCTTCAATTTAGGAAAAACCCTTGGTGGCAATGAGACGCGCTTTATAGCGTTCAACATTTCCAACTGGTTTTCGTTTGATGACTCACTTGCAACCAACAGGTATAACATTACTTGTAACAAATAAGTGTAACATTTATAGGCTTGTCCAACAAGGATTGAGAAGGCTCATGCTCACAAGAAAACTCAGATGGCTTTCTTGCACCTCTAAATTGTTTTACAATTCTAAAACTATTATTATCTGTAATTCAAAAAATTATACATTTCATTTTTTGTGTTTTAACGAATTTCAAAATTTTTTAAAGAATTTTTTAATTTTGAAATTCATTAAAAAGAAATGTAACCTTTAAGAGTATTTTCAAAAAATTAGAAATGCAGAATGAAATGTTTATAGGTACGTGAAGAAAAAACAAAAGACTCAACAAATAACAAATAATTATGAGATTCATAGAAACGATAATACAAACTATTATTACTTCCTACACCTCCTTGTTTTTCTTCCTACACCTCCATTAACTATATTTTATTCTTTATTAAAAATATTAAAAACCCTAAAATTCTAATTTTGTGTAAGTTGTTCCTTTCTACACCTCTCTTTTTTTTTCTTCATGCACCCCCATAAACAATATTTTATCCTTTATTAAGAAAATATTAAAAACCCTAAAATTCTAATTTCACATTCCTTTCCTTCCTTACATCGCGAAATGTTCTACACCTTCCTCCCTCATACTTCATTTGCTTCTTTTACACAAAGTCGTCGTGTAGGATTGAAGACGAAATTCTCACTTGTGATGAGAGGTGAAAGATTGAAGAAGAACGAAAATTTGGAGAAGAATAACAATTGAAAAGAAGTTTTTGGGTTATTTAAAAAAGAAGAAAAGAACTTTCAAAATGAGTGTTTTGAAAAGTATTTATGAATCCAAAAATATCATTTTGAAACATCCATTTCAGAATATATCTTTTTTAATACTTTAGAATCACTATTCCCAAAGGTATTTATGTGTATATATGTTGATGATTTTCTCATTAGAGAAAGTAATAATAGAGAATTGAACAATTCAAAAATTTTAATGATTGAATTCGAAATGACTAACCTTGATAGATTGAGTGAGGTATTTCCTTGGGATGGAATTTGTGGAAAATGAGAAAGGCCTGATACTGCACTAAAAGAAGCATGCTAAATACTAAACAAGTACTTGTGTAACAGGAGACCATATATATACTTCTCAGTGAGAGTTTTCTCAATAGATTTATGCAAAGAGGGTGTTACGATACATAAAGGGAACTTTAGATTTTGGGATATTGTTTCCTAAATCTGATCAAGTGAATAACAAGTTGTTAGTGTTATTCATATGTAGATTGGTGTGGTGATAGTATTAATAGAAAAAGCACCACACCACAGGTTGGGTGTTTATATTCATGGAAGCACCAATTTCTTGATAGAGTCAAATATATATAACAGGATCAAGTGTTGCTTATCAAGCTTCGTAATTGAATTCTACCATGAGTCAAATGGATATTGAGATAGAAAAACATATTCAGTTGAGGAGCAAACATATAGAAACTAGATTTCATCAATCATTTGAAGAATGAGAAATTTAAGATGTTGAAAGATGAACTAGGCATTGTTAGTGCTAATACTTGAATCAAGGAAAGATGTGTATGTTTTTGAGAGTGAATAATTACTTATTAGAGAGTGTGTTCTTCCTTCCTCTAACAACAAACTGTACTTCACAACCACTTTTTAATTGAGAATCATCGATAAAATATGCTGTGTATATTTTATAAATTCTTATATCAAATAAATAAACAAGGAATTATGTTAAAACAACGTGCAACCATACACAATAATCCTAAACCCAACAATTTTTTACTACATTTTTTTATTATGCAATTTTATTATTGTCCAACAATTATTAAATGTCTAAAATAACTCGATAATTTATGTCAAATTAACATCCATCTTAACCAAAAAAAATAAGTTCATAATTCTGGAGAAGAAACACAGTATAAATCAAAGACAGATGAATTACTTTCCAAAAGAGGTATGCGATCTTCAAAATATAATATTGCTGATGGGGACAAGACAACTAAATAGCAATGCTTTGCTTTCAGTGAATTACTCTGTCAGACCTTGCTGGATACAAAATCCTTATCCGTGGCATCCCATATAGTGGTGCCATCACACGTACAGAGCTTTTTATAGTTCTCGCCCACTCCTGCACTTCTGGCAATTACTGCAGCTGTTATACCATGTTTTGTTTTATCTTCAGTTGCATATACCACCATAGATCTTCCAATAAGATCTGCCACCCTCAGTTTTTCTTTGACCCCAGTGTAGAAGGCATCACCATTTTCATTGGCTTCTAGTGTTCCCAGGTCGCCAAGTGGCTGAAAAATCCAATCAAGCATGTCTCGTTATCCAAATCAAACATAAAAATGTCTCGTTATGTTTGGTTTGGAATCTAAATTTTGAAAATATTTTTTTTATAAATTAACTTTACTGTTTTGAACCCAACATGAAAAATACGGTTTGAATTGACTTTTTTTAATCAGATTGTGCTTGAAACACTAAGAACGATAAAATTATAGTAACTTCATAATACCCACTCTATCACCCATATTTAGGATATATTAGATCTATTAACTAAGAACTGCAAAATTGCCAATTTCAACTGTTAAAACTAAAATCCGCTGACATCCAACAAAATGTGAACGAGCTTGTTTGTACATGACCAACGTAAAGAAAGACTTTAAATCATAGTTCATATTTTCCAACTTCCAACCACAGAATTTAATTTATAAATTGTATCAAAATATTAAATTATTTGACGCAACATTCTTTTAAGATTTCTAAAAATCACCATTCCTCTATCAGTAACAACAGAACTCAACCAAAAAAAGGTAAGAGTACAACAAATAAACTAGACCGACTGCAAGGGACTCAAATCACCGGCTTCATTTCCTGCTCAAAAACTCTATCCCTCCAATTAAATAGTGATACTCAATTAAAACATCCACCCCATTTAATTTAGTATAACTTTGTTTGTATGAACAATTTTATATTTATTTTAACCTTATAAAATTAACTTATAAAATAAAATTTGTGTAGTTATATATTATAATATTTTTAGCTAATGTAGGATCTTCGTCATGTTATAATATTGTGTCATTAACATTCTTATCTAAAACATTATTTCCTGAAATGAGGAGCCGACACATACTGAAATACTAAAAACCACCATAGACGGTGAGGTAAAACCTGTGGAGTATCGTTGTTGGCCCCCTAGTCTCTCCCTCAACGACAGCCTATGCAAGCTCGTAGACATGATGATGTAGATAATGGGCCTAGTGCTAGTTAGTCACTGTTGCAAGCAAAGACAACAACAATCCACTTTTTGATATACCATTTTCTAACCTTGAGATTTCCTCCCTGAAATTTATCAACATGTTTTCTATTTCTCTTCGATCTCATACTGCAGATTGTACTGGAAGAAGCATCACTCTCCACTCGACTCGCCCCAAATGCAACTGCACTCTGGTTGCATCTCTTATCGAAATTATTTTGTAAACTTAATTAAGAAAGAAAGGAATTGATACTACTGCATGTGTGAGAAAAAGAAGAAACTGAATAACCCCCCCAAAGGCAGTTATTCTTCCGTGAAACTTAATTAAAAATAAGATGGATTTTCAATTGACGTGTCATAATTAGATACAAGGGGCAGAGTGTGGAATTATAATAAAAAAGACAGGTCATGCATCAATACAAGACTACTCAAGTACTGACAAAGGGGCAGAGAATGCATTATTCAATTTGGTAAAATAGGCTTTTGTTCCACTCAAAAAGGCTATCGAGGGCCTCGGTCTAGTCAGCCCGGGATAATAGGAACTGGCTTTGAAATTTCCAGAGGGTGTTGCATATAGCTTCTTTTTATCAACTCTGTATATCCCAATTAATCTGTGTCCGCCCAAGGAGGTTCAAGGGCTGACCTCCTTAAAACTTAGTCATTGGATTAGTCCAAATCAACGGGTCAGATTATTTTGAGTACCCAGTCTCAAGCCAAAGGAACGAAGAGACCTGCATTAATTAGTATCAGCCCTAGGAAGTTCAGGGGCTGATCTTCTTAAAACTTAGTCATTGGATTAATCCGAATAAACGGGTAGGATTATTTTGAGTGTACAGTTTTAAAAGTATCTAGTGTAGCCAAGGATTTTTTTTTTTTTGAGATATTCTATGTGCATCTTCCTTCCTAAATACTTGGTAATCAATGGCTGGGACTAAAGCATAAATACTTGCTTGTATAGGAACTAAAATACATAGTTTCCATGTATACGGACGGACCAAGACACAAATTGTGGGCAAGTGTGAAAACCAAATGAATATTTAAGCCTAGAAGAAATATGTCTAAACCATGTAAAGAAAAGAGAAATTTAACGGTATGTGGAAAATCATACCTCTTTGGTGTTTTCCTCATTTATCGGATTGAATATTTTACCAGTGCTTGCTGCACCTCTAGTCAGATCTCCGAACTCATTAATAGACCAACCGTGCTTTCCTGGTGACAGCCCACTAAAGTTGGCTTCAATCCTAGCTAGTTCCATGTTTACTTGAGCCAGGCGAACAACACCAAAAATATCTGGACCTTTGAATTCGGAAACAGCAGCAGATATCAAGAAATCTGAAAGGCAAAAAAAAGATTTAACTGAATCAGATGTTATACGAAAGCTGAAACCATGAAAACAGAAGTAAAAACTTATTGCTGACAGTCATATTACTCGAATGAGTCCCTTAAGCACAAGTGCCGCAATGTGTAATAAATGATATAACAGCATAATTAAAAACAAGGAAATCAGGAGACGCCATACAACTAAAAATATTTATTTAAACTGTATCTGCTGCAGCTAAGCTAAGCAAAAACAAGGTTATTCCAAATTGGGGTTGACAAAGAGAATGTTACAGACAAAGAGCCCAATTCATCCCGAAAACAACATTCTGCTGAAACAGAAATGGACCACAATGCACATCCTGCTACCTCATGTTTTTGCATTTAAGAATATAGTTAGAATTCTTCTAGAATATGATGAGTTGTATAGTGGTTATGCTCTTGTACTATTTTCTGTTTTCTTTTATTCCTTCTTATCCACGTGTTATAGCAGTATATATGGTGTACCTTTCTTTCATCAATATACAGGGAATTTCCTTTCCAATATCTTCTCTTTCTCTTTTTGTTTTTCCCTTTTATGTTATCAAGAGCTTTTCTCTAAAATGTCAGGCTTAGCTTCCAATACATCCAACCCTAGGTTTGATGGAAATTCCTCAAATCCACCACCTGACCCCTCCCAAAATCCTTCCCGTCCATATTACATCCACCCTAGAGAAAGTCCCTCGTCAGTCATTGTTTCACCAGCTCTCGTTGGCAAAAAGACTTTGATTGAAGAGTTGCTTTTACTCTATTATTGCTTAAAATTGACAGTAAGAGCAAACAGAAACCCTATATAAGATATTCTACTGCTTCATTAAAATAAAAGACAAAACAGACACAATAAAAATGGAATAATGTAGGAATAAATAGCAGAGAGAAGCAGTATCCCATGTAATATGATCATTTCCGATATTCAGAGAGGCTTGAAAATGTTTCCCGATATGGGTACGAGATTGTGAAACCTTAGATAAATTTATTTTAAAAAGAATGGTTCATATAACTGCTCCACCCCTCCAACTCTGTTTTTTGTTGCCATGAACCAAATTGGACTGACGCTCATTGAAGCTGAAATTCACATTTCTGGTACTTCTGTTTACTCCGCAACATCATTTATGAAGGAAAGAAAGTATAAAACAATAATCGATGCAACAAATAATCAAAAAAGGATGCAACACTAAGCCCAAGAAGGGAAGAATCGAATCAGGGTCTCATTTGAGGATGGGGAAGGGTAACTCAGCCACTGGCAAACCTTGGTTGAAACATTCACAACTTGGAGAAGTGCTGGCATCACCATTATCCAAGTCATGAAAATGCCTGCCAGTTGATCCGAAAATCTTTCCCTCTCCCTCCAAGAGGTTGCCTTTGGGAAGCAGCCTAGGTTCCAGTATCATCAGAACCACAGCCATAGTGAACGTGATGTTTGGGAAAAAATTGATCTTCGAGGAGCTCATTCTCGCATCGTCAAAATCCGAAGAGAAGACTTTGGAGTATCATGCAGACAATATGGCTTCCTCCATCATGGTTACAAGCCATTGGAGTTGAGCCAACTTAAGGTCCCCAGCGAGAATGATCTATATTTTGAGCTGGCCAACTCCTTATTTCCAATTTGGAGAAAGTGCTGGGTTCAGATCCATATGGGGAAATTTGGAGAAATCGAGAAAGAAAGGATCAAGAGGGAGGGATATCTTGGAAAAGAGAAAGACAAAGCAAAAAATTCTGAACTTTCAATTTTAAAATAAATATATCTTAACATTCAATAATTGTTTCCCATAGTGAGAGACATCCTCAAGCCTCTGTTTGGAGTGGAAACAAACAGGGGCCAAGTCTCCCAACCTAGCATCAACCCAATACATATATGAAGTCATATACTTATAGAAATAAGGTGATTGAGTCCTTTTAATTGGAGAAAATATAACAAATGTATCTATCATCAAGACTCATAAGTAAATTATCCAAAAATGTTGAAAATAAAAGCTAAAGCTTCTAAATTTGACTTTGTGTTCGTTTGTTGTAACAGACTTGGAACCAAAAATGTGGAGACTAAGGAATATACTATTAGGTATACAAGTTGTATGCCTTAGTATGTTACGAGTTTTTCAAAGAAAAGGAGCTTATTTCTCTGTCTGCGACAGTGAAAGAAGTAAACGAACTACCGTGACAAGGATGTAGTTTAAAGGAGCATACAAACTCAAGTTTTAAGAGGTGAAAATAAACATCCAACTTCATAATTATCACACTCATTCCTCCAAATAAACAAAATAAAGAGTAAACCACTAACATTATTTTTGCAGATTTTACAGTCTCATGTAAGGTGATTAACTTAGAAAAGGTAGTACTCTGCATCAAAATGATTTTGGTAAAATTGACTTTGAAATAAACTCTACACTAAAATGATGGGGATGTGTTTCCAAATTAATCTCACTCACATTTTTTACTTTGAAAAAGTCCCAGCGAGTGAAATTGGTTTTGGGCGCTAACAAAGCACGAAAGTCGTTAAGGAAAGCTTAGCATTACAAAATTTACAATTCAAACCGTGACAAAGCACGAAATTGACTAGCAAACCTTCCGGTATTCCTTGTCCAATTAACCGGGCTTTTCTACCAGTCTGCTCCAAGGCTTCAGTCATGGTCTTAACCGGCGTTGAACCAAGAATCCTTACAACCTGATTGCTCAAGTCCACCTCTACGTTCTTAACTCCTGAAAAAAAAATGCGAGGAGCCAAATAACGTGAACCAAGAAATCTATGGGGTGCTTAAAACCAATAGAATTGTGAATCGATATAATTTAATGTCAGCAAATCAGCTCAAAATAAACCCGTTCTGTTCTAAAGTTCCTCTACTTATGTTAGGGTTTACCTAGTCTCATGGCATTCAAGTGTGTACAGCCTGTGGGAATATCTTCCTATATAGAAGTCCCCCTTAGCATCATTATTGGAAAGTTTTTAATTGTTTCCATGATCTTGTCTAAAATCTTGGGGACAGAAGACTACGACCGTATTTGTTTCCCCTCAATCACTATCCAAATTGTGGGGAGAAGTACATTATATTTCACGAGAACTTATCTTATTAAGAGAAACTGGACATGGGCTAGGCAACGGTAACTACTGTAGCTAATGCACAATATACCTCAAATCCTGTCCTATAAACTTTGATCGGTTGGAGGTTACAAACTCCAATTCCATTCATTCATGGTTCCAAACACGTTGAATGCAGAAAATAAATTACACAAGCTGGTCCAAGCACTTAACGAAACACTTACCATTAATCTCGTGCAACTTATTTTTGACAGCATTAACACAACCTTCGCATTTCATATCCACCATGTACTCCGTCTGACCTCACAAGAAAACAAATTAGGAACTAACTAAGAATTTGACTTAACCGAGCCAAATAGCGAAGAGAGAGAACATCTAACTGACCAGTAACTCGGGCAAGACGGCATCAGGCTGCGTGAGAAAAGAAGGGAACCATTACATAGCGGGGAATTAAGTAATTGAGAGAAAAGTAGGAGAGATAAGAATGAGGAACCTGAGAAGAGAGTTTGTGATCCATGTGGAGAACAGAGGGAGGGGTAGCAAGTGTTTTGAGAAGGCCGAATCTATTGGAGGAATTGGAAGATTCGGAAGAGCGAGAGAATGAGGAAGATGACGATGATGAAGAAGATGAAAGAGAAGAGAAGGCGAAGGCTGCAGGAATAGCTGCTACAGCAGTTGCTGTTGTTGCTACTGACCTCAGAAATGCCATTTTACTCCAACTATTCCTTCTTTATTTATTTATTACACAGAACAAAACGCACTCAGGCTGGTAGGTAGGTAGCTACCTCTATGTTTGTTTCATGCCATTTCATTCCAGATGGATCCACACTTCTCCACCTTTCAAGTAGTTTTCACCTCCACCACTTTCGTTTGGATTTTATGTTTGGGTCCATCAAAATTGGCTCAGGCCTTTTCTTCCTACACCCTTATTATTACTAACTGCAGCAACATATTAAAATAAAAAGACTGAAACACCCTCACTCCTTACACCACATCAACATTCTCACTACCTTCACCGCTCCCACCATCACCCTGCATCTCCATTCCCTAGTGTAGAGAAGAAAAGGAAGACAGGGAGCTCGTTCAAAAAAACTTATTCGGAAAAACTCACTCCAAAAAAGTCATTTTTACTAAGTAAAACGTTTATTTTAAAAGTATAGGGATGCAGGAAGAAAAACTATTTGCTAAAGGCAGACCACATCATTTGAGCCCTAAACACACTGTTCAATACATGGTTTTTTCTAATATTTATTTTCATCGAATTTTATGCATATAAATTCAACAAATATTAATGATCACTGTGCTACCTCGAAACACTTTTTCTATTATGAATGCATAAACAGTTTTCCTGAAAAACATGTGCCTCGGTAGGCATTCAAAGTCATCATTTTTATATTTTTTAAATATTCAGTCTTGTATACCATTTTTATAAACCTTCTTGGGGTATGTTTTAGAAGTCGCCATTATTGAAGTATTAACACACCGATTCTAGATTTATTGATTCAACCTTGATTTTAACAAAATAATATAACGTTCAAAACAAACGTAAGAATAAAATAGTTCATAATATTTATATTTAAGGTTCAATAGTATATAATAAATTATTTGAAAGCAATAAATTTCTTGAACAATGACAAATACTTTACTTTTTTACTTTTGAGGAAAAAAATAACATTTGATTTATAATTCTTAAAAGTTCAAACCATTAAGAACCAAGTTTTCATCTATCTTTTTTTTAAAATTATTGTATTTATCGATTTTCAAATTAATTGAACTCGATTTTGTAGTTTAAATTAACCCATTGGTCCAATCCATTCTTATTTCATAAGTAGGGGCATTATGTTTCTTTCTCCACTCCTTCAAATTTCTCCCTTCACCCTATTAAAAAGGATTTTGTTACTCTAATTTTATGGCTTATCATTTAATTTACATATACATAAATATTTATATATTAGGCGACAATCATAACATAACAGAATAGACGTGACTCTTTCCGTCCTCTGTATTAAATATTGCCGGTAAGGTCAAAATTAGTAATATTTTTAATATATCTGTCATTTTAATTTGAATATAAAAATACATAAAACAAAATAATAATTTCAATCTATTTATATAAATAATATAAAATTTATAAACACTTATATAATCTTTTTAAACTATTGGGCACCTTATTTATCATGGGCCCTCAACCATGGCACCCAGACGAGTTAGCTGAAAGAAAACTGGGGAAGAGCTTGTGAAGTAAAATAATAATAATAATAATTCATAATAATAATCCAGTGTATATAGACTGTGCAACCAAAAGCACGACAAACAAGTGTACAAACAAAAAATTGAGCAGAAGAATGAATGTCCATTCTGTAAATAAACTATTTTACTCAATTGAATCATAGGTTTCTAACGAGGAAAAAGAACACGAAAATACAATGAAATGAGTGAACAGTACAAAGATAAGTTGAACATAGGAGATAGGAGGCTCCAAGGCTAAAATGCCACCTTAATTAAACAGCATAGATACCCAAAATAAGAGGAGGAAAGAAATCCCCGTGAATGTTGCTTTGCCTGCTCCTGATTCACCTGATCCAGGAGTCGCTGCAAGGACAAAATTCAATGTTTATGAACCAAGAAAACAAATTCTACTTTACAAACTCCAAATTTCAGCTACTTGGAAATTTATTACAGATGTGTGGTTCACACGAAAGTTCATTTTTCACAATTTATCATTTTGTGGTTACTATTGTGTTCGACCGAAGGTTCGTTCGTGCCATGATAGCCCTCGTGAAAGATAGTGGGTGAGAAAGATGAGAAAAAGAAATTGCATGTTTACGCTTTATGATTCTTCTGACTTAAATCCAAGCTCATCAATGAATACTGTACCACATCTATTATAATATGCATTTCAAAACTCTATTTCTGGTAGGTAGACAAGAATACGCGTCATTTTGGCCATTTCCCAAATGACATTTGACTATCTCATTTAATTAAATTTTAATCATATTTATCAATTCAATTAACTTTACCAGATTATTTTACTAAATTCTAAACTGCACTCAGTGATTGGCAGGATTTACTCAAAAGGAGAAAATTCAGAGCAGGGAGCAGCGTGTATTGTTTTTCTTCTTTTTCTCAATAGGCCAAATATCTTTAAATGGTATTTTTTTCTGAAATACTTTAACCGTAAAAAATTCTTCAATAATTATTAAAATAATTTACAAATTTATCTTTCAAATAATAAAACATTCGTCGGTCAGATTATCTGAAACGTATGTTCATGAAGGTGATGAAAGTGTATAACATCTCTATTAGTATTATCTATCGTTTTCTGTTGAATATTATTATCTGGCACTCCATAAACAAAGCACATAAGAAGAAATTAAATTTGGCGATGTTGAAAGACGTTTTTACCTGGAGGTGCCCTTGAAGCGGGAGCAGGAGCTGAAAATTAAGAAGTAGAATAAACAGAACAAAATTAGTACTACAAGCAACCACAATTAATGCATGCACTCATCTGAAAACACACTCAATAACACCTATCAAAATCTGAAAGGCTATGAACAGAAACTCTGGACACTGATGTAATTTCTCGGACAAATTCTTGAAATAGATAAATCAGAAAATAATTATAAAACATGTGAGTCCTATTTAGAAACTAAATTATATATCAAATACAACTTAAAAAAAAAAAGTGAAGTTGTAGAAGAACACTTTTTCAAGATAATTTTTTTATAATGTTTTTACCATTTAGATCATTTTTAAAAAAATAAACAAATCATTTTCGTGATAAGTTGTCCCAAGGACTCAATTTGTTGAAAATCCACCAAATTTAGTAGGAAGATTAGAAGCGAGCAATACATAAACGCACACAAGAAAATGAAAATTAAAGTGGAGAGAAGCGAGAAGAAAGTAAATAAGTTGAAAAAGATGTAAATATGAATTGAATTTTTTGAACGGAGTCCCAAAATAGGCATAGAAACAAAAGATATATGTACCATTGCAATTGGTGAGATCACTGGTGACGCCGCAGCGGCGACTGAGACCGAGAGCACTGTCGATAGAGATATTGAAATTTTCAAGCAGGCCAGGGGTGTAGAAAAGGTTGCAGAGGCAAGCGAGTTCGTTTTCTACGGTTCGCTTGAGTGGGTCGCAGCAAGAACTGGGTGGGGTGCCGGTGGAATTCAAGTAGTCCATGCACGGAATCAGCTCTTGGGCGCAAGTGCCGGTAGTTCCAGATTGCGCCTCTGCCAAACTCATCGTCAAGGCCAAAACCACCACCAACGACAGCAAACATTTGCATCCACCCATTTTTTCTTGTGTTTCTTCCCACTCCAACGATCGATCCTGTATGTGGGAAATTTTGATTTCCGTGTCTGTGGAGTATGATCTCCTTTTCCTCTCTCTCTCTTTCTCTCTCTACGGTTCCTTTTGGGATTGTTACGTTAGGTGAGAGGTGAGGTTCTTTTCCTGCTTTATAGATCCTGTTGTTGCCTCGCTGGCACGATTATGTACGCTATGATGAAATTCATGATTTATTTTTCTGCTGCAATATTTTGATGAAATTGGTTTTTAATAAATTTTATATCAGAGTTGAAATGTATACGGTGATGTGAGAAATTATTGGTGTTGTGAATTGGCCATACTTTATGTGGATGACAAGTCCACCAACTTTCGTTCTACGCGTCACTTCATCCTATAATTATACGTACATCGTTATTTTCTTGAAACAATTTCAAACAGTATCATTTTATGAAGTTTGAATAAATTTATACATAGTATACTTTTTTTTTAATTTCTATTTTGTAATTTGTCTTTACAATTCAGTTTTTAATAATACGTCATTTATTCATCAGTAGATAATAATTTTAGCTAGTGCTTTATAAATAAAGATGAAAATAAGTAATTTCGGTAATAAATATAAAAATGTTATTCATCAAAAGGTTAAAATGAATATAATATGATTTTAAAAAGATTAAATCAACAATTTTAATAACACATATATATTATAAAAAAAATCTCTAGAAAGGAATTACAGTAAACTGCAGAATTCGCATAAGCTACCTTATTAGTATTTATCTTAGGATGGTTTAGATAAGTTGGTTAAGTAGGATAAACAAGATGTTAATTTTCTTTTTTACATATATTCGTTTTTTTACGGATAAAAAAATTGTATTAACATTTATGAAATTATGTAAAATTAAAATTATTAGTTATCAAAGAAGGCATTGAATAATATGGTGACACTGAGCAGCGACCGATTAGCAGGATTGCGTCCGGAGTGAGATTTGACTGGGCTTCCTTCTTCGTTTTCATACATTAATTACTCTAAAAGGTCCCAAAAAATTGCCAATTTTTACAAGGATCTTTTGAGGGATTAGGTCCTCTGAAACTTGGAACAAAACTGCATGGATCTCGGCCATTGTTTTAATTTAACATGTGATAACTATAGTATATCAACGGTGAGATTTGTAACTGCACGGATGTAGTTATGCTTTCGAATTACAGCGGATCGATTTCCAGTTTCGGAGTCATAATTTAATTCACATTAAAACCTATTGATACTAAAACATTGTGAATGGACCATGGATTTGAGAAAGGAGATTAGGTTTTGTTGAGTTGATACTTCCAGCACATTTGTGAGTGAACTCCTTTCCAGTCATTTGCGACTTTCCAAAACCCTCCTCTGAAAAAAATAAAAAATCATAATCTTTTATTAACATTATTGCAAATACATACTTTTATAGCACAAGCAATTTCAATTTTCAAAAATATGGTACCATTTCTGTAAATAAATTGTTATATATTAGAAGTATTTGTTGATGATAATCAAGTTGAAAATTTTGACAATTATTGTATGGATAGAAAATAAATTTGTTAAGATAAGGATACTCGAGAAGAAGAGTTGAATATAGACATTATTAAGATATCAGAATAAGAAGCTTGATCAGGATAAAATAACATAAAAAAAAAAGTTTAAATGGAAGCAGAGAAATATTGAGAGAAGAATAATTGAAGCAAATATTAAATAACAATAGGTGATATACATTTATTTAACACACAATAAATATCATAAAGAAGTAAATATTTGTATTTTTTTAAAAAATAATAATAATAATTTCAAATGAGTCTAAAATTTGTATGTATATAAAAATATATTTTTTAATATTAAAATTAATTCAATGAAAAGTGAATCGATAAGAATATTTGATATTTACACAAGTAGTTTAAGACAATTATTCAATTTATGTAATTTTTTTATTTTATTATATCAAGTAACTATTATAATAGAAAGAAATACAAATAAATAAAACAAACATAAATAAAATGTGAAAAATTGCATGTATAATTTTAAACATTATAATAACATAGCGAACTGAAAAAAAAAACACAGTATTAATTTCAATAATTTAGATCGTAACTTTTATTAATTTATTTTTCTCGTTTTTATTCTATCTTTTAATAATTTATTTTCTACGATTTACATCTCTAACTCTCTCTCCATCCTTATATTTTTTTTTCGCATCCTTTTATTTGCTATATTTTTTATATATTTTTCAGTTGTAATAATCCACGAGTAATGTAACGAAATTACATAACGAAAATGGAGGAAGTTTGAAGCTGATAATGTAGTGATGTCGTAAACAAGAAAATGTGACATCACAGAGCGGAGATTGGTCCAAATGCGATTAAACACGAAACTTGTTATAGTCTTAGGCTCGTAATTTGGTACTTTTCCTTTTTCTACGTCCATTCAACAACTATATTTTGAACCCTTATCACATTCACCAACAGACAGTAACTAAATAAATAAAATAAGAAAACATTCGAGAAGCCATGAGACGCGGAAAACAAATTAAAAATCATAGAAATCCATATCAAATTAATTCTTCTATATCGAGACAATTCAGTCACAGTTGGAAAGGTCTCATCAACAGGCTCCTATTTACTGAAATATTAAACAAGAAACATTTTCATTTATGTATATTCTTATTTTCCAAGATGAACATCGATGAAATTTCGCACCACAGGTCAACCAAAACAACGAGAAACTAGAAAAGTAAAAACAAAAATAGCAGACACAATATAAAAGTAATTAAATACTGTTTCGAGGATAAAACTATGACGAGATGGTGTGAACCAAGACAAAGAAGAAAAAAAAATCTAGGGAAGCGTTTGGCATCGCACGTATTCTTAACGCGCAAGCCTCTATCGAGGTCAATGGTCAACGGTCTACGCAGATGCTATGGCGGTGGCACCCACTCGCCAGCGTCCAGCCGTCCAATTTCCAGCTACCGTTTCCACTTGAAAATATTGCTACCAATTATTTTTTATTTTTTATTTTAAAATTTCAACGAAAGTTAATGCTCTTTATAAATTGTCTTACTTTTTTTTTAATTATTTAATATGCGTATACGAAATGATAATAGAAATAGACACAAAATCCATAATCAATAAGATGGATAAAAAGTATAACAGAGAATACGAGGGCAAAAGCAAAAACATCAAAATTACACTATTGACTAAAAATTATATTCTTGTCATTATCATTTGGTCTCTAAGATAGCATTGATAAATAACCAGACTCGCTAAGGATACATTTTTAATCCATCTTGTATTAAGATATAACTCGTATTGGAAGAAACGTTCTAAAAAAAGAAAGAAACTCATTCCATACTCATTACCAAAAATTTATCTGGAAAATAAATCATTTATTTAAGTCTAAATTATAGAGAGAGCACAAAAGAAAAACATTATGGTTGGTTTTATTATTATATGCCAGTCAATACCTCATATCCTTAAATAGTTTAAGTCTTTATATTACTCGTTGTTAATATATTGTTCGAGTATACATAATGTTAATAAGTATATGATTATTGGCCTAAATATATAAACCTTGTCTATCTAATATGAAATGTCTTATTGTTCGTCCTAAAGGTATTTATCTGGAAATTTGATATCTAATTCAAAGGTATCGCCGCACACAAGTCAATAAAGCAGCTTGTATGATGCTATCTATTGAGTGGTTTTTTATTGCATTGATTTTGACTGAATCAAAATACTTAATTTGGTAATAACTAGTTTATATTTTCTTTTGTGGAACAAACTCATGTCTTCTTCTTTTTTTGTGTGTGTACATAGCGGCCATAGCAAGACCAAACAACAAAATTTTAATGAAAAATAAATATGTATATTTATATACCATAATTATGTGAAATAGTTGTTGGATGATTCCTTAAAGTATGTGGAGTAAACCATGAATCTATCTAACCCTTTTGATAAAATCACTCAAGTAATATATTATGGAGAAATACATTAAAAGGAGTTAGATTAATCCCAAAATAGAAATTGAATGAGTATCCCATAACAATTATGGTTGAACTATTTTACCTAATTTTTTTGGACTTTAACATAGAAATAACAAAACTTAATCTTGAAAGGTAATCCAAAAATAAATTTTCTTTAAGGTGAAAAAAGTCATCCATAGTCTATACTTACATCGAATTTCCAAAAGCTTTTAGTAAAAATTAAAAAATAAAAGCATTATAAATTCGTTTAAATTTTATGGTAAATTAGAAAAATATTACAGAACAACCAGAGAAATCAATGTTAGATATGATCAAGGAAGAAATGCATTAAAACACAAAACAAATTAATGTATATCCAATGAGTTTGATATTTCTAAACACAATGTCATGAACATTCATGTCATTATGGTTGAAGATAAATCTTCTTGCATTTTTCGTAGGTTACACTTCAAAGATAACCGTTTATTCCACCATACTTTTTTTACGTGATCCTTTCGGCTTTGTGAGATTCTTTCACACACCGAATTGAATTGACTATTCTATGTAAATATTAATACAAAAATATTATTAAGTAGAACTAAACCATAAACATATGAAACCCTTTTAACAAATAGAAACTTAAAGAACTTTATTACCCACGTGGCTTGATACTTGAAGGTGTGGTCAAACATAAATTGAAGATGCAAAACATAAAATAGAACTTTCATGTAAATATCATGTTAATTTCTTTCTTATAAACGACTTCAAACTTTAAACTTCCACTTATGAGAACCTTCTCATTTGCTCAATAAACAAAAAAAAATTAAAAAAAAATGTAACATAATATCCCAATAAGTACATATTATTTTCTTAACTCTTATGGTTTCACTTTTCACCAAGTTTCTTTGAATTATTTTCATTAAATTAAATTGTTAAATCCACGTTAATTCATTTTAGCTAGTTTATTTAGGAACTCGAAAAATTTGAGTCTAACCCGATTCACTAGGGATTGATAGTTCTGGTTAAACACTTAGTTAAAAAAATTTATAATTTTTTAATGTAACATTTTTTTAAATATATAACCAAAATCTAGAAAGTTCAAACTTATTTTAAAAATTTGGTTTTTCTTATTTTAAAAAATAAATAATCATTCATCCCAAAAACTAAATCATAATTCTAAATAAAATCTAAACAATCTAAAAAAATGTTTTTTCTTTTTATGTTTAGATTGATGAGCCAACCTGGCTTATCTCAACCTGAGTGAGTCTAAGGATGACAATAGATCAAGGAACACAGATAGTGTCTACCTACTACTCGACCCGTAACAAAAAAATTTTATTTGTTACTTGTCTTAATATATACCTCATCTAAAAAATATTATAGGTATTTTCAAATCCGCGAATACTCACTTCCATAAAATATAATATAAATTAAATTAATTATACGTTAAAATTTTATTTTCATTCAATTTAACCTAATAAAATATAAATTAATTTTAATTTTAATTAAATTTAACTTAATAAAATATAAATTAAATTTTAATTTTAATTTTTTTCAAGTAAAGGTTACTCGTGAATATGAATAGTATAATATCCACACTCAATCCGTTTATAAGTAGATATTAAAATATTTACTATCATGAATCACGATTTTAATAGGTTAGGTCAACTTTTTAGTCTATATTAAAATTTACAATTTTTTTTTAACTCAATCCAAATCAAACTCACAAATTTTAACCTATTTTTACATTTCCAACTCTTATTTATAAATGATAACTTGACGTTTATTTTTTTATATTAATTCTCGCAACTCTTACCTAAAATATTTCGTCACTGTATTGTTGTCTTGTACTTTATTACTTTTTTTCATATAAAGTTGACCATCAGAGTAAAAAATATATATATATATAAGACCATGTCAATTATGATAATTAAATCTCTATTACCAACTTTGATTTTTCACTTGTATCTTACTTCCCATGTAATATTGATAAAAAGATATTGTTTTTCTTTTTTTCCTTTTATCGTTTCATAATTTTCTAATTATGACTGAGCTATACCTAAACACATATTTTAAATCTCTTACCAAACTATTTTCCGTTAATTATACACAAAACTAAATATCATTGACATTAGAGAAACAAATTTGGAAACCCTCACTACATAAATGGGTGTAAAATTAAGTTATATATTACAACATATTTAGAAAGCTGATAAAAGAAAACAACATATTTGAAAAAAATACATAAACTCTCAGCAAAATAAACTTTCTTCATCTCAATATATGAAGTATAATTTCCAGTAAAATCAAGCTCTAAAATCTCATAATCAATTAAGAGAATAAGCTTTTACTAACTTCTTTACATCTTTCATCAAATTCGATTATGTACAAAAAGGAATCAGAGACATTTCCACTTATTTAGGTGACTTAAGAAAACTTGTTGAATAACTTGAATGTACAAACAAAAAATACTTCTCACAAATGCCAACAAATATATAACCTTTTTCAAGACTATACAAGTTTCACTTTTCCAAATTGTGTGTTTTTCTTATAAACATTACTATTACTTATAAGTTAACCAAAAATTCTTAGAGTATCAATATTAAATTCTAAAATGACCTCAACTCTTCCTCCATACCTAAACTTAAAATAGATCACCACCAAATAATTTCATCTCCAGTTCGTTAAAACCGTGACATCATCGAATCGGAAAAAAGTAACAGTTAAACCTTCTTGGTGACACTGGATTTTTTTTTTCCTCTTGACGAGAGCATCACATCGTAAAAAAAAATTTTAACATTTTTCACCGAAATTCATTGAGTAGAATTTTTTTTACCAGATTTTAAAATTTGATTATGTGTGAATTTTTTTATTTATCAAATTTTAAAATTTGACTGTGTTAAAAAATATATTAATTGAATTTAGAAATCTATGTATATATTTTTTTTCATCAAATTTTGAAGTCTGATTATGTGTGAGTTTTTTTTTTCATAATATTTCAAAATCCAATTAAATGTCAAATTTTTTTAAGCATCGGATTGTGATATTTGATTTGTGTTAATATTTACTTAATTTGGAGATCCCATATAGTTAAATGTATATTGAATTTTAAAATCTGACGAATACGTATCTTCAAAAATTAACTGGATTTGTTGTTCTAGTTCACATCATATCCCTCAAAAAAATTTGATCGAGTTAGTTCTCTTACGAACAGGGTAAAATGAAAAAGAAAAATCGAAGGTGCAGAAAGAAAAATGTGGAGTGCAGGAAGGAAGAAGCGCCCACCTTATGATGGCATTGGGTATTATATATCATATTAATTAACCTAATAAGACTAACATATATTTTTATCACGTTATAAAAATGGTTTTTAAACGTGAGAGTTGGTTCCACCTCACCTTACGAACTTTTATGGAAACTTTACTGAAAAAATAATTATTTTTCAAGAAATACTTTCATGAAAATATTAATATTTTAAACATAAATAAAATATAAAAACTAATATTTTTCAACTTTAGATTTTAAAAACTAAAAAGAAAAAAATATATTTAAATTTACTTGCCCTTGCATTCCGATTTTGTTTTTCCTGAAGCAATTAAAGTGCAAAATAAACCTTTATCAGCAATATACATTTTCCTAACTTGTATTTGGTGGTGGGGCGTGACGTTTATGCTTTTG
The DNA here is from genome assembly GCF_029865625.1 of Vigna umbellata. Lineage (NCBI taxonomy): Eukaryota > Viridiplantae > Streptophyta > Magnoliopsida > Fabales > Fabaceae > Vigna > Vigna umbellata. The sequence continues at coordinate 94,496,153 of NC_142165.1, read as the reverse complement.
GATTACTATCTCTGTCATTTATAATTTGTTACATGGCTACAACTTCTATTTGTTTCTTCCTGCACCCCATAAATCACTTTTTCACTAAAACTACAATAGACAGGTAAAAAATAATCTTGCATCTCGTTTTTTTTAATGAACTCTAGATGCTACAATTTAGAATATATTTTTAAATTTGAACACATGTTCTGAAATATGTATTCATAAATGTATTAAAAAAATATTTTTCAAAATATACATTCTAGAATATATTTTCGAATTTAAAAATACTTTATAAATTGTATATGTATTTAAAATATATATATATATATATATATATATATATATATATATATATATTCCAAAATAGGTGTTTAGAAAGGTAATTTTGGATTCATGTTCCCTTTTTTTTTTCACCTTTACACTTTTATCCTTCCTCTCTCTCATGCTTCTTCTCCTTCCTTTCCACCTTCGTACTTCTTCCTTTCCCTTCAATACTTCTTTTTCTTTTTCTTCTCCTTCTCCATCCTCACTTTTTTTTCCTTTTCTATTATTAAAAAATAAATTTTAAGTTGAACTCAATTTTATAAAACCAATTTATGAGGTATATATTGTAAATTAATATTATCTTTAGTCGACGTAAGACTTCTAAAACCATCCTCACACTGAGACATTTCAAATGTGAGACTAAACATTAATGTGTGATATGACAATGTCCGATAGTGGGTAAAATAATAAATCTAACAAATAATAAACTTTGTTAAAATAGGCTATAACTCGTGGTTTTAATACCAGGTTAAAAAAATGAACTTTAAACCTAACTCAACCATATCAAATCAGTTTTGTAAGGTGAGATTTTCATCCACTTACATATTGTAAACTAACCTTATCTCTAATCAATGTGAAAATTCTAAGATATTTTTTTAGGCTAAGGTATATAGATATCGAACATTGAACTAGATATTAATGGATGATCCAATAATAGTCTGATAACGGATAAAATAATAGACTCAACATTTGTCTATCTATGAATATTTTAAAATCATATTATTCAACCAGAAATACATAATTTTAAAATTTTATAAATGTATGTATGTAAAACTTCTAACAAAAACTTATAATAAAATATCATTTTATAAATTATTAATAAGTATTTATAGAAGTCTAAATTAAATATATTAAAATAAGCGAATTTTAATTTTGATAAACTATAACAATGTTAATTATGGCTAGTTTATAGTTTAAAAACCATAAAATAATATAAAATAAAAATAAAGATATAACAAATTGAAAATTAACATCAATGAGTAAATTGAGGTTTTATAAGAAAAAAAGTAATATCAATAAATTAATTATAATATCTACTAAATAAGTTATTTTATTTATTTTAACAAACAACAAGCATTAATATAAAAAAAATTGAAAGTTATTGTTTAAATAAACATTTTCAGTTATTGTTTGAATAAACTTTTTCAGAAATTCTCGTTGGTTTTGTACTGGTTTAGTAGGCTATTGACACGTTCACACTACTTTTGAAAATTTCAACTTCTGTAAAAGGTTAAACCAATTCAGCGGTCAGATTTTAATAATTATGGTCAAACCCCGTTATAAAATAGTTTTATGTTATCATATAATAACTGCTCTTTATCATCTCACCGCACCTTAAATTAGAGCTCATAAAACTGGTAATCCGGTTCGATCAGACTACACATTAATCACTTAGTGAGCTAATCCAACTTGATTTATTTATTAGCTAGCCGAAAAAATTTAAACCCGACCTGACCCACCACGGGTTGGTGAGTTAAACGGGTTGACTCATTGGTTCACTTAGTTAACTTTTTTTTCACCCTCTTCTTCTCAGATTCTTATAACATGTTACTTTGATCAATCAAATTGAAACAGTAATAATTGGACCAATTGATATAAAAGAAAGTGAAACAAAAAAAAATATTGTTATATATATTCTAAGCTCTCAAGCATAAAATTTTGCCAATTTAATTTAATTAGACATACGCATACCAAAGAAACTACATATATTTGTTAACAAAAATATATAACACAAGATAAAACTGTCATGCTTGTAGATAGGTCTAAAAACAAGATAAAATAAATGATATATTCCTGAATTATCCAATCTATAATATTATTCATCTATTAAATTGGAATCTTAAATGGATAAATCCACAGTATTATGCTTTCTTGAAGCATCTTCTTCTTTATCTCCATCTACACTATTATCCAATCTATAATTTTAGGGTTTTATTTGCAGAGGAAAACTTTTGGAAAGACAGCAACGCGAAAGGCTTTATTGTTAAGTAAAGGTTGTGCATTTTGAATAATTAATTTAACTAATTTGATTTCAATAAAAAAAATAGGATTTGAATAATTAATTTAATTTAATTAAAAAAAATAGGTGGGTTGGTGAGCCAACCCGACCCACCACGGGTTCAATCCGTGTGAGCCGGATTCTTAGTGAGCCGGGTCAAAATTGACTCGTATAAAAAATTTTCCATTCTTTTCCAACCCAACCCAACCCGGCTCAAACCCGCTCACGGATTTCAACCCATTTTGACGGCAGTACCTTAAATGGAAACTTTATCTATTTCATCTCTCTTTTAAGTTAAAATAAATAAATTATTTATTCTTTAAATTTGATGTGAATTTAAAATTTAGTTTTATTAATTTATTTTTTAAACTTTAAACATAAATACATATAATTTTTTAAACATAATTTTGTTAAGTTTTTTCATGTCAAATACATCTTAAAATGATATTTGAGTTGTTTATATTATTTTATTACATTTCAGTTTAAATATTAATTATAATACCTTTTAACAAGTAAAAAAATAATTAACATTGTTAAATTAAAAAGATTACACGTTATTATGTTTAAAGTTTGATGACATCCATATTAATTCAGATTCTTATATTCAAAACCCTATCCTCTATCTCAAATAGCTTTCACCTCACTTTTTTTTTGTTTGTTCTAATATTTTCTGGATATATTAAGGAAATTAATTTAAATATTAAATCACTTAAATTTAAATATTAAATCACTTAAATTTAAATATAGCAACTTGAAGGATATATGACCTATGATGAATGATATTTCACTAATAATATTTTATGATTGATAAAAATCTTTGATAATCCTTACATTCAGGATTTCACGGCTAGTGCAACAATTATTATGTCATTGCAGAAATAAAAGGGTTGCTTTTGAAATATTTTATTTCTTGAAACTCTTAGTGTTTAGATAAAGTAATTGTAATTATTTTCAGTTGTTGACGAGTTTTCAGATTTGTAATTGAATTAAACTATAAATGTATTATTTTCAAATTTATAGTATATTATTATATTTTTTTCATACTAAAAATAAAAGCTTATGAATTTGTTGACCAAGTTTTCCAATATAAACTTATTTAACAAGCCTATTTGATATATCGAAATTTAAAATAAATGAATTTTAATTTTACAAAGAATAAAAATATATTTAACTTAAAAAAAATACAAAATGTCAATTTCACTGTCTATTTTCTAAATAAATTTTATTTTCATCTTATTTTATATTAGACGAGGATGAAATTTTTATTTACATTTTATTTATATGAGAAAATAAGTATATTTATATATTTTCTTTTTCTAATTTTAAATATTAACAAAACATCTTCTTATTAGATAAATTTACAGAAAAAATGATATTACTATTTATACCAGAATTTTCTGTTTGGCACAATTTTTTTTTCAATTTATATATTTTTTAAATTTAACTATTTCTTTTATTTGATTAATTTTAAAATTTAATCAACTATTAAATTAAAATAAATTTCTATAATAAAAATACCTATGAAATAAACAAAATTTATCCATAGTAAAATTGTAAAAACTATTAATATTTATTTTTATAATTATAATGATAATAAAATTTTTCTTGTTATTATAAAAAATTGAATACATGTGTACAGAACATATTTTTTCTAATATTAAATATAAAAAATTATAATAGTATAAAAATTAAATAAATAATAAAGGAAATATTAAATATTAATTAAATAAACTTTAAATAATTATAAAAAAGAGTATAAATATTAAATATGTTTTCTAGAACTATGATAGGAAACTAGAAAAAAAAAGTATAAATTCCTGTACCATCTAATAAATTAAAAATGTTTTAATAATTTAAAATTGATACCAGAAAAAGTATTGGAGGAGAAGACAAGAATGAATAAATGTGTAAGTATGAATCAATTAAAACGAATTTGAATATTATAAGAAAAGACTCATTTGTTATTAATATTTAGCAATGAGGAATATTGTAAAAGAAGTTGGCTTGTTCTTGTGGCCAAATACCAAAGATCGCATTCACTTTCCTTTGCCTTTTAAAATATGATTTATTTTATTGCTTCATGCAATTGCGCAGCAATTGGCGCCAACAGCCAATGAACAAACTAGAGAGGAATTTATACAAATAAACCATAAATCTAAAAAAAAAAACTTTTTCTTTTTTTACTTTGGAGGTGGTGTCCTTTAGCTACTAAATCACATAAATAATTTGATATTTGTGTATACTAATTAAAGATCGAAGTTAGATATTCAATTTAGAAACACGATTAAAAATGATGATTTTTACTCTTAAATGGCCATGAACAAGAAGGAAAAAGTTCAATTAATTATAAATAAGTAGCCCCAGCTGGTTATAAAAAAAACAATATAAGTAGAGCTAAAGTCTAACATTGGGCAATGTACCAATGTACCGAACTTGAACTAAATTTGAATGCACACAATTGGTTGTTTTTCTGTCCGATCTGTGTTTTATGACGTTCAAATCTTCATCGGATTTTTTAAGGTACCCCACCCAAATATTTTTTTTCACATGATTGTTAAGGTTATGCCTGCTTTATGATTTGGACTTCAAAGCGTTGAAAATGCAAATTGAAAAATAAGGACATGTATTTTCTTATTCTTTTCACATCTTCATCTTGAAACTTTCTTCTCTCTCCAAATGAATTTTTCAATTTACCTGCATATCCTTTTGTAAGCATCTTGTGCATTTGAGAATCATAATATAAACTCTTGATCTGAAATAAACTGTACTATTTAAGTATAAAAAGACAGATACATTAAAATCCCATCCTCGTTTATTTTACTGCCAAAGTGATGTGTAGAACTGTCATTATATACAAGTACCATATATAACCTTAATTTTCTATCGCAGGACATTTAATGCAGCAGATAGGGTATCCAAAAAATATAACAGATCTTCATCTTCAATTTCTTGATGTTTAGCTTACAGATAATAAATTTCATGTCCATTAATTGATCTTCATTTCAATATTCAGCTAACCCTTTGTTGACTTCCTTTAAGATTGTAATATAGTATATAACTTTTGACATATGAGGTTTCACCAAGTCACTTATCTCTATATCTCTCTGTTCAACTTTATATTACAGTCATATCAATCTTCCCTTGTCCTCTCCGGTGAGTATTCATTATTTTTCTCTTTTCATTTTTTTTCACAAATTTTACGTTTCATAAATGTAATTTCTTTAAAAATAATACCATGATTAACACATAGTTATGTCACTTATATACAAAGGAACGGTTTAGAGTCGAAATCAAACTTAGAAATAAAATCTTTTATTTAAAATTTATATTTTGAGATTTTTTTATGTAAATTTTCTATTAAATTATTATAATTTTTTTAATAGATAATAAGGTTCTAATTAGTTTAATCTTTGTTAGTTTTTATTATTTAGCTAATTCTTTCTTAATAAACTCATATTATAATTGTTAAGATTATTTTATAAGTTAAATAATTTATTTTTTATATAATTAATTATGTCAATTGGTTTATTATTTTCTTAACTTATAATTTTTCTTGAGATATTAAATTTTAAAAATAAATCAAATTTATCAAGATCCAATAATTATCATGTATAAAAAAAATTAAACATTTTTTAAAAGTGTATAATTTAGTGACTTTAATTTTTTAACATTACATAAAACTTTAGAAGAACTTTGTCAAAACAGAAGAACTTTAGTATAGAAGAAAACAAGAAGAAATAATGAGTGAAATCAATAGATAAAAAATAATAGTAAGAAAATAAAAGTCAAAATTGATTATAAGAGAATAAAAACAACTAATTTGTTTTTCTAAATAAAATTATAATTCATTGAAAAAAGTTTTAATTCATTAAATATTATTTTTAATATCAATAAAAATTGTCAAAAACTGATATAATAATTTAATTTTATTTTATTTTCAGACACAAAATTATGATTAATTTAATAGAGAGTACCAATTTTATTTAAGACCTTTGCTTCTTAAACATAATTTTATAATTAATTTAATAGAGATATATTAATACTAAAAAATTCATATTTTTTTCTTAACATAATTTTATAATTAATTTAATAAAGTAATATTAATATTAAAAAAATGATTTGTGTTTCTTTTCATGCATATAAAATTTTAAAATATTTGTTCAAAAATATGTGAATGTTTGTTTCATTTTTTGGAAAATATTTTTTTTAAACTTTTATTTCTTTAAAATTTTAAATCATTATGTTTAGTCATTGTATTTATTTTTAAATAGACGAACAACATCTAAGTTACCAATCTTAATAATTTTTTTAAGAAATAGGAGTGATATTACATTAATACTGATATATGTCATTTAGTATTACTATTATTTAATTTTTTGTTCTAACATGCAAATAATGAATTAGTTTCCTGTAATATTTGAAATATAAAAATAGAAAATTCAATTTAAAGGGAAATAAAAAGTTTATAAAAAAAAAAATTAAGAATATCATTTGAAAAGCAGTGGGTATCGAATTGGAACATCCGTCGATGAATCGGCAGTTTCAAAGTTCGGAGTCTTGCAACTTGCAACTTGCAACTTGTTATCTAGCCTTCTCTACCAAATCTCCTTTTATTATCGGTTTATCGATTTGGTCCCAATCCAATCACAAACAAAGTGAGTCAATGCCGTGGAGGCGTGGACGAGAGATGGTAAATCAGTGTTAGGCAGGGAGACACATACACAACCTAAGAACTGTGCATGCAATCCTTCTTCCATTTTCACCACTACATAAGGGATCATTCGTCGTAAGACTCTCCATTCTTCACAAAATCATAAGCATGGCAACAAAGCTACTATGCCTTTCTCTGCTCATTCTAAATCTGCTCCTTCACATGTCTACCACCGCCGAATCCGCAGCTGCGACAACAGACTTTATCAAGTCCTCATGCAAGGCGACAAGGTACCCCGTGGCGTGCGTTGAAAGCCTCTCAGGCTACGCCAGCAAGATTAGGCAGAGCGAGGAAGAACTAGCCAGCACTGCCCTGAGCGTGAGCGTATCCAAGACTCGATCATGCGTATCATCTCTTGAGAAAATGAAGAAGACGAAGGGACTGAAAGTAAGAGAGAACAATGCGGTGCAAGATTGCATAGAGAACATGAATGATAGTGTGGACAATCTTAACCGATCGCTGAAGGAGCTGGGCCTCCTGGGTAAGCGTAAGGGGAAGTATTCCCGGTGGCACATCAGCAATATTCAGACTTGGGTTAGTGCTGCTATGACTTATCAGGACACGTGTCTTGACAGCATTGATGATGCTAATTCCAAGTCTTCCATTAAACCTAAGGTTGTCGATGCTTCTCAAGTCACCAGTAATGCTCTTGCGTTGGTTAATCGCTTTGCCTCCAAGTACCGCACTTAGACGCCGTTATCATGTCTGCTTAAAACATTCATTTCTTCCACTGCTTTACCCAATAATAAGTCATCATGTGGTTTCATATGTTCATTTTGCCCTATGTAATGCATGCATGCTCTGTAAGTGTAAATGGGCAATATAATTTGAGTGGTTCGATTGTATTCTTGATTAATAAATTTGTGATTTTGAAGGCGTTTTCATTAAAATGAAAAGGACTTGCTAATTTCTTGTTTGTGACTGCTAAAAAGAGTTTCTGGCTATATCTTGGCCTCAGAACCCATGGAATAATGGACACGATTCAAGTTCCTTTATGAGAGAGTTATTCACTACGTACGCTTATTGGTTTTTAAGTAACCAATTAACCTTCCTAAACAGTTAAGAATTCACTCAAACCAAAGAATTGAGTTGAGTCCGTCTCCGGAGAAGGATAGAATTGAATCATAAAAAGAGTTTGATCAACATGATTACAAATCAAGTCAAGTCAGTGATCCATGTTAATTCAAATTAACTCTGATCCAAGCCAAACTTAATAAATCATACTCAAATCTTCATAAGTCAGTTTACATTAAAATAGAATCAAGTTAATTCAATTTTTATATAATAGACCTAATAATGTAGACTTAAAATCAATTTTCAAAGTATCAATTTTGGTTAAATGGAAAAAAAATCAAAATTTAATTAAAATATATTTAATTTGAATTATAAATCTAATATATAATGGATCTGGAAATTTAAAAAATCTAATCCATAACTATCTAGACTAGCCATATAGAAGATTTTTTTCCTTCTTAAGTGGTTAATTATATATATATATATATATATATATATATATATATATATATATATATATATATTAAAAGATATTATATCAATCTATCCATATATTAATTAAATGAGTATAAAAAAATATTAGATGAGTTATTTTATTTATTAATTAAACGAATATAACAAAAAAAATTAAACGGGTCTAGCAATAAACATTAGATGAATATGTCTACACTTATTAAGTTAGTCTAACAAACATTAAACAAATATAGTAATATACATTAGATGAGTTTGTTCATAGACTAATTAGACGAGTATAACAAAAAACATTAGACGAGCTATTCCATTCATTGATTAAAAAAATATGACAAAAAATATTAAACGAAGTTATCGATGCATTGATTAAAGAAGTTTAACAATATATTTTGAACGAGTTTGTCCATAGAACCATTAAACAAGTATAGATACAAACATTAAATGAGACGAATATGTTTATTCATCGATAAGACAAGCCTGATAATACTCATTGCACAAGTTTGTCCATATGCAAATTATACGAATTTATTAATACACATTATATGAGTTTGTCCATTCATTGATTAAACGAGACTTACTATATGAATCTGCACATATATTAATTAAATGTCTATGTCCATACACCGTTTAAATGAGTCTAACAATATATTAGACAAATACATCTATACACAGATTAGATGAGTATATTAATACATATTAAACGAGTTTGTTCACTCATTAAATGACTTACAAAACACATTACATGAGTTTGAATATACATTAATCAAATAAGTCTAGCAATATACGTTATACGAGTGTGTCCATATACTGATTATACAAATCATGCAATACATAGTAGACGAGTTTGTCGATATATTGATTAGACGAGTCTACCAATACATATCAAACAAGTCTTTGCATACATTGATTAGTTAGAATAGTATAACATAAAAATTACACAAGTCTAACAATACAATTAGAGGATACTATCCATCCAATAATTAAATGGGTATAAAAAATATTAAACAAATCACATACATTGATTAGATGATTCATATGTTGATTAGATGAATATTACAATAATTATTAGACAAGTCTAGGAAGACATTAATTAGAAGTAAAACCAACAATATTAGACGAGTCAAACGATGTACAGGTAAGTCTAGTAATACACATTAGACGAGTCATTCATATATCGATTAAACGACATTAACAATATACATTATGCAAGTCTTTTTATTCACAAATTAAACGAGTATATTAATATACATTAGACAAGTCTATTCATTCACTGATTAGATAAATCTTACAATGAGTTTGTTCACAGATTGATCATATGAGTATAACGAAAAATATTAGATGAGTACAATAATACACATTAGACGAGTCTGTACTTATTAGATAAGTATAGCCAAAAAAATATTAAATAAGTCATTCCATAAGTTAATTAGATGAATCTAAGAGTACACATTAGACGAATATGTTTGTACGTTGATTATATGAGTCTTGCAACACACATTAGACGAGTTTGTTTACACACCGATAGACGACTATAACAATATATGTTAACACATATTAGACAAGTCTATTAATACACATTAGACGACTCTATCCATTTTTTATTATATGAGTCTTGTAATATACATTAGACAAGCTTGTCCATACTAGACGAGTCTGGTAATACACATTAGATAAGTGTGTTCGCACTAGTGCAAAAACAGCGTATAACGTCACGCGTTCAACGTCAAACCACTCAATAGCCAACGTTAAAAATGACCGGTGGCATTTTTGTAAATAAATGCAATTATTAAACGTCGTTTAGAATTGTCATTCGACGTAAAAGGATATAAAACGTCGAATGCCCCAGCGTTAGACGTCAAAATTAGTGAATTAAATAAAAACTTGAGCATGAGATTGAAAATTCATTCACTTTATCTTAGCGCGCGAGATCCTCTTCTCTGCTCAAACTTTTCTCGAACGAAGTTTGACGACCATCACATGTAATATTTCTTTCATTTGATACAAATGCATGTTAATTTACTACTTTAGGTATGATTTTTGTTTGTTTTGACCGATTATTTTTCGTGTTGTTGTCCTTTAAAGGCGCATTCTGCTTTCTCTCTCACGTGTGGCAACACTTTATTCTGATGAACCAAGGTTATTTTTCGTTTTCGTTTTGAAGAACTTATTTGTTAAACTTGTTTGTTGTTATTGTTTGGGTGAACTTGTTTGTTGTTATTGTTTGGGTGAACTTGTTTGTTGTTGTTGTTTGATTGAACTTGTTTGTTGTTTGATTGGACTTGTTTGTTGTTTGTCATTGTTGTTTGTCATTGTTATTTGTTGTTGATACTATATTACACGTTCATAGTTCATGCTTTACAAAATACCAAAAACTGAAATTTGTTGTTTTTCTGTTTTTCAGATCTTGTAGAGTTGTAAAAAAGGATCACAATTAATTTAAAAAAATAAAAAAATTGTTAACGTCAGTTTATTGATAAAATTCGACGTTAACGTCGAATTTTTTAAATTCGACGTCAATTTAACGTCTCCCGATATGACGTCGTTCTCGAATTTGACATGAAAGGCCCAAAATATTCGACGTTGTATGCTATTTTTGCACTAGTATCGTATATTGATTAGACGAGTCTAGCAATATATACTATACGAGTTTGTCAATGTATTGATTAGACGAGTCTAGTAATATACATTATATCAATTTTTTTGTATATTGATTTGTATTTTTAATGAGTCTACTTTATACATCTTTTATACTTTTAGAGAATATTATATATTTTTACATATGTTATATTTTTTTTATATTTTTTACAGAGTCTATTATTTATATTTTTATAAACATATTGATTTTCTAAACTTATAAATAATTTTTTGAAGTTAATTGTATTCAAAACTTAATTATAAACTTAAAAATATTTATTATTTCTTTCTTCAATTTCTAAATATCTTTTAATAAATATTAGAATATCTTTTAATAGATATACGAACAAACATCAATGTACGTGTAAATACAAATTTAAAACTAGTTTATAAGATGTGTTATTTTTAAAGTAACTGGAACGTGAACTTTTGTATAAACAAAAGTTACTAAAAACAATTTAAAAGAATGTTAGAAGACAGAATTGAATTTTTTTTTTTAGAAAAATAAAAAGAAATCTAGGTGTGAAATAAAAGTACATAGTATCCGTTTAAAAGAAAATATTCTAATGCATAAATTACGTGATACTTTTTAAAAATATTAATAATATATCTAACGGTTCTTTCTCAATACATTGTCCATTATTAGATAACTGTATTATTGTTCGATTTTAGATTTCATTCTTATTTTGTAAGTCTCTTTTCTGATTTTATAATTTATAATAAACTCTAGCCAACGTTAAAATATATATTAAAAATGTTTAAAACTAAATGAGCAATACTCCTAAAAATAATCATTGACACGCAATTTAACACCAAGTAAAGATAAAAGGAAAATGGCAATATGTTGTGATAACTAGTGGTTCATATAAGGCCATGATGAGTTCAATCCTTTGGAAGAGAACCCACTCCAAGGAGAGGGCTAATTGTTATCCACGTTGCTTTTATTTTCCAACCATGAAAAATAGATAACTAAAAACTCAAACCATGTAAGCTAATTGCATATTTTGTAGGTCATTAAGACACAGGAGCACAATATTTTCTGTTCTCTAAAATATTAAATTAATATATTTATTAAATTTATTTCTGGTGAAGCTTAAATTCGTAAAATAGAAAAAGCTGTAATTTTATATATACTGTCAACACTCAATTTTGTCCGGGTTGAAAAAAAAATGTGTGTTTTTATTGGGTTTTTTTATTTTTATTTTATTTTACCTTTTTGTTCTATTCTATTTTTTATGTATTTAGATTTTTGCTTTTAATTCAATTTCTATTTTTCTTATCTTCAATTTGTTTTAATAGAGTTAATTAATCAAAATAATTAAAAAATTGAAAAATAAAATTAAAACTGAAAATAAAATAAATAAATAAAAAAAAAAAATAATAAAATGAAATTGAAACAAATAGAAAACGTGGAAAAGGGCGCGTGAAGGAGGGTGTCTCAGCAGGGGGGACAAGGTGGTTAAGGAGAATTTTTCCAATATTTCGGAGAGGAGGGGACAAGGTGGTTAGGGGAATATTTGCGAAGATTTGGCAGGAGGAGAATTGGATTTTGGGTGGATCAGAGAGAGAGAAGAAGGGAGGAAGGGCACGCAGGGAAGGAGGATTTTCTGGAATCATCATCCAGAGTTATCATTGGCACCAGCACCGGCAGAGAAGGAGAAGAGCGTGAAGAGGTCACCGGCTACGCAGTGGACGACAGCAGCAAACGTAGTAGCAGGTAAGTCTCTATGCATCCAGACTCATCGTGTGCTTACTGCATAACTGCTTCTGCTACTTCTTCCATCATGAACGTTTTTCCTCTGAATATCCTGGGTTCCCTCATCACCAACCTCCCCTTCTTTTCATTCTCTGTTACACCATATTTCCTCTCTCTGCTATAACTCCCATGCTCACGGCCAATCTCAACAAATCAAAATCCAAAACCCATCGCACAATCCAAGAATGAAGAGATGAACTGGAGCGATGGCCGATGATGGTCTCAGCGGTGAAAGGCGGAGAGCTCGACGAAGAAGAGGCAGCTCGTATGTTTGAACTGGCGGAGACGAACCCCTCCCTGGGTTGCCGGTATCGGAGAGTGCAGACAAGAGCAAGGAAGCAGTGGCGCGAGGGTATTGAGTCCCGGCGGCCTGGAGCTGTTGAGAAGGAATTTGGTGGCCGTGGAGGTGGCCGAGGAGGTGGATGAGTATAGGCATGGGGAGGGACATCATCGTGACAGTGCATGCTCGTCGTGGAGGTTTTAGCAATGGTGAAGTGGATGTTGATGGATGAGGATGGCACGAGCGGATCGGAGATGAAGACGGAGGAAAACCATCCCTGAGAATCGCTGGTTTTTGAAGAGAGAGAAGTGGAAACGATGGTGTCTTGGCTGACGGTGGTTCTGGTGGTGCGAAGGGGTCGCCGGTGAAGCCAAGGCGCGTTCTGTTTGAGGTGACGGTGGTCGGCCATGGCAGAGGTGGTGATCAGTTGTGGTGATTGAACAAGAAACCTTGAATCTCTGGAGAAGGTGCAAATCGGCTTGAAGGAGTGAGAATGAGGATGAATCTCTGAACCCCTAGGAAATTCTAGGTCAGAAGCATTGGACTGGGCCAGGCCCAGAAATGAACGTACGTCCGGGAACATTCAGCCTTTTTTTGACCGTTCGTTCAACATTCCAAATGAACGAGCGCTCGTTATCTAAACAAGCGAACGCTCGTTATCTAAACGAGGGAGCGCTCGTTAACCTTGAGCCTTTTTGACCGTTCGTTAACCATTCCAAACGAACGAACGCTCATTATCCAAACGAGCGAACGCTCGCCTTTTTGACCGTTCGTTCAACATTCTCATCAAACGAGCGAACGTTCGTTGTCCTTAAGCTTTTTTGACCGTTCGTTCAAGCACTCTCACCAACGAGCGCTCGTTATCCAAAAGAGCGAACGCTCATTATCCAAACGAGCGAACGCTCGCTTTTTTGACCGTTCGTTCAACATTCTCATCAAACGAGCGAACGCTCGTTGTCCTTAAGCCTTTTTGACCGTTCGTTAACCATTCCAAACGAACGAACGCTCATTATCCAAACGAGCGAACGCTCGCCTTTTTGACCGTTCGTTCAACATTCTCATCAAACGAGCGAACGTTCGTTGTCCTTAAGCTTTTTTGACCGTTCGTTCAGCACTCTCACCAACGAGCGCTCGTTATCCAAAAGAGCGAACGCTCATTATCCAAACGAGCGAACGCTCGCCTTTTTGACCGTTCGTTCAGCACTCTCACCAACGAGCGCTCGTTATCCAAACGAGCGAACGCTCGTTATCCTTAAGCTTTTTGACCGTTCGTTCAAACCTTCTCACCAACGAGTGCTAGTTATCCCAATGAGCGAACGCTCGTTATCCTTAAGCTTTTTGACCGTTCGTTCAAATTTTCTCCCTGAAGAGCACTCGAACGAGCGTTCGTTTCCGAACCAATGAACGCTCGTTACTCAGCTTCAATTTCTCAACGTCCGTTCGTCATGCCTTCAACGAGCGTTCGTTATTGAGTCTTCGTTCTCCACGTCCGTTCGTCATATCTCTTGACGAACGCTCGTCATTCGGTCACATTTCTAAACGTCCGTCCGTTATGTTCCCCAATGGACGTTCGTCCTCTTCCCCAACGAACGTTCGTTCTTTACCTAACGAACGCTCGTTATTCTGAATCTCTTCCCAGCGTCCGTTCAGCCTCTCAATTTTCTTTTGTTTATTTATTTTTTCTTTATTGTCTTATTTTATTTTGTTCTATTTATTTATTTTAGACATTTACTTATCCTAAAATATATATTTAATAATACAAAATTGATAGTTTAAATAAAAAGAAATTTCAAAAATATGTTTTAAAGGTTTAAGCACACGTATGACCGCTCGCGTCGTCCTTGTGCTAAAAACCTTCTCTTCTCCTTAAATAAATTTCAAAAAATATGTTTTAAAGGTTTAAGCACACGTGTGACCGCTCGCGTCGTCCTTGTGCTAAAAACCTTCTCTTCTCCTTAAATAAATTTCAAAAAATATGTTTTAAAGGTTTAAGCACACGTGTGACCGCTCGCGTCGTCCTTGTGCTAAAAACCTTCTCTTCTCCTTAAATAAATTTCAAAAAATATGTTTCAAAGGTTTAAGCACACGTGTGACCGCTCGCGTCGTCCTTGTGCTAAAAACCTTTTCTTCTTTTCTTAAGTAAAATTTACAAAAATATGTTTTAAAGGTTGAACACTCGTGTGATCGCTCGCATCGTCCTAGTGTTCGATACCTTTCTCTCTTATTTATGTAATAGTAAATAACGGTATGAGTGCTCGTGCGATCGTCCGCATCAGCCTAGCACTCAATACTCTCAAGTTTTTCTAAATAAGTAGATAACGGTATGAGTGCTCGTGTGATCGCTCGCATCGGCCTAGTGCTTAATATCGTTATCTCTCTTTTCAAAAATAATTAAAAATATTTAAATATCATTTTAAAGGTATGAGTACTCGTGCGACCGTTCGCGTCGGCCTAGTACTCATTACCTTCTTTTTCTCGAAAATATTAAAAACATAAAAATCTCCAAAAATTAAAAACATCTGCTTTTTCAAACAAACAAAAAGTCTTTCAAGCTAGAACTACGTAACACTGATTTCTCATTTTGAATGAGAATACGTAGGAGCAAGGTCAATCCTTGTCGGGCCCAAAAAACTAAAAAATATATTTTGTTTATTTAGAATTTTATTTTAGGGGATAATTAAACATTTTGAAAAAACCACATCATATTCGTGCATTTAGTTAAAGGTACTGCCTTAGGGCAGGCGTTGTGGGGTGCTAACACCTTCCCCACGCGTAACCGACTCCCGAACCCAATCTTTGGTTTTCGTGGACCGTGCTTTATCGTTTTGAGGTTTTTCCATAGTTTTCCATAATAAACTAGGGTGGCGACTCCAAATCTCTTTTCAAAACTCGTTTCTTTTTTGGATCGTCGTCCCGTCGCGATTCCGGTTGTGACAGATGGCGACTCCACTGGGGACGTCTAGAGAGTCGAGCCATTTAATTAGATGCGCGAATTTGGTGTGGTTTTGCTTTGTGTTTTTCTTTCCCTTTTCTCTATCTATGCTTGATATTTAGAATAACTGCAATAACTGTGGAATATTGAACCCTAGGGTAGACAATATGTTTATATCTGCCTGGGAATTTTTCTGGTTGTTTTGCAGGTGAGGGTTTGGGTGTGCATAATTTCCTCCCTTCACACACACACTTTTGGCATATCATGAGTGGGGCCCTATACCCGGGTCTGAGCGTAGCTTAGAATTAGAGGAGTTGTGTAGCGGTGTCACTCTGGGATGTACTTCCTGTTTGGCTATCGTGAGAACTCCAGCTAGAGTCTGTTCTCTTCATATGTGTTTTCACACCTAGTTGATTACTCGACTGTTGTAGAAATGCTATGAAGGGGGCCATAGCTCTAGTGACCTTTGACCTTTAGGTTCAGGAAATCATCCTTGTGAGATTGCATATACTTGACTTTGAACTCAAAGCAGTGAACCTTTGGTAGGGCACGATGGGAGGAATATATGCTTCTGTAACCCTCACGCTGTTCGTTTTCTTTATGATATTACATTTCATACCATGCATGTGTTTTGTTTTGTCATGTTATTTATTATCATGCATCATATTCATACATCATTTAGTAACATGTTAATTTTAAGGGAAATCACAGGTACCTACTTGACTTCATACGAGATGGATGTTAACACAAGATCCGATGCTACACAGCACACCGACTCTTCCGATTTAAGAAAGAAGTATAGTCTAAGGACTCATGTGGGAAACTTGACCGGGCTGATAAACTTGGGCAAAAGGCTTAAGACGATAAAGAGAGAAACCTTTCAGAGAAGATATGGAAATTTGTTGAATTTAATGGAGGTTGAAGTACAAATACCCGCTATCACAGCCTTGGCACAATATTATGATTCTCCGCTTCGATGTTTCACATTTCAAGACTTTCAGTTGGCGCCAACCATAGAGGAGTTCGAGCATATCTTGGGTTTGCCATTGGAGGGCACCACTCCCTATCAACATTTAGAGCATCATGCCTCTATACCCACCATTGCTGCCATCATGAAATTACATCCCAAGGAGCTTGAAGACAGGATGATGATGAGGAATCAAGTGCATGGGTTATCACAGGGATATCTAGAGCAGTACTTACATCATCTGGCTGATAAAGAAGATTGGGAAACTTTTATGGATGTATTAGCCCTCACCATATATGGCATTGTCTTGTTTCCCAAAATAGAAGAATTTGTGGATTACACCGCGATAGACGTCTTCGTGGCGAGTAAAACCAGATCAGAGAATCCTGTAACAGCAATTCTTGCGGATGTTTATGGGACTTTGAGTTTTTGCCATGAGAGAAAGGGAAAGAAGATTCTTTGTTGCTTACCGGCGTTGTATACATGGATGACAACGCGCGTGTTTAAAGAGATGGTCGACGTTAAGAGTCTAGCAGAGACTTTGTCACACCAAGGGCTTAAAGGTAAAGGAGGAAACGATTGGGCCCGATTCCTTGCCGGCTTGAGCGAAAGAAGTATAAAATGACGCCTTCCTTGGCTCGGAAATAAACTGGCTATGCAACATTGTGGTAGTTTTCCTAATGTGCCTCTCATAGGTGCCCGGTACTGTATAAATTACAATCCTCTTTTGGTGCAAAGACAATTTGGGCATCCCATGAAAGGGGCACCTTCATCAGATTACCTTGCTACCCTATTCATTTATTACGAAGACGGGCATTTCATCGAACTGTTAAGAAAGGTTAAAAGCGCCTGGGAAAATGTTGTTCGAGCAGAGAAGGACTTAAGGGATGGAGTAGTGGATAGCAGTATTAGTTATCACACCTGGATTCTGGAGAGAGTGAAAGTAGTCAAGCTGCCTTTCAAGCCGATCAAGGATCAATCAGCTAGTGAAGGACCATCCCAAGCTCCAGAAAGTGAAGAGCTGCAACAACTAAAAGCTGAGATGGAGAAATTGAAAATTAGGAATGCTAGGTTGGAAAACGAATTACAAAGGGCGCGTAATGATCTTGTGGATATGAAAAATGATAATGAAGAAAAGTCGCGGGCTTATGAAAACCTTGTCAAAAGCCAGAAGGCTGAGAGGGATTACACATTTCGAGTGAAACAGGATCTGGCAGCTGCGAGTAAGGAATTATCCATGAGGGTAAATGAGAAGAAGGTGGCTTTAGAAGAGGGAAAGGAGTGGAAGCACCTCTACGAAGAAGCCAAAAGAGATAAACGAGAAGCCCTAAAGAGATTAAGAGAAGCGCAGATTCAGATAGAAAAAGCGGGGCATGAGATGAAAGAGATGGCCATGTCGTTTGAGGCGGATATGAATAGGGAGCGTTGGAAGCTAACAGAAGCAGAGGAAGAGCATCGAACTCTGATAAAACAAATGGAGGAATATATCGAGGAACAGGAGGAGCGATGGAGGTCGATAGATTTTGAAGAAAGGCATCAGGCCTTGATAAAGCGAATGGAAGAGCACATCGCCGAGCAAGAAATGGCTGTAAAGCACTGGAAGGAAAGATTCTCTCAGTTGGCTGCTTTGGCAAACGGGGCAATTGAAGACATCCCCAGGATGGTGTCGAATGCTGAAGCAAGCACTCATTTTTGTAACTCACCAGCGGAAATAGAATTGTTTATTAATCATTGTAAATGGTTGGTGGGAGAGATGAAATCTTTCATTGCCCGGGCGCGGGTTTGATGTACATCGGAATTATGTGTTTTGTTCCTTAGACTATGTAATGGATCAAATTTCCTTTAAATGAAAGATAAGGGATGTTTGTTTGGTATCGGCTTGTGTTAATTTTCCATCAGTATTGTCATTGTTATCCTGTGATTTCCACTTATCACTAGCATGCATCATGTTTTCGTTTTGCATTTTTCATCCTTATATAATATAATTTAATAAAAAATAATTCTCAGTACAAGTGAAAGAACAACGGCAAGTTTTCCACGACATCCGTACAGGACCAGAGCTAATTCGAAGGTCATGGAGAATTGGGAGCAGTCACACGAATCTATTAAGGCTGATGTCAACCAGTTGAAGGATCAAATGGCCCAGATTTTGGCGGCTCTCGAAGCCCTGAAGACTATGGGAGGGGCGACGCCTGCGCAAGTCGAGGGAAGTGCTCAATATTACCCTCCGTTGTTCAATGCTGGGAGCCAATCTGTTTCGTTCCCAATGTATGGATTACCTCCAGGTTACACCCCACCTGTGGGAGAATACACAGAAGGGGAGCAGACTTCATTCTCTTTCCCTACCACTGCTAACTTACCGCCAATCAGTACTCAGGGACCTGTCATAATGTCCGCACCTATGGTAAACGAGGGAATGCATGCAAACATGTCTGATGGAATACGAGTAACTCCGGTGCCACCTGTGATTACCGGAGAGGGCTTTTCTACAAGGGCTGCGCCATATACTTCTTTTCAGGGGGTAACTAGTAATGTTGAGGGGGCAAAGGATAAACTGGAGAGCCTAGAGGCAAGATTGAGGGCTGTTGAGGGGTATGAAAGTTATGGATTCGGAGATGTTGCCAGATTGAGTTTGGTTCCTGGCGTCAAATTACCACATAAGTTCAAGGCACCAGATTTTGAGAAGTATAAGGGAAATACATGCCCAAAGAGCCATTTGACCATGTTTTGCAGAAAGATGGCTGCATATGCTTATGATGAGCAGCTGCTCATCCATGTTTTTCAAGATAGTTTGGCTGGAGTGGCGTTAAATTGGTATACCCATTTGGAGCCGGCTCGAATTCGTTGTTGGGCAGACTTGGCTGATGCTTTTGTGAAGCAGTACATATACAATACACATGTTGCGCCAGATCGTTTACAGTTGCAAAACATGTCGAAGAAAGACAACGAAACTTTTAAGGAGTATGCTCAGCGGTGGAGGGAATTGGCTGCACAAGTTGAGCCACCTTTGTACGATAGAGAAATGGTGGCAATGTTTGTAAATACGCTCCAACCACCATTCTATGAACATATGGTGGGAAATGTATCTTCAAATTTTGCCGATATCATCGTGATAGGTGAGCGGATAGAGATCGGGTTGAAGAATGGGAAGATTGCATATGGCTCGTCGGCGGGTGCAAACTCCAAAAAACCCAATTTCAACTCAGGGAAAAGAAAGGAGGGAGATGTGCATGCAACATCTGCAACCCCCGTGTGGAGAGGTCAAGCTCCCACCCATAACTATCGACCATACTGGGGTCAACATCCACATGCAGCTAACGCGTCATTTGGTCATCAAATTAGGCCTCAACAACAACCGGGGTACTATCAACCACAATACATCCCGACGAATAATTGGAGGGGAGGGGCAAATGTAGGTTCCAATATGAATGTGGGTCCCAATACTTATCCAAGAAGGAACCAGGAAAGAAATTATGTTAATTTTACTCCAATTCCTACAACTTATACGGAATTATTGCCTCAGCTTATCAAACAAGGGCTAGTTGTCGTTTGTCCCCTGAAGCCTTTGCAGCCTCCGTACCCAAGAGGTTATGATGCAGAGGCAAAGTGTAGTTATCATGGAGGGGCCGCTGGTCATTCCACTGAGAGGTGTCTGGCTTTCAAGCATAAAGTGCAGACTCTAATTGATTCTGGGTGGTTAAAGTTCCAAGAGGATAAGCCTAGTGTCGAGTCCAATCCTTTATCTGGGCATGGAAGTACTTCGACGAATGCTGTCGAAGAGAAAGAGCATGAGCTGGTGAGAAATGTGAAAGAAATCAGGAGCTCCAGGAGGTTTATCTTGGAGGCGTTGCTGAAAGTGGGTATCTTGAAGGGTGATTATGATGAGAGTATGGCATGCGCGCTCCACCCAGAGGCTGAGCACTCTATTGAGGAGTGTGTTGAATTTGAAGAAATTCTGCAAGACCTGCTAGATCGTGGTCTGATGCAGGTATGCTACAAGAGGGAAGAGGGTGATGTATTTGCACAAACTGGTGATGAATCCGGCATGATTGTACCAGAACCATTGGTGATTCGTTTCACTAAGACTACTTCTATCCCACCAACTCAAGGAAGGTCGCCTGTGGTTATCCATGTACCAGCCCCTTTTCCTTACAAGAACGAAAAGGCCGTCCCATGGAGATATGGGACGTATGCGTCAGGCGAAACGCAAAGCGTTGATCCTGTCGTCAAAAACATATCAGGGATAGGGGGAATGACTAGGAGTGGTCGAATTTTCACATCACCTGAGTTGGCACGAGAAAGGGTTAATGATAATGAAGCAACGATAGCCGCGAAAGCAAAAGAATTCTTAAAGGGGAAGGGGGCACAGACAGAGGAAATCCCCGACAAGGAAGAGAAGAGAGAGGTTTCTGAAGAGGAGGCTATTGAATTTTTAAAATTCATACAACAAAGCGAATATAAGGTGGTGGAACAGTTAAACCGTATGCCTGCTCGCATATCCTTGTTAGATTTGCTCATGCATTCGGCATCACACAGAAAGTTGCTAATGAAGATACTCAGTGAGGCTCATGTGGAGCAAGGTATTTCGTTGAATAAATTCGAAGGTATTGTTGGCAATATTGTTGCTAATAATTATCTCACCTTTACGGATGAAGAGATACCTGCTGAAGGAAGAGGGCATAACAAGGCTCTTCACGTCTCTGTGAAATGCTTGGATCATGTTATAGCGCGTGTTTTAGTGGACAATGGGTCCTCCTTGAATGTCATGCCGAAAGCAACTCTGGAAAAGCTACCTTGCGAAGGAATGCATATGAGGCCGAGTTCAATGATTGTGAGAGCGTTTGATGGTAGCAAACGAGAAGTGATGGGAGAGGTGGAATTGCCAATACAAGTTGGCCCTTGTGTTTTTCAAATAACATTCCAGGTTATGGATATCCTGCCAGCTTACAGTTGTTTGTTGGGACGCCCATGGATCCATTCGGCTGGAGTTGTGCCTTCTTCATTACACCAGAAGTTGAAGTATGTGATGGGAGATAAACTAGTGATAGTATCAGGAGAAGAGGATCTTCTTGTGAGTGGGCCATCATCCACACGATACATCGAAGCGGCTGAAGAAGCTCTCGAGATAGCCTTTCAATCGTTGGAGATTGTGGGAAATGCTTGTGTGGAACAGTTTCCAGTAAATCCTCGTTTATCATGTGCTTCTATTATGATGGCTAAGATTATGATAAAAGAGGGCTATGTATATGGGGAAGGTTTGGGCAAATATCGGCAGGGGCGAGCATTCCCTCTAGAAATCGTTGAAAATAAGAACAGATATGGCTTGGGGTACAAACCTACCAAGGAAGACAGGAAAAGGGTGATTGAAGAAAGAAAAGAGCGCAGTTTGGCCCGTGCAGAAAGACGAGGGCCCAGAGAGAGCAAAATTCACATTGTTGACATCAAGGAAAGCTTCCGCAGTGCTGGGTGGATCAACATTGGCCAGATAGCAGCCGTGGAGGATGAAGAAAGGCCTCAAAGTTCGAGCTTTGTGTGGGCTTGCTCCCCTGATACTCAACTCAACAATTGGGAAACACTGGATTTACCTGTGATGCTTAATGTGAACAAAATGTAATAGTTTTAATTAAGCTCATAGTTTCGATTGGGGCTTTAGAACTAAAGTTTTGCGGATTGATTCTTTTTACTTTTCACTCAGCGTGATAATAAAGCTGCATTTCATCATCATTTGGCATTTTTCTTTGTTTATCTCATTTATTTATACTTTTTCATAAATTTAAATGATGCAGATGTGACAATGATTGTTTTGAAAATAATGATATCAATGTTCCTAATTTTGAGCACCCTATCAATAATACGGAAGATGATTTCGAAGATGATGTGGAACCCTCTCCGGAATTATTGAGATTAGTGGAACAAGAGTCTAAGGAGATAAAACCCCATCAGGAGGAGATTGAAATACTTAACTTGGGAGAGAAGGATGAGATAAAGGAGGTGAAAATCGGTACTAGTATGAAAACGGAGGTGAGGGAAAGATTGCGTGTCCTGTTGAAGGAGTTTAAAGATGTATTCGCGTGGTCTTACAATGACATGCCGGGTCTGGATACCGATATTGTGCAGCATAAGCTCCCACTCAAACCAGAATGCCCTCCAGTCAAGCAAAAACTAAGAAGAATGAAGCCGGAAATGTCACTAAAAATTAAAGAAGAGGTCCAAAAGCAATTTGACGCAGGATTTTTGGCTGTGGCAAGATACCCACAATGGGTAGCGAATGTTGTACCAGTGCCTAAGAAGGATGAGAAGGTTCGAATGTGTGTTGACTATCGTGATTTAAATCGTGCAAGTCCGAAAGATAATTTCCCGTTACCACATATCGATACTCTGGTTGATAATACGGCCAAATTTTCGTTGTTTTCGTTCATGGATGGATTCTCGGGATATAATCAAATTAAAATGGCACCGGAAGATATGGAAAAAACGACCTTTATCACGTTATGGGGAACATTCTGCTATAAGGTGATGTCTTTCGGACTCAAGAATGCTGGGGCAACATACCAAAGGGCAATGGTGACACTCTTTCATGATATGATGCATAAGGAAATTGAAGTTTATGTGGATGACATGATTGCAAAGTCGGAATCAGAAGAGGAGCATATTTCCAATTTAAGGAAATTATTTGAGAGACTGAGAAAGTACAAACTCAGATTAAATCCTGCCAAATGCACGTTTGGAGTAAAGTCTGGAAAATTGTTGGGCTTTATTGTCAGCCAAAGAGGGATAGAAGTTGATCCGGACAAAGTAAGAGCGATAACGGAAATGCCTGCGCCCAGAACAGAAAAAGAGGTTCGAGGTTTTTTGGGAAGATTGAACTACATTGCTAGGTTCATCTCCCAATTAACTGATACTTGTGAACCAATGTTCAAGTTACTACGGAAAAACCAGGCCGTAGTCTGGAATGAAGATTGTCAAGTTGCTTTTGAAAAGGTCAAACAATACCTGCAAGACCCTCCTGTATTGCGTCCACCTATGCCAGGAAGACCGCTCATTTTGTATTTGACCGTATTGGATAATTCAATGGGTTGTGTATTGGGTCAGCATGATGAAGATGGAAAAAGAGAGCATGCTATATATTACTTGAGCAAGAGATTCACAGATTGCGAACAACGATATTCATCGTTAGAACGAACTTGTTGTGCACTGGCGTGGGCTACTCATCGCCTAAGGCAATACATGTTGAGCCATTCTACTTGGTTGATATCCAAGATGGATCCTATCAAGTATATTTTTGAAAAGCCTGCTCTCACTGGAAGGATAGCTCGATGGCAGATGCTACTATCGGAGTATGACATTGTATATGTTACTCAGAAATCTATCAAGGGTAGCGCTTTAGCGGAATATTTAGCCCATCAGCCCATTAATGATTATCAGCCAATGCAACCTGAATTTCCTGATGAAGATATCATGGCTTTATTTGCTGAGAATAAAGAGGACAAAAATGAAAAAGCCTGGACGGTATTATTCGATGGGGCCTCGAATGTAATGGGGCATGGAATAGGGGCAGTGCTTATCTCTCCTAAGAATCAATACATTCCAATGACGGCAAGGTTGTGTTTTAATTGCACGAATAATATCGCAGAATATGAAGCCTGTGCCATGGGAATTCGAGCAGCTATAGAGTCTAAAGCAAAAATTCTAGATGTATATGGAGATTCAGCTTTGGTCATCCATCAATTGAAGGGAGAATGGGAGACTAGGGATACTAAATTAATTCCATACCAAGCTTACATCAGGGGATTAATTGAGTATTTCGATTCCATCACGTTTAATCATATACCGAGAGAAGATAATCAATTAGCAGACGCATTGGCTACCTTGTCATCGATGTTTGAAGTTGATCAAGATGCAGAATTGCCAATGATTGAAATGAAGAGTCATGCAAAGCCAGTGTATTGTCATTTCATCGAAGAGGAGGTAGATGGTAAACCTTGGTACTTTGATATCAAGCATTATCTTAGGACCCGAGAATATCCAGAGAAGGCATCAGAAAACGACAAAAGGGCGTTAAGGAGGTTGGTTGGCAGTTTCATTTTGAGTGGGGATATTCTATATAAGAGGAATCATGACATGGTTCTCCTTAGATGCGTAGATGCAAAAGAAGCCGACCTGATACTAAAAGAAGTACACGAGGGTACATTTGGCACGCACATGAATGGGCACTCAATGGCCAGGAAGATACTGAGAGCGGGGTATTTTTGGTTGACTATGGAAAATGATTGCTGTACACATGTGAGAAAGTGTGAGAAATGCCAGGTATACGCAAGTAATATCAATGTTCCACCCACGACCTTGAACGTGTTGTCTGCACCATGGCCCTTTTCGATGTGGGGAATAGATGTCATCGGAGCTATAGAGCCAAAGGCGTCAAATGGACACCGTTTCATATTAGTCGCAATCGACTACTTCACCAAGTGGGTTGAGGCTGCTTCTTATGCTAATGTGACTAGAAAGGTAGTGACCAAGTTCATAAAAAGGGAGTTGATTTGCAGATACGGACTCCCTAACAGGATCATCACTGATAATGCCACTAACTTGAACAACCAGATGATGACAGAGTTATGTGAGGAGTTCAAAATTCATCATCTTAATTCTTCTCCTTATCGTCCAAAGATGAATGGAGCAGTAGAGGCTGCTAACAAAAATATCAAGAAGATTGTGCAGAAAATGGTGGTCACGTATAAGGATTGGCATGAAATGCTTCCTTTTGCTTTACATGGTTATCGCACTTCGGTACGAACATCGACTGGGGCAACGCCTTTCTCGCTTGTATATGGAATGGAGGCAGTACTTCCGTTTGAAGTGGAAATTCCGTCCTTACGAGTTTTAATGGAAACCCAATTAGAAGAGGCGGAGTGGGTTCAAGCTCGTTTCGACCAGCTCAATCTCATTGATGAAAAGAGACTAACAGCAGTATGCCATGGACAATTGTATCAAAGAAGAATGAAGAAGGCATTTGACAAAAAGGTACATCCAAGAGAATTTCATGAAGGTGAGCTGGTGTTGAAGAAGATCCTACCTATACAAAAGGATCATAGAGGCAAATGGACTCCAAATTATGAAGGGCCATTTGTAGTGAAGAAAGCATTTTCTGGTGGGGCACTAATTCTCACAAGAATGGACGGAGAGGAGTTACCATTGCCAGTTAATTCTGATGCAGTAAAAAAGTTTTACGCATGATGATTCCGTGATAGTCGTTGCTATTAAGGGGATGTTGATATTATCGTTAAAGATTATTGTACTCTATGTTTTCTTTAATAAATGAAATTCGCGTAGTTCATTCATATTTTGGTTTGCATTCCATCTGAAATATTGCATGTCACGCTGAGCTGTTAAGTAGTTAAGTGAAAATGAAAATGAAAATAAGTAAACGCGTGTTGATAAAAGCATCACAGGTATATCAGGTTGGCGAGCTCGGTCCTGGAGGATGTCGGAAAGGAAAAACGAAAAAAAAGGGGTTACATGTTGAGTTTGTTGTTAATAAAGTTGTCAAAGACATAGTATTTTCGAAAACAGTTTTGAAAAATACCGTTGGTGAATACTTCCCTGATTCAAGGTTTTGGGTGTAACCGGTGTTCTTTTCTTGATAAAGCATCTGCATTCACATTACTTGAACCCTAACTTTTTCGTTTCTCACAAGACGAAGGATTTCGCCATATGCCTAATATTGGGGCAGTTTTCATCATGTTACATACCACCGATAATCCATTGATTAGGGAGATAAAAAAAAAAAAAAAAAAATGAAATTGATGTGTCAAGCACTACATAGTTTAGTTTCAGGTTTAAATTCAAGAGAAAGTCAGACAAACAAGATTCGGAGTGACGTGTGGCCGTTTTTCGTTATCCAATCGTCAAAAAACAGTTCATCCAATTGCACCCCTTTTGAGCCAAAATTCATAATTGTTTTCATCACCCTAGACAAGAATCATTAGCATGTCGACGTCAATTTGAAAGGGTACATCACAAGCATCCAAAATTGAGAAAAAATGAATGAAAGGGGAAATATCATAAAAGACCACAACATGGGCAACGAAAAGAATGATCCAAAGGGAAAGAAAGAAAAAACAACAATAAATATGCTTGAAATTCAAATCCCTAAGGACAATTGACTGGGCACCTTGCAAATGATTCGTGTTTAAAGACTTTAACCATCAAACACTTATTTGGGCCTTTGTTATCCTTTCTTTCAAAACCCTTTGACCTTTAACCACGGTACAAGCCCATAAAAGTCCACGCTGACTGAAGACTGTTGGTCCTAATCTTTCTCACGAATTTAACTTTGAAACAAAATGATGTGGTGAACGACACAATTCAGTGTTATTTAAAAAAAAAAAAAAAAAAAAAAAAGAAAAAAAAAAAAGAAAAAAGAGGTCTCCCTGTCAATCGAAGATCATCCAATTTGGGGGACTCCTTCATACCCAAATCTTTTCACTTTTCCATTGTGCAAAATTGGGGCAGTATGGGAGCACAACATGTTAATAGCACTTTTCCCCAAAGGAGGGACACACATACGTTAATCATTATTCATTTGTTTTGCATAGCCATTCATCCACATTCTACAGGGTTCAAATTAATTTGGATTGCAAAAAGCGATAAAAAGAATTTTAACTCAGGGTTACACTTTCTTCCTGCTCATCAAAGGGTTCTATACCTATCAACGTTGATTTTAGGAATGCGTTTTGAACGTACATTGTGTTTGATGACAATATTAACAATGGATTCCAAGCATGGAATTTTCAAAAAAAAAAAAAAAAAAAAAAAAAAAATGATGAAAAACGAGATTAAAAGAAAAGACCAAAATGAAGGTCTCATGTGTCCATGCATCCATGCATCATCATGACATAACATCATCTTAGAGGAAGCGAGGAAAATTGTTTGCAAAATCTTCATGTTTTACTCGGCATTTATCAACTTTTCAAAGTTACAAATCAAGGTTTTAATTTTCTGTTATCGACCCTCTGCATGGCAATGGTCAGATTTAAATTTCTGTTCTGTGAGTTTGGCCCTCTGCGAGGCAATGGTCAAATCCAGGTTTTAATTTTCTGTTATCGACCCTCTGCATGGCAATGGTCGGATTTAAATTTCCGTTCTGTGAGTTTGGCCCTCTGCGAGGCAATGGTCAAATCCAGGTTTTAATTTTCTGTTATCGACCCTCTGCATGGCAATGGTCGGATTTAAATTTCCGTTCTGTGAGTTTGGCCCTCTGCGAGGCAATGGTCAAATCCAGGTTTTAGTTTTCTGTTATCGACCCTCTGCATGGCAATGGTCGGATTTAAATTTCTGTTCTGTGAGTTTGGCCCTCTGCGAGGCAATGGTCAAATCCAGGTTTTAATTTTCTGTTATCGACCCTCTGCATGGCAATGGTCGGATTTAAATTTCCGTTCTGTGAGTTTGGCCCTCTGCGAGGCAATGGTCAAATCCAGGTTTTAGTTTTCTGTTATCGACCCTCTGCATGGCAATGGTCGGATTTAAATTTCTGTTCTGTGAGTTTGGCCCTCTGCGAGGCAATGGTCAAATCCAGGTTTTAATTTTCTGTTATCGACCCTCTGCATGGCAATGGTCGGATTTAAATTTCTGTTCTGTGAGTTTGGCCCTCTGCGAGGCAATGGTCAAATCCAGGTTTTAATTTTCTGTTATCGACCCTCTGCATGGCAATGGTCAGATTTAAATTTCTGTTCTGTGAGTTTGGCCCTCTGCGAGGCAATGGTCAAATCCAGGTTTTAGTTTTATGTTATCGGCCCTCTGCATGGCAATGGTCGGATTTAAATTTCTGTTCTGTGAGTTTGGCCCTCTGCGAGGCAATGGTCAAATCCAGGTTTTAGTTTGTTACCGATACTTTACTTGACATTGGTCGTTTGGCATCGGGACTTGAACCATTTTGTTTGTTTTCTTTCATGATTGAAACCCGGACAAAATTAGTGTTTTTATCTTTACTTAGCTTTACTTAAATAATAAGAAAAGATTAAATTTTCATATTATTTAGTAATATCTAAGTAAAGAGGGGCAGCTGTCAACACTCAATTTTGTCCGGGTTGAAAAAAAAATGTGTGTTTTTATTGGGTTTTTTTATTTTTATTTTATTTTACCTTTTTGTTCTATTCTATTTTTTATGTATTTAGATTTTTGCTTTTAATTCAATTTCTATTTTTCTTATCTTCAATTTGTTTTAATAGAGTTAATTAATCAAAATAATTAAAAAATTGAAAAATAAAATTAAAACTGAAAATAAAAAAAAAAAAAAAAAAAAAAAATAATAAAATGAAATTGAAACAAATAGAAAACGTGGAAAAGGGCGCGTGAAGGAGGGTGTCTCAGCAGGGGGGACAAGGTGGTTAAGGAGAATTTTTCCAATATTTCGGAGAGGAGGGGACAAGGTGGTTAGGGGAATATTTGCGAAGATTTGGCAGGAGGAGAATTGGATTTTGGGTGGATCAGAGAGAGAGAAGAAGGGAGGAAGGGCACGCAGGGAAGGAGGATTTTCTGGAATCATCATCCAGAGTTATCATTGGCACCAGCACCGGCAGAGAAGGAGAAGAGCGTGAAGAGGTCACCGGCTACGCAGTGGACGACAGCAGCAAACGTAGTAGCAGGTAAGTCTCTATGCATCCAGACTCATCGTGTGCTTACTGCATAACTGCTTCTGCTACTTCTTCCATCATGAACGTTTTTCCTCTGAATATCCTGGGTTCCCTCATCACCAACCTCCCCTTCTTTTCATTCTCTGTTACACCATATTTCCTCTCTCTGCTATAACTCCCATGCTCACGGCCAATCTCAACAAATCAAAATCCAAAACCCATCGCACAATCCAAGAATGAAGAGATGAACTGGAGCGATGGCCGATGATGGTCTCAGCGGTGAAAGGCGGAGAGCTCGACGAAGAAGAGGCAGCTCGTATGTTTGAACTGGCGGAGACGAACCCCTCCCTGGGTTGCCGGTATCGGAGAGTGCAGACAAGAGCAAGGAAGCAGTGGCGCGAGGGTATTGAGTCCCGGCGGCCTGGAGCTGTTGAGAAGGAATTTGGTGGCCGTGGAGGTGGCCGAGGAGGTGGATGAGTATAGGCATGGGGAGGGACATCATCGTGACAGTGCATGCTCGTCGTGGAGGTTTTAGCAATGGTGAAGTGGATGTTGATGGATGAGGATGGCACGAGCGGATCGGAGATGAAGACGGAGGAAAACCATCCCTGAGAATCGCTGGTTTTTGAAGAGAGAGAAGTGGAAACGATGGTGTCTTGGCTGACGGTGGTTCTGGTGGTGCGAAGGGGTCGCCGGTGAAGCCAAGGCGCGTTCTGTTTGAGGTGACGGTGGTCGGCCATGGCAGAGGTGGTGATCAGTTGTGGTGATTGAACAAGAAACCTTGAATCTCTGGAGAAGGTGCAAATCGGCTTGAAGGAGTGAGAATGAGGATGAATCTCTGAACCCCTAGGAAATTCTAGGTCAGAAGCATTGGACTGGGCCAGGCCCAGAAATGAACGTACGTCCGGGAACATTCAGCCTTTTTTTGACCGTTCGTTCAACATTCCAAATGAACGAGCGCTCGTTATCTAAACAAGCGAACGCTCGTTATCTAAACGAGGGAGCGCTCGTTAACCTTGAGCCTTTTTGACCGTTCGTTAACCATTCCAAACGAACGAACGCTCATTATCCAAACGAGCGAACGCTCGCCTTTTTGACCGTTCGTTCAACATTCTCATCAAACGAGCGAACGTTCGTTGTCCTTAAGCTTTTTTGACCGTTCGTTCAGCACTCTCACCAACGAGCGCTCGTTATCCAAAAGAGCGAACGCTCATTATCCAAACGAGCGAACGCTCGCTTTTTTGACCGTTCGTTCAACATTCTCATCAAACGAGCGAACGCTCGTTGTCCTTAAGCCTTTTTGACCGTTCGTTAACCATTCCAAACGAACGAACGCTCATTATCCAAACGAGCGAACGCTCGCCTTTTTGACCGTTCGTTCAACATTCTCATCAAACGAGCGAACGTTCGTTGTCCTTAAGCTTTTTTGACCGTTCGTTCAGCACTCTCACCAACGAGCGCTCGTTATCCAAAAGAGCGAACGCTCATTATCCAAACGAGCGAACGCTCGCCTTTTTGACCGTTCGTTCAGCACTCTCACCAACGAGCGCTCGTTATCCAAACGAGCGAACGCTCGTTATCCTTAAGCTTTTTGACCGTTCGTTCAAACCTTCTCACCAACGAGTGCTAGTTATCCCAATGAGCGAACGCTCGTTATCCTTAAGCTTTTTGACCGTTCGTTCAAATTTTCTCCCTGAAGAGCACTCGAACGAGCGTTCGTTTCCGAACCAATGAACGCTCGTTACTCAGCTTCAATTTCTCAACGTCCGTTCGTCATGCCTTCAACGAGCGTTCGTTATTGAGTCTTCGTTCTCCACGTCCGTTCGTCATATCTCTTGACGAACGCTCGTCATTCGGTCACATTTCTAAACGTCCGTCCGTTATGTTCCCCAATGGACGTTCGTCCTCTTCCCCAACGAACGTTCGTTCTTTACCTAACGAACGCTCGTTATTCTGAATCTCTTCCCAGCGTCCGTTCAGCCTCTCAATTTTCTTTTGTTTATTTATTTTTTCTTTATTGTCTTATTTTATTTTGTTCTATTTATTTATTTTAGACATTTACTTATCCTAAAATATATATTTAATAATACAATATTGATAGTTTAAATAAAAAGAAATTTCAAAAATATGTTTTAAAGGTTTAAGCACACGTGTGACCGCTCGCGTCGTCCTTGTGCTAAAAACCTTCTCTTCTCCTTAAATAAATTTCAAAAAATATGTTTTAAAGGTTTAAGCACACGTGTGACCGCTCGCGTCGTCCTTGTGCTAAAAACCTTCTCTTCTCCTTAAATAAATTTCAAAAAATATGTTTTAAAGGTTTAAGCACACGTGTGACCGCTCGCGTCGTCCTTGTGCTAAAAACCTTCTCTTCTCCTTAAATAAATTTCAAAAAATATGTTTCAAAGGTTTAAGCACACGTGTGACCGCTCGCGTCGTCCTTGTGCTAAAAACCTTTTCTTCTTTTCTTAAGTAAAATTTACAAAAATATGTTTTAAAGGTTGAACACTCGTGTGATCGCTCGCATCGTCCTAGTGTTCGATACCTTTCTCTCTTATTTATGTAATAGTAAATAACGGTATGAGTGCTCGTGCGATCGTCCGCATCAGCCTAGCACTCAATACTCTCAAGTTTTTCTAAATAAGTAGATAACGGTATGAGTGCTCGTGTGATCGCTCGCATCGGCCTAGTGCTTAATATCGTTATCTCTCTTTTCAAAAATAATTAAAAATATTTAAATATCATTTTAAAGGTATGAGTACTCGTGCGACCGTTCGCGTCGGCCTAGTACTCATTACCTTCTTTTTCTCGAAAATATTAAAAACATAAAAATCTCCAAAAATTAAAAACATCTGCTTTTTCAAACAAACAAAAAGTCTTTCAAGCTAGAACTACGTAACCCTGATTTCTCATTTTGAATGAGAATACGTAGGAGCAAGGTCAATCCTTGTCGGGCCCAAAAAACTAAAAAATATATTTTGTTTATTTAGAATTTTATTTTAGGGGATAATTAAACATTTTGAAAAAACCACATCATATTCGTGCATTTAGTTAAAGGTACTGCCTTAGGGCAGGCGTTGTGGGGTGCTAACACCTTCCCCACGCGTAACCGACTCCCGAACCCAATCTTTGGTTTTCGTGGACCGTGCTTTATCGTTTTGAGGTTTTTCCATAGTTTTCCATAATAAACTATGGTGGCGACTCCAAATCTCTTTTCAAAACTCGTTTCTTTTTTGGATCGTCGTCCCGTCGCGATTCCGGTTGCGACATATACCTTAATAAATGATTTCTTTTATATATAATAAAGTGCAGGGAATAGAAGACACTATCTTGTTCCTAGGCCTTACCGAAAACTTGAGGCCAGGGTGAGTGTGTGGGTTTGTTTATCTGAAACACTGCAACATAACAGAACAGAGAAGGAGAAGAAGCTCAAAATATGGCGGCAGAGTCATCATTGAGGGTGGCGACGACCACTCTTTGCAACCTCAATGGGTCTGAGAGAAGAACAACCCCTCTCTCTCCGCTTCGCTTCATGGGTTTTCGCCCTCGACCCTCTTACTCTCTCACTTCCTCTTCCCTCTCACACTTTTTCGGGAGCACACGCATTAACTCCAATGCTCCCTTTCCACGCCAACACGCTCCCAGAAGACCCTTTTCTGTTTTCGCCATGGCGGCTGACGGTATTCATCTCCTTACCTCTAATAATTTCTTCTATTTGTTTTTAACTTCCTTTCTGCTTCGCGACTAATCTAATGTTTTGAATGTGGACCTGGTTTATTGAGGGAAATCAAAATGAATGAAACTCCTTTTTTCTACAGTTTCCTCCGCTTTTTGGGTTTGTTTCAATTTTGTATCATGCTTAATATATTTGTGTTATTCTTGAATTTCGGCTTCGGTTGTGATATTAGGGAGAAAACCGTTGTTTGTGTGTTGAATTGAGATTTTAAGCGAGATAAGGTGTCCACTTTTATTCTGTAAGACTAGGAACTGTGGTTGGGTTTCTTTCATCCTTTTGGAAATGACCCTTTTTAACTTTGCTTCCAGATTCAAAGAGGAGTGTTCCGTTGAAGGATTATCGTAACATAGGTATCATGGCTCACATAGATGCTGGAAAGACTACTACGACTGAACGAATTCTGTATTATACTGGAAGGAACTACAAAATTGGAGAAGTGCATGAGGGAACTGCAACCATGGACTGGATGGAACAAGAACAAGAAAGAGGGATTACCATTACTTCTGCTGCAACCACTACATTCTGGAATAAGCACCGGATCAACATTATTGATACTCCTGGTCATGTCGACTTCACCTTAGAAGTGGAGCGAGCTCTTAGGGTGTTGGATGGAGCTATATGCTTGTTTGATAGTGTTGCTGGTGTGGAACCACAATCAGAGACTGTGTGGAGGCAGGCAGACAAATATGGGGTTCCACGAATTTGTTTTGTCAACAAAATGGACCGCCTTGGAGCAAACTTTTATCGAACAAGAGACATGATAGTAACAAATTTGGGTGCTAAACCACTTGTAATTCAGTTACCGATTGGTTCAGAAGATAGTTTTGCGGGAGTTGTAGACCTTGTTAGGATGAAAGCTATAGTTTGGTCAGGAGAAGAGCTGGGTGCCAAGTTTGAGATTGTAGATATTCCAGAAGATCTTCAAGAGCTGGCTCAGGATTACCGATCCCAGCTGATAGAAACCATAGTTGAGTTAGATGACCAGGCTATGGAGAACTACCTGGAAGGAATTGAACCGGATGAGGAAACTATAAAAAAATTAATTAGGAAGGGAACCATATCAGCCAGTTTTGTGCCAGTGATGTGTGGTTCGGCTTTCAAAAACAAGGGTGTCCAACCGTTGCTCGATGCTGTAGTTGATTATCTACCATCACCACTTGACTTGCCAGCAATGAAGGGCAGTGACCCAGAAAACCCAGAAGCGACAATAGAGAGGATAGCAAGTGATGATGAACCTTTTGCTGGATTAGCTTTCAAGATCATGAGTGATCCATTTGTAGGCTCCCTTACATTTGTCAGGGTGTATGCTGGAAAGCTAAGTGCTGGGTCTTACGTACTCAATGCAAACAAAGGGAAAAAGGAGAGAATTGGTAGACTTCTAGAAATGCATGCAAACAGCAGAGAGGATGTTAAAGTAGCTTTGGCAGGTGATATTATTGCTCTCGCAGGTTTGAAAGATACTATAACAGGTGAAACATTGTGTGACCCTGATCATCCAATCGTGCTCGAACGGATGGACTTCCCTGATCCTGTCATTAAGGTTGCAATTGAACCCAAGACTAAAGCTGATGTTGACAAGATGGCAACTGGTTTAATCAAGCTTGCACAGGAAGACCCTTCTTTCCACTTCTCCCGTGATGAAGAGATAAACCAGACAGTGATTGAAGGGATGGGAGAATTACATCTTGAAATCATTGTTGATCGGCTCAAAAGAGAATTTAAGGTAATCTCTAATTCATTTCTTTTGAGAATTTTCAATGATCGGTTAGCATGGTTGTGTTTATTAGCTGTTTTTGTCTTTGAAACTCTTAACTCCATCCTTGATGCTGTGCATGGAATAGTTACGATTAGAAGTAATAATGGTAAATAAACATGGACATTATCACATTAGACTGTAGCGGAATCTGTTTGCTTGCACTTTGAATTTTCACTATTACCTGTAAAATAAGAACAAAGGAATAAAGAACCACCCTTGATAAAATCTCTGTATATCATCTGATAAAGCATTAGTTTGTCTGGTGTACTATTCCTTTCCATTTTTATAGGCTTGTTCCCTTGGCGTGAACATTTCTTCCCTTCTCCATATCTCTCTTCCTTTAGTAGTTTTATGCTAAATTACTTTTACACATTTTAAGGATTATGTAGCAATAACATAATTTTGGGAAAATCACATTATCTATATTTGTTAACGCAGGTGGAAGCTAATGTTGGTGCTCCCCAAGTAAACTACCGGGAAAGCATTTCAAAAATCTCAGAAGTGAAGTATGTGCACAAGAAACAGTCAGGTGGACAAGGTCAGTTTGCAGATATCACAGTAAGGTTTGAACCCATGGATCCAGGTAGTGGATATGAGTTCAAGAGTGAAATCAAAGGAGGTGCTGTACCAAAAGAATATATTCCTGGGGTGATGAAAGGATTGGAAGAGTGCATGAGCAACGGTGTGCTTGCTGGCTTTCCAGTTGTTGATGTACGAGCGGTACTTGTAGATGGTTCTTATCACGATGTAGATTCGAGTGTGTTGGCATTCCAGTTGGCAGCAAGAGGAGCATTTAGGGAAGGAGTTAGAAAAGCTGGACCGAAGATGCTTGAACCTATAATGAAGGTTGAAGTTGTTACTCCAGAAGAACATCTAGGTGATGTAATTGGTGATCTCAACTCAAGAAGAGGTCAGATCAACAGTTTTGGTGACAAACCTGGTGGCCTAAAGGTAAGTTTAGTAACTTGGTTCTCTTGGATTATCCTATTAAACTTCTCCTTGTTGGATTGTTATATTAAATTTGAAGGTACTGCTCGAAAGTTCTTGTGCCGTATTGTTTGTCTTAAAATGATCTACATTTCCAAATTCATATATTTTATACACAATTCTAATTTATGGAACAACACCCAAAATGGCAATAAAGGAAAAGTGGGATAAAAAAACCCTCCCAACCTCACCCATCATAATCTTCGAAAAAGACCGTATGGATATTCCCACGAGGTATGATCATAAAAAACAGTGTATATCACCTAGGGGACTGCTCTCTTGTTTATCATGTTGGTTGATTGTAATTGAAAACTTTTGCCTATCGGGCTGGTGAAATAGTAGGATTGAGTAGAGTTGATTCGAAGGTCTTGGGTTCTATATGGGTCTTAGGACTACATGGATACATGTGAATAGGATGAATGAGGACAATGTTCATGTTCTCTTTTTTTTTTTCCTTCAGTGGATTGTTTTGCTTTTAGTTTGGATTGGAGGTGGACTTTATTCCTTTCTTGCTTTTGTTGGTGACAAACGCAGGTTGTTGATGCCCTGGTACCTCTTGCTGAGATGTTCCAGTACGTGAGCACACTCAGGGGGATGACAAAGGGCCGTGCATCCTACTCAATGCAATTAGCCATGTTTGATGTGGTGCCACAGCACATTCAGAACCAACTTGCCTCAAAAGAGCAAGAAGTTGCCGCTTAGTGTATTTGCTTGGTCTCCCAACAAGGAATTTCTTACTTTTGATAGCCGTATTGTGTCCATTGTCAAATAGTTGGGTTTGTTTTTGGTATTTATTTATTGAAATTTTCCTTGTACAAATACAAGGTTAGCCAACTAAAATTTCAGAAGAAAAATAGGAGACGATTTTTCTTCCACATTGGAGAGAGAATGAACTGATATGGGGCAAATAAGAATGCATTTTTTGTTGTTTTGGGGGGAAAAACAAAGCGTGCTAACTTGGATTCGCAAATCCATTCCGAGAACCCAAAATTATTTCCTATCTTTTGTTTTCAGTAGAAACTACAAATCGAATGTGTCCACGTGACATGATGATTTTTCGAAGGTGTGTATAACAGTACATACTGAGTGATTTTGACAACTTAATCACCTAGTTGTGGTAGCACTACCTCCATTTGATGCCAAAAATGATAGATAAGCAAACATTATTTGATTAACTAATAGTGTAAAAGTTTGAATTTGAAGGCAAAAATACTATAATGCAAAAATATTATCTTAAGAGAAGAATAAAGAAGAAGCACAAAATAGCTAAGAATTGTAAAGGAAAAATCACTGGAGCCCCATCCTTAATTGAACAAACGTAAAACTAATTTTCAGATTTTGTTTCCCCCTAATGAGAACCCGATGTTCATTCCCGTACAGACAGCCAAAACGCCAGAAATGGCAATGGTCTATGGTTTCTCAATTACAATACTAACCAAAAGCCAAATCAGCAACTACCAAAATTACGAACCTGCTTTATCTAAGTATATCGTTCCCGATTGAAGAAAACGTATAGAACGTTGGACAATAACTAATCCGAGATAGAACGCAGTACGCACCAGTCGAGAGTAAAAATAAACTGCATTTTGACACGTTTTAAGCTCCTTCCATGAGAGAGCTTCAGGTTTTTTGGCAGACTGTTTTTTTGGACAAGCGTTTCTTGCCCTTGGTGACGGTAGCGGTGGCAGCTGTGGGTTAGAAGAGGCAAGCAGAGATGACGATGAAGGATACCAAGAGTTTGAGGAAGTCGAAGCAGTTGTGGTGGTTGTCGTCATTCAAATCTGGGGGTTGGAATTCAAATTAGGGCTTCTTGGCTTCATTCGGTTTCTTGAATGTGTCTGAGTTGCTGTGCTCTGTAAGTGCATTTTGAAAGTCTGAATGTGAGGTTCATAATCTTTATAACATCTTGTATTGCAATCTTTTGTTCACTCCTGATGCGGGTACAAAACAACAATTCAAAAATCACATCAATCAAATTGAGCAAAAGCAAAAAGCATGACACATATCAAATGGAATGCTTTGTTTTTTTAATCAATTTTTGAAAAAGTGGCGAACATAGCCAAATTAACTATCGGGTGATAATTTTTCTCTTTGTTTCAAGGTTTTTAAAAAAATTCAAGACAATTCAAAAACTGTTCACAAGTAGTTAGATTCAAAACTAGTATAATTTAGTGCAGTCTAGTTTAACAAAACAAATAATAATTTAGTTAATTTCGATTGAACTAATTTTTAGTTTAATTTAAGTAAACTACTTTTTCACTATAGTTTTTAACATTGAGGTAGTTCATTTAATCCTCTTAATGTGAGAGATGTATTATGCATTTTCATTCTTTTATTTTAATCTTATTTCTTTCTCAAAGTTGACAAAAACATATAACTATGTTACTCTTTTCTATCTTCAATGAAACTATTTTCCTATTTTTTACTCTTTAAATTGATATTTTTTCAGGAAAATCTATAACGATTGATTGATATAGTTGAGAGTGTGAAAAACATTTATAAACTAAGAACTTATAGTATTATAGTATGATAGTAAACCAAAGCAAATAATGCCTTTACCCATTCTCTAATAGTGGCATGGTCATCATTTTCTAAGGATTCATCTTGTAAGTTATGAATTCACGGGAAATTATTAAATAACCTCTTTAAGTAAAAAAAAACTCAAAAAAAATTGCTTTATTTAATTAATACTGGTTTCACTAATGTATTTTTGTATTTTGAAATCATATTGTTTTTTTCGGTCATATAAAAACGTGATGATAATTTTGAAATTTTTGTGAACTTATAAGTTTGAGTTCCTTATAAACTGAAGCATATATCTATATGTGTTGGTACCAAAACTGAAATAGTGTTCGATCACTTCTTAAGTCTTATCTTTTATGGACCGTTCGGTCCTTACCATTGGGAAGTGAGAAACCGTTCGGTCTCCACCATTCACAGGGTGTTCGGTTTTGTTCATATATGTTGATGTTTTTTTTTGTTCGGTCCTTAACTGAGTTTGGCCCATGCTTAGGCCTGACTGGTCATTTACCGTTCGGTCGTATTCGGGGTTTATGTTGTTGCAGTTCGGTTTTCTTCTATGAATGAATATTTGGTCTTTAAATGCTGTTATCACTGTTTGACTATGATGGGTTGAGATAGTTGTATTGATCTACTGTGTATGTGAAATTTTATTGACATTCCAATAAGGCATATGTTTCAAGTAATGTGGAAGAGAATTCCAAGGAGGAATGTCTCAGTGAAAAGTGTATTGAAGTGGTAAATGTCTCAGTGAAAAGTGTATCAAAGTGGTGTTATAGTATGAATATGGATAGTGAAATTCACGGAGTTCATCCTGATATTCTGATGATTACCAATTCTCAAGTAGAGATAGATAAGGCATTGTGTGAGAATGGCAGGAGGTCCTAGCCCATAGGTTCTTGGGTGAGTTATAACGGACTAACCTCGGGTGGTAGTTAATGGTTTTCCAGTTACTACACCACCCGAGTGCATGAATGGCCTCAAGCTACATATTCATACAATTCGGATGGTCAAGTTAGGTGTTCGACTTATGTTTGAAGTATAGTGTTCAGTTGTATATGCTTATCCGTATTTGCATTGGTTGTACTTGTACGAAATGTATGTATGTTTGTATAAATAAATTACATTAGCTTACCCTTATTTTCCTGTCTTGTCATGTTGTCCGTTCAATCGTCTTTGTCATTGCAATGATCACCCTGTGGGTGTGAGCAGAATGTGATGAGGGTTCTCTGGAGCAGGCGCTGACAGAAGAAGATGGTTTCCATTAGAGTAAGATAGTCGGTCTTGTGCTTATTTTTGTATCAAGATAGGGCCGTTCAGTGTAATACAATGCTTGTAGGACCGTTCGGTTGATCAGATCGGTTTGCTCTTATGGTTTGTATCAGTATAGGTTTCTGTAAAGTTTTTAATTTTATGGTTATTTTAGGATAACTGTAAGTTAACTTTATTTTTCCTTGTAACTGTTCATTTTATTGTAAATGTAAGTACTCTTAAATATAGATCTATATTTTTGGATGTTTCAAATACAACCTCCAATACAAATTGTCATATTCTCTTATTTTTAGTCGATCTTCCATACCTACTTTTACCTTTACAAAACAATGTTGAGCCTCACTCAATTCCGTTTCATGCCAACAAATTCAATGAGAAAACTGCTCCTTTAATTCACCAAATCAAACCTACCCTAACACCACCAATCAGTTTCATCAGTACAAAAACACAACGTATCCCGCGCACATCTCCATAACACACATAAACATATACACTTCCTAAACGTTTCTTAATAAGCATTAACGTTTTAATGCCTTCAACCGAGGCAAATTTTCCACATCACTTTTGGAATTTATTAAGCACCTCTGTTGACCCTACTTCTTTTCGCAGCAACCAAAACAATTAAGAATGTCATTCAAACAATAAAAGTTTCTTAATAACTTCCTTTATTCGAATAAATTAAATCTCGAAGAATTATATCCAATTTTCTTCTCAACAAAATCATTAAGGAAGAGGTTTTATACACATCCAATTTATTTAACTTAATAAAAAAAATTTGCACAAAGTTATTTCTTTAGGGTAAAAACATAAACTTTCAATTACAATTAAACAAATTCTTAAATAAAATTTATTTCAAACATAATTAAATAAAAAAATTAAGTTTGTTTAAATATTTTAAAATTATTTACTATTAACCAAACTAAAACGTGCTTTTTAGAGAAACAACGATGGACATAAAAAGTACACGAATCACAAAATAATTTAAGAAAAATTTATAAGAAAAATATCCCCATTATAGCTGTACAATGAATCTGAAAGTCAACCAACCCCTTTTAACCCCTGTAGATGAAAACCAAGGCAGGTAGATACATTTCACATCTCCAAATAATGTCAGAGAGCAAAAAGCAAATTAATAGCACAAATTAAGCACCATTGGAAGCCATATTTTCTGTTACGTATATTAAGAACAAAGCTGGTTCAACCAATTCTAGAACATTCTCTTGGTTGTCGATAGTTCAAGCAACATATTATATTAGATAGTAAAAAAACAAATTAAACAATTGAATGTAGAGGTAAAATAATATTTTTTATTTTTTACTGATAAGTTACTTCAGATGCCACTCTTAAATTCGAATGTTGTTTTTTTAATTTTTGTCATGGTCTTGAGAATTTGCATATGTTTGTGGATTAAGTGACTGATCAAATGAATAAGAAGAGACATAAAGAAAAAGAGAGAATTTCGAAGTTGTTGCATTTACATTTAGATACACAAACAAATTTATGAGTAGGGTGATGGCTACAACTTGCCAAACTTTGTAGCCAAGAATAAACACAATGGGCCTACAAAACTTAAATCAACTACATAGTACATTAACTTGAGCCACACATATATAATACAAAATCTAGAGTCTCAACCACGTACTAATAATTTTTTAAACCAATCCAGTGTCGTATTCCCATATAAAGCCACTTGAAAGTTGAGACTCGATAGCTCAGAACAAGATATTTTATTTAAGTGGTTCTAATCAATACTGATTAAAACTCCTGATTAGGATAATATTCTTTGTTGGGTTAGTGGATTCATTCAATACTCAATTGATTAGCCATAAAAATATCTGCTTTAAAAAAGACTTAAATTTAAAATGTGACATGAAAAAGATTGTATTGCAAGTACTAGATATTTTCGTCGTCCCTTGGAAGAATCACAGTTCAAATGTATATATAATGGATGGAATAGACATCAATTATGGGACTAATACGAATTGCGTCTGCCAAAGTTTAATAAAACTGATATTAAATTTGCATCAAAGATACTCTACATATATACATTAAGTCTACACGATATGAACAACACGCGTGTTAGTTACAACTATAAGCTGCATATAAGGCAAAAATAAATAAATAGATTTATCCTTTTTTTTATTAAAATTTATTTTAATCCTTTATCTTTTTAAATATTATATGTTAATTAAGTATGGATCTTTTGTTCTTAAGACGTAGTGACTATATATATTTTTATTTCAGAATATAGTTTGTATTTTCAGGGTTTTTTTTTCAGTAACTTGAGAGACGTATTTTTCTTACGTTGTTTTTATGTTGTTTCTAATCTTTTAGGCTTAACAATTAGTTTAACTTTTCACACTTTTTATGCAGGTATGGAGACACGATTCACTTTTTGAATCAATTAAAAGAGGGCTCAAAATGGTTCTCCAATTGGAAATGATCAATGTGTTTGGGAGGGTAACATTGATTTAAAGTTAATGAATAGAATCCAAAATAAATCTTTTTAAATTATTGTTGCAGACAAAATATACGAGATCGTTCCATTTTGAGTACTATGTATCTTCTATTCTATCTTAATTTTACCGGTTTTATATACTTTTTAGCTTATAATACTTTTGTCAAAATTAAAATCCACCTTCTTAGTTTTTCTTCTTCTCATTAAGTAACAACGATGAGTATTATTACTTGTATTAAAATTTATTATATTATTTTTTAATTTGTTTCATATTATATATTTATTCTAGTTGATTGTAATAAAATTGAGATAACTATATTCTAATTTATTTATTAACATTCATATTTTATTATACTTAGT
Source organism: Vigna umbellata (assembly GCF_029865625.1). Classification (NCBI taxonomy): domain Eukaryota; kingdom Viridiplantae; phylum Streptophyta; class Magnoliopsida; order Fabales; family Fabaceae; genus Vigna; species Vigna umbellata. The sequence continues at coordinate 94,453,368 of NC_142165.1, read as the reverse complement.
CTTGAGGGTTAAAGATTTGTTTAAGATAAATGTAAAAATCATATTTATTGTTATATAATCCTTCAGTCTTGTATGATGAAATTTGCTTAAGATATGTCGAAATTTTATTTATTATTACGTAACTTCTCAATATTAAGGGATACTTATTTAATAATAAATAGATTAGAATATTGTCCATCATGACCTTTAGGTTGTATTCACTTGAGATGATGAATTTGGGGAGAGTGACTAGATGAATTTGAGAAGATTTAAGAGTGAGTTGATTGTTGTTTGTTTTAAGAGATTTGAAGGTGAATGATAATGAATTTGGAAGTAAAGCTTGTGAAAATTAGTGTAAAATTTGACCGATGAGACAAATTAAAAAAATGATTTAATTAGTAAAAATTGAAGATTACCAAAATACCCTTAATAATATAATTAATAAAAAATTATAATTGTTAATATTATATATATAATTGTAAAATTATTATAAGAAAAAAAATTAATTTTTAACATGAAAAAAACGTTATTATTTTTATTATTATTTGTTATTACTATTTTTATTATTATTATCATTATTTATTTTGTATTATTATTATTATTAGTATTATTATTATTTGTTGTTTTATTATTATTATTATTATTATTTGTTATTATTACTATTATTTATTATTATTATTATTATATTATTATTACTATTTGTTATTATTATTATTATTTGTTATTATTATTATTACTACTATTATTATTATTATTATAATTATTCACGTTGTAATAACATGCTTTTCTTTTTCTTTTTCTTTTTCATATCATCATAAGCTCATTGCATGCATTTTTCATATATTGGCAGAAGCTTGTTGAATATTTATTAGAAGAGGGTAAAAGTGCATTTTAGGATAAATACCTCCAAATCTCATCAGTCGGTGAAGAATGAAAAAGATGATACATCCTGCAAATCATTGTCTTCCATCGCTTCCAAATACATGAAAACGAACATAATATAATATGTAAATCTGTCGTCTTAAATCACGATAAATAGTGCATCACGTTTAAACGAACACGAGCTTAGTCTTGACAATAAAACTTGTTTAAGATAACTCAAAATACTACACATTATTATATAACCCCCTAGTTATGAACAAATAGACTTCTTTTGGGTTAATAAAAAATCATACCTATCATTATACTAGCGCTGAGTGATAAGACTTGCTTAAAGTTGGTCAAAATCCTACCTATTGCTACACATTCCTTTAGTCTTGAGTGATAAATTTCTTTTAGGATAGGTCACACTCCTCCTTATCACTATACATTCCTTCAATCTCAAGCTATACTATTTGATTAAGGTAGGTTAAAATTTCACACCTGGATGATGGTGATACTTCTAATTATCTTTTTAGTTGCAACATGGTTACCTTCCATGTGTCTTTTCCTAATTGATTGTTATTTGAAATGTCTCATATTTTGGTAGTTACAATTTTTTTTATCCATTCTCTTGCCTTTTGGCCTTTATTTTCCCCACTTTTCTTTCTATCCAACTATGTTATGTTTTCTCTCCCATCTTTCCTTACATTTCCTTTGTGCCTGTTGCCGTGGGTTTCTCCTTCAACTTCTACTCAATCCTTTTGTACATGCTTTTCTTTTTATTTTTCTTCTTAGATTATTATACTTTGTACTTGATGTTTTTAAGGAAACCACCATACACACTTTGATTAAGAAGGTTCACTCTTTTCAGCATGCAGAAGCCTTAAGCCATTATGGGAATGAAAAGGATGCACATGTTATTTCTTGTCCCCTTAAAGAACTTATTTGTCAAAATTTCTCATCCAAAAGTCCTTTCTATTGTTTATCATACATTATTTGCTAAGTTAGGTTTATGTCTTCCCCTTAATTTCTTTGAGAAAGATTTTTTGCATGAAATAAGTTTTGATATAGAAAAACTACATTATAATAGTTGGATGAGCCTTTTTTTCTAGTCCTTCATACTTTATGCATACATTTTGGTTTTGTCCCGACATCAAACTCTTATACTTTTTGAATTTGTATTATATATCTATTAGAACTTCATGGACCTCTTTTAAATATGTGAGTGGTTGAGTTGTTATAAGTCTTTCAAAGATAAGTTTCTTAAGACTCATGCCCTAATTCACAATGTTAACTTGTTAAAGGGGTTTCTCTTATATTGGACTTTGACTCCCACATTTAACTTCCTTGAGAATTAAAGAATCTTAATGAATCTAAAGTTTTTTTTTGTGAGAAGCTTGAGAAACTGGATATTTTTTGACACCTCAACTCTTCTTAAATTAGAATATTGCTTTTTGGACTTCAAAAGTCTTCATTGATATTTCCCTTATTCTCCTTAAATTGTAACTTCTTTCAATTTTATTAATATGCTTACCCTTTTGTAGAAAATACAATGGCTTTATGCCAAAAGGTTTCAACCTTAAAACTCTAACTAAATGATGAAATTTCACTTCAAGGTTAAGATTACTATATCAAGTGCCAACTCACCAAAGCGCTTCACAAATGCTCTTAGGGTCTCTTCTTCTATTGTTCAATGTTTACTTGGGCAACAAACATCAAGTGATGAGGATAAAAGGTTGTAAATCGTGTTTTGAACTTTATGACTAGAGTGTCAAAACATTCTATTGAGTGAGGTGACAACCTAATGAAGCAACTTAGAACGACTCCTTCAACAATGTAGAAAAAACTTAAAGGATTGAGCCTTCAATCATGAAGTTTTATATCAAGGATGTACATATTGATGTGTTCATTTGAGTCAAATGTTTATCATACTTGTCTAAGATGGAGACTTTTTAGTTTGTCGATAGAGTAATTTTGGTTATGTTGTTGACAAAGTGGTGTCAACAAGAACTAAAAGGTGTTTGGGTATAAACATGATAGTAATCTAGTTTTCAAACTATTTTCATCTTGTATTCTTGACATAAGTGGAAGGTTCAATGGCCTTAGGATATTTTTTTCTTTTTTGCTATACTTAGGTTTTGGATGGGAGGGATGATTTGTCTTTCCTCTATACATTGTTGAATCCAAGCATTCTCATTCTCCAAGGCCTCCATGTATTCAATATTATTTTTCTTCAACATCTTAATTTCCTTTCAAAGTTCAAGTCACAATTCTCTTCCATTAGTAATTAGTAATTAGTGTGTTCTCTTTACAACTATTGGATGAAATTCAATATTTCATCATATTTCGAGTGGATACTATGTGATTTCTTAAAAAAATCTTATTTAACTCCACACTAAGAATCAAATAACCTTTACAAGAGTCCAAAATGTCAATGTTTTCTCCTCTATCATCAAATAAGAAAAAAAAAATTTAAAAAGACACTTTAATATTTAATCAATAAAAAAATAAGATAATAAATATGTAATAATAAATATTTCATATCTTAATATAATATTATTATAGTGAATTCTAATTTTTACCTTAAAAATATTAACAAATTTATATTATTTATAGCTAACTATTAATTGAGTTTGTATTCTAAATAGATTTTAGAATTAGTGGTGTACCTAAAATATTTATTAATGTTATCCTCAAAAGGTTGACTCAGTTATGCATAAAATACAATTATGGTGCCAATGTGTATTCGGATTGCATGAAACACAATTATGGATTATTGTTTATTGGTCTGAAAATTTAATTTTAGTTCACATCGAGCTAGAGCCCCAATATAACTGATAAACCATCTTGCTTATGTAGAATAATGAAGAGGAAGAAAATATTTTGTTATGGAAAATAATTGGTATGAATAAGAGAAAGGAGAAGAAAAGAAAAATAAAATTATCAATTAAGGCGTAATAATTAAGCTATATGAAATTATAGAAGAAATCAGTTTAAAAGTAAAAATACGGTACAGATATTCGCATACCGTCTTTATTTTAAAATAAAGTCACCGGATCAAGCGTGATGCACCTAAACTCTTCAGTCGACCAAACGAAGGTTGGGTAGCTGATTCCATTCCAAGCTCAATTATTATTTTTCTCTTATGAATTTATCTTAAATACTTTTTTTTCTCTAATTTCAGTGAAATGGTTTTTAAAGTATTCAATGAGACAAAATCATATATGTTTAAATAATTTTACCTTTTATGCCCTATCTCACATTTTGTTTTTGTTACTATTTTTTTTCTATAAATTTTAGTTTATGTAATTTTATTTATTTTGTTGAAAATATTAATTTATTAATTTTTGTCTCTATAAAATTTAACACTCTCAAATATATTGGGGAATTATAATAAAAATCTAATATATTAATTTTAGAAAATAAGTTACGTTACAATCCTTATTTAGTAATTAAATATAAAACGTCTAATGACCCAAGACGACTTCAATTATAAAATAAGAAAATAGTAAACATAATGAAATATTTATGTTTTAAGAATGACAAGTTCTATTCAATTAAAAACATTTTAATTCAAACTAAAGAGATAAAAATCTTAGTGGTATGCTTAGAGACACACGTATGATATATTTTATGACATCAAAACACTTAACCGTTTCATAGTTTTTATAATTTTTTTAATATTTACTATTTTGATTTTTTTTTTCATTTTTATCATATTAACATATTTGAACTCAAAGTTTGAAGAGTGATTCTCTTACTTTCCTTATACATTATTTTCTTGTCAAATAAAATCTAAACCATTCGAAGATTAAAGGATGATACTAATATTTGAGAATCCAAGGGCAAAATATCTTTTTTTTCCTTTTCTTTTTTAATTTTAACCTTATATTAATAATTTTTCTTACTTGAATAACATCATATTTTCATTCTTCTTTGCTTCGACGAGAAATAGACTTGTATATCTATACTTTGGAATACAACCTTTACAATTTATACCCTTCTAAGAACAACAGCTCTTGCATAATTCATGAATTTAAAACAATATTTAAATAAATTAAAACAAAGGATTCATATAATATAGGAAAAAAAAACAAGTAATTGTACTCACGCGCATTTAATACCAAGTTTTATTTTTAAATAAATAAAAAATAATAAATAGATAATAAATGTTAAATTTTATATTTTATTCAAAAGTTTATTTTACCAAAACTTATATTAAGTTATATTCTCTAAACTCTTAAAGTTTACAAAATAATTACGATTTCATTGTACAATTAAATCATAACATGAAAGGAGCAAGACAAGGAGAATGATTGATTAGTTCGAAGTGTGTTATAATAACTGCTATTAAAATTTTCTGTTTTCTTCTCTTTTAAATGATTGGTTAGAGGAAATGTTAATGGTATAAGATTTATTTGAAAGTTGACACGGTTTGTCTTTAATTTTTGTATAGTGTCAAGAGAAAGATTTACTTATACTTTGTAATAATAACAATATTAAGAATCATGAAACAATATATTTATTGACATGGTATTATAGAAGGGTATATTTTACCATTCTTTCGAATAACATTGACATTATTAATATTCATCAGTGTTATTTGGCGGTGTGTTACATCATCGTTATTACACATCTAAAAAACTAATTTAAAACAAGTATTAAATTAAAAGATCTAAAAATAGAATAAGAAAGATAAAAACATTTTTTTTTCTTTCTGCAGAGATTGATAAAAATCATCCTAGAAAGACCAATATAATACATGCAATTATTGAAACTATTTTTTATGTTGTACTTAGCTTTCACGAATGCAACATGTATTGGTATAATAATGTTAATGGTGGAAACCGAGGTTAGCCGAGTGAATATAAATAGATTAGCTGCAAGAGAGAGTAGAGAACCATGGTTTGATAGAAAGTGCACGCTTTCCCGGAAAAAGAGAGCCAAATTCACACATTTTGGCAGAGGCAGTCCAACAAGACACGCACCCTCAATCAATCGTAACGTGTCATCCCTTGAATCTGCATGCCATATTGTCGTTAACCTCTTCAATAGCCTAATAAACGCACTTGTCCTCACTCCTCTGCTTTACCAACCTCTCTGCTAATTCCCAAACTTCTTCTCAGAACTGTTACGGATTTCATCGTTGACATGGCCGTTCGTCGCTTTCTTCTCAGCAAAACCTCGTGCTGCAGCGTCGTATTTTTGTCGTGGATGTTGGTGACGCTGATGAGAGTGCAGGGTGCAGGCGCCAGGCCCAACCGGAGGGAGCTGGACTCGTTCATAAAGTTACCCACCGAAGCGGTGGATGACGAGTCGGATGAACTGGGAACGCGATGGGCGGTTCTGGTGGCCGGTTCAAACGGCTTCGGAAACTACAGGCATCAAGTGAGTTGGTTCATTTGATTTCTAAAATTAGATAATGAGTTAATTCGTTTGTGTTTTTGTTTTTAACTAATGGTATGATTAAGTACAGGCAGATGTGTGCCATGCGTACCAGTTGCTTATCAAAGGTGGAGTGAAAAAAGAAAACATTGTGGTGTTTATGTACGACGACATAGCCCACAACAAGCAGAATCCCAGACCTGGAGTGATCATCAACCATCCTCGGGGTCCAGATGTCTATGCTGGGGTTCCTAAGGTCATTTCCTTCTCTCTGCTAATTCCTTTTCTATTTAAGCTAACAAACTTAATTATTCTAGTATTACCTGCGCTTATGCTTAATTAATCCGCTCGTGTCAAACTTTCACACTTTTTTGAGCTTTAATTTCTTCTCAATTATTTAACAGCTGCCAAAGGTTTCCATGTTAGTCTTTCGAAATGGGAAAACTTTTTTCTCAACCTTTCTTTTTTAAAACAAGGTGGTGCAACATGTCTGCTGATTTATGTGATGTTTGTATATTTGAAAGAAAAAACACGCATATATATATTAAGCGAGTCTTTTGCCTTTGAGATACAGTTGTACTATATTAACATTCATTTCTCACTTTTAGAAGAAGAGAGTGGTGTATTATGAATGGAAAAACACTAAAAAAAGTGTGGTGAAAAAAAAATTATTTAAAAAACATTTAATCATACCTAGTAGTTGTTGGAAACAGACGTTAAATTACGCAAAAAAGATTTGACATTCTTCTGTCATTGTCTGATTGTGCGTTGGAGCATATAAGTCTAAAGTTTTTTTTGGTGGAAAGCAACGTTGATATTAGATCATATCGAATGAAACTAATATATATACAAAAAATAAAAAATAAAACTCCGTATGAAACTTTTGTTGCTGCCAACAATTGACTTAATTAATTGTGGTACTTGGCATATGGATGGTGGTGGAGTGACTTAAATTCTAATATATTCGATTTGATAAATTAGGAGAGAACACTGGTAAACGCAATTATTGCGTTATTGATAGACATTAGATGTCTAAAGTTTGCGTTCACTGTTGATGATATTTTTCAAATAGTAATATTTTAATGGTCAATTCACAAGGCACTAGCTCCATTGTCTAAACAAATTAGCCATTACAGTGACAAATAGAAAACGAATCGTTACCATTTGTTCTTGTGTGTAAAGAGAAAAGGATTTGTTACCTAGAGTATTAGAAAATTGCTTATCTTGTGGTGTTCCGTTCATTGAATTTGTCCCTTGATTTTTTATTTTTTTTTTTCATTTTAGGATTACACTGGTGAGAATGTGAATTCCAGGAATTTCTTCGCCGTTCTTCTGGGGGACAAGAAAAAAGTGAAGGGAGGAAGTGGCAAGGTGATTAATAGCAAAGCAGAAGATAGAATATTTATATACTACTCTGATCATGGAGGTCCAGGAGTTCTTGGTGAGTTAAGCTTTTCATTTCTTTTTCCAGTTGTTTCTGATTAAGAACCTTCAGAACTCAGTCATTAGTATTTGAACGTAGTTGTATGAACTAAAATTGTGTAAGGGCGAAAAACTGTTCAAACCAGAAGCATGTTTATACTGGATAAAGACATTATAGGTTTGTGAATTCTAATTTGATTGTAGGGATGCCAAACTTGCCCTACCTTTATGCTATGGATTTTGTGGATGTCTTGAAGAAGAAACATGCATCTAGAGGCTACAAGAAGATGGTAAAAAATCATTTCTTGAGTATATGATGACTGGAAATGATGCCGATAACTTTAATTAAGTTGTGAAAAAGTTACGATTTGGCGATGTAGGTGATATACGTAGAAGCATGTGAAAGTGGGAGCATTTTTGAGGGTATAATGCCCAAGAATTTGAATATTTATGTCACAACAGCATCGAATGCCCAAGAGAATAGTTGGGGAACTTATTGTCCTGGAATGCATCCTTCTCCTCCTCCAGAATACATCACTTGCCTGGGGGATTTGTACAGCGTTGCTTGGATGGAAGACAGGTATAAATACATTTTTCTTGTGTTCAAGTTTAACCCACTATAAACATTAAAAAAAAAAAAACTCTTTTCACTTACAGCTCTGCACCTTGCTCACTTTGGTCAACGTCCTTTTGTTGTTCCTTTAGGTCTTTGATGACATTGAAAGTAAATTGTAATGGCCAAAATTTGAATTTTTTTAGTGAAAAATGGATTGATGATATTGGCACTATAAATGTTAACTTCCGCTCTGTTTGAAATGCGAAACTGACTTCCACTTACATTTTCTGCAGTGAGAGTCACAATCTGAAAAAAGAAACCGTGGCACAACAATACCAATCGGTAAGATGTTTTGAATGAATTGCAGTGCTGTGTATTTTGAATAATAGCATTGGGGGAAAAGAAAACAAGAAACATTTTTTCTTGTGCAGGTAAAACATCGGACTTCAAATCTTCAGAACTACGGGATGGGTTCACATGTAATGGAATATGGTGATGCCAACATCACAGCCGAAAAGCTTTATTTATACCAAGGTTTTAATCCTGCCACTGTGAACTTCCCTCCATTCAACGCCAGACCAGAAGCTAAAATGGAAGTTGTTAACCAGAGAGATGCAGATCTTTTCTTCATGTGGCAAATGGTATGCCTATTTTCCCCTCAAATCAAGTCATCATCATCTACTTCACCATTTATAGATTTCTCTACGTCCTCGATCAGATTTATTGCTCAAATACTGTTACTATGGTAATAACATCTATTTACAAAAGTGGTTTTGCTTCAACAGTATCAGAGATCAAACCAGCAGCCAGAAACGAAGACAGACATCCTCAAACAGATTACGGAGACAGTGAAGCATAGGAAACACTTAGATGGTAGCGTGGAATTGATTGGAGTTTTGTTGTATGGACCAGGAAAAGCTTCTTCTGTTCTACAATCCGTGAGGACTCCTGGTCTTCCCCTTGTTGATGACTGGACATGCTTAAAATCAATGGTAAACAAAAATAACTAATTTTTTTTTCTGTTAACATTCATTGCACAGTTGTATTCTTTTCCTTAAATAAATTTTCTTCTATCACTTCTTCCACACATTGTGTGACCAAAATGCATGTGATGAGAGGTTGGACCAATCCTGTCCAAAAATTTGATTGATGTACATATTCCACAAAAGGGAAACATCAGTTTTTGATTACTGATACACAACTTGGGGTTGCAGGTCCGGGTGTTTGAAACTCACTGTGGGTCTCTGACTCAGTATGGAATGAAACACATGCGAGCATTCGCCAACATATGCAACAGTGGCGTTTCTGAGACCTCCATGGAGAATGCATGTGTGGCAGCCTGCGGTGGCTATCATGCTGGCCAATTACATCCATCAAACACAGGATACAGTGCTTGATTTTGGGCTGTACACACAGAGACTGTTTGATAATGTAATACTCTGAATTGCATTCTTACTACTGGTTTCTGCTGCTTAGATCAAATTTGTTCTTTGTATAACTTGAGTAGCCCTATACCATATTAATTATACTGGTAGTGTATATAAGCGTAATAGTACCCTTTTACATAAAATAAGTACAATATTAGTTAGTGTGGTTCGTGCTGCTCTAGTATCTTGGTGAACGCCATTCCTTCAAATCCAGGACATCTTTCTTATCTTAGTTTTTAGTCTGATCTCTTGCTATCCTTTCAAGAAATTAATCACGAGCAACATATCTTGAACTTCGCAAAGAAGGATAATATATATATATATATATATATATATATATATATATATATATATATATATATATATATATCCTTTTAAAATCCGAAATCAATCGTTCTTCCTTAGCTCTGCTTCGATCGTCCATCTTAACTCTGCCCCGTGCCTTGATTGTCCTAGCTTTTTTATGTAATCTTTTTAGATTGGTGGTTGACCATCAATCTTTTTAAAAAAGGTTTTAATATAATTCTGGAAAAAATTATCTAGACATTAATCTCTTCTTTCTAGGCTTCATAGCAATTAAATCCACTAACTATATGCTTCATGGCAATTAAATCCATTAACTATCCATTAATATAATATATTTTTAGATAATAAAACTCATTAATTATTCATTTAATTAATATTGACGTTAGATAATAAAACTCATTAATTATTCATTTAATTAATATTGAACAAACTCATTAATTATTCATTTAATTAATATTGACGTCTGTTCGTGGCTACTATTCTACCTACTATTTTAGCAATATTTTTGAGTTTTTTTTTTAATTCCAAATTTTCATGGTTTCTTTTATTGTTGTCTCTTTTACCTTTCTTTTTTCACTCGTCTCTTTTACCTTTCTTTTATCATTGTATTTCACTCGTTTATATATGTTTTTTTTAATGATAGTTTTGTTATTTTATTTGTAGTCATAGTGACTCTTCAATAATGATCTCTTTATCTATTAGATGTCAACAATAAATTTCTTAACAACGATTTGTAAGAAGAAGTTTATATAAATCTCTTTATCTATTAGATGTCAACAATATATTTCTCAACAATGATAACTACGATTTGTAAGAAGAAGCTTATATGAGACTCAGGAAGAGTCTTTTGGAAACTTAGGACTTTTGGAGACTTAGGAAGAGTCTTTAATAATTTGTAACACAATATAAAATACGAAATACTAATTCAAAAGACTTTTCATGAGCAACAAATTTGAGAGCTTGTTCCATGTAAATATTTTTTTGCAAATTATTAACAATTTGGTATCATCGAGTATAGAAGGAAGAGTTTTTTGGAGACTCAGGAAGAGTTTTTTAATAGTTTGTAAGACGATATAAAATATAAAATACTAACCCAAAAAACTCTTCATAAGCAACAAATTTGAGAGCTTGTTTCATGCAAATCTTTTTTTGTAAATTATTAACAATTTAGTATCATCGAGTATAGAATCAGATATTTTCACTAAGTTTTTATGGATTATACTAGTAACAAGTTTAATACATGTTAGATATACTATCTTTATTTTATATTTAACTTTTATCTTTAGTTTGTTTGTTATTATTTAAAATATTGTTAACTTTTTTATTTTTATTTTATTTATAGTTGAAAATATTTTAAATTTGATTTCAATAAAGGTGTTTTATTTTATATTAATCTTTTATCTTTAGTTAGTTTGTTATTATTTTTTATTTATATTTTGAGTTTAATTTATATTTTTTATCTTAAACTCTAAATACCGTGTTAAATATATTAAAACTATGTATGAGATTGATCTTTTTTGTTCAATATATACAGAGTCTTCTATTTATAATAGAAGAAATATGAGTTATACTTAAAATAAAAAATATTAACAAATTAAAAATAAAAAATAAATATAAAATAAAGATAATATATCTAACACTCTTAATATTAAAATAATATAGTCTCATCGTTTAAACACGTTATCAACTTTTAAGACTTTATTTTTTACATTCTTACAATATATATATATATATATATATATATATATATATATATGAAGTATTTCTGCTTTCATTTCACCTATTGAAATACGTTTATATCGATTAAATGTTGTTTAGAATCATGGTTAAACTATTAGAATCCATTTCATATTTCAATTACAGGCTTTGGCTATTAATTCTGTTAGGTGTTTTCCTTCTTCTCTAGTTTTCGTGTAATTCTGATTCTACACTTCAGTTTCATTTTCGTTTTGCTTGTTAAGTCATCCTTCTTAAACTCTTGCTTTTGTTAACTCAATTCATTGTTCAAACAAGTATAAACAATATACAAACAGAGATAACAAAAAAGAGGAAATCAGAATACTATTTGTTTTATTACGTCGACCACAACAACATAATGCATAATGAACATAACACTATACATAATACAAGGAAAAAACTACAATCAACCATAACCGTTAAACAGTTATACATAAACAATAAGAAAACTGCAAATAAAGAGTAAACTACAACATTTCTTCACCTTGACACTTCAACGCAGTCTGTACAACTACTACCATGAAATTAAATATGACTAAAACCTACAAGGCTTAAGTATTTTTCAAAACATTATATTCTGTTTTTTGGTGGACAAAGCTTAAACAGATTGGAGATTTGTCTTCCAACTCAAAAAAAAAAAAAAACTGCAAATGAAGAGTCAACTGTAACAAAATTCGATGTCAATTTACTAATTCTTCAGCCTTGAATAGTGTTACTTTTACTTTGTTTCTGAAATTTACTGTTCTAGTTTCTTCGATTTGAGTTGCTGGCACAATGTTGTTTCTGGTTTCTGCATTTATGTTTGTTGGATTTCTTCTAATTTTTTCTTTTATAATTCAGTTCACGTGTTCATTTCATTTCTAATTGCAATATCCATATCAGTTTATGCTTACACTTCCAGTTTACAGTTAGTTCAATTTTGCTATTTTTATTCACTGCATTGCTTTAGTTTCTGTTTTAGCTTTCTATTTTCAATATGCATTTCTGCTTTAAATTCTGAATTCAGTTTACTGTTTTTAGTTTCTGTTACAACTTAATTATATTGTAATTTTATGAACAAATGTACACTCAGCTTTATTCAACTATATATATATATATATATTAATTAGAATAACATATTAAAAGATATCACTCTTTAATTCTTTTAGGAGTTTCTACCTAAAACTAATTTGAACGAAAACTAAAAACTGATGTGTCTTATAAGACACTCTTTCAACAAGTTTATATTTTCTCTGAAAATTATATATTATTCAGCTTAATTTATATTTTAAATATAAATTCATAAATGAGAAAGTTAATGAAATATTTATTTGGATTCTTCATTAAAAACTATTTTTTTAAAATTAAAAAAAAATATGACTTTATTCCAAAGGGATTGAAACCTAATCTTCATGTTTTAAGAAGAACTATTACTACTACACCAGAGTATTGGTCTAAGAAAAGTTATATTCACTCACCTGTTTATTTTTTTGTTAAATACATTATGGGTGACATTTATTAGTTATAGAAAAGAGTAGAGACTTTGAGATAGAAACTCTTAAACTAAATCTGAATTCCAATGAATGGAATTGAGAAAAAGAAGTTTTCAGTTGATGGAACAAGAAATTGTAAGGGAGGTGTGGTAGCTTGGAGTGGTGGCAATGATGTTCTGAACTCTCTGGAACTCAGAGAGTGTGCAGGGTATGGTAATTACACCTGGATAATCGAACCCGTAAACTTTCTCTGCATCTTCCAATAGTTTTCCAAGAAGGGGGTGATTGAAATGAGTAACTGGCACCAAAACACGTTGTTTCTCATCTTCCGATTCGCCTACACACACTGTCAAATGTCCCTTTGGTAGATCTGTTGATCGACCATACTTTGATAAACAGAGTTTATTAGTTCCTTGTCTAAAACACCACACCAATTTTAAGACTACACAAGTGGAATTCTTCTGTGACTTTCTGACCATTCTCAGAGCCAATGGGAGAAGCTGAAAGAGGAGAGTTTCAAATGAGGGATACTTTTTTATCCGTTGATTATGGTCCTTTTATAAAAATTGAAATAAAATAAATTGTTTTCCGTTGGTTGAACAACTGTGATTTTCTTGACATAGTAATTTTATTGTCATTAGTTGTATCAACGATGATATAAAGGAGAAAAGCATTTAAGGTCTGCAGATAGAGCTTTGAGAGTTGAGACAAAAAGTAAGTGTGTAAGGACTGCAGGACCCATATTACTTGAGTCACCTACAGGCCCAATAACCACTTCACATACAGGCCCCACTACAGGTCAGAACCAAGCAGTTACAACAGATGAGGACTGTGAGGAAAATACCAAAAGGATTCCACGCCAGCCAGGCTACCTCAAGGATTTTGTGATCACGTCTTCCCGTAAAAAGGGGAAAACCGTTAGGAAGAAATGAATGATAAAGTTCCTAATATTTCTTTTATTATTACAAATGATTAGTTACTGCAAGGTTGTTACCAAAGTGCATATATAGCACTGTATTGTAGGGAAAGGAGGCAAGAAAAGAAATAGAAAAGTGTTTCCCTCTGCATTCATTCTTTCTCTTTTTCTGATACTCTTCTATTCTGTCATCCTCTGTCACCTTCGGTTGCTTTCAATTGGTGCTTTCATTGATCCTGACTTATCGTCATGGCCGCATCTCCTCATGATGAGCTCACCAAACTTAACGTCAAACTGGAACAATTACTCCTTTCCCATGCCAATCTATCCAACACCCTCCATGACATAGCCAACCGCACAACAGTCCTCGAATCCCAGCCGCCCCCCAACCCTCCACACTTCCCATCCAGACCACTCAAATTTGACCTCCCCACCTTTAATGGCACTGATGCTCTTGGCTGGATCTTCAAAGTCAATCAATTCTTTGATTATCACCAGACCCCTACTGATCAACGCATCCAGATCTCTTCCTTCTATCTTGAAGGCCAAGCTCTTGCATGGTTCCAGTGGATGTTCAATAACGGGTTGTTGTCATCTTGGGACTCATACATCCGCGCATTGGAACTGCGATTCGCCCCTTCCAAATTTGATGACCCCATTGCTTCCCTCTGTAAGCTCACACAAACCACCACCTTTCAAGATTACCTTTCGGATTTTGAAACATTGGCCAACCGCATTTCCGATTACCCACAGAGTTTTTACCTTAGCTGTTTCTTATCGGGTTTAAAGCCCAATCTTCGTCGTGAGGTCACCGCCTTACAACCCCCAGATCTCCCTCACGCCATTGCCTTAGCCAAGCTCCACGAAGAAAAATTTCGCTCATCACCCTTACCCTTTAACCGCTTTGGCCGTCCACCGCCATTTTCCCCACCTCCACCAAACACACCCTCTCCTGCCAAAACACTTCCACCGCTACTTCCCACACCTACAACCAAGCTTCCCGTTAAAAAGCTAACAGAAGCCGAAATGCAATCTCGTAGAGAAAAGAATCTTTGTTTCAATTGCGATGAACGCTATACTAGGGGTCATCGTTGCAAACCACAATTTCTATTGCTTACTACCTTCGACGCAGAGGATGATGCGGAGGATGCGTCCACGGAGGACATTCCTAATTCAGAGGAGATCACTCAAGAGGCAGGTCTTATAAGCCTCCATGCATTCTCAGGTCAATGGTCCCCAAGAACATTTCGGGTTACAGGATCTATTCAGGGTTATGCAGTGCAAATTTTAATTGATAGTGGAGCAACACACAATTTTATTCAAAACAAGGTGGCCCAATTCCTTCATTTGCCAACTCAGCCAACACCAAGCCCATTAAGGGTGATGGTAGGTAATGGTGCCTTTTTACCTTGCTCTTCATTATGTCCTAATATCACTCTCACCTTGGACACTCATGATTTTTCCATCGACTTGTACCCATTGGACCTATCGGGCACTGATGTAGTCTTGGGTGTTCATTGGCTTTCAATGATCAGTCCCTTTGTTATGGATTACAATGGTCCATTTATGCGCTTTACTTGGCATGAGAAGCTTGTTGAGTTAAACGGGGATTCTGGCCCAAACCCTTTCCCTATATCGGCCCATCAGCTCCGTCGTCTTCACAACACCAACCGGGTTGAAGCGCTATTTCAGTTAACACTTGATCACAACCCTTTTCCCACTACCCCACTTACAGAGCTTACATCCCAATCTAAAATCATACCTTCCACCACCGAACCACTTCTTCAATCCCTTCTCTCCCAATACTCATCCATCTTCTCTACCCCCACAACCCTTCCCCCACCACGCACCACAGACCACGCAATCACCTTAGCCCCAAACACTCCTCCCATAACCGTACGACCCTACAGATACCCACATTTCCAAAAACAAGAAATAGAAAATCAAGTACAGAAAATGCTTAACTCGGGATTCATTAAGCCAAGCAATAGTCCCTACTCTTCTCCTGTGCTTCTCGTAAAAAAGAAAGACGGAACGTGGCGATTCTGCGTTGACTATAGGGCTCTAAACGCTGCCACCATCAAGGATAAGTTCCCAATCCCTACCGTTGATGAGCTTCTGGATGAACTTGGTCATGCCTCGTGGTTCTCCAAACTTGACCTTTTTTCAGGATTTCACCAAATCCTCATGGTCTCAGCTGATACAGAGAAAACCGCATTCAGGACTCACAATGGCCATTTCGAATTTCGGGTCATGCCATTCGGACTGTGCAATGCCCCTTCTACCTTCCAAGCTACCATGAATGATCTGTTTAGACCCCATTTACGACGTTTCATCATTGTTTTTTTTGATGACATCTTGGTCTATAGCTCCACACTGACAGATCATGTACATCACTTGGAAACCACTTTCAAACTGCTTCTCTCCAATTGTTTTCGTTTGAAAGGTAGCAAATGCACCATCGGCACTTCGTCTATTCAGTACCTCGGTCATGTGGTCTCCGACAGAGGCGTTCAACCAGACCCTGCTAAATTGGCTGCAGTCAGTAATTGGCCCACCCCCAATACAGTCAAGTCCCTTAGAGGTTTTTTGGGATTAACAGGGTTCTACCGGAAATTTGTTGCAGGTTACGCCTCCATTGCTCAACCTCTCACCGATCTCCTCAAGAAGGACAACTTTATGTGGAACGATAATGCCCAAGCTGCATTCACCACCCTCAAAAATAGGTTACTGGCTTCACCTGTCCTAGCTCTTCCTAAGTTTGACTCAATGTTCACTGTTCAAACAGATGCTTCGGGAATTGGAATGGGAGCAGTTCTTTCGCAAAACGGTCACCCAATTGCCTATTTCAGCAAGCAATTTTGTCCAAAGCTACGCAACTCTTCCACTTACATTAGGGAATTGTGTGCCATTACTTCCGCTGTTCAAAAGTGGCGTCAATACCTCTTAGGACGCCGTTTTGTGATTCAAACTGATCAAAGGTCGATCAAGGAACTTTTATCTCAAACGGTTCTCACACCTGAACAACAGAATTACCTTTTTAAGTTGTTGGGTTTCGACTTTGAGATCCAGTATCGACCAGGCAAGACCAACACTGCAGCCGATGCTCTATCACGCATGGAGGACCCAGCTCAACCTCTTCCCACGTCCCTTCTTGTATTGACAATTCCCCAATTGGATTTTCTGCAGGACCTCAAGTCCTCCTTACAACATGACCCTGCCTTTGTTACTCTCAAAGACAAGATCGTTACTGCTCCACATGACTATCCTCATTATTCGATCCAGGAAGGCCTCATTATCTTCAAGGATAAGATTTGGCTGCCATCCACATGTTCCTATATACCATTGCTCCTCCATGAATTTCATTGCACTCCTGTAGCAGGCCACACAGGCATCTCCCGTACATTGAGCAAGATTTTGTCCTCTTTTTATTGGCACGACATTCGCAAAGATGTCAAGCAATTTGTCGAGCAATGCACAGTTTGTCAACAGACGAAGTTGCCTACTCAACGCCCTGCCGGCTTGCTCCAACCGATTCCTCCTCCATCACACTGTTGGGAGGATTTGTCACTTGATTTTATCATTGGCCTTCCTCCTTATAAGAATTTCACTACTATTCTCGTGGTTGTGGATCGATTTTCAAAAGGGGCACACTTCGGTATGCTTCCCAAGTCCTTCACTGCTACAAATGTGGCCCAATTGTTTGTTGACATTGTCTGTAAACATCATGGGTTACCTCGCAGCCTTATCTCCGACCGTGACCCGATATTCTTGAGTCAATTTTGGAGAGATCTTTTCAGACTCAGTGGCACCAAGCTTCGAATGTCCACAGCATACCATCCCCAATCAGATGGGCAGACAGAGGTGGCCAACAAGGTACTACAACAGTATCTTCGATCATTTGTGCATCACAAGCCCTCCCTTTGGGGTAAATTTCTCTCTTGGGCTGAATGGAATTTCAATACATCCGTCAATGCTTCCACCGGTTTCACTCCTTTTGAAGTGATGTTCGGTCGAAAACCTCCTCTAATTCCTCCCCTGCTTTCCGAAGACACAACCAATGCAGCTGCTCAATCTGAACTCTCCATTCGTACTGCAATACTTCAGAAACTAGCAGCTAATCTCAAAAAAGCCCAGTCGTCTATGAAGCATTGGGCAGATAAACATCGCAGGGATTTACACTTTGCAGTAGGTGATTGGGTGTATATCCGCCTACGGCCACGTCGACAATCAACTGTTACCGGTGCAACCACTACAAAGCTTATGAAACGTTTTTTTGGTCCCTTCCAAATTACCAAGAAGATTGGTGAAGTTGCATATGAGGTAAACCTGCCACCTTCTGCCAAAATTCACAATGTATTCCATATAAGTCTCCTCCGCCCTCACAAGGGGCCACTACCGTCATCTCCTCTATCCCTCCCACCTAACATTGAGGATCACCAACCAATTCTAGAACCAGTTGCAATTGTGGATTGGAAGAGCAATACTGATTTCCCCACATCCGATATTCAGGTACTGATCCAATGGAAGGGCTTGCCATTGGAAGAAGCAAGTTGGGAATCTTGGTCTCAGTTCCAACAACAATTTCACCTTGAGGACAAGGTGCTTCTTGATCAAGGAGGGGATGTAAGGACTGCAGGACCCATATTACTTGAGTCACCTACAGGCCCAATAACCACTTCACATACAGGCCCCACTACAGGTCAGAACCAAGCAGTTACAACAGATGAGGACTGTGAGGAAAATACCAAAAGGATTCCACGCCAGCCAGGCTACCTCAAGGATTTTGTGATCACGTCTTCCCGTAAAAAGGGGAAAACCGTTAGGAAGAAATGAATGATAAAGTTCCTAATATTTCTTTTATTATTACAAATGATTAGTTACTGCAAGGTTGTTACCAAAGTGCATATATAGCACTGTATTGTAGGGAAAGGAGGCAAGAAAAGAAATAGAAAAGTGTTTCCCTCTGCATTCATTCTTTCTCTTTTTCTGATACTCTTCTATTCTGTCATCCTCTGTCACCTTCGGTTGCTTTCAAAGTGGCTAAGCTGCGAAAGGTCCAAACATATCCTTATGATGATGTCTTTTATAAGATGATGCAAGATTATTTGGCTTGTTAATGTTGAAAAGAATTCTTGATTTTCCTCAACTGGTTTACTCCTCTTTCGACATTATCTTTACAAGTTTTTACCTTGGGAAGATACAAAGGAATCAAGATATACCTAGTTGTGTGTGAGATTGTATGATATGATAACAAAATAATAAAAAATCAACCTATAGTGCAGTTTATTGAGAATTGACGATAAACACAAGTGAAGTTTGATAAACTTTTGGAAAAAAGAATAGTTGGATTTTGGATTCATTTGCTCAGAAAAAGAATCAATCTGTTTTTGGATTTTGGATATTTGTGTTACATATATACATGTATAAACTCAAAGAAAAAACAAGATAGGAAAACAGATTAAAAGCATTCCATTTTTTTAAGTTTATATATATATATATATCTATATATCTTTTTTTTTTCTTTGATATCAAATTTTAAGAGAGAAATCATAATTACATAAATATTAAATATAAGAACACATGTAGTATATAGTCTATAAAACAAAATACTTTGTGTCTCATATGATATGTTTAAAAACTACCATCTTACAAACAAAACATATTCATGTTTGCATAATGTTGTTTAACAACACTGAATAAAAATCAATATAAGTTTTTTAGACTTTACTTGAACATAAAACAATCATAAAAAAGAAAATAAAAACTAAAATTTCGTAACTATAGTATCTTTTACTTTTGGAAATGTTGAAAGGAAAAGTATCAACAATTTGAGTGAACTTGGTTGATATCGAACAAGTGTAATCGAAAAATGTTAGATCAAAATTCAATAAACCGTCTTGTTTGGCTCTAAATTGTTCTTAAACAACAAAGTATGGCTAAACAAAGGCAAGTGTCTTTTTAAGCCTAACATATGTAAGAAGTGTGTTTAAATAGACATAAATATTTTACTTATATACTTTGTCTTATAAACTTTTACTTAGAAACAAAAAGTATACTTTCGATAAGATTATAACATTTCATGTTACATATACAAGACTTATAAAATATTTATTCTTTATGAACATGAAATGTTTGTCTTTTCGTTTTTCTAAAAAGGATCTTATAATGTTGAAGAGTTTATCCACAAACAAAAAAAATAATAATCAAAAGGGAGAAATGTTGTACTAGAAATCAACTAGTTGTGCCATGCTCTATGTTTTTGTTGAAGAGAAAAAAAGCTACCTATTTAGACCTAATAAGTCATGTTATATCTAACAAAAGTTGTGTAAAGATGTCACATGCATTTAATGTTGCAAGGACAACATTTATTATGTCTATGTGTTTAAACATGGTTAAACAATATTCAACAAAAATAAAAACTTGTTAACATCGTAATGACTTTAAGTGGATTAACAACTATTCCTTTTTTTCTGAACTTTATATAAATAAGTTTCTTTTTAAGAAAAATAAATTGTGCTCGTTACAATTTAAGGGACTGTTTATAACCTCGTATTCATATTAAGGACATCATCTTATTTCAATTAGCAACTGTCATTATACCTTTTTATTTAACTAAGTAATTTAGATAAAAATGCCTACATCTTCCAAAAATATTTAAATTTAATTAAAAGTAATTATATTCTAAACAATACTCAAGTTTAATCAAAAGTGATTACGTAAAAAAATGTATATTTAAATATAATCAGAGTCAAAAGAATATAAAGAATGACCGAATCCAAATAGTATTAAAGTAAAGAAGATTTAAAATGTATTCTACTTCCTTGACTTCGTCGGTCGTTCTTCACCTAATCACTGCACTTCATCTTTCTCCCTCCGAAAACCAAAATTGCATGAATTCCTGTAATGGCTAATCTTTAGTATCGAATTTGAGAGTGTATTTTGGATTGCTCAATTCAGTATACATATATAATTTTTAAATTGGTCAACTTGAAATATATTCCGGAATCTATAAATGCATTTCGAATTAATCAATCCAAAACAAACTAGTAATGCTGTCGTTGCCGACCGCAAAAGCTTGTGGAATCGCGTCTTTGTTTGAAAACAGTGAGGGAGACCGCAATAAAGAGTTGCTTGAAGTGGCCGTAGATGGGATGAACGATGGGGTGACGAGGTAAGGGGATAGGATTAAAGGGTATTTTTGAGATTAATGGTTCAGTGGGGATGCAGGAAAAAAATGGAGGTGCAAGAAGAAATGGCCCAAACAATAAGATCCAATTATAAGTTGTCTGCTATAAGCACCTAAAACTTTTATCCATCTTTCATTTTTTAAATATATATAAAATATTAAATTGATGAACATAATTTTTCCTTGGTTTACTACATTCAAACATTTCAAGATTTTTATATAAAAAATTGAATTTATACTTCTACATAAATTTATTTAAATTACACTCAGGCAAACGTATTTCCATGTTACCAATTTATTTTTAATCATCATATTTCTTTATTCTAAATTAAAAACAATTCGAAATATCTATTATTAATATTGTTAATAAAATATTTCGTTTTTATGAAACCTTCAAATTCTTCTTCAAACAAACTCCTCTAATTTCTACTTTGTTTTATTTTTCACTCATTTTCACTTTAGCAATTTATACTCTCCGCGGAAAACAACAAAAAAAATATTAATAATATTGTAAATAAATATTTTATTTTAGTCGCTTGGCTACCTTAAACTATTAACTAGTACTTTTTTTTTTCTCTCCAAAAAGTAAAAGGCATTGATATCTGTAATTATTAGCCATCACGCACTTGCCAACAAACGATCCATGATGTTATGCATGTGTTTCCGTGCCAGAACAGTTACTGACGAAACAGTAGAATATATCTGAAAAATATTTATAACTTTTATTTAAAAAAAAATTAACTTTAGTAAATTTAAAAGGTTAAGTATTTCTTAAAATGAAACATACACACTTTAATTAAATGTATACGAGTGAACTAGGTCTAGTTAAATTCTTCAAATTAATTATATAAACTTGTTATCACACTTTAAATTTATAAGATTGGAGGTTAAACATCAATTAAATATATATAGGTGCATAAAATTTTTAATATACAAATAATTTTATAAAATTGAAATAAGTCTAAAGTATATCTTCTAGTATGATATGAGATAATCTCAAACTCATTATAACAAAATTTGTTTTCTTTTTAAAATTTATTATGTTATATGTTATTTATTTATTAAAGTTTAATTCTACAATCATAATATAAAATTAGACTTAGTTTAAGTTTGGATTCGACGATAAATTTAAAAGAATGAAGATGAATAGATTTTAGAAAAAAAAAAGAAATTGAAAATATGATCAAAATATATTTGGGATATATAAACGATTTTCAATTTGATACACTTTAGTCCTTAAAAATATTAAATATAATCATTTAAATTCAACTGCACTAATTTTCTTTTTTATTAAATGATGCATAAGTTGTTTATATCATTTTGACAAGTTTCAACTTAAACGTCAATCTATAATATCATTTAACAATTTCGAAAAGATTAACATCGTTATTTTAGAATAATTATATCAAGTTAGGACATTGACGAATTAGAATTCTGCGTTCAAATATAGGAAAGAGAAACATATTTAACCTTAAAAAATATTATAAATAAATTTCAATTAAATAATAAATTATAACTTTATTTTCATCATTTTATAATTTTAATTTTGTTTTTATGACTATTTTAAATTTTAAGATTATTATTTATTGTTTATACTATTTTATTGTTTATGTTTAAAATTTGTCAAATCCTAAAAATGACAGGTAGAAAGAAGGGACAGATGTAAGAACTGAGAAATTATCAAGGTTTGAACTGTGCAGGTGTGTGAGAATAATGAGACCGAATATTTTTGTAATAAAATAATATTACTATATAATGAAAGATGTAAATTCTCATTCCATTTTCTGATACCACTCTTTCTCTTAGAAATTTCCTCTCTCTTCTTTTCTCCTCCATTTCTCTACCATTCTCTTCATTCTCTCTCTACAAATTCTCACCTTATTCTTCACCTGATCAACAATCAGGCCGTGCCTAAGCTTTTCTGGTGACAAAAGCCTCTCTTTTCACCCATCAAGTTACTGTTTTGGAATTGGTAAGTTAAATTCCTTTGTCCTTTGAAGTTCTACATTCCCTGTTACATGCAAGCACTATAACTTGCATGTGTCAATCAACTACTCTTCTGGGTCTAATTCTTAGTTATGGGTTGGGTGAATGTTGTTTCTCAACCATCCAAAGATTTGTAGGCGGTGATTGTGCGTGTGGGATAGCCATTTCAGTGAGAGGTCTTCCATTGGTCCGGTTAAGAGGTAAGGGAAGTTAGATAATTTAATTACTTGGTTTTGATGTATGAATATGTTGTTTGATAATTATGCATGTGTATGAAATTGATTTGGATAAAGCTGTATGAATGTAAAATTTGATGAATTGGGCGCTCGGTGTTGTTGGTGTGGAATATTGATGCTGGGTTTATGATGATTGTGTATCCGTATGATTATGGTACCGTGACCAAGTGAAATTGGTAAGGTTTAGTGTCGATCTTAATTATGTAGCTATTTTGCAGAATTATGTAGTTTGCTGAAGGTCTTTAATTGACAGTTCGACTTTTCTCTGGTGCTCGGTCTTAACTGAGTTATGCTATTGTGGATTCTCAGTTAATGACCGTTCGGTTTAGTGTTAATTTTCAATTTAATGTAGCATTCAGTCTAGACATAACTTTTGTCTGCAAACAGCGTTTAGTCTGTCATAGGCTATAACTATTATTGACAGCTCGGTCTTGAACTGTCTTGGTCGTGCTCGGCCAGATGCCAGCACTCGGTCTCAGTAGTGCTCGGTGATGCATTAAGCACTCGGTGTCGTCATATTACCAAATTATGTAATTGAAATTTAAACTAAGAGGGTTCGAACTAAGCTCGTAGTATTTGGTTTAAACTCTTAGATTTTGGTTATAAGCTTTAGTATTTGGTTATGTCTAATTATAGATGTTCGATAATATTCAGTCAAATCTTTGGATTTTGTCTAGTAAATATCTCGTTCGGTCATGTTCACCATAGGGAAACAATATCCCGTTCGGTCATGTTCTCCATAAGGAAACCATATCCTGTACGGTCATGTTCGCAGATAGGAGGTGTTCTACCGTCAGGTTTTGTTCGTAATAAGTGTTGATATTTCTGAGTCAGTTGTGGTCAATGGTGATGTTTGTGTTACTGTTCGGTTTGAAGTTATTTAAAGGTGTTATAGATGAGAAAATATGTTGTTAATGAGGTATGGTATTTAAAATATGATATGAATGGAATAATATTGATATGAAGAAGTATGATGACATTACAATATGATGTGATTGTATTATATGGATATGAACGAGTGTTCCAAGGAGGAATATCTCAGAAATGGTTATGGAATTGTAAAGTATGAATATGGTCAGACTAAGTTGTCGTTCATCCTGACATTCTAATGGTCACTGAGTCTCTCAAGTAGAGAATAATGGCGCATGTGGTGAGAATAGTAGGAGGCCTGGTTGCCTATAGCTTAGGGTTCCAGCTATCGGACTAAACTCATGTGTAGACTTGGGTTTCCAGCTACAGTGAGGGATGAAGGGCTAACCTCGTGTGGTGGCTTGGGTTTCCAGCTATGGTAATTCTGATGGTTTTCCAGATTACCTTTCCACGCGTGCAAGAACATCGTAGCTACATAATTCATACAGTCCGAACAGTCAGAGTGAAAAGTGGTCGGGTATAAGATGCTTATATGAGTTCGGTAGATGTATGATTGTTTATATGCTGGTATGAATTGTATGCTTACATAGCTAATTAAATTACACCAGCTTACCCTTATTTTCCTGTCTTGTCATGTTGTCCGTTCGGTCGTCCTTGTCCTTGTAATGATCACCCTTTTGGGTGTGTGAAGAAGATATTCTGGAGCAGACACTGGCAGGAGAGGAGGGTTTCCGCTAAGTGTAAGACCGTTCGGTCTTGTACTTGTTTTTACTTTTAGTATAGGACCGTTCGGTGTAATACACGGTTTGTACGAGTGGTTCGGTTGATACACCTCTTGTATGACCGATCGGTCTGCTCTTATGATTTTAATTTTAATTTTTTTTTATAATTTTTCTTTTTACAAGGAACTTACGGAAAAGTTCGTTTAAGTATATTCCTAACACTTTTATTTGTATGAAAAACTGGTTTAATTGATTTTGGAATTTTTCTGTGGAAAATGAGATTAAAATTAGTTCTAAAAATGTATTTTATAAAAATAAGTTTAAAACTGATTAACTGTATGTTAAAACTATGTTAGTTTATTTTGAAATTGGTTAACTTATTTGGATTTGTTAATATGGATTAGGTTAAATGGTGAAGTTTTGTTCAGAAAGCTAATTACTAGTAGTGATGGGATAAATTTAGTGTGGTGGGTAGTTGTTTAATTGAAATCTTTATCGGCATGCATTGGGGGCGTTTGTTTAATTTAATTATGACTATAATAATACAAGTTTGTGTTACAAGAGCAGTAAGGTAGGATCCCCAAATTGGCTGCATTCATTACAAAATTTTACACCAAACTCTCTCCCTTAGTGGAATAAACAGCAGTTATAATGAACAAAAGTAATTCCATTTTTAGTTCCTCACATTATATTTAATTAATGGAATCTATCTTACGTGTGCCAGCTGAATATAATCATCATAAATCTCTTGTCAAATTTATAATGCATAAAGCGCCTTTATAAACTTTTCTTTTTCTGACTTTCTTTTATTTGTGTTGTTGATGGATTTGAAACCATTGTATAGACAACATATAACTACAAATCATTAATTCTGTCACTATTTGCTTCGATGATGAATTTAAAATCATGAGTATAGATAGCATATGGTCACAAAGGTGTGATTATTTGAAATAATGGAAATAAATAATATATAATAGTAGTTTTTTTTTTTGCAGAACCCTATGTCCTTTAGGTATAGGTTGGAAAATCATGCGTAGAAGTTATATATACTTTGTAAATGTGATATAATATTGTAATTTATAGTATGAAGAGTGTAAATGAGTTTAAGTTGATCTATGAACCCATTCAACCCGATTTTAGTTTAAATGAATTTCGTTGTTTAGTTTAAACAAGATGATTGATTCAATTTCCATTTAAAGATCACAAATAAAAGTTGTTTGACCCGTGATGTAATTAGAAACGAATACTGTTTGACCTTTAGGTTATGATTTTAGGCATTATCCTCACATCAATCTCGTTGGAGGGGATGATAATGTGAGATAGATTGATTACGTTGGAGGTTTTCTAGTTTGGTATGAAATAAAAAATATAGAGAACTAAGTTGTATTCTATTTTTGCATAATTTGTATTCTATTAGAATTAAAATGTGGGTTCATCCGTTTCATATTAATTTTTAATTTTTCTTGTTAGGTGATATTTAAGAATAGTTCATGTTTGTTAATAAATTTTAATCTGATTTTGATACTATGATAAGAAATGGATTTTAAGTATAACTCAATTCTATAAAATCGGTTTGTAAGGTAAGGTTTGCATTCATATATATACGGTAAATTAGTCTGTTTATCTTTTGTTGGAAGTCTCACATCAATTAGAGATAAGGCCAATTTATAATATATAAGTGGGTGCAAAATTTATCTTAAAAATCGACTTTATGAGATTGAGTTAAGCTTAAAATCCACTATTTAACGTGGTATTCGAGATAAAGTTTATACCTCGATATAATTGAATTGGAGGTTTCACGTCAACTAGAGTTGTGTCTATATTTATCCTAAATGTATTTTACATTATAAGTTAAGCATTTAGATACAAACTTTTAATGTTAAGATCATATTGTAGTGGATTGGAGATATTAAACATGTATCCATCTCAAAACGCTATCCGGTAAATCAAACTTATTAGCTTTCAGATGCTATATATCAGCACACCTGCTCCGACATGTTTTTGACAAACAAACAGGGAAAGGGAGCTAGGCAACCAACATTGTCCCTCCTAGTGTTGGATAGATAGCACATTTTGTAGACTTATTATAAAAACTCTAACTTAGAGTAATTATGAATTTATTTGGATATGTGTTTCACTAAAAAGTAATTTTTTTATTGTATTATTTTAATAAATATATTTTTATATAGAAAGGTTTTTCACTTTTAATTTTCTTGTCAGCGATTAATTTTCTTTATGTATATTCACTTATTAAAAATAAGTAACAATTATTTATCTCTAATTATATTTTAAATTTCAATAGTTAAAAACAACTTTCTACAACAACTTAAATTATATCTAAAATAGATTTTAAGTACTTTTTATTGTAAACCTTAATGATATATACTTTTTATCAACATTTGTTACTCTAATTAAAACATATATTAAAAACTTTCATTAGACTAAAATGAATATTTATCAATTATTTAGAAAATAGAAAAATATTTAGGTGAATTGAGTTATTTATATGTAGTTTAAAAAATGTTTTTTTTTTCAATTGTTCAGTTAATAATGTTTTTTTTCTCTCTTCATCTTCGTCTTCTCTCACCTTAATATTTTTAAATGTTCAAATGCATATCTCTTTGTGAAACATAGAAAACATCATTTCTACTATGCGAATAATTCTTTTCTAAAATATTTGCAATATTGTAACTATAATAACTAATTATTTTTTAAATCTAAAATTGATTGTTATTTAATATTTTTATAATAATTTTGTATTGCCTTCCAAAAGTCCAGCACTTCAAGCACTTCAAGATGAGCACCAAATTTATCTTTGGTTTATAAAATAGAAAGAAAAGAATGTCATATTTAAGAGAAAACACGCTCAAATTTGTTTTATTAAAAAGGCTTTGTATAGAGAATACAATTACAAGGACTACTAATATGTTAACAAAATTTTTTAACAACTGTTTAACAATAGACTATGTGTCACTATTTTATTGATCTGTATATTTGAAACAGCCAATCACAAACTATTACATAGACAATTTAAAAAGATTATCAAAAAAATTGTTAAAAAAACATTTTTCAATTACAATTCAAGATATAGATTACAATTCTTTATTATGTGGGCATATAATAACATGAGTTTAAGTTTTAAAAACAAAACTATGCCACATAACGTAAGAAACATAAATGACATAACATAAATAGATGTAAACATAGGTTCAAGAACTCTAATTCATTGTTATAGATATCAAATATTTTTTCCGATTCGATTCCTCACTTATATATTTTGTACATGAAAATGATACAAACTTTATATTTAAATTTTAAAGAATACAACCAAACTTGAATACGATACAAACTTCATATTTATTTTTAAAAGTTCTTTTTAACATATTCACTTTATTTTATTTGAATTTTTTCTTATATACATAAAAGGTGTCACTCTGAAAAGCATAACACCCGAAATCTCAAAGTTCTTTAGAAAATATGTATACGAACACATATAGGAGACCAAACTAATACCTATTCACACAAATTAAATTTATTTCTAAGAAAATCGTGACTAATGCATCAAGGAATTAACTCAAACCAACACATTTCTAGAAGATATCGTCCTTTAGTCTTCTAAAACCACGTAAAATCCTTCTTCTATAAAACCAACTATTGAGAGCCCTAAAAGGTTTCTTCAACGCATTGTTCTCCTCAAGCTCCATTAATGATAACTTGGCTATTTCTCTACCCATTTTCAAACAGAAATCTATCTAACACATTTCTATTTTTCTTATGAAAAATATCTTTTTAACAATTTTTTTTAACAACTTTTTTATAATCGCTTATGTCATAACTCGTGATTAATCCATTTTAAATATACGAATAATGACACATAATTTATTGTCAAAAAATTGTTTAAAAAAATTGTTAACACGTCGTAATCCTTTTCTTATATCAATAAATTATATCCAAATTAGGATAGGTCCATGAATAAATTAAAGTTAAACTTCTCAATATTTTTATTCATATTTCGCGCTGATTCTCTTCTAATTTCATTTATTTTCTTCACTGCATTGAAAACACATCTGCAGTACAGAATATTATAAACCTAAATTTGGAAATTTTTGGTGGCATGATGTTCGACCAGGCTTTACAAACGTGGAATCTTAGCCAGCGGAATATAAAATTAAATAACAACTCCTAGTTCTCTCCGGAATGTAGAACTCCATGTCAAATAGTTATACTAAATTAATTTACCCGCATATAAATAGGTTAAAATGTAAATGGAAAAAGGCATTCGGTAACAGTACACATAATGATATGTGTATGGTTTAGTTTAGTTTAATTATTAAAAAAAGAAGTAATTTTTTTTGTACATTTTTCTGAGAAAGTAAAAGTTTATAGAAATGATAAAATTTTAGAAAGAAATGAATGGGTTGAAATATAAATAAAGATAAAAAGGGTGTGAGAAGAATGATGGTGAGGAAAAGTTTATTGATAAGGAAGAGTGTATGGGATAAGGCAGAGAATGTTGGAGTAAGATGGGAGGTGGAGATGGTCATATAGAAAGGGATTGAGAGCTTTTTCCAATTTTTATAGAACGCTTTTTGAGGAGTTGCCCATCCCCAGATGAACGTGGGGAACCGAAACAATAATGTGTCTATATCAACAATCATTATCTATGACCCCCCCACTCTTTACCTCTGCTGTGCCTTCCACTTGTTTCTCCCATTACTTTCGGGCTAATATTCTCGAAACAAATTAATAGTTTCATGATATGATTCATTAATTTCATGTCTTGACACAAAAAAACTTAACATATATTAATGGAGGTTGAGTTGCAGAAAGCGCGTAGCCATGGTGGCATGGTGGCATGGTGGGGACAGGATGACACTTGGATAACGTTTGAGACTTTTGCTTCACTTCTTTGCTAGTTTCAACTTACAGACAAACCATTGTGCACTGTAAACTCTCTTACTTTAGCTTTTATCATACCCTTTTATTTCTTTTCTTTCCTTTTCCCCTCCCACTTTAGCCGGAGGTCTGCTATGGCTTAACGTACCGGCATGCACAACTATCAAACACTTTGCAACCCTATGCTCTATTTCCACACCCCTAAATGTTATAATCATATTACTAACTTAACGACTAATTCCAAGAAAAATAAGTTCATTTCTATTTATGGGATTATGCATGGAATTTTTCGAAATCTAGTTTAGGTAAAATAAATCAAATTTAAATTTATTTTAATTACATTAAATTAATTAGAATTTTTTCAATTTAATTTAAAATTGGATTAAATTTAAATTAATTTCACTTTATTAGTTAGATTAAATATGATGTAGGATTGACTAAATATGATTCTTCTCCAAAAATAATATTACTTCTATCTTACTAGATTGATCAAGTCACAACAACCAAACAAATAAATTTTATTGTCATTGTATATATAAGTCCTTTAATACCCCACCAAAATAGTATAGTTTCCAAAAAAACATGAGAACTCACAAGAGAACATGCAATGATCAACACTCTCCTCATGTGTTTTACGTAAATGTTAACTCTATAAGATCTAGTGCAATATTTATCTTCTTCAAATTGTCTTTGGTTGGAAACCTAATACGAATCACCCCCAAGCAAGAAAAAAAAATACATTTAATGGTATCTTAATACTCCAAAGCATGCTGAAGAACATCTTTGTTTAAACCTTGTTGATATTGATAAATAATGAGTAAACATCACATTATTTCTTGTTTTGTAACTCTTTCCTTTTGAATGATAATTAATATTTCCTACATGAATTGGTTAACTAATTTTTTCTCCCACACAAAAATAATCTCTTGTTGATTGAAAAATCCACTATCATACCCTTAGTCTCTCATGTCTCTAACCGAAAAACATTAATGTAGTTATTATTATACAATATATTATGTTTAGCTTTAAGTGATTATTCTCTCACCAATATGTCTTCCCAAAATCTCACTACATGGTTGTCTTTTACAAGTCTGACCAAAGTTCCCTCCTACCTATATTCCTTTTTAGAACCCACCCAATTACTCGATATAACTCCCAAAAAAACATTGCTATGTAAAACAAATAAAAGAAAAGAATTTATTATAATAATAATAATAATATCAATGATGATGATGATGATAATAATAATAATCTTAACATAATTTACATTAATTAAAATTTATTTTAACAAATTACTTTTATGAGGGTAAAATAGTAATAGTGTAATTTTATCCATTAAAATTATATTTTATTCTATCAAATCTATTACGTCACTAATAACCTTTATAAATTTTTGATCTAAATTCCTTTATTTCACACCATCTTTCTCTTAATCTAAATAACCTAATTTTTACCTTTATTCCAAATCCATCTTAAGAAAACAAACACAGCCTTAGGATGTGACATGAACTCCTCCTAAATAATACTTCTCTTTCCTCAATCTCTTTAATCTTATATTTATTTTCCACATGTTGCATCTAATATTTTATAATATATATATATATATATATATATATATATATATATATATATATATATATATATATATATATATATTACCAGCAATAACTAATATATAAATAAAAGAATGAGATTTTAAGAATATCTTTAACCATATACAATATTAATAAAAACAAAAATGAAAAACTGAAACTTATAAATACTAGATCTTCTTTTCAACATACAAAACTTACAATGAACACCACCTCTACAAAACAAAACACAAATAAGATGAATCTTAATATATATATATATATATATATATATATATATATATATATATATATATATATATATATATATATATAATTTAACAATATATAATATCTAATTATGTTTTATTTTAATAACACAATTATTTGATTTTAAGCATATCCGAATCAAAAGTAATATCTTCGTTAAAAGAAAAACACGTTTTTCTAATTAAAAAATTTGCAAACATATTATCATCTATAGGTAAAATGAAATGCAAAAAACACTTTTCTTTTATGAAATCATTCTGTACTTTAGTATTTTCACATACTTGAAACAAAAGAGTTAAAATCCAATACATACTGTTTTATATTTGATCTATTGAGATTAAGTACATAGAAAAAAGTTTACACAAGTTCCACTTAACCGAAATAATTAAGAACATTCCAAATGCGCCTACCCATATAACGGATTGGTAGCCACTAGCAATGATCTGGAAGCCAACGAAGCCATTGGTGGAGCCGAGTTCGGCTTAGCTTAGCAGACCCCACCATTGAATTCATAAATAAGAATGTGATTTTTTATGTTATCTTTATACCACAAGCTGTATTTGGAGAGGTGTCGCTGTCGTATTGCCTACGGTCGGTTGGTGGGCCCCTCTCTCTCTCGAGGAAGCTTTAACAACAGATTTTATTTCTTTAATAATATAATGTAGAAAGGGAAAAACATATACACACTGCGTCACAATTTTAAAACAAACAAATATTGCGGACCAACCAACCAGGGCTCGCGTGCTGTTTATGCAACTGAAAAAGAATTATTATTATTTTCCAAACCTTAAAATGATGCACCACTTCTCTGTTACTAATTTATTTGCACTTTTTCAATACCACCAGCAGCAACTGCACCACTGCTTCGTTCACCTCATTTTCACACAGCAGCAGCAGGGGCTAGCAAGATGTGGACCAACTAACTTTACGCAACACTTAGATTTCTTAAAACCCTACACATATTTTAATCAGCAGATATAATTAACAAAATCAATGGATGTAAACACATTTTATATAAGAACGATACTTTCGGGATGAATTTTGAAAATTGTAAGACCTCATTAAACAACCTCTCTGCGAAATTGCCAATACATGTGTTATATAATTTGTTGAATTAAAGTTGAACACACCAACCATAGAAAGACTATTAAGTTTTTTTTTTTCAACTTATATATTTCGGACATATTAACTTTAATTTATCCCAATGAGCGAACTGGAAGTTTAGTTCACCTTTTGAAATCAATCCATCAATCCTTAGCTCTTACTATTCATGATCGAGTTGTTGTTTCTAATAAACGAGTATATAAATGCAACGAGTCAATTCTTTTGGGAGAAAGCATCGTAACACAAGTTCAAGAGGCAAGAAATCAACGATACTGTATTACTTATTACTAAATACTCTAAACATTTTTCTAAATCTGATTGTGCACCATGCAGTGGGTTGGATTATTTGAAACATCCTCAACAGCAAAGATTAACAAAAGAATGGTTAAAGATCTAGAATAAATTTTCTGATGTCTCTAGAGTGAATTTGAATACTCTTAATGCCACTTTTCATTTGTCTCAGACAATCTTAGAAAGAAGTTGTTAATGTTCAAAGTGTAGTGAAGTAACTACAATTGTTTGCGATTTGGATCATCTCGCTAGGTCGTCTTTTGTCGGCTCTTTTAAATTTAACAGTTAGAAATTAGTTAAGTAATTACAACAGTTTTAAAGTAAATCTGTTTGTAGTTTGATTCTGTATTCTAATTCTTCAAGTTGTGTTGTATGGGAAATGTCATCATGTTACTGAAATGTCTTGTAATTTTGTAAAAAAAATGGGGACAAAGGGATTGTGTAACTTTTGGAGGGAGGGAGGATGTTATAGTTGCAACCATTAAGGGTCACCACTTAAGCAAAGCAAAGCAAAATAAAAACCTTATAATCGATTGTCCATCATTATCATAATTTCTATTCATTATATATTTGAACATTTATGCATCTTAAAGAACCCCATTCCATTCGTCCTCAAGATTTGATCTTTGTTGTGTTTTCTCTTCTGCGGTCCCGGCCACCTCAAACGTTAACACCACATCATTCTTTTTACGTCTCTATCAGTTGCTGGTGGGTGGACTTCGACTTAGAGGTTGACATCTCTTTCTCTTTCTCTTTCTCTCTCATTCTCAAGCCGTTTTAGCGCCACCCTTTTATCTCTCAGCTTACAGCAATCTACCTCCAAAACGAATAAGAAGAGAGAGAGAGAGAGGGATTCATGAATGCTTTATTAGGGTTCTCATATTTGCTTCCTTTCATCCACTACTGCTCCTGAAACCTCTTTCCTTCTCTTTTCTCTCTTCTCATTCTCAATAATCCTCGGGATCTGATCTCTTTCTCATCTTCCGGGTAGAAACTAGATGCAGCCGGTGAAAGCAAAGCAGTGTTGAGAACAAAGAAGAAGAAGATTGAGTTCAATTCCCGAGGAAAACAATTAACTTTCTACTTTGCTTTTCCTGTTTGTTTTGTCCGCTTGTGTCTCCCTGCCTTTCTTTCAGTGCTGTTTTTTTTTGTCTGGTTCTGTTGGATTTCCTTTGACCAAGTTACGACAAAAAGGTTGTTGATGAAAGAGAACTTGAACAACTTTCTCATCAACCCTAGATACCTCAAGATTTAGTGCTACGAACCAGTTTTTCGTTTCGTCAGATCCGTTCCAGAACTGTACTTGGAGTCTATACATAGTCATATCCTCAGAGGGAGCAATATATAAAGGTTATTCTTTGTCCTTAATTTTTCTAATACCCTCTTTATGTAGTGCTTTATACATTCTACACATCGATCTGTTATATCATATGATGTTTGGCTTCTTGCTTTCTAGTTCACGCTCTTTACTATACATTTATCATGCGAATGTTTCTAAATAATTAGCAGCGTTGAAATGGTGGATCAATTGATATATTCTATTTTTTTAACCTTTAACAAACAAGTGAGACAAGAAAAGACAGACAAAGGAGAAGGCCGAGTCAAATGGTAATAAAAGTCATAAAATCTTTGACGAGACTGCGATCTGTGTTCGGTTGGTGATTGTATCTCATCGACACCAACCTCCACATCACGGTTTCAACCCCTCACGCCGGTCTTCTTTTTGGCTTTACACCTAACCATACAAGTCTATTTGCATATATATCCAAGTGTAACCTGAACAAAGCACTGTTTCTGGTAATTGATGATGTTTTCTTTTTTCTTTAACTCTAATCGCTTGAACGAGAAACTTCTAAGTCGTGCTATGACGCCATTATGAAAATGTGACTACCTTTGAGTGCTCTATCAACCTCTCCGTAGGCTGAAAAGCTGAAAGTTTGGTGCTACAGCATACAACATCATTCACTACTTCATACCACCCCATAATTGCTTTGTAAAAAGTGTGTCCTCTCTGCCGTGTGCACCTTCTTAATTTAGTTTCTCTTCTTTAGGGAAAATGAGTCAACGTTTCACAAGGTAAAGTTCTTGAATATCTCCTATGGCTTCTTCTTGAAGCGATTACTCAGGCCATCAATAGTTTTTTTTTTTCTTTTCACTTTTGTTATCATCTCTTTTATTCATTTTTATAACTTCAATTTGATGTGTGCGGGGGTGTAGGAATATCCTCTTCATATTTAGTATTTTTTTTCTTTTTCATTTCATTCTTCTTTTATTTCTTCTGCTTTCCGAGTCCATTCCTTGGATCTAATTAATCAAAAGCATATTATTCGGCGTTGAAAATATGAACATGGAAAAGGTGAGAAATTTTATGTATAGTTCAAAAAAATTTATGGCGTAAAGTTGTTTAGTTTTGGAGCAGATTTGTTTGACGAAGACTGGGATGCTTAGAAGTGGTTTCTTATTGTCCATGTATGAATGAAGAATGTTAATCCGATGCTTTTTTCAATCCCTAATGCTGGATAATCATACATGATTTACTGCAAAAATTCCAAGTTTTACAGTATGTACGACTTGGCGCTGCCATTAGGAATTTTGTTGATTCAATACATGTATTAGTCTATCGCCTTTTTTATAGCATGAAGTCTATGATTTTGTCAAATAAAGATATATTACACATTGCACAGAAATTCAGTGGAAGAAGAATTAACATGTGCTTTTCCAGTACAATTTCACAGCTAATTCATACTGACTTTGTATTACTCGTTTTCTTTTCCTCTTTCTTTGAGAGCTTCAAAGGACGTGTTTTATAACTAGCCAGTTTTTCTATCTTGCTTGTTAATATACTGACTTATCGGTAACTCAATCTTGTTGCTTTATATAAAACGTTCATTAGATAGATATAGAAACAAAGCAACTGTTTTACGTAGTGTCTAAGGCATTTGCTTTGCTTTTCCACTTTTGTTTGTACTCTTTAACATCGTTAATCCTTTATTATTATCATTATTATTATTTAGACTCATTAAACTATCTTGAACCTTTTTTTTACTTCGATTATTACAAAGCATGTCTGATGTTTTGTCGGGAGGATAAGAGTTTGGATCATTTTATGTTCTTATTCTTGACCATGTCTCTCTACCAAACGATCAATGTATCGTGTGTGTGTGTTATATATATATATATATATTGCTACCTGCATAGCATTGATGCTTATTATCATTTCTGAAGTGGTCAACTTGAACGTGAAATTATAAGTAGTAGCAATAGTATTCATTGTATGACGAGAAAATATGTTAAACCTCATGTTTATTAACGAAAGTGTTATTAATTTTGTTTTTTTAATTTTTCTCAAATACAGGTTATAATTTTTTGAGAGCCGAAATGAACACATTTTCGCATGTACCTCCAGGCTTTCGGTTTCATCCGACCGATGAAGAACTGGTAGGTTACTACCTTAGGAAGAAGGTAGCGTCTAAAAGGATTGATCTAGATGTGATCAAAGATGTAGATCTCTATAAGATTGAACCATGGGATCTCCAAGGTACGTAATTCTTACAAAGTTATAATTAAGCAAGGCATTGCGTGGAAATAATACGTAGATGCATGGATAGAAGAAGATGCAATACGTTATATAGTGTGGAAGATAATGATATTTGGTTGTGTGATGTAAACAGAGTTATGCAAAATAGGAACAGATGAACAAAGTGACTGGTATTTCTTCAGTCATAAAGATAAGAAATACCCAACTGGAACTCGCACGAATAGAGCTACAAAAGCAGGATTTTGGAAAGCGACGGGAAGAGACAAGGCAATATACTCTAAGCATTGCCTGATTGGCATGAGAAAGACTCTTGTGTTTTACAAAGGAAGAGCCCCAAATGGACAGAAGTCTGATTGGATCATGCATGAGTACAGGCTAGAAACTAATGAAAATGGAACTCCTCCGGTAATTTCCATTCAAATTCAAACACATTTTTTTGTTTACATTTTTCAGGTTTGCTTTCTACTGATTTATAATCTTTACTCATTCGTGTTTTACTCAATAACTTTTATTCATTAGCTTATTGCTTCTTATAATTTTCATCTAATAATATATCACAGTTTTTATTTAAATAATAAACTATCCCTCCAAAATTCAAATATATAAGTATTGCTGGAATAAAATATCAGGATTTTTTTTTCCTTTTTTGTTGTTTTTCTACTTATTCACTACATGCTGTCAAGTCCATGTTGTTTCACCAATTACTGTTCGGAATAGATATTTTTTCATAGTGATTTCAAGTATTCTATAAATTGTCTAATAAGTAAGACAAAATTATTCTGCATGGCTGAAATCATGCAAAACCCGTTATATATAGAACCATGTTAAATATATTTTTAATTCTTATAAATATAAAAAAAGAAAAACTATTTTTAATTCTTATAAATTTTAAAAAAATATTTTTAATTAATTAATTTTTTTAATGATTTAAATTGTCATAAATTTCAAAGATTTAAAAACTACTCTTATAGCTATACTGTTTATTATTTTTATGCATGCAAATATGTTAAAGATTACTTTAAGTAGTAGGATGTAATGTTAAACAATATAAGTTCTAAATGCATACGTGATCAGTCATGATAAGCTTTATTGCTAGAAGGTCTAGTATAATAGTTGGACTTAACAAAACAGATTCAAAATCAAATTTATATATATTTTATAAAAATCGAAAGTGTTTTTCACCCCTTAACATTTTTGTATGATTTAAAAACACTTTAAATGTATGTCCTCCTCTTATATACAATTATGAAGCCTATTAATTACGTTAATAAAACACTTTAAATCTCACAAATTTTAAAAATTAATTAGGTACATGTGGATTTTTGTTAACTGGAAAATTGCGTTAAATTGACTTCAACTGGATTATGTGAACCTTTTGTTTATAAACAAATAAATATAATAATATAGAGTATTAAGAATTTCAATGTACACTAATTTGAGAATAAATGCAGTTCCTTCTTAGATGAAAACTAGAACCAAACCTCACCTTTGGTTGAATCATAAAACCGTTCCAGCAAGCCTATTTGCTTCCTTCCCCCATTATCTAGCGTTAGCCTAAATACATATAGAATGCTCATTAAATTCAGCTTAACAGTGGGATTTTGAATAGTTCACATAAGATTTTGGATTATTCAAAACTACGTTGTCTCTATTTAAAATAAAATAAAAAACATAAATCCAAACAGAATAAAAATTCTACCGAAAAGATTCAGCTGACATAGAGTAATGCTAAAGTTAAAATGTTTCCTTACCACTCATTGATGGAAAAGGCCAGTAATTGCTTTGTTGGGTGTTTCATACCCAATATCAATGTTCTATAATATATGAATAGTGTTAAAACAACAGTTTCACACTCAAGGAAATAATCTCTTACAACACTAACGTAATGTTTCTAGTTCTTGGTGAGGTAAACAATATTCTGCTGAAAGTTACATGCATATAACATCCTCTTCTGTGAAATTGCCTCAGACAAAATCATATATTCTGCTTAAATTTGCACGCATTTTCAACTTCACACATAATATTCATCTTAAGTTGCTACAAAATAATAGTATATTATTACCAACAACTGAGAGCTCCAATTTAGTTAAACCAATATGTTGTTCATCTTTTAGACATTCTGTAGTTACCTAAGTAAGTATATTTTAAATTGGTTAGGGTTTAATAGTTTTAAACTGTTCAGGAAGAAGGATGGGTTGTGTGTAGAGTGTTCAAGAAGCGAATGACTACAATGCAGAAAGTGGGAGAATATGATCAGTCACCCTGTTGGTACGATGAGCAAGTTTCCTTCATGCAAGATTTTGAATCCCCAAGGCGCATTTCCCAGCCTTATGCATCATACCATCAGCACCACCCATGCAAACCTGAGCTCATGGAATTGCAATACAACAACATACCCCACGATGCATTCCTCCAACTTCCGCAACTTGAAAGCCCCAAACTAACTCACTCAGCACCCAGTTTGAGTTGCAGCTCAGTTGTCCCTTTTGCTTATGAAACCAGCAACAACAAAAACAACGGAAGCACCTTGCAGTTCTCATCACTCTCTCAGGAAGAACAGATACAATACTGCCACCAACAAAGTCAAAATTCCCTCTATGATAATGCGGTTGACCAAGTCACAGATTGGCGAGTGCTTGACAAATTTGTTGCTTCTCAGCTTAGTCACAACCAAGATGTTTCCAAGGAGACCAGTTATTCCAATGCACCTATTTTCCAAGTGGCTGAACAAATTTCTGTGGTAACCAATGGATCCAAAAAGGAGCAAATTTCTCAGGAATATGCTTCAACATCTACCTCCAGTTGCCAGATTGACCTGTGGAAGTGAAAGTTTATAAATATATATTATATATAGTAACTGAAAGATATATGATGCATAATACTAATTATAGGAAGTGCGTACAAGTAAATGTTGAAAAAAAAAAAAGACAACAGTGTTTCTCCCGGTTGTTGTACATAATAAACCCAGATGTTTTATATATATATATACCATTAGTTGTTGAACCTCTGGAAGCTAGAGTATGGGCTGAAATGCATCCATTTATTAGATGCAATTCATCTCTCCTATATATAGTGCTTCAAGGTCAACTCTACTCTCTACGGCAGAAAGTGATCCATGGTGGGAAGATTTCTGCGCATTAATGATAAAAGTTATTTGTTTACTGCAGCTTAATTTTGCATTTACTGATATGTATTCAGTTTGTACTTGAAATAGGCAATTACTTGGATCTATCAGAATCCAGAAGTGTGAGAATGAAGGTATGAAGATTTGAGAATATAAACCATATATGTGCTTCTTACATATACACACACGTTCTCCACTGTGCTAGTTTAGAATTTACTGTTATATCTCTTTTCTGCAAGCGTACAATTTCTGTATGGCATAATAGATGTGAAACTTTAAACACCAAGTTAA
Organism: Vigna umbellata; assembly: GCF_029865625.1. NCBI lineage: Eukaryota > Viridiplantae > Streptophyta > Magnoliopsida > Fabales > Fabaceae > Vigna > Vigna umbellata. The sequence continues at coordinate 94,413,219 of NC_142165.1, read as the reverse complement.
AGAGATTAATCACTGACATTCACTGAAAACCATAATCTATATTCGCGTTGTTGGGATACAAATAAAGTCTTACATCCATTAAAAAAAGACACAGATACGTGTTTATATATACATAAATATCTTATTGGTGAAAGACTTTTGAAGTGGTATTAAGCTTTTGGTCCACGACAATATCTTATGAAGTGTGAAGAACTATACCTGTGTCGAACATGTTGGGAAATGCTAAACGACTCAATCAATCCAAGAAAAGTAAACAAATGAATTTTATTGGTTATTTTTTTGTATATTTTTCTTGTTTCTAAAGATGCATTTTTTTTTTTTGTTTTCTTAGAGTTAACATATATTCTGTCATATCTGCACTTTATAGGAAATGCTTCGTAAAATAACTCGGAAACGAGTTAAATAGCCTGCGAACTCGTATTGGATTGCGTTAGGCTGTAAAAGGTATACCATTATTATTATACACTTCTATATACGATCTAATAACTTTCCTTTTCCTCTTGTGCCTGCGTTTGACCCTATATATGTTTTTGAGGGATTCATTTCAATATTTTTGTTATATTTTGATAAATAATAAGAAAAAAAAAAGGAAGAAAATGACAAACATAATATAACAATTCGGAATCATTTATAGTTTGATAGATCTATTGAGGGGATTCGTACAGGAGATTTAATTATAATGAGTCCCTCTAAATCAATATAACAAACTTTACATTATCTCCTGAATTTGGCTCATATGCACGTCTATTTGTTAAATTTATCTTTTGAAAAATTTATTAGTAATATGACCATTCATGCTCCATTTTAGATAAATACAGTATGATTTTTATATTCAAATACGACTCTAAGTTTTATATTAAATAAAAATAAGAAAGGTGAAAAAAATATTAATTCATTACTCTATTTAATTTGAATTATTGAATTTAATTCTTGTTAGTATTAGCTATAAGTATATTTTAAAGCATCCTACACAAGTTTTCTAACACATAATAAAAAGAACTATAAAAATTATGTTATCAAATTACATCTTAAATATATTTTAAGATAATCATAATTGCAATTGGTTAAATATAACTGCAATTATCATTATATACTGAAAACATATATATTTACTGTTATTCTAACAAACTTCTCTCTTTTCAAATCAATTAAATTAAAAGTATACATTTACTGAAAATTTAGAAAATGATAAATAAAGATAAACATATTTTTATTAAAAAAAAACTACAATTAAGAAAAGGAAAGAAAGTATTTATGTTGGAGTCGGGTCAAAGTTTACCCAAGTTTAAAAAATAAATTTTGAGTTGATCTTAGCAGTACTGTACCTATTGAGATAACACGTTTTTAGCTAAACTCAGGATTATTACTCTCCAAGAAAAGTAAGATTATTTGTTAATGCAGTCATTCTATCAGAAGTCAAACTTATACATATCTTTATGAGGATACGATAAATCTGGTAGCTCAACGCCTAAAAAACATTGTGTGGGATAAAATCTTTAAAAGCATAAGTACATTTATATTTATTTCACATATACTATAAAAATAAAATAACATAAAAAAAATGAATTTTTGTATTTAAAAAAAAATAAAAAATAAAAAGATAAATAAATATAAAAATTTATGTGTGTAAAATATCATTTCTCAATTATGAATTAGTTCGTGATGAGTATAATAAATAGGTGATGATATTTTGACAAGAAAAATAAAATTGATTTAATAACTTCAAATAATAATGTTATAATGGAAATATAAGTTTATTATATTGTTGCCGAGAGGGTTTTCTTTTAATTTAGAAGGTTTCAAAATATGACTTCCCTAAAACAATATTTTCTAGTTCAGAAAAAAAGGTAGAACGTAGAAATTATAGTAAGAAGTGTTAGACTGATCGCAAACGGCGAAAAATGTATATCCAAACATACACTAAGTTGGGTAAACTCTTTTTTACTGGGATAGTTTATTTTTTAAAATTACTAAAAAAATTATGTTATAAGTGGGATTTACTCGACTCAACTTTTGTTTGAATAAAATTCAAATAATTTTAAACTGGGTAAAATTTTTGTGACAATTTAACTGTCATAGAATAAAAGTTTTTAAGGCAGAAACAAATTTCAGAATTCAATGTATAGATTATTACCTTTTTTGTATTTTAAAAAATAAGCAATGTTTGAGATTATTATTGCCAACTAACTGAAAATAATAAATACACTCGCAGTGTCGTCCACTCAGAAAACGTAGAAGATATGTTAAGTTGGTTCTCAATCATGTTATAGTAATGTTTTAATAGTTTACATTAAAAAAATTCACACTAATAACTTAGAAAAACTAAACTAAAGAAGATGTTCGATGCATACTTTCACACTAGTAATACACGCTCACTGTCACAGTGAGTACATAGAATGTCCTAAAAAACTATGATAAAATGAAAGAAATGGTGTCAATCAAACGTTTCTGTCGTATCAATGTCAAAATATGAAAACCATAGCTATAAATCAACTGAACTGTAAAAGTTAGCGGAGATCCAATATGATCCAAGTAGTCAATTAAGAACACAGTCTGGAAGCTATTCCAAACTGATTTTGAGAAAAAATCACAAGTTTTAGTTCAATGCAAAGTAAAACGAAGATATGATCATAACAAGGTCTGGGACATGTACCAATTACAGGAACTCCTGAATCCAAAAATGCCGTTTTATATCAAACAAATATTACCTTCACTAAGAGACATATTTCGTTCCATTCTCAGGGCATGAATAGCTCAAAGATGGCTCCTCAGCTTCTCTGTCAAAACACTCCTCCATCTAACAAGTTTTTTCTTTGCATAACGTGCCACTTTGAGTAACTGCAAGCTGTCAGACAAGTCTCAAAATGTTTCAACATAACTGGTCGGAAAGAAGAGGAGTTAACTTATTCAAAAGTTCCACCGGAGTGACGGGAATTTTCAAAAGTTGTTGCTTTATATACCGATGTCGAAACAAATCTTAAACAACCAATCATATATGCGAATGATATTCAAGGACAACGAGTGGTTGTTTGTGTGGCTGTCATTGAATATTGACGACAGGTTAAAATTCTTGTGTCGGAGTGAATTAAAGAAGCAAACGAAATTCCTTTCAAGTAATGGAACGACACAATGATTAGGCGTGCTCCCATAAACCTAATCATGATGCATGTTTGAACTCATAGTCAGAGACTCATCACTTGCACAGAAAGAGAGGAGTGTGAAAGAGCTTAGCATGCTTGCCACAAGGATTCTCATATCATACCAGTGTGGATGAGGAGGGAGCACCCAAACAGAACTTTATCAAGTGTTACTTTCTTACTGGTTCTTACCTCATTAGGGTTTATCTTTTCATTGCTTCACATGTTTTCCTGGGGACAATAGAGTGGAGAGAAATTATAGACTAGGGCTCGCCCTCAACTTAAAGCCAAAACAACCAAGTCATGCGCATTCATCGATGCCGTGTGTGCCTGAATAAGTAGGATTATTATAAAAACATTTATACTGTATTGGACCATGTTATTCAGCTCATATGAGGGTAACAAAACTTACATCGTTTTGTTTAGTTCCACACAAAGTTTTAAAATGCCTCAGTCCCTTGCTAAGTAAATTAATACTTGCATTTCGATAAATTTTTCTTATAAAAATTATTTTAACAAAAGTAAACACATAATAATAATTATAAAAAAAGGAAAAAATAATGACACTATTCATTTATTTTATTTGCAAAAGGAAAAATTACAAAATATAAAATATAAGTGCAAAGAGAATATCTAAACTTGTATGCAAAATAGAAATTACCATATCAATTTTATATGTCAAATTAGACGCCAAGTTACCTAGACTATAACATAAGTCAAAAACAACAACGTGGCACCCAAGTTACCTAGATGGTAACCTAAAGCCTACAAACAAGACACCAAGTTACTTAGACAGTAACCTAAACGAGACATCTAGTTACTTAGATGGTAATTGAAATCGCTCAAACGCGACACCAGAGTTACCTAGATGGTAACATCAGTTAAAATATGCAAACGTGGCACCTAAGTTACTTAGACAGTAACAAAAACTCGCAAACACAAAACCCGAGTTACAAAGACGATAACGTGAATTAAAGCTCGTAAACACGACATCCAAGTTACTTAGACCGTAACAAAAACTCACAAACGTGACACCCAAGTTACCTAGACAGTAACATCAATTAAAGCTCGCAAATGTGATATCTAAATTACCTAGACTTTAACATTAATTAGAGCCTGCAATGCGACACCCAAGTTATCTAGACGATAACATAAGTCCGCAAAGGCAACACCCATGTTACCTAGATGGTAACATCATTTAACGCTCGCCAACACAACACCCTAGTTATCTACACAATAACATATGCTCGCAAACGTGACATCCAAGTTATCTAAGTGACAACCACAAACGTGACACTTGAGTCTACCTAGACGATAGCATAAGTTAAGCCCACTCAGGTGATACCTTAGGCTACCTATATTGTAACATCAAATTAAACGCGCTCAGAGGGCATCTAAAGTATTGGAACAACCGGTACCAATTTTGCGTAGCGAAAATATAAAATAGGAGTACGATACAGATTGTTAAAAGCAAAGAACTTGTTCGGTCAATTATAAAAATATATGAAGTAAAGATTAAGAAACGAGAGCACCTTTCGTTCGACAAACGAACGGAAGAACCTTCCTTTAACAAACGAACCGGAAGAGACAACTCAGCCAACTTGAAGAGAACCACTCCGACCTTTGACACACAAAGCGCGAGCTTCTCCTTTTCACAAGACTTGGCAAGAGCACACTATCACTTTGAGAACTTCCTCAGACAAACTGTATTCTCAAAATGGCATAGATTCCTTTTGCACTTACTAAGAGTTTCCCTTAGGCACACAACTCTAATACTCTCAAAATGAAAAGTTAAATTCTAAGAGATGTGAAGACCTCTATTTATAAGCCCAGGTTCGTGCAGGGTCAGAAACTGCCAGTGATAATCGATTATCATAAGTGATAATCGATTATTTGTGTCTGTTATAGGGTTTTCAAAAAAGTGATAATCGATTATCTTGGGGAATAATCGATTATTTGCGCGACTTGGGCAATACTGACTCAGACTAGAATAATCGATTATCCTGAGCAATAATCGATTATTTGCGTGTGCAACTCTTTTCCAAAGAGGCTCATGATAATCGATTATCATATCCAATAATCGATTATCTACGCAAAGACTCTCTAAACAGGAAAACTTCTAAGTGTTCTTACATCAACAAAGTAATTCCTATACAATTAATTCTACAAAATGCTTTTAAAATAAGTACAACAAAAGTCTTCAAGTTCTTCATCTTGTAGGATCATCAAAACCATAATATCTTCAAGACACCAATGCTCCTCATTGGTAACATAAAGTTGACAACACAAAGTTTGCTCAAATAAGCCGCATCAAATCCTTCCTAAGTCAATAATTCAAAGTGCTCAAGATAACATCCATGGTCAAAGACGACCTTTAAAGCTCGACTGAACAACCAATCAACTTGCAAAGTCAAAGACGACCACATATAACCTGGCCAAATGGTTTATCCACCTGCAAACATAAAGTCGGCTACAACTCAGCTAAAGGGCCAGTTATAATGGCAACAGGCATTCCCTTTATGTTAATAAAACTTTCGAGCGTGGGAGACTTATTATGTACCCAGCCCAACAAATATACTAAGTAACATAGCCCAACAAGATCCATTCAATATTATTAACCTAAAAGTGGTTAAATAATATTCTAAAATATATTTATTGTTACAACTATAATATATTAACAGAATATATAACTAAATCTTAATAGTTTGATTACGTTATAATATCTTTTAATGTCATATATCAACATAATATATGATTAGTTATGTAAAATATTGCATTATTGTTATTAATTTTTTAATTTGATATATAATCAATAAGTTCTTATATTTTTCGATATTATTATTCTTTGGATATTTTTTGTTTTTACAACATAATTCATAAGGTCTACAAGCCTTATAATTACACATAGTATACATTCTCTTATTAATTTAAGCATCAAAAAATATTTTACAATGGATATTCCTCTTTGATAATGAGAAATTTGATTTTATTTGTCACATTACAAGAAAAATTTATATTATCGATGTTCAAAATTTATCAGTAATGTTTAAAATTCGTAGATAAATTGACAAAAAATTCGTAGACAAAATTTATCAATAACTACTAACAAAAAAATCTATTGGTATTATCCATTGATAATTATTGACAAAAAAATTTATGGGTAAAATGTGCTTATAAACATTGTTCATCTTCTTTCTCCTTCCTCCTTTCTCTTCTTTTATTCTTTTTGTTTTCATGAATTTTGTCACCAAATAGAGCATTGTCAGCCACCAACTCCAAATTTTTCTTAGTAAGATGAACTGACTGCCATGCTAAGGGAATAGATACATATAACAAGTTCAAACTTGGTGTCATCCTTCACACCAAATCATATTCATGTGTTCTGAAAAAATATCCAGGTATAAAGGGTTGTCTGGTTTTCGTTGATTTGGGGCGCATATTTATATATTTCCTAACCATTACTTTTCTGAGCCACCGAAGAGAAAAGAAACTCATTTTGCAATGATTGAGGAAGAAAAGGGTAAAAAGAAGTAATTAATATACGTAGATTACATAAAAATATGTAGTACATAGACAGTACTACGTACAAAATACTCGGAAGCAGAAAGACAAACGATATTATTGGTGGATCATGCTATGCATGCTAAATGATAAAATAGAGAAGACTTTGAGGCTTGAGGTGACGAAAGCTACAACAAGACTTGGTGAGAAACTTCAGGCCTAGCTGGGTGGTGGTCCCTTTACTTTGGAAGGAGTAAAAAAAGAATGTAATCCCAAAACCATGAGCATGAAACTGTAATGCAAAGAGGGCACATTAGCTGTGTGACATGTTGGGAAAAATCACACAAAAGGAGACAACTAATTCACTGTTTGTGTTATTGGTAGTTTATAAATCCACTTGAAAGGCAAGAAAGAACTCAGAAAAGATAATGTGAAAAGACAGAAAGAAAAGAAAGGGTGTTGTAAAGACGAAGCAACATGATTGTTGAGATCTTGGGTTTTGACATGAGACTGAGACTGAGACTGAGACTGAGGGTTTTCTTGACTCTGTCATTGTGGGCTTTCGTTCAATGATTCAACTTACTCAAAGCTACTTTCCGTGCAAGCTGCTCTTGCTGTTCCTGCATTTCACCACCTATCAGTTTATGCAAAACAAAATATTATATTTAATAAGAATACAAGAGTAAAGTACAAGATAAAATTAATTACTTGGTAAAGAAAAGCGTACAAGCCCTTCTTCTCATTTAAATTAATGAAAAGTAGAAAATAAAACTTCCAAAGATTAAAACTGAAATTGGTTCATGAATAATATTTATCAAATATTAAACGAAAAGGTAGTTCATTTTCATTTACTATAACTATTTTTTTTTAGTTCAGACAAACAATACTTCAAATTCTATTCCATTCTTTTTAACCTTACCAATTATAGATAAAAAAAAGACTTAAACGAGTTTTTCCTTTAAAATATAGTAGCATTTTTCTTTTAGTTCCAAACAAACTTCTACTTGAATTTAGATTTTATGAAATTCTTCTTTTTAGTTTTTCTTTATTCTTTTCATTCATTCCTGTCAATACATTTATTTAGCTTTTGTTATATTCCATATAATATGAAATTCATTTGGTTTTAATTCTTGTAACATCCCAAAATACAGTAATCACTATAATTCAGAATTTATCACAATTAACAGTAACAGTAAACAGTCTTTGCGTAATTAACAGCTGCTCCAAAAGAAAACAGCACTTATATAAATAAACAGTACTGTACAGTAACTTACAGTAGAGTTTACAGTGTTCAGAATTTTAGCAAAAATACAAAAACAGATCTGCAAGAACAAAAATCTGCAGAATTATATACAGGCTGCCAGAATACAGCACACCCAAAATTAACTACTGCTGCTACTACGGAACTAATCCCTACTGCTCCAATTTTACTTCAACGTCCACAAGGTTGGCATCCTCCAAATTTTCTTCTTCCAGTACTTGCTCAAGGGATGCACCACCATCTGCTCACATCCACAACGGATGATCATTGCATTTCGACAAGACGGATTATACATGGACATTAGACAACACAAAGGAAATGCAAGGGTAAGCTTATAATATTTAATTTATAAAATCAACACATACAGTTACATATCAATCCACACATTCAACATGTAAGCTCATCAATTAACAATCATATAGATACGTATAAACGACAGACCGTCCGGACTGTATGAACCGTGTAGCTACAGGCGTCCGTGCACCCGAGTGGTGTGGTAACTGTATTACACTCGACAGCTGCCACTCGAGGTTAACTCTATCCAAAGTACCCCTAAGGAATAGAGCCTCCTGCCATTCCCACGCATGACTACTCCCTTCTACGTGAAGATGAGTATCACGGAATATCAGGATGGACCAAGCCAGCATTAGCATGCCCACAGTCATACTTTACAAAACTCAATAATCAATCATATCAAAAACGTTCCTCCTTGGAACGCTAATAAAATCCAGTTCCAATAATTCGTTCAACATATCATTCACCATATTAAACAGTTCACTGATTCACATTTTCATTCCGTGTTCCACTCTCTTAATTCCACGAACGTTCATCACTTAATCAACAGGACTTAACATGTTACAGTACTCCTACATCCTCGTTTCTGAACAAAAGAAACGAACCATTTATTCACTTAACACGTTTCAACACTTCATAATTTGAAAATACTGATCTTTAAAAGATATGGATGATACTTAGAAATATTTTGAAGGTAAAGAATCCAGGTAGAATCCAAAGGATAAAACCCGTAAGAAAATGTTTAGATAAACAATCAATATAATTGATTTCAAAAAAAACAACACTGCCAGTCAAAGAACGAACGTTCATTAACAATTTGGACGAACGCCAATTACGTTCTCTCAGAATTCAATGGTAAGGACGAGCGTTCAGTTATATAAAAAGTAACCGAACCCTCCTTGAACGAACGCTGGGTCAATGACCGAGCACAATCAGAACGAACGCTTGGTATAAACCGAGCTCAACTTAGAACGAGCACTTCAGTATAAGACCGAACACTCTGTAGAACGAACGTTCAATATAAGGTCGAACGACAATAAGGACGAACGACAATAAGGACGAACGCTCAACATGAGGCCGAACGTCAATGAGAACGTACGCTCGACTTAAGGCCGAACGTCACTTATTTATAAAGTTTTAAATATTTATCTATACTGAGCAGAAACGAACGCTCATTCACTCAATTGGGGGACGCTCGTTCTCGAGCAGAATTCATTCCAAATGAATGAATTCCAATCTAAGTCATGTTAACCAAAAACCGAACGGTCTAAGACCGTACAGTGACGAGCGTCATTTAGCAACAGAGAATGATCAGAAATTCAGAGTTTTCACACTTAGTAGAAATTTTTCCAGATTTCCATTTTTCAACTTTATACTTTCATTTCCAGATTTAATTCCCTTCAGACACCATCATCATGCAAATTTCAACATTTAAATCATTCCAACCACACAATAACCATTCTCCATTTATCCATAATCAACTCAATCATGCATTTAAATCAAATTCATCATCAAATAAAATTCATATAAGCCGTATCAGTTCATGACAGATCCATCCAAACCAGAATACATATCAGATATCAGTAAACGTTCTAAATACTCAAACATCATGTTTTTCTTATATGAATCTCAGATCATAAATCAAATAGTATAAATTAAACATATAAGCTTCCCTTACCCGGATTGGAATTCAAGTTTGTCCTAGATGTGAAATGGCTTTGTTCAACAAGCTTTTCCTTATACTCTTGACTCCTCCAGAACAAAATCTAACCACGGATTACAGAACACTCAAGATAAGAGTTTGCATGCAACTAAAACCCTATTTTTCCAGAAACCTAAGGATGAACTACAGCAGGGAGACTTACCAGGTTGGATTCAAATTCTATTCGGTCCAAAATGAAGATCACTGCAGTACGAATACTCCTACGGTGCTGCAAACGTGATTGGAGAAGAAGTATGAGTTTTTACAGTAAAAGGAAGTTCACTGGTTCAAGAGAGAAGTGGGAGAAGGTGAAAGGGTGAGTTCAGAGGTTGAAGATGAGTTCGTGCAAGTGAGAGAGGGTTTTCGAAAAGTCTGGTTTTGTTAAACCAACGTTCAATTGGAAGAACGTGTCACAGGTTGCCACATGCACACCAAACTCTGATTTGGAAGATTCCAACGTGACAAGTGGCGTGTGTGCATGCAGAGTTTAGTGCGTTTTAATGTTTCAGAGAAATGATGGGCGTGGTTCTTCGTGCACATCAGAGGGGAATGGGATCAGTTTGGGGAGTGGGTTTTTAATGGCTGGAATGAGGTGGCACGCATTAAGGGTGAGGTGTCAGGATTTATTTAAGCTAATTATTAAGGGTTTCACATTCTCCCTAACTACAAAAATTTTCGTCCTCGAAAATTTAGAACCTACCCGTGAACAAGTGTGGATACAAGTCTCTCATTGCACTCTCCACTTCCCACGTTGAATCTCCAGTCTTAGCATCCCACACTACCTTCACCAAACGAATATCTTTTCCTTTATGCAGCTTGGTACGTTCATCTTCAATGCGGACTGGTTGTAGCTCCAACGTTCGGTCTGGACGCAGTTGAATGTCTTCCAGCTCCAAGACATGAGAGGGATTGGCTATGTATTTCCTGAGCTGAGACACATGGAAGACTGGATGCAAATTTGACAGCTGAGGAGGCAATGCGAGTTCATAGGCTACTGGTCCAATCTTCTTCAATATTTGATACGGCCCTATGAACTTGGGAGACAGCTTCTTTGGACGCACAACTCTTCCTACTCCAGTGATTGGATTTAGTCTCAGAAATACGTGGTCACCTGCAGCAAACTCCAATGGCCTCCTTCTTCTATCCGCATAAGACTTCTGTCTGCTCAGGGACGTCCTCAATCTGTCTTGGATCAACTTGACTTTCTCGGTTGTTTGCTGGATGAGCTCAGGTCCAGTTAGCACGTTCTCTCCCTCTTGAAACCAGCAAAGTGGCGTTCTGCACTTCCTCCCATAGAGAGCTTCAAACGGTGCCATTCCAATGCTAGACTGGAAACTATTGTTGTACGTGAACTCCACCAGAGGCAAAATCTCATCCCATGCGCCCAAATGGTCTAGGACACACGTCCTCAATAAATCTTCTAGCGTCTGGATGGTGCGTTCGGACTGGCCGTCCGTTTGCGGATGATATGCTGAACTCATCTGCAATTTGCTCCCCAACTCGCCTTGCAGGGATTGCCAAAACCGAGATGTGAATCTCGTGTCTCGGTCAGAAATGATGCTTGAGGGCACTCCATGCAGACGAACGATCTCATTTATATACAATTTGGCCAAATTAGACATTGACATCTTCAGATTCACGGCCAAGAAGTGTGCGCTCTTCGTCAATCTATCCACGATCACCCATATTGAGTCATGATTCCTAACCGTTCGTGGTAGATGAGTCACGAAGTCCATGGAAATGCTATCCCACTTCCATTCAGGAATTTCCAGTGGCTGAAGCAAACCACCTGGTCGTTGGTGTTCGGCCTTAGCACGTTGACATGTCAGGCAGGAAGCTACAAAACGTGCTATATCACTTTTCATTCCAGGCCACCAAAACGATTTCCTAAGATCTTGATACATCTTAGTCATACCGGGGTGTATGCTAAGACGACTATGGTGTGCTTCCTCCAATATAATCCGTTTCAGTTCACCATCATTAGGAATGCACGTTCTGCCCATGTAACGTAACATACCATCCGTTCCAGCATTAAACTCTTTGGCTTTTTCTGTACCGAGTGCGCCAAAGATCTTCCCCAGCTCCTCATCCTCACGTTGCTTCATCCATATACGATCAAACACATTGCTTGATATTCTAAGGTTGTAGCACTTGATGCTGTTCGGTTCTAATTCGAACTGCAACCTTAGATCTCTGAAGCTCTCCACCAAATCCAGCTCCTTCACCATCATAGCCGAGACATGTACTGCCTTCCTGCTCAAAGCATCCGCAACTACGTTGGCCTTCCCAGGGTGATAAAGCAATTCAAACTCGTAGTCTTTTAGAAATTCTAGCCAACGCCTCTGCCTCATGTTCAACTCCTTCTGATCAAATAAATATTTGAGGCTCTTGTGATCACTGAAGACTTGAAACGTTGATCCGTATAGGTGGTGCCTCCAAATCTTCAATGCAAACACGACTGCTGCCAACTCTAGGTCGTGTGTGGGGTAATTTTGCTCATGAATCTTTAATTGGCGAGACGCGTACGCTACTGGACGTCTCTCCTGCATGAGCACACAGCCCAGACCCTGGTGAGAAGCGTCACAGTACACTTCATATGGCTTGGACGTGTCTGGAATAATCAAAACTGGCGCGCTCGTTAGTTTCACCTTCAGCTCCTGGAAACGTTCCTCACATAGATCAGTCCAAGCGAATGGTTGGTCCTTTCTAGTCAATCTAGTAAGAGGAGCCACTATCTTGGCAAACCCCTCTATGAAACTGGACTGATATAGGGGCTGCCGTGGTCACCAAGTCTATGGTGAATTCAACTTCTCTAACAGGAGGCAACCCTGGTATCTCATCTGGAAAAACGTCCAGAAACTCCTCCACAACAGACGTTCGTTTTTGTTTCAAATTTCCCAGCTCTTGGTCCTCATGTGTCATGATGAGAAAACAAGCCGCGCCTTCCATAATGTCTTCCTTTAACTGACCGAGTGTCACTCCCAAGCATTCCTCATCTTCTTCAGAAAATACTAACTCCTTCTTGCCACAATCTATGAGAATGCGATTGGTATTGAGCCAATCCATTCCCAAAATTATTTCTAAATCTTTGAGAGGCAAACAGATAAGATTCACCTTGTACCTACGTCCTTCTACCTCAATAGGGCATCTAACACACATGGTAGACGTCCTAACTTCACCCGCAGCCGGTGTTGACACCACCAAATCAAAATTCATCTCGCTCACAGCTATTCCCAACTTATCAACGCACGCCTTCGATATGAAGGAGTGTGTTGCCCCCGAATCAAACAGCACACAACAAGAGGTACCAAACACAAGGCAGGTGCTGATGATGAGTGTACCTGAATTGGCTGCCTCTGCACCAGTAATCGCATACACGCGTCCAGCTGCTTGGGCTCGTCCTCCTCTAGCCTGATTTCTGCCAGCATTCGGTGGCCTCAACACAGCTCGTCCACCCATGTTGCACTCATTCTCCAAGTGCCCACTTCTTCTACATTTCGTGCAGAATTTTCCTCCCGTGAGTTGAGGGCAAGATGAACGATAGTGTGGCCCTCCACACTGGAAACAAGTGACGTTTCCTGGCTGTCCGGCAGTGATTAATGCTCGTGATCCACTTGCATTTGACTGACCTGGACGAGCGTAAGGAGTACTTCTCGTGTTGGCAGTACCCCTGGATACAATCGGCCCTCTAATCACCTGTGTTTGCTTCTTTTGTCGTTCCACTTCTGCCATATTCTTCTCCAATACTTTGGCTCTTTCCACCATTGCAGGAAATGACCGAATGCATAAACTTGATATCAACACCTTCAGATCGCTTCTTAATCCATTCTCAAATTTCCTACACTGCCACTCTTCACTAGTGGCCATCGTATTAAACCTCAACAACTGTTTGAAAGAATTTGTGTACTCGGATACAGATTTTCCCCCTTGCACCAACTGAAGAAACTCTACTTCCTTAGCATAGCGGACGCTGTCTGGGAAATACTCTTCATAAAATTTGTTTCTAAAAACCTCCCAGGTGATAGGAGCATGAGTGTCGGCCAGGATAGCCCTCACACTCGTCCACCAGTGGCTGGCCTCACCAGTCAACAAGTACTCAGTGAACGCCAATCTGTTGTCGTCAGGGCACCTCTTTGCATTATAAATCTTCTCAATGTCCCGCAGCCAATGATCTGCCTCATCAGGAAGGCATTTTCCATTAAATTTGGAGGGATGATGTTGAAGAAAGCTCTCCAAGCTCCATTCTGCAGTAGGCGGGGCAGCGTTAGAAGAAGAGGCTCCTGGTGTGCCTCTTGTAGCTGCAATAATCTCCATTAATTGGCGTTGTGTGGCCTCAGAATTTACGCGTGCGGCTTCTAAGCTTTGCAAAGCAGCTGCGTTCTGCTCCATTAAGGTGGTGTTCTGCTGTTGCAGTCTCTCAATGACTGCCTCCAGCATCCTAGTATTGTTGGGGGCGTCAGGCTCGTTAGGCTGAGGTGGGGGAGGAAGTCTAGGAGCCATTCGTTCTCTGGTCCATCAGAAAACGAACGTTAGAATTGTTCAAGAGTTAAATACTTCAATAACTCATTAAACATATAACAAGCACACAACGAAAACATAGTGCACTCATAACCCTACTTGTCCTTAAAAGAACAAAACTGCTCTGATACCACTAATGTAACATCCCAAAATACAGTAATCACTATAATTCAGAATTTATCACAATTAACAGTAACAGTAAACAGTCTTTGCGTAATTAACAGCTGCTCCAAAAGAAAACAGCACTTATATAAATAAACAGTACTGTACAGTAACTTACAGTAGAGTTTACAGTGTTCAGAATTTTAGCAAAAATACAAAAACAGATCTGCAAGAACAAAAATCTGCAGAATTATATACAGGCTGCCAGAATACAGCACACCCAAAATTAACTACTGCTGCTACTACGGAACTAATCCCTACTGCTCCAATTTTACTTCAACGTCCACAAGGTTGGCATCCTCCAAATTTTCTTCTTCCAGTACTTGCTCAAGGGATGCACCACCATCTGCTCACATCCACAACGGATGATCATTGCATTTCGACAAGACGGATTATACATGGACATTAGACAACACAAAGGAAATGCAAGGGTAAGCTTATAATATTTAATTTATAAAATCAACACATACAGTTACATATCAATCCACACATTCAACATGTAAGCTCATCAATTAACAATCATATAGATACGTATAAACGACAGACCGTCCGGACTGTATGAACCGTGTAGCTACAGGCGTCCGTGCACCCGAGTGGTGTGGTAACTGTATTACACTCGACAGCTGCCACTCGAGGTTAACTCTATCCAAAGTACCCCTAAGGAATAGAGCCTCCTGCCATTCCCACGCATGACTACTCCCTTCTACGTGAAGATGAGTATCACGGAATATCAGGATGGACCAAGCCAGCATTAGCATGCCCACAGTCATACTTTACAAAACTCAATAATCAATCATATCAAAAACGTTCCTCCTTGGAACGCTAATAAAATCCAGTTCCAATAATTCGTTCAACATATCATTCACCATATTAAACAGTTCACTGATTCACATTTTCATTCCGTGTTCCACTCTCTTAATTCCACGAACGTTCATCACTTAATCAACAGGACTTAACATGTTACAGTACTCCTACATCCTCGTTTCTGAACAAAAGAAACGAACCATTTATTCACTTAACACGTTTCAACACTTCATAATTTGAAAATACTGATCTTTAAAAGATATGGATGATACTTAGAAATATTTTGAAGGTAAAGAATCCAGGTAGAATCCAAAGGATAAAACCCGTAAGAAAATGTTTAGATAAACAATCAATATAATTGATTTCAAAAAAAACAACACTGCCAGTCAAAGAACGAACGTTCATTAACAATTTGGACGAACGCCAATTACGTTCTCTCAGAATTCAATGGTAAGGACGAGCGTTCAGTTATATAAAAAGTAACCGAACCCTCCTTGAACGAACGCTGGGTCAATGACCGAGCACAATCAGAACGAACGCTTGGTATAAACCGAGCTCAACTTAGAACGAGCACTTCAGTATAAGACCGAACACTCTGTAGAACGAACGTTCAATATAAGGTCGAACGACAATAAGGACGAACGACAATAAGGACGAACGCTCAACATGAGGCCGAACGTCAATGAGAACGTACGCTCGACTTAAGGCCGAACGTCACTTATTTATAAAGTTTTAAATATTTATCTATACTGAGCAGAAACGAACGCTCATTCACTCAATTGGGGGACGCTCGTTCTCGAGCAGAATTCATTCCAAATGAATGAATTCCAATCTAAGTCATGTTAACCAAAAACCGAACGGTCTAAGACCGTACAGTGACGAGCGTCATTTAGCAACAGAGAATGATCAGAAATTCAGAGTTTTCACACTTAGTAGAAATTTTTCCAGATTTCCATTTTTCAACTTTATACTTTCATTTCCAGATTTAATTCCCTTCAGACACCATCATCATGCAAATTTCAACATTTAAATCATTCCAACCACACAATAACCATTCTCCATTTATCCATAATCAACTCAATCATGCATTTAAATCAAATTCATCATCAAATAAAATTCATATAAGCCGTATCAGTTCATGACAGATCCATCCAAACCAGAATACATATCAGATATCAGTAAACGTTCTAAATACTCAAACATCATGTTTTTCTTATATGAATCTCAGATCATAAATCAAATAGTATAAATTAAACATATAAGCTTCCCTTACCCGGATTGGAATTCAAGTTTGTCCTAGATGTGAAATGGCTTTGTTCAACAAGCTTTTCCTTATACTCTTGACTCCTCCAGAACAAAATCTAACCACGGATTACAGAACACTCAAGATAAGAGTTTGCATGCAACTAAAACCCTATTTTTCCAGAAACCTAAGGATGAACTACAGCAGGGAGACTTACCAGGTTGGATTCAAATTCTATTCGGTCCAAAATGAAGATCACTGCAGTACGAATACTCCTACGGTGCTGCAAACGTGATTGGAGAAGAAGTATGAGTTTTTACAGTAAAAGGAAGTTCACTGGTTCAAGAGAGAAGTGGGAGAAGGTGAAAGGGTGAGTTCAGAGGTTGAAGATGAGTTCGTGCAAGTGAGAGAGGGTTTTCGAAAAGTCTGGTTTTGTTAAACCAACGTTCAATTGGAAGAACGTGTCACAGGTTGCCACATGCACACCAAACTCTGATTTGGAAGATTCCAACGTGACAAGTGGCGTGTGTGCATGCAGAGTTTAGTGCGTTTTAATGTTTCAGAGAAATGATGGGCGTGGTTCTTCGTGCACATCAGAGGGGAATGGGATCAGTTTGGGGAGTGGGTTTTTAATGGCTGGAATGAGGTGGCACGCATTAAGGGTGAGGTGTCAGGATTTATTTAAGCTAATTATTAAGGGTTTCACAATTCTCATCAAATATTTTTCAAATGAACTAATTAAAAATAATTAAATAAAAAGTTCTAGTCACCAACAAGTAAAATATCTTCTAAGAACTGAATATAACAAAATCTAATATCAATCTACATAATGTAAAAATTCCTATTCTTTAATTTTAAAACAAATAGGCTAATAACACTAACAGAGTTAAAGAAAGCTCTCACCCAGTACAAGGTTTGTAAAGAGAGAAGCCCAAATTTTCAGTGTTTTTATTGGATCTTACGGGCTAATCTCTCCGTTACTATAAGGCAATTTCTTCTTCCATTCCTATGTTTTCCTTAACACCCCCATTTTTTGAAAATGTCTATTCTGTCCTTTCTGTTTTAGTATTAATTCAACTTCCATTGGTTTCTTGTTCTGGAAATTAAATTGGCTAAGAGTATTGTTGAAAATGTTACCTTAATTAAATTTTTTGTGATAGTTTTTTATTTTGTTTTAAAGGATTTAACCATATGTCGAGAGGTGTTATTGATTTTTTTTTACTTATTTTTAGATTGCACAACAAAAGAAGTTCGGATAGAATAATATGAAATAATGATTTCATATTCATCAAAGTTGTAAAATCATTCAATCTATAAGAAAGTTGCAACATTTAGAATCGTTGAATCCGTAGTTATAATGGATTGATTTTTAGATTGTAAAATTCAAAAAGATATTTCGTTATAAAAATTTAGAATGCACAATTGAGAATTATAAATGCATAAGTTAATTCCAAAGAAGCTAGTTTAAAAAAATAATTATGAATTATAAATTTGATAGTTCAAAATATATTTTTATAAAAATATATTTCAAATTACATGACTTATAAATATTTTTAAATTATAAATTCATAAATATAATTAAAAATTCTGAATTAATATAGTATATATTTTTATATTATACTATATTTTTTCTTACAAAAACCAAAAATATTTTATAAATATTTTCATGAACAACACCTTCAAAATAATATATTATAAATTTATGTCTCTTCAAGACTAAGACGGGTGTATTCAGGTCGATATCATATCAGACTAGATAAACAAGATGTTATCATAATATAGAGTAATAATTCTTCATCGACATATAACATGTCTGAGTCTTTACATTGCTATTATAATCTCAGCATCAATTTAACTTATATATATGTAAGAAAATTAATATTTCTTTCGTCTTACTATAAACACTTTTTTTATTATATAATTTAGAAATGTACTACATCATCCATTTATATATTTGCTTCATACTATATGGAGATGAAAAAGAAACAAGAGGGTATAAGAATAATTAATCAAGGCCTTTACAAAAGCATATCATGAATTAAAAAAAAGTTATAATTTTTTTTATTTTAAAAAAAACTTATAATTAAGTAAGCCAGTGAACCAACTCGTTTAACACATTAACCCATGAACCAACTTGGCTCACCACAGGTTTGAGCTGGGTTGGGTTTAAAAAAAATGTAATTTTTTTATGTAGGTTAGTTTTTAACTTGGCTCACTTAGAATCCGACTCACCCGGATTGAACCCATGGTGAGTCGGGTTGGCTCACCAACCCACCTAATTTAATTTAATTATTTATTATTTTGTGTTTCAATATTATTAGTTAGCATTTTTTATTATATTGTAGATGGAGATAAAAAAAGATGTTTTAAGAGAGAAAAATATTATAGATTTATCTATTCAATATTCTAATATTATAAGTTGACAAGTGATACAAAAATTATCAATATTAAAAACTTATTTGTTCGATTTTTGTGCTTGTTTTTGGATTACGCTTGGATTGTATGATATTTTGTTTTTATTTTGAATTATTTTTGAAGTTTAACATCATTTTAGAGTGAAATTTATTTAGATTTGAATTAAAAAAATATATAATTTTTTAATTTTAAAAAACTTATAATAATATGAGATAGTGAGGCAACCCGTTTAATCCACCAACCCGTGGTGGGTCGGGTCAAGTTCGAATTTTTTCAGCTCGCTAATAAGTGAACTTGGTTAGGTTAACTTACTAAGTAACTAACATGTGGTGGATCGGGCTGGATTGAGTCGGTTTACTCATTTTAACAATTCTAAATCCAATACACCAGAATCTTGGTGTTATACTCATTTCTTCCCACACCTCCATCATTTGGATAGTTACATTATTTTTCAAATACAAATATTATGTTGTATTATTAATTTTACTAATGTTTGTTAAACAATTATATTTCCATTATTTATATTGTGTTTTACTATAAACAAGTATTTTTCTACAATTTATTTTGTTTCTTACTATGTTTCTTTAGCACCTTTTTTCTCTTTTTATGTTTTTTAACCTTTTTTATAAAATATATACATATTATACTAATTGTTATATTATTTCACTTTCATTACGTTTTTTTAATATTATATAATCAACACAATTAAATTATGGCAATTTTAAGTATAATTGTTTTTTTTTCAAATTTAAATGAAACTGCTTTTTTAATTTTTGTATAAGAACAATAGTATTATAATATTAAACTATTTTATATACAAAAAGAAAGAAGACTATTAATATTAAATTGTTCTATGTATAATATGATAGGTGTGACTTAATCAGTAATTATGAAATAATTCTTTAGTTTCATGTCTACAATATAATTTTTTTTATCATAAGACAGCTTTAAATAATGCACTTTTATTTATTCATTCTACTAATTATAAATGATTTATTGAACTAGTAGTTTAAACTATAAATTTGTTAGTTGTTATACCTTAAAAAAAATGTATAAAAGAGTTATAAAATAGAATCTAAAATTGAATTTGAATTGACAGAGGACACGACTCAATCTAATTGAGAGTCCCTCAATTTAGTGAAATTAAAATGTTGAAAAAACATAAGGGATATTTGTTAATAAATTACATCTGTAGCTTATGAAGGATTGGAGTAAACAACTTTGATTATTTATTTACATAGATAACAAAAAAATCATCATTAGATTCTTCTTATAAATTGGAATGAAAGGATAGACAAAAGGGGGAAGAGTGAGAAGGACAAGATCTATAAACATTGGAAAAATATTAGAACTTGGATCACTCTCTTAAGTCACTTATAAAGTCTTTGGCTTCCATCGGCCAACATTTTGAAAACAAAAAGAATAATAATAAGGTAAAGGGAGAATATGTTTACTGTTTTTATATCATTTTACTTATTTATTTCATATTATTTTATTTTGTGGAATGTATATAACTTCATCTTATTAAATTATTATATATTATTCCTTAATATCATCTAACAAATGCAACGATAATATTTAAAATTTGTAGTTTAAGTATTTAAAATTATCCATAACGAACCCATCACATTCACTTTCACCATCTCTGCCACGCCTACCCATATGAACTCATTGTATATCATGTGGCTGGATTTGATATGAAATATTAATAAAGCTACCACCTTACTAGAGAAATATATTATTATTGTATAGATGCAAGTGGTTATGTATTAATGTATAATTATGATTATAAATAATGTAAAATACTTATATATAGAAGTAAAGATGTGTGAAATATTCAATAAGTAGTTAGAGTGTTATATTTTATTTTAGAAAGTGTATAACTTGTAAGTTGAATCATAAAATTATGAATACTTATAATTTATTTCAAAAAATCAATAAAATTTATTAGCTACAAAATGATTAGACACCAAAATTTCAATTTGCAGCCCTATAAAGTTTTGTATTCCATAATGAACAATCTAAAATATAATTTTTTTTATTTCGAATCGTGCATTCTAAAATACAAAATAAAAAATTATTCTTAATTTATAATAAGAATACAAATATATTTTGAATTGCATATATCAAAATATCAAATAAAAATATATTTTATATTGTAGATTCTAAAACATATAATAAAAAATATATATTTTAGAATATAAAATATACAATTATAAGATATAAAATAAAAAAAATATTCTGAACTATATATTTGGAATACAAAATAATTATATATTTTGGAATATAAAATGTACAAATCTAAAATATGAAAAATTATAGGGTGCAAAAAAAGAAATTTATGAAAGTATTGGAAAACAATTATAAAACCTGATTTTTTTTTACTTGATACTTCTTGTCAATGTGTTTAGTCCTACGTGCTAATTCAAAGTAGGGGTTTTCTTCAACTCATTTTTTTTTCTCCACCCTCAACTTTTTTCAAATTTGGAGAGAGTGATTGAATGGATTTGAGAGCATTTGAAAATAAACTTGTTGTTGTTTATTTGAGTGGATTTGGAGGTAGGTGAGAGTGAATTTGTAAGTAAATTTTTTTAATTTGTCACATCAATCAAATCCTACACTAATTCTCACAAACGTTGCTTTCAAATTCACTCTCACTTACCTCCAAATTCACTCAAATAAAAAACAAAAAAATTAATCTTCAAATCCTCTCAAATCCACTTAATTACTCTCCCTCAAATCCATTTAAGTGAACAAAAGGTTAGGGTTTGATTGTTTGACTCAATCTTTGACTAAGACAAAACCTTATTTGATCTCTCACCCTTTTTCTCTCTTCAAGCTGTCGCACACCTTTTTTTCTCGACACTTTCTTTCATTCTCTTCCTTACTTACTCCTTACTGATAAGTATGAAAAATACATGTTTTCAGACTTATTAATTAACTCAAAATTTGTATTTATTCATGAAATAATGTGTTTTCCTCATTGAAAAGTTGTAATTAGAAGTAGGAAAGTGTTTAGTAAATTGTACAGGAATTTATACATAAAAGTGGAGTGTTATCAGATGTTTCTCACTAAGCCAGCATTAAATCGCTCCGCTAAACAGAGTTTTATTCGCTCAGCGCACCAGCACAACTCGTTGAACGAATAAAGGACAAATAAAGATATGCTGCAGTTGAATATTCGCTTAACGCATAAAGAGTTGTGCGCTTAGCGAATTAGTTATTTTTCCAATTGGCTTTTAAGGTGGGAGAGAGACAGAAAGAGAAAGGGAGAGAAGTTCCGGACAAAGGAAAGAAACAAAAACATCTCAGGAACTTCCAGAGACTACTTTAACGCATCAAGACACCATTGTTGCAAGGGATTGCTTCAAATGTGTACGTTATAGATGTCTAGGAGTAGTTAAATTTTTCTTTCGTTAGAATTGGATGTAATGAACTCACTCTGATGTAATTTTCCTATTCAATATATCGTTGTTCGTTCATATGCTCTTTCTTGAATTTACTAACATTGTATGATAATATAATGTTATTTGAATGTCTTTGATTACTGGAAAGTAACTTTGAACATGAACATAGATAGAGCACCTAAGTGATTTGGGATCTAGGGATAGACTCAATAACTTGGTCATTTTTAGCATCGAACTTAATGCAAATTGTATGTTAAATTGACTAAGGGATTAACATTTTGATATATAAATTTAGAACTAATTGTTAAGGGATTAGGACTAGTATGCCTTGATGTGAGTGTTTGAATGAAATAATGATATATTGTACAGAGTTTTATCTTCATATGATTCATGAAACCCAATTCCAACAAAGTTTCTTTTAAATATAATTCCTTGCACACCAACTGTTTGATAAAATACCAAAAAGAGTTTCTTGTGTTGTTTTGTGCATTTTGATGTCTAATTGAGTTATAAAAGGAAGAATTGTCATGTGTTGCACAAGTCCTTTGGGAGAACGATACTCTGAACTTACTCTATATTACTTGGAACGATTTGGTATACTTGTCAAAAAGTTATCACTTACCCCACTCCTCCCTCCCCCAACTTTCTTGCATTCTTGTCCTCATGTCCTAATCATCCTCATTTAATCACTTTATCTTATTCTCCATCATGAACTTCTACCACATCCTTCACCCTTATGGTTTATCGTTCGTTTTTTGGTCACATATCTCCACTGTCACACTTTATTTAACCTTCTTTATAAGCTAAGTTCGTTTTAATTAGTTTATTTTGATTCATTGTGTTTTGGACTTATTCGTAAAGGGTTTTGGGTTTATAGGGAGAGATGGAAAAGTTGAGGATTGACCGGATTTCACGTTTTTGGAGTCACCAAATTTCCAAATCCAATAAGGCACCCCTGAATTTCATGATGCAGTAACATCGGACTTCAAAATTCAGTTTAGACTTTACCCGATTTCAGATTGTGGTAACACCGAATTTTGAAGTCTAGTTTAGGCTTCAATGGATTTTAAGACCCGATAACACCTTATTTCGAAATTTAGTTTAGTCTTCATTGGATTTCAGAATGTGGTTGCACCGGATTTCAGAATGCGGTAGCATCGGATTTCAACAGTTCTCACGATACAATAACATCAGATTTTGAAATTTGATTTGTTTTTACCGGATTTCAAGATGCAATTGTAATAACCATTTTGAAAAGTTATTAACCATACTTGTAGAAAATGTGAACTGTGAACATATCATATACTCATAAGTTGATGTTGCCTTATATTAAAAGATGATGCTAAATGTAGTGGAAAGATTATCATAATTTGAACCAATGACAAACACACTAATATGACATTGTATCGATTGACAATTACATATTTCATGTCAAGTATACTCATCCATTTCTCCATATGTATAATGCAGGAAATCGTTATAAAATAAAATGTCAAAGTAATGGTAACTAAGGTTTAAGACGTAATAGAAAATACTTATGGTGTGAATCTACTAGCAAAGACTTCCAAATAATCTCCCATAATCATCACAACATTAACTCAAATATTTAAATAAATTATACCAAATAAGGGACCAAAACTCTTCACCCATACCCAATAAAGCAACAATGCATATCCAGAATGTCCGTCAACGATAACATCAACCACATAAAAAATGAAGGGTGACAAATAACATGAAATTGATCTATTATAAGCATTCCTTCTTTTCTTTTTCTTTTTTGCGTTGATCCCTATGTACCATTTGTCTTTGCTTTTGCATTACATTCAATATCTTTCTTTCCCTAACAACATTCATGTTTAGAATAAAAGGCGTTGACGAGCTCAAAATACGAAGGGTCACGCTTAGCATCTCTTTCAAAACTAACAGCTCAAGTCTTTTGTGCTCACTTTGTTTAACTTTGTGCAATAGAGCAACCATTGATGTTAAATCAAGACAAATAATTTCTCGTAACTCTTGTTTGATTATGACTTTCCCTATAATGCCAAATTTTTTTACATCGATTAATCAAGAGATCTATTTCTTGTTGAATGCTTAATTCTCCTTCTGATTCAGTTGATGAAAGATCATAAAACCTCAATCTACTCCACATGATATGTATTTCACAAAGTGGTATCATCCTAGGGTCATATTTGGCTAATTCAAATACACATGGTAAACCATATGTTTGCCTTAACACACAACCACATCATTCCCTATCAAACGTAATGTTTTTAACTCGATCAAACTCATCAGCAATGCGTAGCAAAGTAAATCTTGACACAAAACCCACTAGTCTTTCTTCCTTAATTTCATTGTATTGCAACATAATAACATTGTGTATTGCTTCCCAACACAAATACAAGTCTCTCATACTGTTTTCCAAGACTTTTTTCAAACTCCAATGGTCTAACTCAACCCTACAATACATGAAATCAATAATAACATATTGAATGTAAAAGTAACAAATAAATTAAAATTGGTTAACCATACCTATTTGTCATTATCTGTCCAAAATTAATGACTTTGTTTGTCCACACCTTTACAAACTTTTCTTTATAAGGAATTAACCATGAGTCATTAACATATTCAAAGAATAAACGCCTAACAAAATAAACATTGTGAAGCCGCCTAGCATAACAAGCAAAAGGAGAATGGTCTCCACAATCCATAACTTTTTCCCATGCATCCAAGACAACCTCTCATGCCTCCATAGAATTAATCAACATTTTCCACTTGGCTCTAATATATTTTTGAATGTGGAAACAACAAAGATGATTATAAGATTTAGGGAACACTATGCTTATTGCATTCATCAAAGTAATGTCTCTATCACTACCAATTACGTTAGGGAGACCATCAAATGTCATAAAAAACCTTTTTAGCCTTTCAACATCCCAAACGAAGTTATTTTATCGTTCACTAGATAAGAACACAAAGTTGACAAAGAAAGTCAACTTTGTTTATGTGACACTCAAGTAGAGGCAACCTAAATCTATTGGTTTTGTAGGTGTTATCCATCAACAAAACAATATTAAATGCATTCAACAATTTAATTGCATAAGGATGTATCCAAAATAGGTCACTTACCTTATCAGAATCCTCAACACATCTACTCAAATTAATGTATTTATCACGTTCTAACAACGTCATTAATTGTTAATTCAGTTTTGCATCCTCTTAAAGATCGTTTATAAGTACATTTGGCATATAAAATTATTTTATTGTTGTGACATTATCTTCATTATTTTGTTTTAAGGTAAGCAAAATGTTTGCAGACTTAACTTCACTCTTAGTCATGTCAACAGACAATCATTGTTCATTTGATTTTAATCTACTAGTATAAAGGTGACCAACTAAAATCTTAAACAAATCATTGTCTGAGTTATACTAGGTTGAATGTCAAATTTATAATTTCTATATTTTTCATCCTTTTCTCATTCTTGTAATACACATGTTTTCCTTCCAGATTAACTAGTAGTTGTATCAAATCTCATAATAACGACAATAAACTCAAAGTGAAAAACAATACCTTTTAAGTTATAAAATTCATAGTATAATCAACATCAGCAACTTCAATTCAAGAAAAAAAGATGGACGAATCTTTCATGTTTAAGCTTTAATTTACTTCGTCTGAATGTGAATGGATGAAGTCTAAAAACTAATCTTCCATCTCCAAATAAATTATAACTTAGAAACAACACAAACATTAGAAAGCAATTCATAATTTCAATAATTTGAGAATTTGACACTTTTTGAATTTCAGAATTTGTAAAATCAAATTTCAGAATATGATAAAATCGGATTTCAAAATCTAAAACACATATTATAGAATTTCAGAATCCATCTCCCACGTATTATAGAATTCAGTTTTGACAGATTTCAAAATATAGCTTTCATATATTTAGGCCTCGTGAATTTCATATTCTAGACATTCTGGATTTCATAGTCTGTCTTCTCCGAATTTCGTTTCATCATTTCAAATCCAGTTGAAGAATAACCCACTACACCCCAATCATCCAAAAATAATAATGTTTAAAACGCAAAAATCAAAATATTACCTCGTACAATCAATGAACTTAAAGATTAAACTTTGTTTAAAACGAAGAAAACGACAGAAGTCAAGAGATGAATGCAAGAAGAAAAAGAACAAAGAAGAGATGAAGTTGTGGTGTGCGACGCAAAAGCTGGAGGAGAAAGTGAGAGGTGCATCTAAAAGAGAGGGAAAAAAACAAGGAATTAGGGTTTTTACCCTTGTAAAAATCAAAGATTCAGTTAAACAGTAAAAAGGATGATATGGGAAACCTGAAAAAGGTGGGAGTACAATAAGAAAACTTGGGAGTGAGAGAAGAAAGGCCTTTATATAATTATGATTTTGGATTTCAATATACAAATTTCATGTTTACTAAAAAATCTCACATCTATTAAAAATAATGTGAAATTATATTAAAAAGGTGGATGTGTGATAATGTGAGTTTAAAAATAAGAGAGTAAGAACCAAACAAAATGGAAGATCAAAAGCCAAAAAAGTGAAAGTTTAAAATGTAAAGAAAGAGGAATAATATAGAAGAAGCTGAAAAAAGAAGAACAATAGCTGAGATGGAGGAGGAATGAACAAAGGTACAAGAAGAAGAACAAAGAGAAAGAAATAGAATAATAGTCACATACTTGAAGATACCTGTGCTACTTACTATCCACTTAAGTCTCAATTTGTGGACGTGTAGTATAAGTAGGTTTGAAAGTTCTTGTATTACACCCAAATATTTGCGGCTAATGTTGGTGTCTTCGAATTTTATTTTCTTTTTCTTTTTCTTTCAACTCCATGTTTGTATGAAGTGGGCAAAATATATAGAAAAATGATTATATGAAAACTTGTTTTTTCTTTATCTAGGCAATTCACAATTATGTTGTAATCATAACAATAATATATATATATATATATGTTCTATATTTTATTTTATCTTTAATTATATTTTAAACTTCAAAAATAAAAAAAAATGTGATAATAATTAAAGGAGATACACATTTAATATTTTTAATTTATTCTTAATTATATTTTTAAAAAATGTATCATATATTAAAAATAACTATAGTATAATCACTCACTATTTTTTTAACCACTATTATTAATATTTGGTTTCCTTAAAATAAATAGTGTCTCTCTTTTTCGTTAGTAATAAAATAATAATAATATTTAAACTAAATAAATAATATTTTGACAAATAACTGAATAGATGATTATAAACTAATTAAATAGATTATAATCAACGTTAATTGTTGGAAGTCCCACTTCGACTAAAGATAAGGTTAATTTATAATATATAAGTGGGTTCAAACTTCATCTTATAAGACGATTTTGTAAGATTGAGTTAGGCTTAAAGTTCACTTCTTAACATGGTATCAGAACTATGGTTAGAGTCTATCTTATCAATATTTGTTATTTGTTGGGTATCTTGTTTCACCCGTTATCGGATTGTTATCGAACCATCCATTAGTGTCTAGTCTCACGCTCGAGATGATATCTATACCTCGGTGTGAGGGGGTGTATTGACTAGAAATAAACCTAATTTATAATATATAGATGAATGCAAATCTCACCTTATAAGTCCATTTTGTAGAATTGAATTAAGTTTAAAATCCACCTCTTAACATTAATATGTCAATATTTGATATAATATAATCATATATTGACTATGACGATTTGTTAGGTATCCTCTAACACATAAAAAATGGGTCTCTTCTTACTTAGGTTCTACTACTTTTAAGTTAATTTCTTTTACTGTTTCATAAAACTACATATTTAAAATAATTTCAAATATTACTATACTTAGTTATTTAAAATTAATTTTACTAAAATTACCTTTATTCAACTCTATGCTAAGTTGTGTGTACTTCGTTAGTTCTAAATTTATTGATATGGTTGGCCATTTTTAAATTATAAAATCAATATGTTTTACAAATTTTAATGTAGTTAATTTTTTCATATCACTCTATTTAAAATAAGTAGATTTATTCTTTTCGAGATGAATGCTACCCTTTTAACAATAAACTATATTGTAATAATTTATATCAAATAAGGTACTTCCAATTAAATATATCCATATCTTAACTTTGTAATTTTTTTTAATCTATATACAGTAAGCTTAAATTACATGTCGTTTACTACATAAAAATAAATAAAACCAATAATTTTATTTAATTGTTGTGTAAAATTAAAAGGTGGAACCAAATTTTAAATTAATGAAGTAGCCATAACAAAAACAAATTATCATATTAATAGATATAATGACCATAAATTATTTTAATATTTATAAAATAATACATGTAAATGACAGCTCTAAACATTATATTAATATACATACTGTATAAATACGAAATGATAATTTTATCTAACATTGAAATAAAATCTAAATAATTTTTAAGTTAATCCAAAATATTCATCTTAAAACTTAAACACCAAATAAAAAACACATCTAAAAACTATTTTAAACTCAAAACACAATTTAAAATCATAAAATAAAAATTATTGTATGGTACGACCGTTCCGTCAGCCATATATCAGACAATCAACTTTCATTTAGATTTGTGAGTGAGTCATCGTCAGGATTGGACAGTCAAAAAAAAGTAAACCACTCAGTCATGAATAAGAACAATTAACTTTAATACTAACAAAGTTAGAGATAAAATATAATTACCCACAATCAAATTGTATTTAAGCTCATATTTATTAAAAATCAACTCAAAAATTTATAAATATGAAATAAGAAAGTAAGTGATTTGAATTGATTACACCATTAATACTTGAACTACATGTATTCAATATTCAATTGACTTTCAAATCTTAAATAACTCACTTAATGTTTATAAATTGTTGACCTAAATCCCATTTCTCAAAATAATTATTATCCCTATTAAATTACATTATTGATTTAACAAGACTCAAAAAGGAGAACAAAATCACCAAATTGGACATATTTTCCCAACTCCATTTTTGTTTTAATTGTGTCGAGCCATCTTTTTTATTTGAGTTAAAGTGTTAAATACTAAATATTCATCTTAAAACTTAAACACTAATAAGAAAACACAATTAAAAATCATCTTAAACTCAAAACACAATTTAAAACCAAAAAATAAAATTTTTGTAATGTGTGACGGTTCCATCAATTACATATCATATAGCCAATGTTCATTTGGATTTGTGAATGATCCATCATTAGGATAAGACTGTAAAAAAAAGTGAACAAGTGGATCATGAATAAAAACAATTAACATTAATCTTGATTAACTTGAAGATAAAATGTAATTACTCACAATTAGATTGTATTTAAGTCGATGTTAACAAAAATTCACTCCAAAATTTATAAACACGGTGTTAAGATAAGAAAATAGATTATTTGAATGGGTTACACTATTAATACTTAAAAGAGTTGACTTTAGACTTTTTGAACAATTTTAACAAGCAATTAAGAAATAATTTAGACTATAAGATAATTTTCACACTTAAATAACTTCCTTTAAAATTAAGGTTAGATTGCTAACCTCCATCATTCATCACAAAACAATTATTATCTACCATCAAATTATTAATTTAACGAGATTCGAAAAAGATAATAAAATCAACCCAGTGGTATATATTTTTCCAACTCCATTTTTCTTTTAATTGTGTTGAGCCATTTTTTTTTTTGAGTTAAAGTGTTAATTTTTTACCAACGGATAAGTCGTATTTTTAGTAATTTGATTGGTACCCAGTTTAAATTTTTTAAGTGAATTAATATTTGACAAGTCAAACAGACTCAGAAACTTGGACTCTGGAAAATGATTGAAAAGAAAATAGGCATATTTAAAAAGAAATAGCTTTTAATATTGAGAAACGAAAACGAGTATTTATTACTTTTATAGAAAAAAAAGAAGGTACTGTGAGCAGCGTCCTCTGTTTAAACTGTAATGTACTTGTGTCTGAGGGAAGGATGGAGGCAGAGGGCACTAGTAATTGCGAGAAATAAAAGGGGAAATGAAATAAAATAAAATAAAATAATAGGAATAGCATGGCATGCACATTGAATTTTCTACTTTATCGGTTTCTACACAATAGATTGAGAACAAGAGATTTGAAAGATCCTCAAATCCCCACAAAACACACCAACAAACACCTCTTACCAGGCTTTTTCAGACACTGCCTTTTCTTCCTTCCTCCTTCTTTACACTCATCAACACATCCATCACATCCATCCATGCACATTCTCAAACATCTTTTTTTTTTTTAATTATATTTGTTCAATCTATGCTATGTCCTCTATATTATTATTATCTTGTCTCTCTTATTTCACCAATAATTATAAGTTATTTTTCTTAATTTAATAAATGGTAACTGAAATAGATACAAAATTTTGGACATGTAATTTTACTTTTTCAAAGAGCAACAATTATATTGGAAAAAAGTTGTGTCTCTCTTGGAGTAATTTAATTAATCGATACATACATACATACATATATATATATATATATATATATATATATATACGTATATATAAATGAAAAGTGAATTAATGTTATAACTAAACTAACTATTTAATGTTGATGAATTTGTGAAATGAACTTTTAGACAGAATCATAATGGTATATTACTTTAAATAATAGGTAATTTAACCTTTTTTTTTATTATTTAAAGATAGTTAGGTACGTGTGATTATACATCCCTTGAACTAAACACTATCATTTATGCATTTATTTGTACCTAGTTTTCTTTTTAACAAAATAAACTTAATTTGTTTTCACTTCTGTTTTCCTTTTGCTTTCATTTTAATCTTTTCTTACCTCTTTTAGTTCCACTTCTTCTCGTATCCACACCTTTCATTATTTATGCTTTTTATCTAAACTTAGGATTTGGTATTTAAGCCTTTCTTGGTATAGGGTACACATGTATATGTGAAAAAAAAAACAATAATAATAAATTGGAAAATGTGCTTTTAACTCTTTAATTTAAGAGAAAATAATAAAAATAACCAAATATAAATTACAGAACAACTTTCTCTATTTTAATAAAAAAAATTGCGTGTTTATTTAAATGACAAATTTTATTTATCTTTTATAAAGGAAAAGAATCCACAGAAAAATAAATTAGCTTTCAAATATTAGGGTGGAGTTAATTAATTTTAACGTGTTGCAAAATATTATTATTTTTTAAAATAAAATAAAAGATGTGAAATAATTTTTAAATGATTTAGCTACGGATAATTTAGTTTTTTTTTTTATTAAATACGTTTGTATTAATGTCAAGTGAATGTCATATTAAAATGGGCTTAGTGGATTCTAATAAATCTCCTTAATATTAAATGTTAATAAAATTAGCTTAGCAAACTTTAAGTCATACCTAACTAATTTATTTTTAATAAGTGAAAAATTTATGTTAATGTGAGACTAACACATATTAAGTCGATATTAACTAAAAAATAATATTAATATAATTTTAATGGATCCAAATTTTATTTATTTATAATATGTATATTTATTTAAGTTATTATTAACAAAATTGACATTGTTTTTTACTTCACTATTTATTTAAGTTAGTAAAAATTATACTGAAGCTTATTTAACACTGTATTACATGTTTTTGATTTTGTGTGTTTTTATGATAACAAATAAAAATAATAGATTAATTTTAATCTAAAATACGTATTTAAATATGATAAATCTGTAATATTCAATTTTTTTCTCCCATTTTTTATATAAATTTGTATGAATTGTTTCCTTCAGCTACATTAATCTCTTTTATTTATATATTTTTTTTTCTGATCTTCTTCATTGACTCTTTATACCCTTGTCTTGATTACTTTTGATTTAATTTTTGTGGAGGTTGAATGAAGGATGTTGAAAGAGGTAAATTTTGTTGAGGAGCATAGAAGATTTTCTCCGGTACATGCGCGTACGGTACATTCAGAGCAGTTTAGAAGAGATGAATTAAGAGCATAGATAATTTAGATGGTGAGATAGCAGTAGGGTTGTGCTTTCCGAAACTAAAAAAAACTGGAATAAGATGAGATTTATATTGATTGATTGATCTGGAAGAGTGAAAAATGAAGATGAAAATATAAAAGGGTGATGGTGGTGACGTTTCATTGAGTTTAAAAAAGATGGATAAACAAAAGAGTATAAAGGTTTGTTTTAAGTACAGTTGGTGTCATGTGTCATGTGTCATGTGTCATGCATGCTTAGTTAGGAGTGAAAGGTGAAGAGACTAGACCTTGCAAGAGATTAATTAAGTAGCTTTCTGCTCATTTTTACTGCCAAATGTGCCCACTGCCTCTAAACTTCTGAACTCTGTACTCTTTCTATTCAGGTTTAATATTGCTCACAAGCCCCTAATCTTACTCTACTCCACTAGCCTCCTCACTACACTTTTCTCCCTCTACTTAATTCTGCATTTGGTACAAATAATTCCAACTTTATACCAACTTTTCGCCACCTACCTCCTACCCTCCCTTCATCTTTCTCTCCCCCTCTCTAACATTCAATTAAATCCTCAATCTCTTTTCTTCTTCTGCATTTCCACTTCCTATTCAACTCACTTCCTTCTCCTCTTCTCATTCCACCCTTCTACCTCAACAATTTCACATTCCTTATTTTATTATTTCTATATCACTCGTAAATTTCCTTTAATATTAAAAAAGCTCGGTTGTTGACATTTCTTTCAACCATTAATGCAACATACATTTTCTGAATGTAAAGAAAACAATTGTTTCAATTTTTTTTGTTGTCCGTATAACACAACTTATGAATATATATTTATATATATATATATATATATATATATATTGGTCCTTCATTTCACTTTTTTTAGGTTCTTTTTCACAAACACAATGATTACCTAAACATATATAGTATACCTTAATATTTATATGAATTGAAATTACAATGTACCTCAATTATTCAAAGGATGGGATTTTTCCCGGATAGTACTGTTTATAAAATATATATATATATATATATATATATATATATATGATCCTTTTTATTTAAAAGAAACATGTATGGTTCGGATTCAGTCTTTGAATAGTCAAAGATATGACCTCTAGTCATATCTTTGAATTATGACCTTTATTATGTCCAATTTACATGTGACGAAAATTTGGTTTATAATTCTAACTTGATTTTCCTTCTTTTTTAAAAGTAGAAATTGAAATAAAATTAAAATTATTTTCAAAACTTTTTTAAATAAACTTTTGAAATAAATAAGGAAACAGTAATTAAATAGTTAATAGATAATTTCAATGTTAATAATTTTTTTTTGTTTTCAAAGATTTAACCATTATTCGTATTAATAATTAATATTATCAATTAAAGTTTAATTTAAATATAATTTAATAAATAAAGTTACGTTAACCATTATTGATATTAATGTTATTTGAAAAACAGAAACTGAAGTGAAAAGTAAGAATTGAGATATATTTAGTAATGTGGGAAAAATTTCCAAAGAAAGGGTGGGTTTTTACTATAGTTATTGCATTTTTATAGAAAAATGTTTCGAGGTTTTGCTCTCCCATCCCTTGGCTGCTTTAGTAATGTCGTATGATGAAGAGGCAACAAGAATGACTTCTAACTCAATGGAAAGTTGGGAACAGCCCAAATGTTGACAAAACATGCAAGTACAATTTCAACTTGACTACCTATTGCCACCAGTTATCAGTTATCACCGCGAGTACTAACAGTCAGATTCCAAATAATAGTAAAAGGAATAAACAAGTGGAGCTATATACCAATAACACACTTCTTCAACATTAAGCCCACTGCCATTTCAATTATCATCTTTTTTTCTTCCAAACAATACCTCCTTCCAAGATTTTACTCATTTTTTGCTGCACACACTGTTGATATCGACGTGTCTTCCGTTTTCATTTGGTTCTTCTGCAGTTTCCAGTCGGAGGAGATAAGGAAAAGACGCAGTTTTATGATTCAATAAGTAACCAAAAAGTTAAACCAGTGTGCATGTATGGCTTTAACGTTGTTTTATATTAAGAAAATACTTCTTCTGCTATTAAAGCGAGACAACTTTCATATATCCTCCTTTGATTTTTGAAAAAAGAATTGTTGTTTCCCTCTCGATATGTTTGATATTGCTTCCTGTTTGAAAAGTTGTTTACAAAGATATCTTCTACTTTTAAGATAATCATGAAAGAAATATAAAAGAGATAAAAGTTTGGAATAAATTACATTCTGTAATGAACAAAACTGGGTAGAATATTGTTTTTTATTTTATTTTTTATAAAAAAGACTAACTGTTCTGGTGGATTTGAATATATGGAATCATCTTAATGATATCTGATTGTAAGGGGCGAATAAAGTTCTCAACTTCCCTGTTAGGAACACATTTAATAATCTTGCACATAGAAAGCACTTGACCCTTGCCATATACAATGGATGATGACACGGTTGTCTTTTTTGGGATGAGGGAATCCCACAGGGCTTACATGAGCATGGATGGCGACGCTTCTGATCGGATCTTTCTCAGATCAATGGATCAAGTTAGGAGTTAACAACCATCAATTTCACCAAATTTTCAAATAGCTAGATCTTATATATATATAGCACCAAAATTATGCATACATATACAATTTACACAATTTTTTTCCCTATATATTTCATTCCATTACACTATCTATTTCACTCACATTTTACTTTATTGTTTTGTTTTATTTTTTATAAAGATGCAAGGCAGAGTTGGTTTGGGGGCTTTGATGTGAAATTGAAATCACTTACATGACAAGATTCTAACTCAATTAGCTAACATAAGTCAAAAGAAATAGAAATATAGGAAAGGACAAAGGTGGTAAGTAGCAAGAGGAAAGTCTGCTCGCTGAGATGTTTTTTTTACTGACTTAAATGCGTATCAGTCTGTGTAAGGCCAGCGAGAGGGAGTTGTCAAATCACCAAAAGTAAACTTGTTTATCTCTTTTTCATAAATAATAGTAATAACAATAATGATGTTATTATTATTATTATTATTATTATTATTATGGAGTTTCTCTAGTTTCACTGGCTGTAGCTTGAATCACGCTTTGAGTGAGGAGCCCTAAGGAAGCGGAAGAGGAAGAGAAAGTGAGAAATAAGTGTTAGGGTTCACTGGGTGGTGGAGTAGTGGGGTTTCATTCTCCTTTGTTCGGAAATTTAGGAAAATTGATTTTAAAATGAAAGTGTTTTTTTGAGAACGCACCACAAGACAAGACCCTCTTTAACTATTGAAAACAACAGGTGAGTGTGTGAAAGCTATATCACTCCATGCACACGTCCCTTTCTGGCTCCTCTCCCCCACATCTGCCGCTTCTCTCTCTCTCTCTCTCTCTCTCTCTCTCTCTCTCACACACATACACATCGAAATGCCAACCACATATGTTCCCATGTTAATTATATAATAACTTCACCATGTTCATGTACAAACAAACTAAGCCCTCTTCCCTGTACACAGATCATCATGATGATGATGATGAATGTGTGAATACCTCATGAATGCATACATGATACATGCATGCATGCATGGATAGCATCCATGGGAAGCTCTTGTGTGCTCTATAAACAAGAGCAATAAACAGAGAAAGAGAAGGGGTGAATTCTGTGTCTTTCCCTCTCGTAGTATATATCTATCAACCAGACCAGACCAAATAGATCAGCCTCTTTCCCTCTCACTCTTTCTCTGTCTCTCTGCACCTTTCTTTCACAACTCATAATCAAAAAAAGCATATCCAAGGTGTGGTGGTTAAGCTGTCCATCTATCAATCAATCAATCAAGAGACCAATCATCAACCGAATATAAGAGAACGAAAAAAGGGGGCTACCCAAAATGTCATCCTCTTCCACCACAATATCACTGGACCACCTCCCTCCTTCCGAACAGCTTTGTTATGTTCACTGCAATATTTGTGACACCGTCCTCGCTGTATGAACACATTTTACATTTTCTTACCCCCAAACCTCTTTCCCCCACTTTTCCGACACTAGGGTTTTTCTTCACCTAATGCCTACCTCATCCCCAACACGCTACTCCTCTTTAATTTTTTTCTTTCTCTCTCACCAAATTATCTATCACTTTTTCCATTCATGTTTCTCCCCTTCCATGTTTCAGGTAAGTGTTCCCTGCACAAGCTTGTTCAAGACAGTTACTGTCCGATGCGGCCATTGCACTAACCTCCTGCCAGTGAACATGCGCGGCCTGCTTGTGCCATCTCCTACTCAATTTCATTTGGGTCACTCTTTCTTCTCCCCATCCCATAACCTTCTGGTACTAATTATGTGTTTCTATACATCACCATACTTCTCTTTTATTCTCAATTTACTCCTCGTCTTTTTAATAAATTACTCTATCGGTGCTAGTACACTGTTACCCTCTTCTTATTTATATGAACTAGGAGTTAAAGAGGTGTTGGGTTCATTCTCAGTATAATTTATTTATTGCTTGGTGGATGACATGTTCCATTTCTGCAGGAGGAGATACCAAACCCATCTCCAAATTTTCTTATGAACCAAGCAAATTTAAGTGCTTCAAATGAGTTCTCTCTGCCTGCCAGGACTGCAGCTGATGAGCTTCCACGGCCACCGATCATAAACAGACGTGAGATAAAATATACTCTTCTATTTATTTATTTTTTTACATTTATATGACTGAAAAATAACTCGGATTTCTCTCGTTCAAAATTAAGGTTCCCTTTCGTGTTCACCCATGATCTTGTATTCACCCCAATAATGAAGTTATCTTTTAGATGAAAGCAGCATTCGCGTAGTAAAATACACTGTTGTTTTTCAAAGGAAAATAAATCATGTCGTTGCTTTTATGGTCAATATTGACAGGACCAGTTCCTTTGGTAGAAAAAAAAAGGTCTTTTAAAGGTTTCATCGCGACAGTACCTAAAACCCTTCCTTGTTTCCAACCGCACATTCCCTAAAAACTTATCAAAGATCCTAATAACTAAATAATGACAAGGTCTATATAGACATCATGACCCTAATTAAGCCTAGAAGAGACTTTTAATATCTGGGAAGAGTAATTAATGTAAAAGAACTGCAAGTATTACCTACTAGTATTTCTGATTCTAGGGCACAGTCTGTGAGGCGGTGTTGTTTCACTTTCACTTTTATCAATAATATTTTAGTTTGCCTTCGATTAGTTTTTTGTTATAAGCACCGACAGAGATGAAGAAAAACATAGGTTACTTTGGCGTTCATATGTGGCAGGAAGGAAAATAGTTGGTAGAAAGAGAAAAACATGTAGGGGCAGCTTGTTCTCCCCCGGAATTATAGTTGCTTAAAACCCTTAACACTGAGTATCATCAGAATCGGAAGCATGGATGTGTATACAGACAGAGGCAGTGATGCCCCTTGCCACGGAAAATAGGGAATTTAAATAGCTAGATAAAATAAATGTTGCATCTGCAAAGTCAAAGGAAATGATTTTGATATATGACTGTGTGCCATTGTCCAGCTCCTGAGAAGAGACAGAGAGTCCCCTCCGCGTACAACCGCTTTATCAAGTGAGTATTCATTTTAAAGCATTCATATTTTATTATTTTATTTAAATTTTTAACAACTTCATATTTATTGATTAAAATTGTACTTTGTTCTTATGAAAGGCTTTTAAAGTTGAAGCAAATTTGAATGGTCCATGTATATTTCTGCAGGGACGAGATCCAACGCATCAAGTCTGTCAATCCCGATATAACTCACAGGGAAGCCTTCAGTGCAGCTGCCAAGAATGTATCATCCTTTTTCCTCCTCTTGAATAAATAAATAAACAAATACAACAATGGGGTTACGTACTAGGGTTTCCATAAATTAAACAGTTAGTCGCATATATGTTTTCTTTCCAAATGTTGCATAGTTTTTTATAAGCAAAGTTTTATTATTTATCTAAATATCTAATATATACCATTAATTATTCATAGATTTGTTAACATTTTTCACAAGAAAAGAATACATTTCCTTACACCAGAACACATGTTTTCAAATACTTTTTTCAAGTACTGGCTAGTATTTCCTCCTCCTAGTTCTACAATGAAATAAATTAATGAAAAGGTTTTCTGGCTCACTTTGAACTTCTTCTGATGTATGACGTGCTTTGTGTGTCAGTGGGCCCACTTCCCACACATCCACTTTGGTCTCATGCCTGATCAGACTGTGAAGAAGACAAATGTGTGCCAGCAGGTAAATTATCATGCACCCTCTTCTAGCAAAATGTTGCAGACAAAATAATACATAACCCTGACTTTGATTTCTGAGTGTGTGGGTGTGTTTTTCTCTTTTGTCCAGGAAGGAGAAGAGGTTCTCATGAAAGATGGGTTTTATGCTTCAGCTAATGTTGGTGTCTCACCCTACTAATTCAGCAGTCTGTTTTCTTTTCAAGAAATGCAAGAACAAAAGTTTTCCGAGTTCACCAACCTTTCAACTCAGGAACTCTGATTCCTTAACTTAAATATGCATCTATTTCTGGCTCAAGAGTGATTATGTTGATATAACTAAGAACTACTATTACACTTTGACTAGCTCTTGGGATTATCCATGCATGTAGTTCTCTTATCATTAGACCTTAATTATTAACTTTCATGTTCTTCAATTTCCCAGTACTACTGCATTTGATTGCTTATCTCTAATCAATAATTAATTAGCCAAGCTTTCTACCGACAAACTATACTCCCTTGTTTCTTTTCTCACGGGTACACTTTCGTATTTTTTTTCCTGTAAGTCAACTTGTTAATTCATAAATTCTAAAGTCACTCAAAAAAGGAAAAAAAAAATACTTTGATACATTTTTATACTTATTTGACATACTATTTTTCACTTTCCTATTACAAAAGCAAGCAGGTCAAATGAGTGTAACTCTGTAATCCTACTATTATTCCTAAAAATAAAGGAAAAGATTTTATAGAGAGAGAAAGAGATGAAACTGAGTTAATTGAGTGTATGTATGTATGTACGAGTATAGTACGTCGTGTTATCTTTAGATTCTTAGATATGTTCTAAATCTAGTTAAAATTTGGATGGAAGATATAAGCTATGCCGTTTGTCTTTTTATGTTGATCGTATATAGAACATTTCGGATGAAGTGTGTCACTTGGATCGTTAACTTGAAAATAACGATTAGATTAACCTGTAAGTAGATTATTACGGAGACACAGAAGCAGCACGTGGAAGAAAAGTTAATTGAAGACACAAGTTGCACGCGGTCAAACGTAACGTACATTTGGGTTATGTTTTTGTTGTCATTGTATGTTTCCCTCTCGAAAATTCTTTCTATTGAAATAGTCTTCATCTCAGGATTTTAACGACCAAAAGGTCTATGACACAACCTGTTTTGGGGTATTTCCTGTAATATTTCTTTTCCAAAGGACCACTGCTTTGCTATTACTGAGATAAGCAAAAAAGTTTAGCATCGTTTAAAAAATTAATTCTAACGTAGTTAAATCCAACATAAGACATATGTTTAATAAAACAACAAAATTAGTCTTCTAAAATTTGATAGTAGGTTTGTTGTGTTCGTAAGATTAAATTCACAACCAAATTTTTAAAACAAACAACATGCGTGAAAAAGATAATGAAGAACAATTTTTGTAATATCATCGGATTTATTTTAATCAGCAAAAGCGAAATTATCTATTAAAAGAGTACGCGAAGTACTAAAAAGATATTTCAAGAATGCATAATGCATTATGTTTACAAAAAGACCATCTCCTGGAACATTTATTGGTCCCAATGAAATTTCATTCGATTAATTACCATTTATATTAGAAAAATAATATTATTTAAATCATTCCAGCATAGCACATACCTTGTAAGATAATTGTTTTTTTGGACTTTTACAGGTTCACGGCTAGATAATTAAAATTGTTTGATGTTGATTGATCAGAGCATATTTTGGTCCAATCTGCTCATAATATGTTCCTGTGAGTCAGTGGCCAATGTAGCCTCATGCCCAGCTGGCCAAGGTTCCATTCAGAATGGTTTTTAAATATAAATTTTCAAAATGACTTTTAATTTCATATATTTTTTACTCTTTGAAAATATTTTTAATTTTTATTTGTAAAATATATTAGTTTATAAATTTCTTATTCTAAAATCATTCTAAAGATAGTAAAGTCATAATAATATTAAATATAATAATAATTTAAGACATTGTACTAACGAGAATGATAGCTGTAAAAAGGTGTTGACAAGTACTATTACAAGAAAAATCATTAAAAAAAGTTATAAAAGCTTATATTTTTTAAAATTAAAAATTAAATTTACATTTTATTTATTTTATTTTGAAAATTCTTATAAAATATTTTAGACTTAAGTGAAAACGTATTTCAGTTTCATTTTGAAAGAAACTAAAAATTGTTTATGATTATTATATTGTTGATCATAATTATATGAAGTTATTTCTTATTTTCAAGAAGTTCATCGTTGTCTATTGTGCATAATTTTTGTGATAATTATAAGATATTTTCTAAATTAAAATAAGGTTATAAAATGATAATAAAGAGAAATTCCCTTTATTATTAATTATATTACATATATATATATATATATATATATATATATATATATATATATATATATAATTTTATTATGATTACTATTAGTATGATTGTAGTTGTATAGGACGTTACAATGAAAACCTTTATAAAATAAAAGATATTGTAATGAGTTAAATAAATTAGTTAAATTATTTATTTAATATAGATAATAATATATTAAATTATGCTGTAATGTGATTGATAATAAAATGTGTGTTACAATTATTTTTGTATGGTATATTTTTTTTAATATGCTGTAATGAAAATTTGTGATTTTAGATAAATAATACTAAGCTGTTTAATGGTGAAACAATATTTAATAAAAAAATATTGTGTTATATAAATTAAATTTGTAAGTTAATATTGTAAATATATATTATTTTTTAATAAATATTAGCAATTAGTTTTTTGGTATTGGAATATATTGAGCTTTAATTTTGAAATGAATATTAAAAATATAAATATTATTCATTAAGACGATAAAAAGAACTCATATATTGAAATTAGAGAACGAGTGAGCAATAAGTACACCATAGACATACAAATTCATGAATTCATTATTAATAAACGCATATTAGATATTTAATTAATATTAATTAATATAGTATATTATTTATTTAAAATTTATCCAATAAATAATTGAAAAAAGTAAAACTTCTCACAATTTCAGTTTTTTAAGTAATTTGGAACTAATTTTTTGATGACAGTAGTAAAATAAACTGAACTATAATAGCTGGTAATAGTAAATAATTTTATTTGAATAAAAATAATAAATAATAGGTTATTTTAATAAAATAAAAATTATAACAATATAAAATTAAAAATTATTCTTACTCAATCTAATAAACATATTAAGAAGCACAACACTAAAAAATTCATTATCCT
Source organism: Vigna umbellata (assembly GCF_029865625.1). Classification (NCBI taxonomy): domain Eukaryota; kingdom Viridiplantae; phylum Streptophyta; class Magnoliopsida; order Fabales; family Fabaceae; genus Vigna; species Vigna umbellata. Next base: position 94,371,318 of record NC_142165.1, on the reverse strand, counting down.
TCTTTATTTTATAACAATTCAAATTTAAATTTATTAAGACAATATTCATATATTATAATCAATATGGATAATTTGATAACATAGATACACAACCTTCGATTCTATAAATATAACTAATAATTATAAAGAATACTGATTTAAAGTTATTAATACTTACTACTAATTTTATAAAAATAAAAACTCTTTTACTATTCTGAATGTCGAAAAGGCTTTTGTAAATGAATTTCTTTCAAGTGATTGAATTCTAATCATTAAAAATATTCAACCACCACTCTAGATCTACAGTCAAATTTTGAGTAAGATCCGAAATATTTTACTGAAAGTAAATGAATATGTGAAAAAATAAAAAAGGAACGACTATTGGAATATATAAATGTATGAGAAAAGGTGAAAAAATAGAGAATGACAGAGGAAGAGCAGGTACCTGATTTATAATCAGTTATAATAATTTATGATTGTTTTACTCTTTACTATTATAATAATAATAATAATAATAAGTAATTGAAAAGATAATAATAATTAAAATGTGTATATATATATATATATATATATATATATATATATATATATATATTTAAAATTATAGATAGAAAGACATATACATCTTTTCAAGTAGAGAATTAAAACATGGTTTTTATTGCCTTATAATAACTTGTTTATAATACATTGGTTTTTTGTTATAATATTAATGAATAAATACTAAAAATAAAAAATTATTAATGATAAATAATATTGATATTAATAATAAAATAAACAATAATAAATAATTTTCTCCAATAAATTTTTTTATTATATATTTATTTCATTTCAATCAAAATCAAATGATGTATATTCGCTCATTTTTATCATCCCTTTTGCTTATGTTTTTTATTTTTTATTTTTCCTTTCTATCAAAGAAAAGGTGAAAAAAAATATAATATTTTCAAGTTTAAGCTAGAGTTATCTTTGAAACACGCGTTTTATTTTTATTTTTTTGAAAAATAATTAAAATTTAATATCATATTTTAATGTGCTTTTTATTGGTAGTCATATTTTAAAATGAGACTTATTATAAATCATATTTAAAACAGTTTATTTATATTTATAATTTTCTTAAATAATATTTATTTAAAAATTATCCAAAATCTCTAAAAGTCTTTATTGTTATATTATAGCCTAGGTTTAGTCAAGCACTCACACCTATCACTTTTCTCAGTTCCTCAGAATTGTTTTTTCAAGTTTAAAAGATCAATGTCAGTCTACAGCTGACAATCAAATCAAGCAAGTCACCTACTTCAGCTAATTTCTATTTTTCTTCTTCCTTTTATTGTCTAGTTTTTATTGCTAGAAAACATTTTGAAGAAGTAAAGAAAAATATATTTTTTTAAGAAATAGATAAGGAATAATTGAAAATTAAGATTATTAGAATAAAATGAAAAGTTTAATGTATAAGGATTTAGTTTGAAGACAAGAATCATAAGTATTAAAAAAATATATTATAATCCATTTTTTATTTTTTATTTTCCTTTCTTAACAATGGAGAAGAAAAGAAAAAGAGGAACTAGTTTTGAAAGTCATAATATAAATTTCTGATTCACAGAAAAAAAAATGTTAATATTACGGATAATAAATTCAAAACCTATTTATTTTTAAAAAGCGAAAAATTAGGCAGTGGCTATTTTGTTATCCAGAATATCGGGTTTAATCGCTCTATCTACAGTTTCTTTTCACACTAAATGAATTATTTACTCATGAAGACCACCCATGCAAATATAACTTCATATAATGTTTTATTACTTCTTTTTTTCCCTCCAATTACATGATGATGGAATGGGACAGACAAACTTTTTTCACATTTTACTCCTATGGATTAATTAATACTCAATCTATTGATAATTGTTTATATTTATTTTACATCAATTAATTGTCAATTATTATAACCCTTTTTCCCTTATATTTTCCAACCAAAATTGAAACCTATAAAACCTTATGAAGCCCACCAAAAATTTGAAATAACATTAAATCTCCTTAGGAAGATAAAAAATCCTCACCTTTGATCAACATGTAAGGAAAGTTATCCCTTCCTTTAACCATTATTAATATTTTTGTGAATGAATGAATCTTATTTACATTTATATGTTATGTTAGACACGTGTATGCCAAGAGACCGAGATTTTTATATAATAAAATAATAGTTAATTTTAGAAAATAATAATGATTTAAAAATAGAAAAATTCTTGTTTTCTTTATTACTACACTTGTCATTGCTGGCAGCGGTGTTATCGTCTATGGTTGTCACTAATGGAGTTCTAGTTTCGACCGACGATCACATGGTTTTGATTGTCTCGGCCAGACGACCATCATGCTATCAACAATACCTTCATCGGAGCTCCTACGCGCTTTTAGCACCTTTTAAAGTTATAGATCTACTCCTTTTTTTCGTCATACATGTTGGCACGTCTCACAACGATTTAGAGCGTCGAGGTCGCTTTTATTCTTCTTTTAGGTCAATGTGTGTTGTCACACGTCTCATCTCCTCCAGGCAGCTATTTAGAGCATCGATGTTGCTCTTTTTTCTTTTTCATGTGTCTTGATTGGTGAATTTTTTTTTTAAGATTTCTCTCTCTTATTCATCCATGACTTCTTCCGATGTTGTCTCTTTTGACCTCTCTTTTGTCACCATTGTGTTTGACCCATTTATATATGTTTTTTTTTTCATGGAAAATATGTTTTTTGTTAGTTTATTTATAGTTGTGGTGACTCTCAAACAATTACCTCTTTATCCACCGGTGACATCTTAACAGTGATTTGCAATAAGAGATTTATATGGAGCAATCTCTCAAATTTGTTGCTCAGAGAAGTCTTTCGGGTTGGTATTTCGTCTTCTATGTCGTCTTGCAAATCATTAGCAATTTGGTGTCATTCGAGTGCAAAAGTTGATATTTTCACTAAGACTTCGTGAATTATATTAGTAACAAGCTTGGTACATATGTATGTACTAGCTTGAGGGAGAGTGTTAAATATATTTTCTTTATTTTATATTTATCTTTGTTATTATTTCTTATTTGTATTTTGGGCTTAGTCCATATTTTTTCTATTATAAGAGTGTTTCATCTTACACCTCCAACATATCATCCTACACCTCAAAAAATTCCATTTTTAACCTTTTGACATCTCAATCTGCACCTCCAACCTTTTCAAAAGATTTATTTTTTAACTTTAATAAAAATACTTTTATTTTCTTCTCTTTCTTATTTAAGGCACCTTAATAAATATCTTTTTATTTTCTTCTCTTTCTTACGAAAGCCACTCTACACCACCTTAATAATAATTTAATTTAATTTAAAATTTAAATATTATTTAATATAATTTTATATTTTAATAATTATCAAAATATGATTTATATTATAATAATAGTTATATTAAAAAATATAAATAAAATAATTAAAATAAAAATAATAATAAAAATAAAAAATAAAAAATGAAATAATAATAATAATAATAAATTTGATTGGATATGTAAATATATATTAAAATATTAAAATAAATTAAACAATTACTAAATTTTAAATAGAAAAAAAATTAAATATGCTAACGGTTTTGTTTATTTATTTAAAATTTAATAAATATTTCATTTAAATGAAAATTATAATATTATTTATTATACTTTTATATTTGAATAATTATTAAAATATGATTTATATTTTTATAATATTTTTATAATATTTTTATTAAAAAATAAAAATAAAAATAATTCAAATAATAATAATAAAAATAAAAATAATATTTAAGATCACATTTAATATATTTGAATATATTAAATGATATGAAAATATTAAATTAAATTAAACAATTATTAAAATTAAATAAGAAACAAAATTTTAAGAAGATTTTTAATTGGATGTTCATATCCGTATAATATATTATCGGATTTCCTTATCCGATTAACAATTTTATTTATTTTTTATTTAAATTTTAATAATTATTTAATTTAATTTAATATTTTAATATAATATAATATATTTAATATTTTTAATGTCATTTTAAACACTATTTTCATTTTTATTATTATTATTTTTATTTTAGTTATTTTTATTTTTATTTTTGAATAAAATTATTATAAAAATTTAAATCATATTTTAATAATTATTAAATTATAAAATTTAATAAATAAAATTATTATTTTTAATTAAATTTTAAATAAAAACCAAACGTTAGCATATTTAAAATTTTTGTTTCTATTTAAAATTTAATAATTGTTTAATTTATTTTAATATTTTAATATATTTTAACATATCAAATCAAATTTTATATTATTGTTATTATTTCACTTTTTTATTTTTTATTTTTATTGTTATTTTTTATCTTTTTAATATAACTATTATTATAATATAAATCATATTTTAATAATTATTAAAATATAAAATTATACTAAATAATATTTAAATTTTAAATTCAATTAAATTATTAATAAGGTGGTACAAAGTGATTTTTGCAAGGAAGAGAAGAAAATAAAAATATATTTATTGAGGTGTCTTTAGTAAGATAGAAAGGAAATAAAAATATTTTTATTAAAGTAAAAAAATAAATCTTTTGAAAAGGTTGGAGGTGCATATTGAGATGTCAGAAGGTTAAAAGTGAAATTTTTCGAGGTACAGGATGAGATGTTGGAGGTGTAGGATGAAACACTCCTATTATAAATAGAGGACCCTATTTGTATATTGAAAACAAGAGACATTAATCTCATACATAATTTTTACTATTTTTAACAGTAAATTTTAATTACTTTAATATTTAAATATATTAATATAAATAACTTTTTTTGTATAGCATTTTATTATTTTTAAATAAATTCTTTTGAATCATCGTATCAAGATTTAGAATGATTTCTAATTAATTGATATGTTTGTCCTCGTCCCATTTGATAGTTATCAATCTAAGTTTTAAGGGTAATCGTAATCAAAGTTTGAATACGAATATCGTGACGTGAGGTTGAAGACGAAAAACACGAAGTTGTGTCTGAATATAGAGAAACATATTAAATCCTCCTTTAGTGTTATTTAAATAAAAAATTATTTTATTTTCATAATTGTAAATTTCCAAAAATACAGCAATAAACTATATGATAGAATAATTACAATTAATCATAATTCAGATCAGTCTTAAAATTTACAAGAACGTACGATCTCGGCCGAACGGCCTTACAGAAAGAGTTACTATATTTACATGATACATAAGTACGAATCTGACCGAATGGTTTACAAAAGTCAAATACCGAACGGTCATTCATACAAAGATGAGAAAGTGGCGACAGACCGCCTCATTTCAAAAACTGCTCTACTAACCGAACGTCCTAAGGTTCGGTCTTCACTTCAACTTCTACCAAATTTTCTTCTTCCAACGTATCTTCCAACAGCGCGTCCCCTTCTGCTCACATCCACACGGATGATCATTGCAACGACAAGACGAACGTACAAAACAAGACACGACAGGAAACACAGGGTAAGCTTATGTAATTTAATTCATGCATATCGTACATTTCACAACATCATTCAAACAAAATAAATCAGAGTTTGTTCACACAAGCCTAATATACTAGACTGACCGTCCGGACTATATGAAATCTGTGTAGCTACGACGTTCGTGCACTCGGGTGGTGTAGTAACTGGAATACTCTCATCAGCTGCCACCCGAGGTTAGTCCTATCTGTCCAAAGTACCCCTAAGGACTAGGACCTCCTGCTGTTCCCACACATGACCTACCCCCTCTACATGAGGACGAGTACTTACGGAACATCAGGATGAATCGACAGCTTAACATTACCACAGTCATACTTTACAAATTCCAATATTCATACATGAGTCGTTCCTCCCCGGAACGCTCGTCCATAATCAACAACATTTCCATATTACATTTTCTTCATCTTTTATTAATAAACATCTCATTTAATCACCTCGTACAAAGATTCATGAGGATTCCAAATAACGAACGTTCAACCCGAACTCAAAACTAGGCCAAACACATAGAGCGAGACAGAGAGATCTTCAAATTTGAGAATGGATTAAGACCAAAGGTTGACATCGGTTTTAAGGAAGATAGCGCACAATAATATATTCCAAGAAACGAATGAACGAACGTCGATTTCAACGCTGAGCCCATTAGATGAACCGACTCTTGAGAACTCCATCTGAACATTAAAAGACCAGACCAAGAACGAGGACTCCAGAGTGAAACATATGAATAAGAATATTTCAAGGCACGAAGATAATACCTAATATATCTCATATGACGAGACCGAATGTTTGTGAATACTTAGTTTAATTGAGTTTAGTATCAAGAATCCAAGTGACAGTCAAAGACGGAACACTATAGTGAGCGAACCCTAGAGGGCTTGAGCGAACGCTCATATAAGAAAATTTAGCTTAAGGAGATAGAACGAATGTATGGTGTAAGACCAACACTTGCTTATGAGGAACACTTGGTATAAGACCAAGTGCCACTAACTTATATAAAAGAAACTTGATAATTATGCCAAGGTACTATTGAAGTAGTATTTAGGAATAACTAAAATATTTTATAGCAGAATATCAAGACAGAACTATGCTTGGCCGAACGCTCAAGCACAGTAATTCGAAGTGTAGACGCTCGTCCTCAACTAGGATTCTTCCCAAATGAAAGAATCCATTACTAACCAAATTCACTATAAAATCGAACGGTCAAGGACCGTTCAGTAACGAACATACACTTTCGTATGGGAAATCATATCAGGATCATTTATATTTCAACTCATTTATTACATATAGTTTCACCCTTTATACATTCATATTTCATACCCTTCAAACATAGAGATATCATATATTTTATACATCATAACATAACTCAGTCATATCTCATTTTCACTTATTAAATAAACGATCGTTCGTGTACTACAAACATATCAATCATCATGCATCCAATTCATTCAGTCAACTAACGTACGTTCATACATTCAACAGCATACAAATTAAATTAAATAAGCTTCCCTTACCTCTGAGCGTGAACGAACGTTCCAAGAGGCAGAAATGGAATTCGCCTCACTAAACTTCCTCTACCCTCACGCTCAACAATCTTTTAAACTAAACCAAACAACAGACCAACTGCTTCAGAATAAAACTATGGACTCATGTAACCAGAAGTTGGATTGCATGTGTCAGGGAACGAACGACTAAAGAAGGAGAAAAACTTACCAGTTCAGACTCGAAACCGATCGGTTCAAACTGAAGCTCAGGACGCCGGAAACGCTTCTACGGTGCCTGAATAATGATCGGAGAAGAGAAAAGGCAAGGTTTCTTAGAGAGAAGGGAGAGTTTTCTAGTGAGAAGGAGGAGAAGATGAAAAGTTCAGAGTTTTTGGGAAGGAGGGTGCATGCAGAGAGTGGAACGGTGTTTCAGAAAAATTCAGTTTTGCTTCCTACGTCAAAGACGAACGTCCGCTCGTCTGCTGACACCTGCATTTCACTATCTGATTTCCAAATCCTCGCTGTTTGACACCTGACGTCCGTTCAGAGGGTTTTGAGTGCGTTTTTAATGACTCTGACAGGAGGGTTTTGGGTGCGTTTTAATGAGGCCTGACAATAATTAATTTTTTTTATTTCCTCTTATATTAACTTTTACAAATATTATACTTTTAAGAAATTAAAATTTTATCCATAATCATTTCACTTTATTTAAATACAAATGTATTTTATTTTCATAATTAATTTTTATTTTTTTACTCTTGTAAAATTTTAACAAATATTTAGATTATTAATAAATATTATCTTTATTTTCTATCAATTAAAACAACTTTTGTATTTGTCACCTCCATCAAATTATACTCAAACTTTTACAAATTTCATCTCCAAAATTATTTTAAATTGCCTCCTAATCCCTTAAATGAAAAATACTCAAATTATTCTCAAATCCTCTCAAATTCATCTATTTCTTATCTCCCAAATCTATCACCAAAGTGAATACATTTTAGGGTTCGTTTGTTGTTTTTTCTTCTTTTGCCACTATTAGATGTGAGCATGGAAGCAAGTATTGAAGCATGATGCCATTGATGCTACAAGATATTTTTCTTTATCAATTTAGTAATTTTATTTAGTTGTTTTAGATATATATTATTATTATTATGTTTATTTTTTATATATAATTTTATTAATATCATATAATATGTTTGAGATAATATGTTTTGCTTTATCAATCTTATAACATCTTATTTCATCATTTATAAGGTGCTAAAATTGAAACATTATTGTTAAAATTTTAAACTATTTTTTACAATTATTTTGTAAATTTAGTCTCTGATATAATTAGTGTGGCTAAATTTATGTTGATATTAATTATTTTTAATAAATAAATATTTGTATTAATGTTAGACTAATTAAAATAAATAAGATCATTGATATAGTTAACATTAATATTGTTTATTTTTAATTTTTAATATTTATTTAAATTACTGCTAATTAAGTTGACGTTAACTTATATATTAATAATTTATGTATTTTTTAACAATAATATAAAATGTATTTAAATTTAAGGCTTATAAATATCTCTACTGACAATTTTTCTCTCATTTTATATATAAATTCTTATATTTATTTTCTTCGTCCACCATATTTTATTGATTCATATTAATCTCTTTCACTTATAATGATTTCTTATATTATACACATCTCTTTCATTCACATTTATTTTCTTTATGCCTATAAAATTTTTTTGTATTTTATATTTGTTAAAAGTTGGAGGCATTATGTGAAAAAAAAATTAAAAATATATTGTCATTAATCTCAACTAAATTAATGAAAATTAAATTAAAAATAAATTTTATTTAACATTGGTTTAACTGAGGCTACATTAAATAATTTTTAAAACAAAATATATTAATGTCGACTTGATTCTATGTAAGACCCATAAAAAATATATATATATATATATATATATTTATAGTAGTAAATTTTAGTATTTTATTAGTAATAATAATTTTAATGGATAGAAAATTGTAAATTTTGGATATAAAATTATAGTAATTTTAGAAGGAGAGGTTCAAATTTTTGGTAACTTATTTAGTAAAATTTTTTAAATGGAATAGTAAAAAGTAAATAGTAAATAGTAAAAAGTAAATAGTAAAAATAAATTTTCAGCATTAAGATTCCTTAGCATGGAAGAAAGTAGTAGGTAGAAATTAGGATCAGATTTGGTGAGAAAATGATTGAAATATTATTTTTAAATAATATTAAAATAATAAATAATATTAAAATATTAATGAATAGTAAATTTTTTTTTACTATAAATAGCCATGGGAGGGAAGGGTATTTTGCACCAAGAAAAGAGGAATCAAGTGAGAGCTTGAGAAATAGAGAAGAAAGAGTTAGGGAGAAATTTTTAGTTGCAAGAAGAGTAGAGGTTCTGAAGGGTTTCGGGGAAACAAATTCGGAGCAGGAGATTAAGTCTGGAATAGAGGTAGGGGAGCTAATCCTTCTTGTTTATGATTTTTTTTATCCATGTTATGATAATGAATATGAGTTATGAGTATGTTAAAATTTTGGTAATGGTAGTTATCTATTCACTTATATAAATTTAGTTTTCATTATTATAATTTCTTATTTTCGAGTTACTGTTGTGAAAATTTTCTATTAATTGTTTTCACCGTTGGATTTAGCTAAAATTTTAGTATGTGAATCCTAAGACCTATTACTAAACTTTGACCGTTCGGATTTGAAAATAGAAGTCTGTACTTGGAAAAATAAATACTGCAAGTTTGAGTAAATTAGTCACCCTGTAGTTCTGTTACTAAGTTGTCTCGGTAAAAATATAGATTTTGACCTATTTAACCGTTAGATCAACCTCAAAATTTGATATATGATTCTTAGGACATATTAATACAATTTGACCGATCGGATTTGTAATTGAAGGTCTATGTTTAGAGAAAGAAATTTCGAAAGTGTGAAACAATCGGATGAACACTGTATTGTTGTTCTTAAGCTATCATGGTACAAATTTCATATATATTTCATCTACCGTTAGATTGAGCCCAAACTTTAGTATGTAATTCATAAGACATATTAAGTCATTTTGACCGTTCAGATTTGTAATTAAATGTCTGTGATTAGGGAAATTAGTTTCGCATTTTGAGTATAACCGAAAACCACTTAAAATTCTGCACTTGAGTTACCTCGGTAAAACCTCAATATCTATCTAGTTAACCGTTGGATCAACCTGAAATTTTAATATGTAGTTTATAACAAATAGTGAATTATTGTGACCAATCAGATTTGAAATCGGAGTTACAGATTTAGAGATATTAATTTCGTATCTTCTCAGGGATCTTAATATTGCTTAATTTCGATTTTTTTGATATCTATATTAAATTTCGGTGTTAATATTATATGCTGTTGTTTTAAATCTGTAAATAAGAAATTTGTTAAAAACTAGTTGAGGAACGCTTTGGCTAAGGAAAGATTTGGTACTTAAGTTGTCCATTGTGACGCACCTCTCTTTCCTGGAAGTCTACTCGACAAGTTTTTAACTTAAATCCTATTGAACAGATTTTGTACTGTTAAATTATTATGCAAAATATGTTGTTGGAATGAAAATGTTTGATTAATTCATGTTATTGTGGTAGATATGAAATTATGAATTATAATTGTGATTTATGCGATAATTGTATTTTATTATACTGCATTTGAATTTATGCATCTGAACATGTTATGAGTAGTATGGGGAGATTTTGTAGGGGTATAATGTGAGTTGAGGAATATTAGTATGGTATGAGTCTTGTGGAGAGATTAAGTAAATGTTATGGTATTTGTGTATATGTTGATGTTGAGGGTCCCGTAGTTGGAGGTTATCCTGATACTCTAATAATCATCTATTCTCAAGTAGAGAGGGATGAATTATGTGGTGAGAGGAGCAGGAGGTCCTGGTCTATGTGCCGGTTTTGGACATAGTGAGGGGATTAACCTTGTGAATGGTATGAAGTATTTTGAAAGTGTATTTGTATATAAAAAAAAAAAGAGAGAAAGAAAAAAAAAAGAAGAAGTAGAAGTCATTACAAGTGCATAACCTCCCGTGACCGCTCATCAACTTATCATCCGGATGAGTGTCTATTGGGTATTGTGGTGTCTATTGGGTATTGTGAGACGAGTGTCTAATAGGAATTGTGGTATGAGAGTGTCGAACATAATTATTATATGATGTTTATATCAAGGTAATTATATATGTTTTATAAATGATTTGTTGCATGTTAGCTCACCCTACTTGTTTGTGTTTGTTTTGTTTGGGTATGTGCGATGATCGTATAATTCGTTATACGGGAGCAGATGAAGGAATGTCGTCTGAAACAATACCAAGGAAGAAAGAGATCAAAGAATAAGTTAGAAGAATTCAAGTTATATTTAGGAGTTTATAGTTGAAATCTGAGTTTAAAATATATCAACGGTGAATTTATAAGTGTGAGATTACGGGATATTACCGTAAATGTAATGTTACAATATATAAATTATGAATTATCCAGTGTGAGATATTGGGATGTTACATTAATGGTATCAGAGCAGTTCGTCCTTAGGATGACCTCTGTGTTGTGGGTCTTCCGTGTCTTCTCTGTGAAGAATTGAGTCTAAATGGTATAATTTACCATTTCCTCTAAATCTAGATAGTAGAGTATTGTGTCTAATTACCATGACTTTTACCATAGATGATTTTCCTTTCTTAATTCTGAGGGTTTGAGGAAATATATTAGAATTAGTTAAAGCCTTGATAGGGAGATATAATACTAGAGTTTAAGTTTCAATGGATGAGTGAAGATGTTGGTGTTTAGAAGTAAATTTTTTAGAAGTTTCTAGAACAAAATTAATAGATGAGATATCTTACGTTTCACAAAAAGGAGTTGAGTTCAAAGGCTAGATTAAGATAAGCTTTGGATAAGCAGGAATGTGGCAAGGTTTGAGAAATCAGTTTGGTTTAGTATATCAGTAACGTTAGAAGTCAGAAGAGAAGGAAGTATTGATGAGAAACAGAGTGGCATTGTGTGAGATTGGTAACATGGATTGATGTATCAGCGATGATTGGAATCTGAAGAAAGAAAATGGTGGAAGATTTGAAGATAAAGTTTAAAATAAAAAGGGATAGGAATACTGAAGTAGATTAAGAATAAATCAAATATTAGACGAAGAAGAGTAAATAAGAAGTTGTATAAGGCATAAAGAGGATTGAGAGAAAGTTTAATAGGAGGAGAAATTTATAAGTTAAGAGAACATGATGTCTTTAGAGAAGAATGAAGTATTGGAAGGATTCTAAGCTAAATGGATGATTAAAAGGAGATGGTTAGATTTTTTCAGTAAATGCATTAGAGATAAGATTTGAGAATATGTGAATTTGGTATGAGGAGTAGTGGAGAAAATCCAGGTACGAAAATTTTGGCTTTCGGCTTATGCAAATATTTGGTATTTTTATGATAGGATTAAAATGTCATGATTTATGGTTATAAATTTTATTGATTTTGGAATATTAAAGTTAGTTGAGGTAGTGTAGGTTGAATTGATATTATTATGAACATGACAAGATAAGGAAGAAGAAGAGTTTGGAAATAGATAAAAAGGAGGGTTGCAATGTGATTAGGGAATTTGGAATAAATAAGAAGTTGTAGGTTGTGATTGGAGAAATTTCATCAGGTATAGTTATGTGGTAGTATTCAAACCTCAATGGTGATGTAAAGGATGAGGATGAGTATTTTAGGGATGTCTGACCAATGCAAGTGAAGGATAGATATTGCAGTCTAGGGTATGATCGAAAGGATAGTTTGGTCATGTTACAATATGTTTTTAGAAGTTTATGGTCTTCAAGAATTGTGAGTTGATTGTTGAACATTAAGTGTAGTTAAGGGTGAATGCAATATTATCGAGAATCAGATAAGTTCATCAAGGACGAGTGAAGGAAATGATGCATAATCTTAAGTGTGGAAGAGTTTCTATGGATGTTATAAAGCATACTCAATATAAGTATTATTTTTGGACAAGTCCTTGTTAAATGGGTATAGAAAAGAAAACATAAGGATGAATTGTTTAGTAATAGTGTTTTGGACTCCGTGTAATCATCAGAGTAATTAGAAATTTTACGGAAAATAGAAGTATAGGGTAAGGTGGAGCAATCTAGTATAAAATTTTGGTAAACATAAGTGGCTTTTGGAGGCGTACGATTTCTAGGAGTAGAAACTGTATTAAATAATGGAAAGTTGTTACGGAAAAAAAAAAAAAATGATTCTTAGAGTTTAATGGGGTCATGGAAGTCTTAAATAGGGATCTATAAGGAGAATTACTTTCTTGTTATAGTAGGAATGAAAAGTTTTATGAAATCTTGTGATTAATAGTTTATGAGTGATGAGTTCTTTTAAAACATTAATGAATTATTTTGAGACTAGTGAGGTATGTTTAATGGTGGTTTTCATGGGGCTAAAAGTGTCAAGTAAAAGTGTTTTGAAGGTTTATGATTTTAATTTTTTCGTGAATACATTTCAAATTTGACATGCTAGAAATTTGATGCACAAAATAAGTAGAGTAAATGAATTTACAAGGAAACTAGGAGATAAGGTGAAATAATCATAACTTTATTTCGAATTTTTGAATTTTCGAGGACGAAAATTTTTTTTGTGTTGGGGAGAATGTAAGACCCATAAAAAATATATATATATATATATATATATATATTTATAGTAGTAAATTTTAGTATTTTATTAGTAATAATAATTTTAATGGATAGAAAATTGTAAATTTTGGATATAAAATTATAGTAATTTTAGAAGGAGAGGTTCAAATTTTTGGTAACTTATTTAGTAAAATTTTTTAAATGGAATAGTAAAAAGTAAATAGTAAATAGTAAAAAGTAAATAGTAAAAATAAATTTTCAGCATTAAGATTCCTTAGCATGGAAGAAAGTAGTAGGTAGAAATTAGGATCAGATTTGGTGAGAAAATGATTGAAATATTATTTTTAAATAATATTAAAATAATAAATAATATTAAAATATTAATGAATAGTAAATTTTTTTTTACTATAAATAGCCATGGGAGGGAAGGGTATTTTGCACCAAGAAAAGAGGAATCAAGTGAGAGCTTGAGAAATAGAGAAGAAAGAGTTAGGGAGAAATTTTTAGTTGCAAGAAGAGTAGAGGTTCTGAAGGGTTTCGGGGAAACAAATTCGGAGCAGGAGATTAAGTCTGGAATAGAGGTAGGGGAGCTAATCCTTCTTGTTTATGATTTTTTTTATCCATGTTATGATAATGAATATGAGTTATGAGTATGTTAAAATTTTGGTAATGGTAGTTATCTATTCACTTATATAAATTTAGTTTTCATTATTATAATTTCTTATTTTCGAGTTACTGTTGTGAAAATTTTCTATTAATTGTTTTCACCGTTGGATTTAGCTAAAATTTTAGTATGTGAATCCTAAGACCTATTACTAAACTTTGACCGTTCGGATTTGAAAATAGAAGTCTGTACTTGGAAAAATAAATACTGCAAGTTTGAGTAAATTAGTCACCCTGTAGTTCTGTTACTAAGTTGTCTCGGTAAAAATATAGATTTTGACCTATTTAACCGTTAGATCAACCTCAAAATTTGATATATGATTCTTAGGACATATTAATACAATTTGACCGATCGGATTTGTAATTGAAGGTCTATGTTTAGAGAAAGAAATTTCGAAAGTGTGAAACAATCGGATGAACACTGTATTGTTGTTCTTAAGCTATCATGGTACAAATTTCATATATATTTCATCTACCGTTAGATTGAGCCCAAACTTTAGTATGTAATTCATAAGACATATTAAGTCATTTTGACCGTTCAGATTTGTAATTAAATGTCTGTGATTAGGGAAATTAGTTTCGCATTTTGAGTATAACCGAAAACCACTTAAAATTCTGCACTTGAGTTACCTCGGTAAAACCTCAATATCTATCTAGTTAACCGTTGGATCAACCTGAAATTTTAATATGTAGTTTATAACAAATAGTGAATTATTGTGACCAATCAGATTTGAAATCGGAGTTACAGATTTAGAGATATTAATTTCGTATCTTCTCAGGGATCTTAATATTGCTTAATTTCGATTTTTTTGATATCTATATTAAATTTCGGTGTTAATATTATATGCTGTTGTTTTAAATCTGTAAATAAGAAATTTGTTAAAAACTAGTTGAGGAACGCTTTGGCTAAGGAAAGATTTGGTACTTAAGTTGTCCATTGTGACGCACCTCTCTTTCCTGGAAGTCTACTCGACAAGTTTTTAACTTAAATCCTATTGAACAGATTTTGTACTGTTAAATTATTATGCAAAATATGTTGTTGGAATGAAAATGTTTGATTAATTCATGTTATTGTGGTAGATATGAAATTATGAATTATAATTGTGATTTATGCGATAATTGTATTTTATTATACTGCATTTGAATTTATGCATCTGAACATGTTATGAGTAGTATGGGGAGATTTTGTAGGGGTATAATGTGAGTTGAGGAATATTAGTATGGTATGAGTCTTGTGGAGAGATTAAGTAAATGTTATGGTATTTGTGTATATGTTGATGTTGAGGGTCCCGTAGTTGGAGGTTATCCTGATACTCTAATAATCATCTATTCTCAAGTAGAGAGGGATGAATTATGTGGTGAGAGGAGCAGGAGGTCCTGGTCTATGTGCCGGTTTTGGACATAGTGAGGGGATTAACCTTGTGAATGGTATGAAGTATTTTGAAAGTGTATTTGTATATAAAAAAAAAAAGAGAGAAAGAAAAAAAAAAAGAAGAAGTAGAAGTCATTACAAGTGCATAACCTCCCGTGACCGCTCATCAACTTATCATCCGGATGAGTGTCTATTGGGTATTGTGGTGTCTATTGGGTATTGTGAGACGAGTGTCTAATAGGAATTGTGGTATGAGAGTGTCGAACATAATTATTATATGATGTTTATATCAAGGTAATTATATATGTTTTATAAATGATTTGTTGCATGTTAGCTCACCCTACTTGTTTGTGTTTGTTTTGTTTGGGTATGTGCGATGATCGTATAATTCGTTATACGGGAGCAGATGAAGGAATGTCGTCTGAAACAATACCAAGGAAGAAAGAGATCAAAGAATAAGTTAGAAGAATTCAAGTTATATTTAGGAGTTTATAGTTGAAATCTGAGTTTAAAATATATCAACGGTGAATTTATAAGTGTGAGATTACGGGATATTACCGTAAATGTAATGTTACAATATATAAATTATGAATTATCCAGTGTGAGATATTGGGATGTTACATTCTACGTTAAATTATTTTAATTAAAAATTAATTTAAAAGTTTATTATATAAATTAATGTTAAGTCGATAGTATTCAATTTTTAAAAGCTCGACACTAATAAATTAATGTTTATAGTTTTAGAAATGAAAATCCAAGGTAAGCTTAAACTTCTGTTAAAGTTAAACATTTATTTTCTTGTAGTGAATGATTAAAATGTAAATTTAAAATATATTTGTCAAAAATTTTACAAAAACTTTGTAAATTTTACTAATTTATACTTTTGAATTATTTTATATATTTATATTTAAAAAATAGGAAAAGATATTAAAAACTATGATATTTCTCAAAGAATTTCATTTACAAGATTAGATTTCTCAGTCAACGAATATTTAAAGACAGTTTCAAGAATTAAAACAAATCTATACTTTATTATTTAAAGATGAAAAAAAGGTAAAAAATTAGGAAAAAACAATATCTTTCTATATTGATATTATATTTTTATGGTCATTATGATAAAACGATATGTAAAAAAATAAGAAGATAAATTTGTGGAATAGAGACCTCTCTTTTAAAAAAAAGAAAAAAAAACAGATTAGGGAATAATATTTTACAATTTTAAATTTAATATCAAAATAATTAATCATATTAAGACTTAATTAATAATTTAATCTTTATATATAAATTCATTATTTGTTGTCTTATTTTTTTTATTCAATTGAATTTTCATATTTATTAAATAGAATCAATAATTCTTCTCTTAGATTAACGTGAATATCGTTTTGAAAGTGTAAATATATTAAAATCTTATTTATATTAGAACTTGTCTATTGTTTTTTCAACTCTTCCATCACCTTACTCCCACCTTATCAAGTTACTTTTTATGTTATGTAAGCAATTATGATTTAAATGTAATAAATTAGTTTGTATCCTTTTAATTTTTTAGATTTTCTTTATGATCTATTACTCCAAAGAGTATGCTTTCCAAGAAATCCAATATTAGATTATGCGATTGATTTATTCGTTATTTTTATTTTATTGCAATAGATACTTTTGACAAGTTTAGAATTTGTTCTGTAATTGATTGTCCTCACATGCAATCAATTATAACTGTTTCAGTTGAATTGGTTCGAGTGTCGATCGTCCTTTCTTGTTATGCTCTTTTTTTTAATGGGTTGTTGACTTGCAGAACACACTTCGCGCTCAAATCGGATATGTTTCATAAAGATGTTTATATTTTATTAGGATGAAAAAGATTATTGTACTTGACATTAGTTGTATTATTTATAGAGTTTGTGGCAATCAAGTCTATTCATTAGTTATCAGTATATTTTTGGGAATCAAACCCAATAATCAATAATTAATACAGTATATTTGTATAGCGTAAGGTAATCTGATTTATTAATACCTGATAATCATGAATGGCCATTAACTTCCGATCGGTATATTTCATATAGTACAATAACATAAAGTAACCCTTTTCTTTTAGCAAACTCGTATGTATTTTATTACGGAAAATATGTAATAATTGTAATTCTAAAATGCTTCTTTTAGCGAAAGAAACCCTCTTTAAAATATGGGTTAACTTAATTTTAATTTTGGAAAAGTCTTTCAATTTAATTGCCTTAAGTTTTTTTTTTCTTTGTAAAAAGATTTAACTAATGAATATGTTTGTCATAATATGTAAGAGTTAGTAACTTGTAAATCTTGAGCTGCCTTGTCTTGGTAAAGTTTGGATCTGCAGAAAAGGCCAGATGACCTTAAATACCTTGCTAAATTTTGTTTCTTATTTCAAAGACTTGACTTCTTTTCTATACAGCATACTGTTCATCTATTCATGAAATTTCTAACAAAGAGTAACAGAAAGGAATGACAAAGACTAACTTGTCTCGTGAGCCGTCCTTTTAAGGATTTGTTTTTCAATCTTCTATCTTTCAATGACCAAGACGCACTACCATACATTGAAATGATCATTTCCAACACATTTGTCTACAAGTTTATTTGTTATCTCCGCTCATAACCATGTTCTAAAAGAGAAATTAGTTGCCTTTATAATTGAGAACATCATTTTGATTCTTGTTCCATCAAGTTTTTGGTCATCTTGTTTGTAAAATCTCCTTCGTCATAATTATTATTATTTTCTTTTGCAATAGAAAAATGAGATGAATGCATTTATAATGAATAATCCAAATTGGTCTCGTGACTAAGAAAAATTTCAAAAATGGAATAATTTATTCCGTAAATTATAAAAATGAGATAATTAATTTAAAATTTGTAGTTCAAGAGTAAGTTTTTAAAAGTCTTAATAACCTTTTTAATTGAAGTTATCATAAGTATTGATAATTTTTTTATAAAATTATGAAAAGGTGAAACTGTTATTAGTTATGATGATTTTTTTTATAAATATGTTAAATGAAAGTTGTTAAGAGAGATGAGGAATTTCAATTTATATTATAAGTGGATAACTTTGATTTAGTTGAAAATAGTCACCAACATCTTATAAATTAAAGTGTTCATTTCTTTTAATGATTTTCTTTCCACGTATTCCAACCGACTTTAATTGGAAAATTGTTAAAACTCACGACAATTTTAATTGAAAAGTTATTATAAGATAATAATATTTTAACATTTTAACATTATTTACATGATTGATCCAAAATTGCTCCACAATAATAATAATAATCATAAATACCAATATGAACCAATTACAGAATGACACATAGATAATATTAAAATGTTGTTAAAAAAATATTTACAAAATATCATTATTCTTATTATAGCTCATGACGACTTAATTTTATATGTAAATTTTAAGTCAATCATTTCAATTTTGTAATTTACTCGTTTTTTAAAATTTTGCAGTGAAGACTGTGGTTGTACATGAAGAACTGTTTCCGTTATTTGTTTGTTACAAAAAGGTCCAAAAGTTGGTACAGAAGAATCTGTTTGCACGAGCTTGGTAGCATGTCGGTACTGAATTTCGAGGTGCCGGTTCTATAGCTGCCAGATAAAACAATGATCCAAAGCAAAGAATGTGAAAGAACTGATAAAGAACAGAATAGCAACTGTTTGATCTGTTACATTTTTGACAAAACCTTTAGCAATATAATTGATGTTAGTGGGGCATGTGGCAATTGGGAGAGAATGGTATACTATGCATTGGATTCTACGTAGCATAAGCAAAAGAGTAGGGAACGTTGATCCTCAGCAAGAGAATAATTACATAGCACAGACTTGGTATTGCAATGAAGAAAAGGCAGATGCATAGCCCCACATTCCACATTCCACGAATGACTGCTAACACTGTTTTTCACTTTTTCTCAGCCATTCCTTCCCATATTTTCCTAACAAAACACTTTACCTCCAACATCTTAACACGCTCATCTCTCATCTCTTTGCGCATGCATCTCAACCTTTTTTTCACCCTAAAGCAAACCAACCAAGTGCAAGTGCAATTGCAATATAATTATATCAAAAGAAGAGAACGCAAATTAACTCTTATTTTCTCCCAGTTTTCCAACATCTATATTCAACAATCTATGATACTATATGCTCCTCCCAAGGAATATCTTTGTTCTTAATTCATATGGCTTTTCAAGCAGGTTTTATGAAAACGTTTCTCAATCTTTTTCAACTGGGTTTCAAAGTTGAAGTGCATTTTAATAAATAGATTTTACAATTATGTAAAATTGAATCCAGGCAGTCACAGCAATACGTAAAAACACATTTAAAAACAAGGAAAATTATGTAAATTTTTATTGTCTTTCATTACAAATCTCTTCGTTGCAGCGAATATATTTTTTCATCTTTCCCTCCAAATCGCCCCTTACAAATATGCTTTGATTATCGGAATCAAACACAATAACACTCGTCTTTCTTTCCGTCATAAACAGTAAAACATTGGAAACACACGCTAAATCAATTTTAAGGAGGGCAGACTTCTCACATTAACCCATGTCATACAACTTGACGTAATCCACAATTCACATTGAGAAAAAAAAAGTTTATTAGACAAAAATATTTTTTATTAAAAAGTTTATAAGATCAAATATTCACAAAGTATTACGAATTAAGAATAGTCTATAAGTTTTCTTTTAATATAAATACTTTTAAGTTTTTTTTATTAAGTTAATATATTAATCTAACTAATGTTGTAACTTAATCACATTTATTAATCATACATTTTTTTAATTAAATTATGTAATTGTATTAAAATTTCTTATTGTTTTGAATTTTATAAAATTATATATATTTTTATTCAATTTTGATATATGAAAAATGCTTATGTTATATTAGCACTCTTTTATAAAAGATAATAACTTATTTTAACGTTTTTTTTTTTCAAAATCATCTTATTTTTAGGTTTAAACAAATTCAAAATATATTATACTTTTAGCTTTTGAAAATAATGAAATTATGTATCTAAAATATTATTAGAATTAAAAAATTATTTTAAATAGTTTTTTAATAAACCAATATTTATATAAAATATTAGTAAACTATCATATGAAATTTGAAAATCATTAGACAGAGATGGTAAAAAAATGAAAAAAAAATTAAAAATACATCAAAATTAAATTAATTTAGTTTTAGAAAGTCAATCTTATCCTGACCAAAACCCAACTCACTTTATATGAAGCTTGAGACTTTTAAAAAACCTTTAGATAGATTAGGAAACTAAGACTTGGTTTTAAAAGAGTCACAATCACTTCATGGATTAAAGGCTTAAATGATGTCTTTAAGAAAGAGGTTTTATTAGAATTGTGTTTTAATGATGTTGTAGGTCTTTTCAAGAATTTTCAAGAAAAACATCTAATGTGTTAAAAATTTTATGTGTTAAACAACAATTTTCACCAAATTAAAATTGGATTTAACACTACCTACGTATGTGAAAATTGACCTAAAATATTTGAGTTCTTCCTACAGAATTTTTAAATTTTTATGGAAATAAAAAAAAAATTGTCTCCTCTTATTTAATAGAATATTTATTGTATCAAACTTGGTATTTAAAAGTGATCCCCTCTGAAGAATTGTTTCTCAATTCTTCCCATAGATCCTTAACATTATCAATATCAATTGTACTTTTCATATGACATGTATATATAAGTTTGTACAACAAACTAAAAAAGCAGAAAAGTAAAATATTAGTGTTTTCATTATTTTACAATGGTGTTTTACAACAAAACAAGAATTTGAAAAAAAAAATTGTTGTTCTTTTATCAGCAAACATAAAGATATATTGATAAATGAGGGTAAAAGGTACCAATATACAACGAAAGGAATATGTATATAATGCACAAAATTAAATGAATGGGGAAAAGAAAGGAATCCCTTCTTATTTGTTATATGAAAACTAACAAAATCAACCACTAAACTCTAATTTTATATCTTTTATTTAATTTTTTTTTTCAATAATAGAGAACGATTGAATATAGGAAATTACAAACTTAAAAAAATAAAAACCTAAATTACAAACAGAAAGATCATTTCCATGCTTAACACATAAAATAGAAAAAATATTTTCATCGCTCTTATCCTACTTATGTTCCTTTTACAAATCAAAGAACATGTCTTGTCCCTCCGTGCCATGTCAGGCTTTGCACCTACATTTTCTGTACTAAGAATTGGTTTCTGTTTAAGATTTCTTTGTTTTCTTGCTTTGTATATGTGGCCTGCTTATATTAGTCACAAAATGCCATATCAGTGTTTTTTTTTCTCGGCTATTTATATACACCATGTTCCTTAATGTTTCTCTCCAAATTCTATATACTATTTACATTCGTTGTTCTTCCGTCTGAAGTGATGTTTAGGAAAACACATTCGGTATTTTACCACCTATTCTCGATGTTTTATCTATTAACAATCTAAGAAAATTCAAGCTTCATAATTATTTAAAAGGGATTTCATAATCATATCCTGGTATCCTTACCTGCCTTTAAACAGTGAGTTGTACTTAAAATATGAAATTTTTGTTTTTGGAATTTTGTTTATTAGTGTATGTATTGATATCTAGATTAAGTATTGGTAATTATCATGTCGTTTTAATAACTATTCGATCTCAAGTAAAAAAGATGTGATATATGCAAGAGGTTCTAGTTTAGAAACTTTATCTTGATCAAAGATGTTAAATGACTAACCTTATGTATTTGTGAAATTCATTAGCAATGACTTTGCAGAGCAGTAGAAGTTATCACAAGTGCATAACTAATCAAAGTCTGATATCAATACATCTATTAAAATAATCGAGTCTGGTAGGAGTTTTCATATATTATTGACTTTATGAATGAGTGAGATGTGATAATATTTTATGTTTGTTTTATGTAAATATTAGTTTATCCTTTTTTCTTTGTTGTTTTTCTTGGTATGTTTCTTTCTTTTGTTATGACTATCTTATTGGTGTGAGAATAAGAAAGACAGGAAGCATATATGATGAATGATGATTTCACATTGATAATTTTTTTTAGTCTAATAATTTTTCTTAACTACTTTAAATATTTATTATTATTATTTTTACTTTTTAAATTAATTATATTAATATCATGTATTTTGTATGATTAGACTATAGGGTTTATTTATCAATTTTATAATATTTTATTTTATTTATTAAACTCTTAAATTTACGATATTACAATTCATTAATATGTATTATTTACTTTTTAAAACAATTAATATTTGATGTATTAATTATAGTACTAATACAAAATGCACTATCTTTATAAATCCTCAAGATCTATGAAAATTTTATTTTTTTCTCGGTTAGAAAAATAAAGCATAAGATTGATTTTTCATTATGAAATATATGCGAAAATATAGCATTTTTATAGTGGTACTTTCTTATGATTAAAAGAATAGTTTTATGAAACTTCAAAAGTCATCTTATTTTATTTGTATTTTATAGTGAATACATGAATAATATAAAGTAAAGATTTGATATTTTGAAGATGAAAGAAAACCCATAAATCACATGTCCCGTCACAGTACCACTCACATATTGTCTTCAATTGTCAGACTGTACTCTGCAATTTTTCCCTCAGAACACTGTTTCCAACAATGAAACGTAGTAAACCTGTTAATTATGCAAGATTGACCCGACATTTCAATTATTTCTTTTCACGCGTTTTCCCTCTTTCATCAACTCCGAACCATGTAACATAAGTCGGTTAATTTAATTTAATTTGTTATTTGTGTGTAAAGGATTAATTTATTATACTAAAATAAGTTGAAAATCTTGATTTATTAGGTTTAACTATCAGTTCTTTACGTTTTAAATTTTCTTTTTCTATTTTTTATTTTTAAAGTTTGTTATATGTATTTATAAATATATATTAAAAATTTAATTATAAAAATATTTTTAATTAATTAATATTTTTCATAAATTAATTTAATTATTTATTCTATTATAATTTATAATTAATATAATATCCAAAAATATTGTATTTAACTATATAATAAGTATATATTCATTACACATATAATAAGATAATCAGTTGTTAACAGAAATATAAAGTAGAATTTAAAGTCATTCAGAAATAAGATAAAGTTTAAACTTTGTATATAACTAGGCTAACCAAAACTATTTACAAAACTAATTTTAAAAAACTAAAGAGCAGTATCTCCTCCATCAAGTACCTGTTTTAGGGAAGTCTTATCTCTCTTTGTTCACATCCACATAATGATCATAGCAAAGAAAAGAACACAACAACATACAAACACAAACACAAATAAAAAGGTAAGCTAGTTTACAATTAAAGAATGATACACATAAACTCATTTAAACACATTACATACAACAAACATATTAATATACCATCATTAAACACTTTATGCATAACATTAATATGAATGGACTGTCCAGACTTAAAATGAATGTCAAGATATGGCGGTTTGTGCACTTGTGGTGGCTTCTACTGCTTTGCAAAATCATTGTTAATGGGTTTCACCCTACCATACTCACAAGATTAGTCTGTTCCACATCTTGGATCATACTAGAAGCATCCAAGACTAAGACCTTCCGCTACTCTCACCACATGTGTCAATCTTCTCTACTTGACAATGAAAGACCATTAGAGTGTCAAGATAACCTCCAAGATTGAGCTCCTTGCATTCATACTAATGATACTTGAAACCAACACCAAGTAGTTCCTCCTTGGAACTCCTTTCCATACCTTTGAAATCATTTCAATTACTTCACATTCACTTAGTATACCAATACATGAGAGTACTGATCATACATTAAATAATTAGAAGCATTCTTACAAGTCATCAAAAATCACACAACAACACAATTTCTTTATGGCACCTTAATACTCATATTTAGGTAAGGAAAACAGCTTTGAAACCCTCACCAATAGCTCCATAAGGATAAAAAACCCTCAAAACGACCTAAAATACGTCCAAAACTGATACCCAAAACTCCGAATTTTGATATTTCTAAAACCTGAAAAAAAAACCAAAATTGGTGTGGTAGTGCTCAATGCTCAGAATTTAGCGCTCAGCGTCCCAGCCTCTATTTGCCTGGTAGGAATGACAACGGGTCGAATCGGACACAGATAATGTCTACTCGCAACCCGACCCACATGTAAAAAACTGTACTCGTTACCCATCCCGCTACCCCGCGGATACTCGCATAAAAAACATTTGCCGATTTTTTCCAACAATTTGTGCATTACCAAGCCCAAATTCTGGCCCAAGACTATATTCTTCTTTCTTATTCAGAACTCACAAACCTTAAGGTCTTCAATTCAAAGAGAGCAGTCGTCTCTTCACTAGCGGTAGCCGACTATCCTTCATCCCCCTAGCAGCGTCACGTCCTCCTCTGGCCGGCCGAGACCGTTGCTGACGACGTCGCCCTCGCTGGTTGCAGCAACTCAGTCCTTCGTTCTCATGTTCGCACGCACAAGAGAAGCTTCGTTGTTCCATGGGACGTCCTCCCACCAACATGATCCAAGCAGGTAGCCCTTCGCCAACTACTCATGCTAGACGTTTGACACACCATGCCGCCACCTCTTGCCATGAATGCTGACATTGACAGTGGAGTCGTTCACCTAGGGTTGAACTTCATTTTCTTTTCTTTTTTTATGACGATAATATTAATGAAAGGAATGTATAAAAGAAGTAAGATTTAGGGTTTGCTCTTTGACTATCGCGACTAACCAAAAGGGAAGGAATGAGGCAGCTCCTTTTTTTCTTATTCTGATTTGAAAAAGAAAACCATAAATAGGGATTTGGGCTTTGACCCATTTTTTCAAAAGATTGAATAGTTAGAAAAGAAAATCTAATGAGATAAAATTGTAATTTCATTTTTCAAACAAGTAGCGGGTGCCCGCGGGTACGGATAGTGTGATACCTGAACTCGACCCGTTAACAAGCGGGTTAATATTCACTACCTACGGGTACCTCTTACCCATGGATAATAAATACCCGTAATGGATTTTATCCCTGAATACTTGCGGGTACGAGTTTTTTGCCATCCCTATTGCCTGTCGCTCAGCGTCCCCGAGACAGTAAGGTAGTACATAGACGCTGGAGAGTTGGCGCTCAACACCATGACAGTAGCACAAACATGAAAAACCAGACCTTTGACACTTCACTCCCAACTTCTAAAGACCCCTTGGACCCTACAAACCTTGAGAAAACTTAGAGAAGCCTAGTGTAACTCAACTTGATCCTTTAAAACCTAAATTCACTCCTACAGGCTACCCAATTTCAATTCTACACTTTTAAACTTTCAAACCAGTTTACAACCTGCATAAACAAGTCTAAATATACTTACTAGCACTCTCCAAAACCTCAGATTCGTCCCAAATATCCTATTTTCCATTTCCAACCCTTAAAACCCCTAAATTAGACCAAAAACTCAACCTAATGAAGCTATTTACACTTATATAATAGATTTTACTTGTTTTAGTACTTAGAAGAGTCCTAATAATTATAATAAAATACTTCTAACCTTCCAAAATAGAATATACCACTTACCTAAACATTTTACTACTCAAAACCCTTCTTTTACACTAAAAACACTAGACAACAACTACTATAGACCACTCCTTTTGCTGCACACAGTTTTTAACCACCTAACCCTCCAAACAAGTTTCAAATCATTATCAAAACAGTTCCCAGAACATTCTTATACTTATTTCTAAATTTCACCCCCCAAAATCTCTCCTTTTTAAACTTGAAATCTAAGTAACTTGGTTAATACTTTCACAACTAATAGAACTTTGTTTCAAACAATAAAATATCTTTATCACCCACAGTTATAACAGTATACATCAACAATCATGTTATCATACCAATTACAATAACACCATATCATCAAAACATCAATTTAGCATACATCAAATTTACCCAAACACACCAATATTTACTAAAACGTCTATAAGTTATAGAAATACTTACTCTACAATCACAACTAAGACAAGCCCTAGTTTCCCTTAATACTAAATAACCGCTTAACTCAAAGAAACCTTCCGTTGATCGCTTGAAACGCAATAAATACCTAGACAAACCTATGAAACACCAAATTACAAACAAACAAAATCCTTAGAATTCTAGATGAACCAAGAATGTGTAGGAGAGACATGATTACACATGCAACAATACTATATTCTTCTAAAACATATTTAAAAACGAAAGAGGAAAAAAGAGTTGAAACTTATGTGTTTTATTCTTTAGACTGGTCGATTAGGTTTTTAGACCTTGACATTGTGATCATTTAAACACCTCCTGATCATTAAACAAATGACTTAGGAGCAAGAACACTTAGAGAGATGTAAGAAGAAGTAAAGAGAAAAAGTTCTAAAGAAATAGAGTGTGTTTTAAGTAATGAGACGAGTTTAGAAAATTTAATTTATATTATAAAATTATTTTATAATAAAATATTTGGTCTCATTATTTTAATACATCTATGAATTCTAATATTATATTTTCTAGGTTCTTACAATTAAAAAATAAATTATACTATGTTATTTAAATTATATTATACATCTTTTAAATAAAATAATATAAAATTTAATATTTAATTTAAAAAATAATGAACTATTATATCAATTTACTCGTTCCATTTTTTATTCACTAATTTGACGACTGGGTGATAGTCAAAATGAATTGAGAAATTGAAAAATTTAATCCAACATTTTGACTAATTAACGAGTTAAATCTTATTTTATCACCTCGTATTCAACATATAAATTTGTTAGAAAATATTATATATATATATATATATATATATATATATATATATATATATATATATATATATATATATATATATATATATATTTTGAACGTAGAATTTGGAATCACAATCAAAACTTTTTTTTTTCAAATCCTCGATTTTAAATTACAAGATTTTCCTAAATACTTAATGCTCTTTTTCCAAGATTGTAATATATATATTGAGACTCTCTTTAAAAAACTTAAGGGTTAAATATGTTTTTAGTCCCTAAACTATCAGACGATTTTGTTTTTGGTCCCTGCTCAGAACTTTGATGGTTTTTAGTCCTTATAGTTTTGAAACTCTGAGTATAGTTAAACATCCCACATGGCAGAGAGTGAAGGCAGAGATCAGTGATCACGTGGCATCGCCGTTTGCCACATCCACAAAAACTTAACACCGTCCATTTTTAAGGACTAATACTCAGAGTTTCAAAACTATAAGGACTAAAAACCATCAAAGTTCTGAGCAGGGACTAAAAACAAAATCGTCTGATAGTTCAGTGACTAAAAACATATTTAATCCAAAACTTAATCATGTTACGACCCCGTTTATTAAAATATTAACAATACAAAATTATTTATATTTATTATTATATCAAGAAATAAAAGAGTTGTTATTTTAAAATGGAGATGCTAATCTATAATCAGCCTTTCTTAAATAAACATCATGCCTCGTGCTGAGGTGTATTACTTTTCTAAAATTAAAAATTGGAAACAATGAACAATTGTACTAATAAACAATTAATCTCATGAATTTTCTTTTGAGTCTATCTGGATTAATTAATGATTTCTATCTTCAATCATCTTATAAAAAATAATTATAATTAAAATTAAAATTATTACAATTTTTATTATAACAATAAATTTTTAATTTTAATAAGAACTATATCAAATGAAATCAATAAATAAATAAATATGACAAAGAAATAAATAATAAAAGACACAAATTTATTATTATTAACTTGAAAGATTTGACAAAGACATACATCAATTTCAATATATATATATATATATATATATATATATATATATATATTATATATATATATATATATATATATATATATATATATATATATATATATATATATAGGTATTTAAGTATTTTCAATAATAAGCACAATTAAAATTACATCATCTGATTAATAAAAAGTAAATAAGAAATTTAATTAAAACCTAAAAACTTTTCTTTTAAAAATAAAAAATCTATCAAATTGGTTTATTTGAGAAGAATATTTAAGATAATGATAGTGTATGTATATGATGTGGTTTTGACGTTTTGGTTTGTTGTTTGATAAGTTGAAAAAATAGTTTAAAATGTTGGGAGCTAAGGATGTAACGTGTTGATAGTCGGAGCAGTATTTGTTCACATATGGGACGCTTTCTCCAAATCTTCGCGTATGAGATATTTCTTTTCCTTTTAAACTGTTTTCTTTTTTTAAACGAGGCTCTTAAGAATAAGATTTCTAAAAATTATTTTCTTCTTTAATTCAGATAAAACATTTAAAAATATATTCTACTTATTTCAAAATATATTTTCTAAAATGAACATTGAAGTGATAATAATAATAATAATAATAATAATAATAATAATAATAATAATAATAATAATAATAATAATAATAATAATGTTAATGAAAATAGTAATTTAGGGTGATAAAAAAAATTATTATAGTTTCAAGAAAACAAATATACTCTCTTTTTTTACCATAATTGACAAAACATTTATTTAATATAACTAAAGAAATGTTAATTATATTTTTATGTTTTCATCTATCATATTAATAGCTGTTAAAATAATTTTGATCTTATGAACGCATTTCAAAAGTCCATAAATACTTCTATTTAGAAATAAGGCATAGTGAATAATAGGATATTTTTTCTTTTAGTAAAATTGTTAACAAACAAATAGTAATGGTTAATTTATACAATTATTCTAGATTTACATTGACAGTCAAACTAACACCTAAGGATTAACATCAGCAGCTACTTTAATTTTTAAAAAAATTAGCTGAACTAAAAAAATAATTGTAATTCAGTCCTTACAATTATGCAATATGTGTACTTGTTTCCTGGAATCAGTTTATGGTAACTTGAAATAAATAAAAATTTGGACAACTTTACTTAATCTAGAAAGGCAATAATAAAAAAAAATATTGAAAAATCAAATATACAGTAATAATTCTTTTAGTTTAGGACTCTCATTAAAATTTTGTAAAATAATGTTAGAACTTCTTGATATATTAAACATGTTTATACTTCAGTAATTAATAGTGTTATATATTATTGAGAACAACGTTAGCAAAATATTGTTCACTGTTATTTGTCATTAGTGAAAGAGTAATCAATACGACATGAATTATATCGTATTATATTAAGAAGTAAATATTAAATCTAACTCAATCTTATAAAATTAAACTAGAAGATAAGATTTGCATCTATTTTATATATTATAAATTTATTTTATCTTTAGGTAATGTGAAATCTCTAGGACACATTCTTATGTCAAAACATATATATTGAGCATGAAACTAGATATTAAAGGATGATTTAATAACGAAAAGAGAATAATCTTAAATATTCATCAAATTCATGATTTTGATACCATGTTAAAAAGTAAACTTTAAATTTAACTCAATTCTACACAACTAACCTGTGAAATATAATCTTAAATTCAAAATCATAACATCGTTATAGAATCCAATGGTTCCAAAAATTAGTGACATATATGTTACTCAAGTAAGCAAAAATAATATTCAAGTGACAATAAACTTTAAAACAGTTACATCCAAGCTGAGAAAGAAAAACACATTGATAGTGTCAAGATATTCTTATTGATAATAATTAAGTATATATTGGGTTTAAATTCTGTATATTTTATTTTTATTTCTAAAATTGTCAAGTAAGATTTCAGGAATTATCTGGAAGGATTTATATATATATATATATATATATATATATATGATGGGTAGAATGAGTTGGGTTTAAAATTCGCAATATTTTAGAGAAATTACTCTCTTCAAAATTTAAGAATAGTAAAATTATAAATTATCACAAATTAATTAATTGTTTCATTATATGTGATTTTTAACTATAATTTGATTAAAAAATTATATTTTGAATATTATTTCTTAACAATAAAGGTCTACAAGCAACTAACTAAATAATAAATGTTAAAGTAATAGAAAATATGTTTTCAACATTATTTACATTCTAAAAAATGTTTCACTTACATATTATATTTCTACTTTTCGAAATCTTAAAAACTTTCATATTCAAGTAAGAAAGTAAATGTGCATATTGGACCTTGTGATTTATTGTATTACTGTACTGCTTACAAGATCCGCAAATATTGTGCACATTTTAGTTAATTTTCATGCATGTCAAGCACGGGCTTTTTCTTTCACTTTTTTTTCCCTTGAGAAAAGTCATGGACTTTTTAAGCTTTATCTGTGGAGAGATGAAATTGTGATTGAAAATTTATGGACTGTCACTTTCAACCTGGGGGCAAGATAACAAGTTGTAACGGCCACTCATGGACAAAAAATAGTCATAACAAAAATGAAGAATATAGAGAAGAGTGCAGGACAATAATTTCAAAGCTAAAATATAGCATCTACCAAGCTCAGTAAGGCAAAAATATAGCATCTACCAAGCTCAGTAAGGCTAAAATCCAGCTAAATGACCATGCAAACGTACAAGAGAAAAATGTTCGGTTTGGTCGTGTCATTATGTCAATTTGTTGTTTCCCTTTTCGCTTCTGTTTTTTAAAGAAATGCTAGCTAGATCATATCTGTAAAACAACTAGAGAAGAATCTTCCGTTGGGTCCATGCATCTTTGACCCTTGCATGGCTACAAAATTACACAAACATAAAGATGAAAGGAGGAGTGACCACGATGGAAATCTCGTCGGCAGGTAAGTTACATGTATGGAGAGAGTGTGATTAATTGTCATTACTACATCAACTATAGGCATTAAAAGAATCACAAGTCCCAATAAATTAAACTCGGAACCACAAGCATTAAAAGCTAATAGGAAGAATACAAGTCAAAACCACTGCAAGATCAATAATATAAACAAGACTTACAAAACTAAGAACTCAACCACAAACCTCACCAACAAGCCAAAAGGTCCACCGGCAAGCAACTAAGAGAGGATGACCCGGAATGTGCTTCTTTACTGGAATACATGGATCCAGGCGCATACAATCAGCCAGGTGAAAAACAGCTTCAGCGTATTCCCATTGATTGGTGATGCCGCAGAAGCAATAACTTGAGGCCTAAAAGAAAACAAAACAAAAACAAAGCAGTTGGACTCAAAATTAGAACCATTCATAATCAAAGTTAATGGTGGTAGTTGGAGGAGAAGGATTTGTAACATACTTCTGCAATTTACTTAAGGCGCCACAGAAGAGGGCGTTATCTGGAATGGGCAGCTCAGTCTTGTTGGTAACCTCTGGGTTGACAACCCTGACATATGTTTCCTGACCAAGGTACCATGAATCAAGGTTTTCTGTTCTGAGATTCCATACTCCTACGTTGTCAAGGGAAACCAAAATTGCAGTCCATGCTCCAGGGTAAACCTGAATGAGAGACATTGGAAACAAACAAATGTTAGATTATAACTTTTACGAATCATGATGCTGAATGATATAGCACCAGTTAATTTTAAGGTACGTATGTGAAAAACAAACTTTGAAAATACAACCAATTGTGGAAGCTACGATAAAGACATCAGTTCTGAAATTTTAATGGTAGAGAACACAGATTACATATATTAATGGCACAATTCAATTCTACATTTCATCCTAGGTTATGAGTTCTGCATGACCAAACTAGTACGTGAGTTAGCTACAGGATAAACAAGAGTTATTAAATTTACAGTTGCAGCAAAAAGTTCCAATTTTTCAAATTCCATGAATCAAAGACTTCTCCAGGAGCCTGAGTGAGAATGTGAAACTACTAACTATGAACTCGTGGTATGAACAGCACAGAAGTTCTAGTGAAGCATTTGACAGCTTTTGAAAATATGAAAGTTTCAATGATTTTAGTGTTCAGGAGGAGTCAGACACACAATCTAAGATAAAACTATACCTGAGCTGTACTGCGAGCTATTCCATCCCACTTGTTATATGTGCCCCTGCTATTCTCAGACCAATCACCAAAATCCATCCTGCAAGCAACAAATTGAGTTGCGTTATTGGTTCCTGAAACATGGAATCGAACTTTAAAAGATATGGAATTAGTTTGTACCCGACTACAAAAAATGCATATCCACTCATGTGATAGGTATGCATCTTGGTATCATTGTTCTGCAATATAACTTCCATAAATCCTCTATAGGTTCCATTAATGATTGATGTTTCTGCACGAGGTGGTCCAGTAATAGGCTTGGTGGGAAAATTTAGATTGTATACTCCCTTCAATTTGTACTGGTCAGCAAGCCTGATTGGAGTCGAAGGATTGACAAAAGATATTCCACTGACAGTTGCTCGCCTCTTCCCATTAATTTTCTCAGGTAGCTTATTTTTTAATACATAAATCTCAGTCACATTGATGGAACCATATCTGAAAGACCCTTGTGGGTTAGGACGAGCACCACTTGCTGATACATTCCATCTGCACAGTTAACAAAAAGAAATTTCAGAATCTAATCTACATATGTTCTAGTGGAATCATTCACTAATAATAATATATGAAAGTCTCATATTTTCATTTACAAAGCATTCAATATTTAGAGGCTCAACACGTCTGAAAATTTCTTAACCACTTAAACTTCCAAAAACAATAGAGAAAGAAAAACTTAATACCAAGAATAATTGATTTTTCATTTGACAGTATTCCTAAAGATTGAAGTTTGAAGCACAAACAAACGAGTACATAAAATTGCAGCACAGACCTGATGGATCTTGCTTGGTTCATTGAGTAAGTTTTGTCAAATTGATCATCAGGAGCCGGTGGAAGAGGACCATGCGCCTTCCCCTTGGAATTTGTATAGCGCAAGATAGCAACTCCAGTAACTTTTTGCCAACGTGATTCATTCACAAACCTGGCACTTGCTACGATGTAGTAATCTGAACTTGCATTTTGGTCCGTGGTTACCAGAAAAGAATAAGATTGCCCAACATGAATATCTAAGCTAGTGTAGTTCTGTTGCACTGTGTAAGACCCCTCTGTCTCTGCTAGAAGTAAGTTATGACTCTGGATCCTGAAATTCAGACTTGTTGATACTCCAACATTATGTACACGAAGTCGGTAAGTTTTTCCTGTTGTGCATCATGTGATGACCATCAAAATCATTATAAAAAATGACATAACACTGGAGCCAAAGTCATCCAAGGAAACAAATTATAATGGCTAGAGCGGTGACAACCACAAGAACCTTTCCTTTCAAATATCATAAACATATACACAACAGATATAATCAACGTACCAAGTTGCGTTGGATAAACTTCTTCCTATGCACTTCTTAAGAAAAAGAAAAAGCAAGTAAAATAAAATGTTTCTCTTATAAGCTAAAATTAACTTGTACATTTCATCTTTTGGAAAGTTAGAGAAGTGTCTGGAAAAGTTGAGTGTGTGAGTTTATTGTAGCTTATGAGAAAAAATCCATTCATTTTACATTTTTCTTTTATTGTAGAAAAATTTATCCAAACAAAACTTATATACGCCACTATAATAAGACAGACTTTGCTTGCTTTTTCCTAACTTTCTGCCCATTGTTTTTCTCACAAGGCAGACATGCGTATTAGTCAAGGATTCCTCGTTTATACTCCTAAAGAAGCATAACATTAGAGAAACTACAAAACAAATTTAAATTTAAATTTTCTAAGAACCTACCAGGATGGACTTCAATTGTTTCATAATCGATGCCATCAGGAACAAGTGTATCGTTATATCGGTATGGGCCTTTCCCATTGATGAGAACACCATCCGGCATGCCAAGATCTTTTCCATCGTCTAGGGCCTTCCTCATGTCCTACATTCCAACGCAGAACCAGTAACAAATAGTTTAACCCGTGTTATGATTTACTTGACCAGTATGAACTGAATTGTAGTAATGTTCGTAAAAATAGGAGTTTCCAAAAAAAATTCAACTATCACACTAACCGTATGGTTGCGGGTGTACCAATCTCCAATAAAAAGGACAATGTCCCCATATGGGGTATCAAAAGGAAGAGAAATGATGGGTCGGTTGTTTATAATGAAACCCCCAAATCCACCAGCAGCCCTCTGAAGATGAAGGGAAGGGAAGTAGAAAAAGCTTCCAATTTGATCCTTGACCTGAAACTGGTAAGTCCAGTTCCACTTAGAAGGAATGGGACAATTCGTGCCAAGAACACCATCTTGCCACGAACTCCTCCTCTGCTGAATCCCAGACCTGTCTCGAGAAAGTTCCATAAAGTTGAGCTCAGTAAACAAATCTAAGC
Source organism: Vigna umbellata (assembly GCF_029865625.1). Classification (NCBI taxonomy): domain Eukaryota; kingdom Viridiplantae; phylum Streptophyta; class Magnoliopsida; order Fabales; family Fabaceae; genus Vigna; species Vigna umbellata. The sequence continues at coordinate 94,336,395 of NC_142165.1, read as the reverse complement.
TCCTTATGAAGATTTGAAGCTGAACAAGAAGTCAACATACCAATGAATGAGGAGGCTTTCATCCAATTTGTTCCGAACATTGACGGCAACATTGTTGTTTGTGGTCACATTGATAGTAGGACCCGGGAATTTGTTGTTGATAGCAATGACCTGCAAAAACAATGCAGACAAGACATGAGAGGCAGCACCAAAATCCCGTAGCTCCACCCACCTACCAAACCGTGACTGAGTCAAACAAACAAACACCTGGTAACCGCACTCACATAACAACAACCCTTCACTAAGCAAAGTATTAAAGTACGACATTACTATCTAGAAGCGTCCCATGAAGCAGATCTGGAAGTAAAGCTGGAGATTTTAAACATAGAGCAAGAGAGAGAAGAGAACCTGCTGAGGAACTCCAAGTGGAGAGGCAGTGATGTAAGAGACCTCAAAATTGTAGGAAACAAATGGATCCGCAGCGGAAGAGAGGGTGAGAAGTAAGGAGACGTTGACGAGAAAGAAGAAGAAAGCCGTAGAAGAAGACATTGTGTGGAACTTTCAGGGTTTTCTTTCCCTCAAAAAGGATTTAGAGGCAAGTTAGCAGCGTAGCTTTTTCCTTTCCTCTGATTTTACATTATCAAAAGGAACTTAGAAAGAAGAGTTTGAGAGTGGTAGAGAGTAGAGACAGAGAAGAAATAAGAGGGTAGTGGGAGGAGAAGAAGAAGAAGAAGAAGGACTCTAATCCAGCAGCAATGTGAGGTGTGGTGTGAAAAAGGGTAAGTACGTAGGAGACATACACCCGATCAACCTCAACCTAATATGACAGCCAGTAGCCAGTTCACACCTTCTCAATTTCTTTCTTCACTGTACAAAACTTTATTTTACAATTTTAATTTTAACTTAATCATCACATACCTTTTATTTAATATAAAATAATATATTTGCAAAATATGAGAATTTGAATTATTTAACAAAAACATACAAAGGCATATAATAAAATTGTGCATCTAGCCGTTGTTGGGACCGTAGCGTTCTTTGTGATGTGTTGTTTTTCTATAAATTAAGAAAGGGACACAGTATATATGCATCGGCAATTTGTTTTATTCGATTATGAATTAAATAATAATTAATTAATTTTGGTGTTTGATGGAGGGGTCACTTTCCGTTTTGGTTTGCTAGTGGCAACGCCGTAAATTGCGTTGCAACGGTCGGATCTCTGCAAAAAGCGCCACATGCTTGCCAGCCGGGAGCCATTCTTCTAGTGGGCCCACTACTCGAGGGAGTGGGGCCAACACTCTGTTCAGCGTAATTACCGTTTAATCCTCGCTTTCTCGTTTTGACTTACCACAACGGTCCCTGATCATCATCATGATGCAGACCACGTGAGTCCAGCCATGTAAAGTGTTCAATCACACCTCTATGCCTCTCAACCATTTTCCTTTTCTTAATACAGATTTTTATTTTCACCACATTACAACTCTTATTCTTCTTATGTCAGTTAATTAGTTAAAGCTGAAAACGGTTTTGCAGCAAAGAATACCGGTATTACAAGTAAAAGTAATAATATCTTTTCTGTCATTCACTGGTTCCAGATTTATTGATTCAAATTCTCCTTAAAATCAGTATTTTACACTTCTTCACTCAAATTTATCACATTATAATTCACCTGTTATTACAACAAATTTAACTCATCGAAAAATTAATAATTTGATATACATTTTTATATTCATTTTAACACTTTTATTTTTTAAAAAAAACATAATTTTCTTTGTTTATAATTATTTTATTTTTACACTGTGTCAAATAAATAAACGTAAAAATATATCACCATATATATTATTGTTTTAATTAGTCGGCACAAATTTTATCACACAAGTTTAAGCTTGCACAATCCAACTGTCTTTTTTGGATGATGAAACAAAAACGGTGATTCTGTGCTCCGAAAGTGATAAATAAAGGTTTGGAAAATGTGTCAGAATACAATAGATATAAAAAAATGAAAATAAATACCTGTGGTCCAAAATGAAAATAAAAATGTATGAACTCTGTGAATCAATTCCCGTAAAATTGTTTTAATTTAATAGATAGTAAATATTTAAAAAAAAATATTTCTTCAATTCGAATAAATTTATTTTCATGTGATATATATAACATGATGATTACCTGACGTGGCCTTATCTTTTTTCTAGTAACATCTGACAGAGTTAAACATCATTGATACACGCAAAAATGCGAAGTCGGGAAATCTTGAGTTACTTGTCCAAAAACACAAACGTACAAGTATTATAAAGAATAAGCAAGCCACCATGATTCATATGATTCGATTTAATTTTAGTGATAAAGGTGACATTTCAACCAACACTGTCACTTGTCTACCCTAATCAGGGACATTTAGCAAAAACAATTTGAGAAGAATAAATCTGACTGACAATAATTCAGGAAAATTAGCCTGAATTTATGAACTGGTCCATCCACCAAACATAAATAAAATAAACTTTGTATTGCAAAGCTGGTAAAAGATTTTGTGTTTGTCTTTTCGTTAAAATCTTCTAAAAAGTAACTTCAAATCTAATTTAATTATATAAAATCAATCTAATTTAATACTATAAAATGAAATATTTAGTAAGGATAAATTTTAAATAGTTTTAATATTAAATTTAAATCAATTTTATAAAATTAAATATTTTATTTAATAGATTTTGTATGATTATAATATTAAGTCTAATTTAATTTTATAAAATCAATTTATAGGATTGAAATTTTACACTTATTTATAAATTTTAAATACACATTATATTTACTTTATATATTTATGTTACTTCTCCAACAAAATCAATCTGAATGTTTGAATATTGTATCAGTATATATGTAGGAGTTTAAAACATCATGTTTTAAAATTGATAGTATATTTAGAATAATAAAAGTCGATTATTTATAATAAAAGTTTAATATATAAATAAATTTTTATAAACGAGTTTTATTATTCTAAATCATATAATATCTCTAAAAACTTCAATTTTTTATCTTTTCGCAAAACTTTCTAACCATTTGTTCATTTATTTAAAGATTGGAGATTGTTAGACTAATCCTTGAGACGAGATTTTCAACTTTATCTAATTAGTTTCTACAAAAGAGTAAAATGATTTCTACTATTTTCTTAGTATATGTGTTTTTTTGTGTGCATGTAGATGGTTCTAGCTTGCATGTTGGGTATGAGTCTTCTATAGGACTTTTTACTGATAACTGGTTTTAACAGTATATCCTGATTGTGTTTATGTTATTGGTAGGAGTAGATAGAACTTCTTGTACTTTTGAAGCTATTATAGGATCATTATAGTGGTTTGATTATCTATCGGTTAAGGGAAACTAATTACATTGATTTTAATTGATAGGTAACTTATAATTACTTATTGTATGTTTGTATGATAGTTGATTTGTGTGATTGAGTTGTTTGATGAAATATGACTTGTTGAGTTGAGTTAGGAGTTTTGAATTGTCTTTAGTGATCATATGTTGAAATGTTGATAGGTTGTATGGTTGAGATCGAATTTGAGGTGAATTGAGTAATTGAATTGTGTATACTATGATGGTTGATTGATTTAGCATTTGTGGTTAGTGTTAGACTGATTTTGTAGAAATAAAATGACATAAATTTGCATAATTCTGTTATGCAGAATTATTCAGACTCGTTGGGTGAGCATAAATTCGTTGCACAAAGTCAAAGTCAGAGAGCTACTAACTTGGTACTCATTGGGTGAGAAAAATCTCGCTAGACGAGACTAAAGTTAGAGTTCATTAACTTGACAGTCACTGGGCAAGAATATGCTCGTTGGGTGACTTTTGGAAGAATTTAAATTTATAAGTTTTGGTGTTATTCTCGTTGAGTGAGCTATTTGGTCACTATACGAGTGTGCTGTCAGGAATTATTCACTAAGTGAACTATTTGATCATTGGACGAGTGTGCTGTTAATAACTACTTGTTGAACCAGCAGATCTAGTGGTTGAGCGAGTGTGATATCAGGCACTACTCACTGAGCAAGTAGGTCTGATGGTTGAGTGAAAATATCATAATTTTAACTTACTTTGCATATATATCTTATGATGTGTTTAATATGTGTGATTATGTGAATGTTAAAACAAGGTTTAGTTTATAATATGATATGTGAATGATTAGTACTAATCCAAGGACAATTACTAGTGGTTAAAGTAATATGTGTATTTATATATGGATTCTATATTGAGAGTTATCCTGACACTTTAATAACCATTCAATCTCAAGTAGAGAAGGATGAGGTATGTGGAGAGATGAGTGGAAGGTCTTAGTATAGGAACTTTACCTTTGTCAAAGACATTAACAAACTAACTTTGAATGTGGTAGGATGAAACTCATCGACAATAACTTTGTAGAGCAGTAGAGGTCACCACATGTTCATAACTCGCTAGAGTCTAATATTAATACATATATCTGGATGGTCAAGTCTAGAATGAATTATTCTAGGTTTTAGGATTTGTTAATATGAATTCATGTGTTAATATTTTGTGTGTGTGTTTGTCTATGTTCTTTTTGTTTGTAATGATCATCTTAATAGTGTAAGCAAAGGTGAATGTTTCCGTAGATCCAGGTCAGGAGTGGTGCTAAAGCATGGATTTAGGATGTTTGTTTCCAGTTATGTTAATTTTTGTTAAATTCTATTATACTTTTTAAACCTGCGTAATATTAATTTTAATCGTATATGACCCTTGCATATATTTTGGTGTGTGTTATAATTATATTTGAGTTAATTATAATAACACTACATTATGTATATATATTTTTTAGTTACATGTTATTTTAAATAGTTGAATACTGTTAAAATGAAAGGTTAGAATATGCACACAATGTTTATAACTGAATTAAATCCTTTTTTTTTCTTTTTAATTGTTAGAATCTAGTTTTTTCTTATCATTTGTCTTTACCTAAAATCCTTCAATTATTGTTTTATTTAAATCAAGTGTTAAAGCATGAAACTTTTCAAAAACCCCTTTCCCTTTCTAATTGCACTAATCGAGATATTATTATATTTTTCGGGCCAAAGTTTCGCTCTTCAAAACCTAATTTGAATTTTTTTTTTCAATTTTCAGTAAAGGTTGTTTGCAAAATAAATAAAAAACTTTATTCTATTTTTTTATTAATAAGCTTCGTAGTTATTATAAATAATGTGTTCTATCGTTTTTTTTAGATAAAGTATTTAATTTTTTGTTGTTTAATAAAACGATTACATCGGTTTAAAATGATCAGTAACTCAACGTTTATTCTAACATATAAACATTAAAAAGAAAAAAAATGGACTCGATTCAATTATAAACATTAACATTAAAATGATGCAAAAATTAGAATTGAGACACTAAAAGGAAATAAATATAAATCTGATTAATACTGTGTGAGAAACTTTAGAGGTTTCAACTGTTCATTAAAAAAAGTAAGAAGATTTTGTCGAGAAATAACTCAAATTATTGATAAAAAAAAAAATTAGAGTTGTTATTGCGGGAAGGTAAGTAATTGATGGTGAGGTGTGGCATAATTTTGCTTATGCTTTTCCTAGGCAGGTGGGTGTGAAGAGGGAAGGAAAATAATTAGTAATGGATTAGGATAATTCCATGTTGTGTCCTTTGGAGAATTAAGCACGCCAAAAAAGTAAAAGAAAGGAATTATTATTTGAAGATTAAAATAAAATGAGTAAGTTATCTTGGAGTAAAATAAATAAATGAAAGGAAATTGCGTACAAGTTTTGAAACACCAGCATGGCAACTGAAGGGTCATGGGATTGAAATGCTATTAAAAGCGCATTGAGATGGGACAACAGACTGTAAAGGTGGTGGTTGGAGAAATTATAATGCTATTCTACTCATCATTCAAGGACACTTACCCAATCCTCAAGGACTCTTCCTTATATCAACCTTAAAATATATTATAATTTAATCACCTATGTCTCACCAATTCTTAGTTAAATTCCTAAGTCAAAAACCTAATTGCTTTTTATATAAATAATTAAGATTCTTTTCATTTTTATGTTTTGATATTCTTTTATTTATGGGTTAAGGTTATATATTCATTAAGTTTTGAGTGTCTTCATTGTTATCTTTGTTATCATTTATTTTTCGTACCGTTTAATTAAATTAAGATGATACTTGCAGAAAATACTTTCTGAAAGTGTTCTCTGAAAGTACTCTCTGATGTTAAAATAAGTAAAGATTATGCTACTTCAACCATTAATGCATAATAAATAAAATTATCTACTTTATTACATCAAATTTGTGTTTATAGATCTTGGGATGTGTTTCAAATTATAAACAATCTAATAATGGTCCAACTTATATTAATCATATTTTGGTGTAAGCTAATCACTATCAAACTTAATCATTGTTTAAAAATAATTGTTTAGTTTGTAGGATACAGTCTCTTAATTTCTAAATGATTTAATGAACATTTTTTATTGTGTAAACGGTCTAGTCATAAATTAATTAGACTATCATAGAATATTTTTTTTAATTTTATTTTTTACATATAAAATCTTCTTAATTTAAGTTTATATTTAATGTATTACTTGTCTTCCGTGGATATTCTCAAAGGAGGGCAATAACAAAAAGTCATCAAACAATGTCTAACTAGAAATAATGAAGCCAAATAAATAAGCACAGTTGCAAGTACTTGAAGATGTTAGTCAAATGTCTTAGACAGAAGTTTGTAATTTTTCTGCTAATCAATTAATGTTATGATCCATTGGGACTTTAAAATGAAGAACTTATGTCTCTACTAACCAAACTCAAGTCTAACATGCCTACGGAATTTGCAAAATTCTTTTATGGATCCAAGTTTGCCGAGCTTTGATGGTTTGAGACTTGACTGTTAAACTTTATATGCATATTATCATCTTCCTAGTTAATCACATACTTTGGAATTTAAAAATTAATATTTTAATTATTAAGAAAATCACGCTTTTAGTTTAAGAACATTAAAATAAAGATAAGTAGGTATTAACTTTGATATTCGGAATTAAAATTATTTTTAAATTGTTTAATAAATGTCATTTCATGTTTTAATCAATTTATAATTAAATGTAATATTTTTAATCAAGTTGATGTTAGTGTAAAATAGATCATTAATAACACTTGACAACGATTATTTGGTGATTGTAAAATATATTTTGTAAATAAGTCAATGTGGTCTTTCTTTATTAAATTAATACTAACAATATTAGAAGGTAGTCACATCCCTTTCTACCTCTTGAATCCAACTCTTTTTCACGTTCATTTTCTTCACCTTCACCTTCACCTTCAAACCCAAAGTACCTACTTTCCACCACACCTACCACCAATGCTTCCACACCTTTCTTCCCAACATACCCTTTTCCCTTTGCTAAATGCACTCATCAAGACCAACACCAATCCGCATAACATCGAAAGTCCTTTTCGCTTAGATTTCATTTTGTAGGGTTTCTTTCTTTTCTTACCTTCTTGCTTACCGATAATGATTGCACATTTGAGTTATTACAATGTCATTTTTGTTTATTCGGATTCGGTCTATCATTATTTTCCCTCTTTGTTCCCCTTCAAAATAATAAAAATCTTAATTTTTAAACTTGACAATATATTTTTACTTATGTTTACACATTAAGTATATGAAAAGTGAAAGAGAAAAAGTAACGTTTTTATAAAGAAAAAGAAATTATGACTTTGACAGAGAAAAAACATTCTTGACAATTTTTATATCATCAAGGAAGCATTAAAGATGAGTAAGAAAAGGAAGAACAATTGATAGGAAATAATTATACAATATATACAAGTAAGTTTTACGGAGAAACATGAAATTCAAGATCCATATTTTCATTTAATTGAAATTATAAAAAATGCTTACAAGTGATATCAGAATCAAGTTCTGGATTTTATGATTCTCCATAAATGATAATTTTCTCAAGTATTTGTTTTTCCTTTCAAATTTAATATAAAATGTAAGTATTACATTCATTTTGAATTACTCCAATTATTTGTTTTCTATAAAAACAAAATGAAAAAATAGTTACACTTCTTGAATTGAATCTTCAATTGATCAATTAAGTATTTTGGGATCACTAATCATTAGTATATATATTTTAATTAAAATTTTATATATTTAATGAAATTTCTATTGATTGTACTTTATGTTGACTTTTTTATGCATATTTAATTATGGATGACTTCATATCTCCACTTTTATTTGTCACCTAAATACCAATTCAAAATACATTAAATATATGAAATGTTGATTAAAATTTGCATACTAATCAACTAAAAACAAGTAAATCTTTCTTAACGTAATATGGTGACACATTTATTTAAAAAAGAGACATTTATATGAATGTAACGAAATTGAATTTTCATAATGTACATACAAAATAGTAACTGGGATACCCTCAACAGTTGCCACTCGAGGTTGATCCGTTCCGTCCAAGTTAATCTTATGGACTAGGACCTCCTGTCATTCCCACACGTGACTTACTCCTCTCTACATGAGAACGAGTAATCATGGAATATTAGGATAAACGCCCGCTAAGCTTTGCTCACATTCATACTTTACCAATCAATAACCACTTCCTGAGATATTCCTCCCTGGAATACTCGTTCATAATGACATTATTTCATTCACATCACATTTCAAATTCCCTTACACTTCATCATTAATACATAATAACACTTCTTAGAAACTAACATGATTGAGCGTTACTTATTAACTTAAATAAACAGACCACTAAGAGTTCAAAACGGACGTCACGAAGCCTAGGCCGAGTACTAAGACTCTAGGCCAACCACCTTTTAAAGACCAACACTGTTTGACACACAATACTAATACTGATGAGAAACTATGAAGTAACAGACGCTATTGAATTTGAATGAAGACTCTCATTCTAAGAACGGTAATAATATATATTACAGAAAACAAGACCCAGCTCTTGGTTTAAGACCAAGCCTTGTAGAATCGAATGCTATAAAACGAGCAATGACCCAAGACCAAGTGCTTATCAGGAACGAGCGTTACTAAGACTGAACGCTTGGTCCAAGACCGATCATTGATAATTTACATAGAAAGATATGAATGAATATATATATATATATATATATATATATATATATATATATATATATATATATAAACAATTACTCCACACTTAGTCTTACTGAAAAAGAACGATAATGTCTACGACCTTAAGTAGTATATAATACATGAACTAAACTGTTTATGAAACCTAAAGAAGGACTACACTTAGGCCGAACACTCATTACACATATCTATTATTATAACACGATCTCCACTAACGGAATTCCTTGTAGAAGAAGAACTTAATATAGACGGACGCTCAAAGGGGAACAAAATGGTTAATACAAACTCTCGGTCAAAGTTTAACTAATCCTATATGAACGCTCGTTAACCACTCTCGACCATACTACCACCTTTACTCAGAATACCAAAGTTTGAATATCAAGTCCTATCTCAACTCAATTCACAACATATATCAGTCATCCACACAAACATCCAAATAAGCAGTACGTACATATTTCATACTCATCCAATAATTCAAACAACATATCATGCAAACATACCAACGTTCAAACAAGAATATTAATCAAATTATATAAGCTTCCCTTACCTTTATACGTAACCGAACGCTCAATGAAGCAGAATAGAGCTCCCCTCTACCAAAGAACTAACGTTCGACACTCCCGTTTTAGGAGCACTGGACCAAACAGAATAACCAGAAACACTCAGAATTATACTATCTACTCAGGTGACCAGAAATAGAGGGTTGCATGCAAGACTTAAACGAACCTACTAGAGAGAAAGAAACTCACCGGCTCAGAATCATAAATCGATCAGTTTAAACGAAAGCTCTTGTCGCCGGGAGTGTTCAGACGGTGCCTGAGAGGTGATCGGAAGAGGAAATGGTGAGGTTTTCTTAGAGAGAAGGAGGAGAAAATGGTTTCAGCAGTGTGAGGAAGAAGGAAGGTATGCAGAGAAGTGGCACGTCATTTGAAATTTGGCTTTAAATACTGCCGTCAGCCAAAACGAACGACCACTCTCCTGCAGTCACTTGTTCTCCACTAACTGAGACGCTCACTCTCTTCTTGGCACATGGATCCCACTACTTAGGATTTTGGGTGCATTTTAATGGGGTCTGACAATAATATATTTTGAGAATAATTAATAAAGTATTTTATTTTAGTAAATAAAAAATAAATTTCACAGATTTAAAATAAATTTAGCAACAACCTATATATATACACACACATTAGAGTGTAGTTTGCAATAGTAGTTGTGTAATTTGAATGGACTAAAAATTTACAACATAATATTTAAAAATTCTAATTATTCAAAAATATAATCTTGATTTTCAACAATTACTGCTTTTAGAAAAAAAAAAGTATTTTTTTTATCAATATTTAATCCATATTTATTTATAACTTTTAACAGCAAAATCATTTGTATTTTTTTAGAAATCAATGTGGTTCATCATATTTTCTAAGTTTTATAAGAAAATTATAATGTACATATTATATAATTTTAATTTTAATATATTCATTTAAAATGACGCTGACCAAAATTTAATTTTGTAAAATAAAATATTAAATTATTCGTAATCAACAGCGAGAAATATATAATTATTTTCTAAAATTATTTCTAGACATTAATTTTAAAAAACTAACTTTGACTTAAATATTTTATAAGTAATTAAAATATATTAATTACATAAAAGTTATTTTAACTTTTACACATAAAATAAAATATAAATATTGTTATGAAAACAATTTTGATATTTAAGCGTAAGCAGTCATTTTATTGTTTAAATAGAAAATCTGATATATATTTATTCATATATTTTATTTCATATATAATTAGTTGGAAAAGATATTTTTAATTTAACTAAATGCAGCCTATAATATGTATAGAATGAGGAAAATAATATTGAAACGAAAAGAAGGGTCACTTCAATCATATTCAACAGATAAAAAAGTTTAAAAAATTAAAACCAGATTAAATAAAAAAGAATAAGGTGAATGACCAAAAGTATGATTTTACCTTTAAGAAAATACAATAAATAATTGTTACTATACCTGGTCTCAAAACTCAAAAAATAAGGTGAAAATGAATTTACAGAGAATTGGAGAACATTCATCATATTTCTTTGAGGAACATATTCTCAAGTAAGCTAAAATTGCATATGATAAGAGATCAAATTACAATAAACATGTGATGAACATAACTGGGCAAAAATGAAAGAATCGGCGTTGAAGAAGAACCCATAACTTTATCTGGGTTTAAGGGAAGGTCATTACAGTTGTTGATAAGCACATATTGCCAACCCAAGATGTTTTCCAATCCTTTGTGACTATAAATCTTTCATCTCCAAATTGAACTTTAGCTCTTCTGATCTGGGTTGAATGGGAATGGGCGTATAAATGCAGAATTCATTTGCCAAACTTTGAGTGAGGCTGTCACAGTGGCCTCAGTAGCATTGTTGAACAAGAACAATCTAGCAGCTCCATAGATTGCCTTTGTTGGATAAACCCGAGATGTTACACACGTTCTTCCACCTTGAGCAAAGCTTTCAACAATAGAATGGTCCACCTAAATTATAATATAACGCCGATTCATTAGTTAATCCGGTTAACATGCATAAGCTATGAGCTTTTTTGAGCAAGAAAACAACAGAAAACTTAAAGGAATAACTCAATTACCAGCATCCGTATGGAAAACTTTTCGCCTTTAAGTACTGGAACAACGCTCCCAAAGATTTGCTTGCGAACGTCATTTGCCTGAGAAGACCTACCAAAACAATGTACCAGATTCTTCAATATTGATTTTTTGACAGTCTAGTATGGATAACTTTCAAGTTCAGAATTAACAGATAGTAGTCTAATACCTTGATTGATCAGAGCAAAAGGAAGTCCTAAGATTTCCATTTCTTCCTTTAATGACATAGAAATACACAGGAGTATACTCAGAAAGCCCCTCATCGGCCAAAACCAGAAGACCAAAAGGTCCCAAGGCACCACGTTGTGCAGCTCCACCGCTGCTACTGCATGTGAACTCCTCATTGGATTCAGCTGTTTTCTGTAGGGATTCCGTGTCTATCTCAAACTCCGCAACAACGTCCAACTGTTGCATTGGTACACACAATGTCACTTAACTCAGATTCAACTTTGTTCATGTATAGCTAAAAATTCGACAGCTTTAGAAACTTGTTATATATCATGAACACAAACCTGTGTGGCTGTTTCAATATCTAGTGACAACACTGACCCTGGTTTTGCCTTCAAACTTTTGAATTTATCACTTCTCAATCTCAAACTCTCCACCTCAGCAACAGGCCACTGAAGTAAGTTGCTGCCAGTCTTCGTATCAAGCCTCACAGTTCTTGGAATACTCTGTACAATCAAAATTTAACAATGCTATTACCAACTAATTATAAAGTTAAAAACACATGTACACATTGAACTAAAATAACACAGTTTTTTAAATGAGTAAAAGTTCAGTAACAAACTATCATATACGATAAGTTAACTCGTTTTTACAATATTTATCCTAAAAACCATACTTATGATTTTATATTGATCAATAATCGGAAATTCTTAGGTGTATTATATAAAAATTAAACTTTTATATCATATATAAATGTACCTGAACTGAAGCCCAGCCTTTGGTAACATCTGCATATTCACTGTCAGATTCTCCAATCCAACCCCACAAAATTCTCCTGTTCTTGTTCTGATCAAAAAATGTCTTGGATGCATAGAATATTCCATAGTCATACCTTAAACCAACACCAACATCATTCTTAACATCATCTGGTGTGAACAGAACTTTGTTATCATCGTAAGTCCCTATGGCGTAGTAATCATGTCTATCATCATCCAAGCTGACCTTCATGACATGCTTGACCTCAGCCCCATTAACAGAGGTATCCAATCCATTTCCATTTTTCTTGGACACAGGGAAGAAGTCGACACACTCCCACATGCCAGTGCCAGGGACAGCTCGAAGCAGCCCCTCCTTAAGCTCAAAGGTCTTGAAGTCCTCAGTGTCATAAACCAAAGCAATGCCAGTTTTATTAAGCTTGGATCCTATGGTTATGCGCCACTTTCCTTCAGAGGTGAGCCATGCAGTTGTAGGGTCACGAAAGTCCTTGGCACCAATGCCTGGTGGTGGGACCAAAACCGGGTTCCCGGTGTGTTTGATCCAATCCAGAAGCAGAGGGTCAGAGGGGTCAGCAGGGTATGCCAGGTTTTGAACTTGCACTGACTCATTGGTGGAACCTGTGTATAACATGATGATTTCACCATTTGGTAAGATGGTGGCTGAGCCTGTCCACACGCCTTGCTTGTCATACCATTGATCAGCCACCATTGCCAATGGAAGGTGAAGCCAATGGATCATGTCCCTTGACACCGCGTGTCCCCAAACTATGTCACCCCAAACTGCACCGTTCGGATTGTATTGGTAGAAAAAGTGATACCATCCCTTGTAGTACATCGGACCTGAGATGAATTCAGGGGAGGAATAAAACCAAGTCAAATTAGATTTCTTTTTTAAATATACTTTTACTTCTCCTAAAATAAAAAGGCACGAGGTTTTATTTATTTATTTTATTATAAATATTTTAAACTAATGATTTTATTTTATTTCCATTTTTTTTATAAATCTCACGTCATCTTATTTCATTTTATGTTATTTAACTCCATGTCATATATTCAACCTTATGTGGGCCCTCTGGCAATGCCAATTTGCCACGTTGTGTTGCGTTTGGAAAGTTAATTGCTTCTATATTAGTAGTAATGGATAATTTTGTGAGACTGATTGTTAAACCATTACAATAGGATGTCAAAATCCAATCGAACTCCCTAGACCCCGCTAAACTTTAACTCGGTCCCAGTATTTATGTGGCTGCTATTAATCAGTGCGTTCCGTTCAAGGAGACAATTCTTTATAAATGAAAATGGTGACAATTCAACGCAAAATATTCAAATCGGAAAAAAAAAATTAGCAACGAATTAAATCGAATTACGCAAACTTTGCAAGGTGGAAGAGTTCTTACCATTAGGATCTGAAGCAGAGCAAATCAGGTTCCCCAGTCCAAGCCACAGTCATCCAACAAAAAAAGATAAAATAACAGGGACAATAGTTAGCATGAGATAAAATACATATACAAATGGTACAAACATCCACACCAGTATTCACAATTTTTTTTTTATTCAAAGAAAACATTCCGACAAAACGGGATTTGACCCCATCAAAAACTCTTTTTTGAAAAAAAAGATGACTCTTTATTGGCTAAACCTTGATTAATTATCGTCCTTCTCACTTTTGACATGACCTTTTTCCAAGTAGAAAGACCCACGGAATCCTAATTCATATTCCTTTTTCGTTTAACCACAAAATGGTATCTCTAAAAAGTGAATTACATAAAACAAACAGACGTTTCGATCGTAAATAATTTCTACTGTAGAGACAAATTATTACACGATACGAGAAAACTATTCAGGCTAATCCAATATCACACATAATCAAAACGTTCCATCTTAATAAAATACAATAAAGTGTCACCTGGATATTGGTTAGGTAGAAGTTGAAGACAAGAAAAACGTGTTGATTTCAAATCGTAGAATTTTAGTTGGGTTAGAGACGAAGCAAGAAAACCAAAAGAATTACCGTTCATCCAGTTTTTCTCTGGCTGGAAATGAAAAGAAGTTCTCTGCCAAGACAACATGCTATTGTCCCAAGGAAATGCTTCGGAAGCTCCTCCTTCACTGGCGAATAACAAGTTCGATGACTTCTCCGACACCCCGGAAGAAACACCCCTTGAAACAGGGTACCATTGGGAAGAAAGCAGCGATGTGGGACTTTGGTGATCTTGTTGATGGTTGGATGTAGGTGATGAAACGTGAGTATGAGGCACGCCGGAGGCCCTGTAACCCCCATAGGCGACGAGGGAAGAGAGGAAGAGCAAGCCGCAAACGATGAAAAGAAGGTCCTTGCGAGTGGTTGGGGTTGGAGCGGCGTGAGAGGAAGTAGGTAACAACGGTTTATGATGTTCCATGGTGAGAAAGAAAAGATGAGGGACAGAGGAAGTGGCTGTGAATGAAAGAAAGAAAAGAAAGAAAGAGAGAAGGAGTAATCGGGTATGGTGTGTTATGAGTTGTTGGGAGAGACAGCATGCATGTGTGTGGGGATTGGTTTGGGTTGGAAGTGTGCAGAAGGTGGGTTCAGAAGTGAATGGGATGAGAGAGGCTTTTCCTCACGTTGCAACATTTTATAGGACTCGGATCCCAGAGTCTGAAGAAAACCAGCACTGATAGGGATATCAAAGACAGATTTGAACACTAAAAAAAATAATTTCAAAACATTTTTTAATCAGAAAAATGTATGTTTTTATAAAATTTTGGTTTCTTATAATTTGAAAAAGTATTTTCTCAGAATGTCTGTGACATGAAACACATGAATTGTGATGAGTGGATGAGGTGGATGGGATGGGGCCCCCAGGTGGAGGTTCGGACTCAGACATCTATGTCGGGGACATCACATGCATAATTGGAGTTCAAGGTCCTACAATTTTCCAATGCAATGATTCTTCGTTGTCTTTTGTTTCGTTCTTAGTTGAAAATTAAGGCTGTGGTTAAGGATGGTAATTCGGCAAATTTTTGTACACTTTGGTTTGGTTAATGTGTTTCGAAAACTTTCTGCATTTGGATTCATATTTAGGTGGTAATTGTTTTAATAGGAGTATTTTTTTGTTTAAGAGTTTAATTATATACCTACATTGTACTCGTCTCTTACATTTTGATTAACGAAAGAAAAAGATAAACTGATGTGTAAAAACAAACGCTAAACGATAAAAGATAAAAGGACTTTATTCAAGATTGGTAGTTAAGAGCTTATTTTTCGTTATTTTACTTTTCTTTCAAGACATTTCATAAATTAATATTTACATGATAGAATTTGTAAAAGGTAAATAATAATATCGCAGAGATGTTTCTACAATGCTAAATTTGTTAACTTTTTTTTACCAAAATTGATTAATTAAAACTATATTATTAAAATTATCTTCACACTAAATATTTGCTTCTATGGACGGAAAAACGTGAGAGAGAATAAAATACAAGAAAGAGAAATAAAATTACTTAATTAAATGTCAAAGATTAAAAATAATTAGAAAGTGAAATGCTCTTTTTATTATTTTTTAGCTTTTAAATTATCAATTTTAAATAATAATAATAATAATAATAATAATAGTAATAATAATAAACACCTATAATGAAATATTATAAGTGATTTACAATATATTATATGTATGTGCTAAATAAATATCATAATAGAGCAGAAATTAAAAAAAATTGAAATCAGCTAGACCTCTTCAAATTATAGTCCATCCTCTCTCATCCCAAATTTGACACTTTCTTGCTGTCAGCTTAATACCAAAAATGTAAGAAATTATTTGGGACAATTAAATTTTTTTCACATGTACAACGTGTATCATGAGAGTTATAACCGCTAAAAATAGTTAATTGATAAAAACTATTACCGAATTGTTTGTATAAGTCTTTCTATAAACAAAAATAACAAAATATCATTTCTACTAAAATATTTAATTTTCTATAAGATATAATTTACCAGGAATAACATTTTTCTAATGAAACTTTTATTACAACTGAAAAACATACAAATATTTTTTAAAAAATAACTTAAATGTTATTTTTAATGCAAATGTCATTTTCTATAAATAAACAAGATAAACGTGTTTTTTCTTCTTCTGAATTTTGATTGTGGAAAAACTAAAATATTTTCTTCCATCAAACGTTCCTTAAATGGAAAGACCAAAATTCAATTAAATTTAAAAAATAAAATTAATCATATTAGTAAAAGACTTTATTTAGAGGAATAAAATAATAAAAGTAAACTAATTAAATAATCATTCGAGGGAAAAACTTAAGACATTCAGTTGATATCTAATAAAACTTGAAAGCTTTCAGAGTTTTGTTTGGAAATATGTGAAGTTATATGAGGTGGAAGGATAGATTTAAACTGATATAATTTGTTTATATTTTTAGTTAATTAATATATTTTCTTGCATGGTTTTATTCCGAAATTTTCTATTGATATTAAAATCTATAATAAGTCTATAATATCTATTTTTCTTAAAATGCTCAGAAATAAGAATATTTTTTATAATAATAATATCTAATACGAATAATCTATATAATATAGGATTATAATTGGTTGATTGAATAAACTAAATAGACAATTTTATATGTAACTTTTAATAATGTAAGAGTAAACATAACTCATATACTAGTAAAATTGAATTCAGTTTTATTAGTGCTTTTGAAATAATCAAAGAATCAACTGATTTCATCTTATTATAATTGCCTTTACTTTTGATCTCATAAAAGCCATTCTCAACAAATCTTGAAACTCATAAAAATTAATAAATATTCATATATTAAATTGAATAAAAAAAATTATCATTATATTCATCAGTTGACGAGTGAACATATAGATCAAACAAAGTTTACTGATTGTTGAAAGATTTATAAAATCTCCTTGCAAATACATAAAAGTTTACAACTTATGAGTAAAAAATCTTATTAAATTTTGACATGAAAAAAAAATTGACTAAAAACTTAATTTTGAAAAAGTAAAATAATTTATTTAATAGTTTAAAAAAATCTAACTTGTTTTTCAATAATATTTTTTCTTCAATGCTAAATCTCACCGAATCACGAATCCAAATTATGTTGTTTATGGAAAGGTGGCTGAGACAATTAAGGCAATGAAAAAGTACTAAGAAATAATAGGTATAAAGAACTGAAAAAGAAAGATAACAGGAACTTACGTGTTAACCGTGTTGGAATTGAAATCTAACCAAATCATTCAATAAGAATTAGTCTATCTCAAGTTTTAGTTTTGTCAAAAACCAACAGTTTTTTTCTTCTTTCCTTTCTCTTTTCTTATTATTATATTAGCTGTTTGTTTGTAAGATTTAATCAACCATGAAATAATATTTTAGTTTTTAAATTTAAACACAATGGTACATTTTAATTTTAAACTTTAAATATATTTAAGACTTAAAAATATATTTAACTCTTTAATTAATAATATACTTATATTACGAATGCAAAATCATACTTTTCTTTTTCAAAATATAATAAATATATACTTTAGTTATATACATACTCCAACGTCTAGATCCATAACTAATATTATATATATAAGAGGTATCTATTTTAACATTTTATATAAATGTTATATTAAATTCCAGAAAATGCACCGTCAGATTATTTTAAACATAATTATGAAAAGAAAAGAAGACGTGAGAAACTAAGCAAAAGTGTGATGAGCATTCCAAATCTACATATAAGAATATTTGAACTAGCAATAGTTTATTGGAGGGGCGTAGGTGTGTTTTAATGTATATGAAGGCATGATCTTCTGTATGACTACAAAAACTTTAGATCTACTCTGCTTCAATATAATAAACGTAAATAAACTCATTTAACTTAACTGTCTTTTTTTTTTTTAAATAAGAGTTTAAGATATTATGATAAGATATACTTATATTACTTTTTCAACATTCTCCTTGTAGAGTTTCAAATAATAACATCCACCGTGATGCATAATGTTTATCTCGATGGATAATTTTCATTTAAACATATAACTACTATCCGATGTTTTAAATAAACTTCCACATTGTCTTCTTTTTCTCAATATATAGTTTAGGTATCTAATCTTAATACTTTCACATCAATATGCTTATGAAATAATTGAATTATTCTAAACTAAAATAATTGGGTTGAAAGTGAAATTCTCACTTTTTAAAAATAAAATAATTTTATATTTGTAAATAAGTTTCTATATCAATTTTAAAATAGATTTTAAATCCCAAATAATTCAAAATCATAGATAACAAATATATATTGAGATATTACACATCACATGATGTGAAAATTACACTCAAGTTTTAATGGATTGCAATTTCTATTCAACATAATAATAAGTAATACTATAAATAAAAAAATATATTTAGTATCTAATCTTTTTATATGAAACTAGCGTAAATGTAGATGTTTTGTATCCACATTTTTTAAATATTCATATTATATTATAGGTTAATAATATATGTAAATTGATTAAGTTATAAGAAAAAACAATAATAACGAAAGTAAGAAATAACTAAATATGAATTATAATAAAGAAATAAAAGAGAAGAAAAATATGATAGTTTTATAGAGAACATTTCAAATTAACAATTATTTCTAAAAAAAATCAATTAATAATTATATGTTTTAAAAAATCGGTTAATAATTATATCATAAAAAGTAAAATGATAATAAAATTTGTTTACACAACAAGAAAGAGATATCATTTTTATATGTAGAGATAGATAAATGCATAGATGAATAAACATTAATTAAAATATAAAATATAGTTTGACACAATGTATAATTTATTTTAATCATATATATTTTACATAATTCAAAAGTGCATACCTAGAAGTGTATAGCATTAAGTAGTACGCTCAACTTAACTAACTATTATATAATATTTATTTGATTTACTACATTATATTTCACGTCCTTTTGTTTTTCAACTCTTAATAAACGCATACCATTTCTTATAAAAAGAAAACCTATGTTAGCCTTTCCAACTATAAATGTCTTTAATTTTAAAAAATATCTTAGATTTGAACAGATACACTAATTTTTAAGTTACGCTGACGTTTGTTGCTGATAGTAAATGACATGCAATTACATTCAAGACATATAGAAACATTATACCTCTACTCTACCCTAAGCATATACTAAATATCACAAATTGGTTTATTTTTTAAAATTATGAATAACTGCACATTTTTTAAATATAGAGATTCCAACAATTTTTTAATTTCAAAAGTTTTGGTAAAAAAGGTATGCTAATTTTAAATCATTTTATATTAAATCCCACTTATAAATTGATATTATGTTGATTTATATTTATCAAAACTCATTTATTTTAGAAAATATGAAATTAAATTTAAAATTTAATATAAATATTTAAATTTCAATTACAAATGTGGCTGCAACAAAATGGTTAGTGTAGAATAACAAACCAAACCAAGAAGGTTTTTAATACGAACGTGTTCCTTTTAATTTCTACTAAATTAAACTTACCAAGCAAATAAAAATAACAAATAAAGAGAGTAAGGTTGAGGGAAATTTGCATAGATAATTTTATACTGGTTTGGATCTTACCAATCTCACATCCAGTCGTTTATGTCAAATCAAGATAAACAGTTCACTACTCACAAAACAATTACAAATTGCAAACACAAAGAAACAATTTGTAAAAATTTAGAAACCACCTCTCTTGTTACCCCAAGAGATGAAAGTCACTCCCCTTATAATCCACAAGGGATGAACACCTTCTCTGATCTTCACAAAGGATGAACACCTCCTTCGAATGTTTCACGAAGGATGATAGGCTTTTAACTTAGCAACAACAACAACACTCAATCACACTTCCTGTGAAAGTTCTCGCTCTATGCCAACACATCAAGTTCTCAAAGCCACAACACAAGGTTCAACAAACCCTATAACCGCACACTACAGATAACATTTTTCAAAATACACTTATTTCGTATTTTGTATTTAATATTTTACAATGAGAGTCTCCGTCTGAAAATTCTTATAATTGCTCATTATAATCAATTATGACTGTCATAATTGATTATTGATAATCGATTATTATAAATTGATAATCAACTTGAGTATAAAATGAGGTTTTCTGATTCAAAATAAATTTTAACTCAACATAAGGCAATACATAGAATCAAATATAAACCACATCCTATACATAAATATACTAAACTATAAAAGTTTTAATATAAAAACAAGTCTTCTAAAAAATCTTCCTGCAATAAGAGCACTTGAGACTTGACTCTGAGATATCATCAAAATTTCTGCTCTTTAGCTTTATGCCAATAATCTCCTCTTTTTGATGATGATAAAAAATATTTTAATTTAAAGTTTTTTGTAACATGTAGTGATCTGTAACTCATACATAACATAAAGAAGAGAGATTATTAGACAAAAGATAAATATAATTAAGCCCTTAAACATATTTCTCCCCATTTTGATCATTATTAAAAAAGGCTCTATGTTTGATATAAAAAAATTTCTCCCCTTAAATATAAGAACTCCCCTTAAATATAAGAACTCCCCTTGAATATAAGTCATAAACAAATAAATAACAATTATCATAATTTTTATTAAAGGGAAACAAAAGACATAATTCAAAACATAGAAAATACAATAAATTTAGAAATCATAATAAATAAATAAAAACAAGATAAAGAAATAATCCTCTTTATTGAGTAACTTAAAGAGAATTAAATTGCATTTGATTCTTTAAGGAAGAAACATAAGTAGTTAAAAAAAATTATCAAAATTTTCTTTTCAAGTTAAAAACTCCCCCTTAATTTGACAAACCACACTTTACCAAGTTTTGGTGCACACCCAAAAACTTCTTCCTTAGTTTTGAAATAACCTGCAAAATAGAAAAAATAATATTTTGGTACCCAAAAATACTTATTTGGGTCCTTTAAAGTTAGAGAAAGATTATTTTATAATTGGAATCCATGCATATATTCCATTTGGAACACCATAATGTTTTATTCTACATTTATTTGATGTATGGCCATTTTTCATGCAATAAAAACAAGTAACATCATTTGGGTTCGTATAATTTCTATTTTTATAATTATAATCATAATAATTTTGATTATAGTTTAGAACATACTTGATTTTATTTTTATAATTATAATCATTATAATTATATTTAGGAACATTTTCAATTTTATTACCATAATCATAATTATAGTAATTATAATTGTATTTAGGAACATTTTTATCAACCTTTTTAACATTTGAATTATTTTTACTTTTAGCATGAGTTGTTTCTTGTAATTTATTCATATTTATGCAAAATATACATTCATCATTACTAAAAAAAATTCATTTTCTAAATAGAAAATTTTATTTTTTAAATCTTTATTTTCTTCAAAAATATTTTCAAAGTTTAATTTTAAATTTTTATTTTCTTCAAAAATATTTTCAAAATTTAATTTTAAATTTTTATTTTCTTCAAAAATATTTTCAAAATTTAATTTTAAATTTTTGAAATCCTTTTTCAATTTCTTATGAGCTTTATCTAACTTTTCAGATTCTACTATTAAAGCAGCATAAGTTTCATGCAATTCATCTTCACTATATTGACTATAATTATCAGAATCGCTAGATGTACTTACTTGGTTTCCAATAATGTCGTCGTCTGCCATCAAACAAATGTTTGCTTCTTCGTCAGATTCGCTCAGATCAAAAATTGTTTCATTGTCATCCTCCCATGCAATGTAGGCCTTCTTTTTGAAGTTTTTCTTTTCTTCACCCTTATTTTGATTTGGGCAGTCAGCTTTTAAATGCCCCCTTTCTCCGCAACCATAGCATCTATAGTTTGAGGAAGATCCTTGATTTTCTATCTTTCCGTATTTGAATCTTCCTTTGTCTTTTGATTTCATGAACCTGTTGAGCCTTTTTATCATGAGTTTCAAAATTTCTTCCTCATCTGAGTCTTCAATTTCTATTTTGTTCTTGCTTCTTTCTACCTCAGATTTTAAGGCTAGAGTCATTTTTTTCTTAGTTTTTGCTTCTTCTTCATCTAGTCTTCCAAGGTCAAGTTTATGCTCTCTCAATTTCCCAAATAATACCGCCATAGTCATTATGTTGAGATTTTGTGACTCAGAAATTGCAGTCACTTTTGGTTGCCACGACCTGTCTAAAGATTTCAATATTTTTATGTTAAGCTCATCATTTTCGAAAGACTTACCTAGTCCTAATGAGATGCTTAACAATGTTGGTGAAGCGTTTCTGAACGTCTGAGATTGTTTCTCCTTGCTTCATCCTGAACATTTCGCATTCTTGGATTAAGGTATTCTTTCTCGCTCTCTTTACGTCATATGTACCTTCGTGGGCCACTCTCAGCACTTCCCACATCTCTTGAGTGGTCTTACAAACAGAGATCCTGTAAAACTCGTCAACGGTTAAAGCAGATGAAATAATGTTTCGAGCTTTCACATCATTTTGAAACCTTTTCTTTTCTGCAGCAATCCACTGAACACGGTGCTTTGGTTCCTGCATACTGTCAGTAGGAATAGACGGACCAAATGCAATAACTTCCCAAATATCACAATCAATAGACTCAATAAATATTTACATTTTTACCTTCCAGAATGCATAATTTTCACTTGTGAATAGAGGTGGTCTATTGATAGAAGCACCCTCTGCAAAAGTTTGATATGATCCTGCCATTTGAATAACTATCAAATCAAGCTCTGATGCCAATTGTCAGAGCGGCTGCAGCGGAATGGTTAACAAACCAAGAGGGTTTTTAATACGAACGTGTGCCTTTTAATTTCTACTCAATTAAACTTACCAAGCAAATAAAAATAACAAATAAAGAGAGTAAGGTTGAGAGAAATTTGCACAAATGATTTTATCCTGGTTCGGATCTTACCAATCCTATATCCAGTCGCTTATCTCAAATCTAGATAAACAATTTCACCACTCACAAAACAATTACAAATTACAATCACAAAGAAGCAATTTGTAAAAGTTTAGAAACCACCTCTCTTGTTACCCCAAGAGATGAAAGTCACTTCCTCTATAACCCACAAGGGATGAACACCTCCTCTGAATCTTCACAAAGGATGAACACCTCCTCCGAATGCTTCACAAAGGATGATAGACTTTTAACTCAGCAACAACAACAACACTCAATCACACTCCCTGTGAACGTTCTCGCTCTATGCCAACACACCAAGTCTCAAAGCCACAACACAAGGGTTCAACAAACCCTATAACACTTATCACCGCATACTGCAGATAAGATTTTTCAAAATACACTTATTTCGTATTTTGTATTTCGTATTTTAGAATGAGAGTCCCAATCTGATTTATAGAGATCTCACTCAAGGATACCTCTAATTAACGTGTGATAATCAATTATCCAATTATGATAATTAATTATGCATTTAATGAATACACAATAGTAAACTATAAAATGAGATTTTCTGATTCAAAATAAATTTTAACGCAACATAAGACAAACAATACATAGAATCAAATATAAACCACTTGAACTATAAAAGCTTTAATATAAAAACAAGTCTTCATGAAGATCTTCCTGCAATAAAAGCACTTGAGACTTGACTTTGAGACATCATCAAAATTTCTCTGCTCTTTAGCTTTATGCTAACAACAAAGTGTTTTTAATATAACTTAAATTTCTTTTCAATCCAATTATTTAGATTTATATTAAACTTGAATTAAAATTTTAAAAATGCTACATTCATATTTACCTGTAATGTTATTAAGCTTCATCAGCACATATGAGAAGTATATTTTTATAATTATATAAATAAAATGATGTAATACTTATAAATTTGTCAACAATAATCTTTATTAAATAATTTATTTTATTTCATTTTTAACTTCATTTTACTTGTATGAAATATTCAAACTTCATATCTTGTCCAACACTTTTCTTTAACTAAAAGTTTGAGTTTGATCTTGTATATAGGCATGATACTATTACTATAACATAGTGTGTTTATACCACTTAATTATTGCAAAAACCTCAATATCTTATTTAACAGATGAATCAGTTTTATTTGGATTGAGGCATTCAAGATCGTAGTTTTTATTACTTGGTCTTGCATATAAGAGTTGATTTTGATTGAAACATATTTTAATAATGTAAATAAACAAGCATTAAATGATGAGTAATGTTGTACAAGAATAGTTTATTTTTTTGTAATGAGGAAGTTAAGCTTAACAAATTTAATTAAATGCATTATTACAGTTCAGTGAGAGAGGTGGGTTGAAGTTTGGAGTTTACCAATAATTTGCATCACTAAACAACAACCAAAAAAACTATATATTGATTCATAATCTGAGGTTGAAAAAGAGTTTTCCCTATGATTGTGATTAATAGCTGAATGACAAGTGTGAGTCATTGCTGAGTCAGATGGTCCATCAATAATGCAACTGTCAACACACATTACCGTGGCTTTTCTATTTACCAAACATTTTGGTGACAGTTTTAGGCCATACGTGAAGGATCATCAATTAGCTCCTGATTAATCCACATTCACATTATTCTTTCATTTTCTCTTTCTTGTATTTTCTGCTTGTGGCTGACATTCTTTTCCCCTCAAATAATGTTTCTCATTATCATGGTCAACAATAATTTTCATTGTTCACGAAGCCACCAAAGAAATTAAGCAGACAAAAGCAGAGGCAGATCTTAAGGTTTGGCTCTCCCTGCGTTACAATTAATGATGTAATTGATATGCCCTACCAACCAACCCAGTTATACTTTGACATAAATTTTGTTGCATGTTTCCACAATCCACGTGGAGCAAATGGGTGGTGTTGCAGCTTCCACATGCCTCTCGGGAATTACTATTTGGTATGATTACATTTATTCAATAATGTTTGATGCAACCAATGAGTGAATGACTAATTAATTTTGATCATATGAACCTGTCCTAGGGCAAGCTAATCACGACAATTTCTAAGCACATAACCTTTTGTTTGTGTTTCAGTATATATACAGATAATGTTCACTAAGGGACACCGGTGTCAATTAAATTAACAATGTATGGCCACCACACTGAACCAACATCAACATGGGATGATTCAGAGTGCCAACTAATTAACATTTAATAGAAATCGTGATTTTATTTTTTTAGAATTTACATCATCATGAGTGTTACATAGAATCACAGTTTTTGGACTTGCTGCTCAATAAACTAGTCGATAATAATGAAACAAATTGTTGAAAGTTGCTGAAAATTCAAAATTTAAGAGCTGAATTAAAATTCAAAGCTTCACAAATCAATCATCTGTTATAAGTCTTCCTTTCAAAAAAGTAGTTGATACATAATAACATAAAAGGTTACTTATGCACGCGATGATTAAAAATTAAAAATTTATTCTTGAAAAAATTAAAATAAATTTGAAAGAAAAAAGGGTAAGTATGATACTTTAATTATACATAAGTGAAAATAAAAATAATTAATATTAGATGTCAAATTTTATAATTTAGTATGTTCACAACATTTAAAAAAAATGGATGAATTTGATTAATATCGAACCGTTCAAGAAGATGACTGACTGCAGATTTTAAATATACAACATTACTATTTCAGCTTTATTTGAATGGATAAATAATAAATTATTCATAAATAAAATATAAATGTTTGCTTTTTATTTCATTAAAGAGTTATATCTCATTAGAGACTCTATTTCTTTTTTATTTTCTTAATTTTATAAAATAATTAAAATATTGTTGCGTAGTAACATTACATATTTGAAAAGGTAACAAAGTGATGATTAAATCTAATCAATCAAATTATTGATTTTGTATTTTATTCTTTTTATTTTTGATTTTTTTCTAAATAGAAGATGCTACTATTGTAAGATTCAATAGTTGAAAAAGAAACCCTGTTGCATAATCAAAAGAGAAATTTATTAATAGGCATGCTACCTTCGAGAAAGAAAAGTTTATATTAACACATATTCAATTGAATGATTGTTTAAGAATATAGAAGTGTTGTTGAATTAATAAGTGTCTAAAGCATATTCAATTGAATGATCGTTAGCATATTTTTTTTTCTATTTAAAATTTAATAATTGTTTAATTTATTTTAATATATTTTAACATATCAAATCAAATTTTATATTATTATTATTATTATTATTTCACTTTTTTATTTTTTATTTTTTATTTTAATTATTTTATTTTTATTTTTTAATATAACTATTATTATAATATAAATCATATTTTGATAATTATTAAAATATAAAATTACATTAAATAATATTTAAATTTTAAATTAAATTAAATTATTATTAAGGTGGTGTAGAGTGGCTTTGGTAAGAAAGAAAAGAAAATAAAAAAATATTTATTAAGGTGTCTTTAATAAGAAAGAGAAGGAAATAAAAATATTTTTATTAAAATTAAAAAATAAATCTTTTGAAAAGGTTGAAGGTGCAGATTGAGATGTCAGAAGATTAAAAATGGAATTTTTGGAGATGGAAGATGATATGTTGGAGGTGTAGGATGAAACACTCAACATTTTTATATGATTCAACAAAGGCATCTTAAATGTGGCCCAATTTGCTGTGGCTCAAGCGTGGTTACTAAGCAGCAGGTGTTTCTTCCTACACCCCATAATTTTCTTGATTACCTCCCGTTCACTTAAAAGTAAATTTTCAGAATGTTTTACATTGTGAGAAACTCATTTCTGAATGAATAAAATGTAGTCTAAGAAATTTTCGAAGTTCAAGAAGTCAGATCTTGGCACCCTTGGAGGGTGGGTTCTTGCACCTTACTTTATAGGAGTATCCGGTTTTATTTCAAGTTAAAACTGAATTGAAGTTCCGGAAATTTAAGTGAATGGTACACGAAAGATAAAACAGTATAAAAATATCTCTCTTGAAATAAAACAAGTCATATGCAACTGCAACAAAACTGAAAAGATAACCAGAAGTGCATTTAGGAATCGCGTGCTTTATATTAAGGAAATTGTTTAAGGGTTCAAAGGTCAGAGGGAAAGAGAAAAACGGAATATCCCCTTCATCTGTTCGCTACTACGTTTATTCCATCAGGAAAAACACTCTTTCGACAAAAAGACAGACGTCAAATCATACATTTGGTGGTGGCCAAATTTTCTCAAATAGATCTTCCACCCGCTTTGCTTGATCAGCATGGCCATCCAGTCCAGCAGCCAAAAGCTGCACAGCTGCAGGCCCCATGGCATTTACCATGCTATCATGGTCCCATTGAACAAGCTGAATATAAAAGAATGAAAAATTATTAGTAAAGCTGTCCGATTAATTAGCAAATATGACAAACTTCAGAACAAAAATGAGATTTTATTTAAACTATCCGGCTGATGATTGAGGTGAGAAAGGAAACTGGAAATAGCGTTATTGTGGATGGCAGTACGCTCACATTTCGTATTACATTGGCACTGATAGAAATCAAACTTTCAAGCCAATAAAGTGACCGAAGTTAGGGTCGGTTGATTTCGATTTTCCTGAGCCTCTTGATGGGAGACATAACACCTTGTTGAAATAACAACATTAGAGAACAGACAACATGCAGTTTGAAGTTGCTCTTCGTGTAATTGGTTTTTTATTTTCCATTTGAGTAAAAGGAGCAATGGGCATGCCACCATGTTTTTGAAATTATGAGGTGGGCGGACATATATCGACGCCAACTTAATTTTGCAGTTTCAACTAAATTTCTACTTTGTAAAGGTGAAAAGCAAATGAAATCAGAAGCTGAAACCATACCTCTTCCTCACGAAATTGGTACGTTGCAGCAGACTGAGGGGATAACCTCCTAACAAAAGAGTACTTCTCATCAGGAGAAGCAACAGACTCTTTGAGAGATTGCAATACCTTTAATGGAGCGATGATATAGTCAACCCTAGACAAGGAGGAAAAAGAAAATAAATTGATAGTATATCATACAAATAAAACTTCGATCAGGTATTAAATTGGATCTGACTGAAAGGAAGTCTTCGAATACCCCAGAAGACTAAATAGATCCTGTTTGTTGCGAACAGCGGCTGCCATCAACTTTGACTTATGTCGATATTTGTGAATATAATTGTAAGCTTTTGTCACCTGAAACAATAATAATGATTTCAAGCAAAGGTTTTGTTGGTGATCATCATAACTATTTTTAGTAAAGATTTGATTCTTGCAATAGCCAAGCTGTTTTCCACAAATCATATACCAGTATTACTGACTTAAACTGTGAAAAAATAAATTACCTCTATATCTACATTTTCACCAGGAGTTTTATAAGTTAATTTTTATTTGATCAAAAGCTCTAAGTTAGTATTCACAAAAATAAACAAATTTCAATTCTAAGAATAGAGCAATAGGCAATTAACAAAAGAGTATTATTGAAGAACATACTAATGCCAACCCTGGATCCTCTCCTCTTAGCTGGGCAGATTCTATCTCTGCGTCACCAGAATGATTACGTGCCCAATCCTGAAAAATTACGAAGTTTAAAAAGAATACCCTAAAACTTAACCTGTTAAACACTCTTATGACACAAATAACGAAAGAAATTACCCTTATACGACCAACAAAAATTTGAATAACAGATGCACCAGCTTGAGCTGCAGCAGCGGCTTGAGCAAAACTGCCGAAATAGAACCATCCATAGAAGGATTAAAAAAAAATAAAAATAAAAAAATAAATCAACGGAATAACTCATAACACTAGATGCAAGGTTACACAAACTTAGATCTTTGAATTCTAATAACAAACTGGGAAATTTTTTCACATCAGTAGTCATTATCCAAACATGTAATTTTCATTAAAGGAAATAATTCCTTTTTCCTTTCGACGTAACAATACGCATAACATTTCACAAAATTTCTAGTAAGAGAGCATGATTCCATGCTTCATAGCATTAGCCATACGATATTCAAATTGGTGGTCCAGAGTCAAAAAAGTGTAACGATTGTACTTCTAACAAACAATGACTTCAATTGACCATGTTTTTAAGGATAGTTTTGCCACACTCACATAAAATGTTAAAAGATAACGGTCAAGAAAAAAAATCATAAACAGACTTGCTAATATTTTAAGCAACTTAAATTTAACATCAAGAAATCGTAGTAATAAAGCTTCAGTATTATTTTTTCCAATACATAAAATATCTGTGTTCAGGGGAAAGATGGCTTTTATTTTTCTATTTATGGGAATATGACCAGAACTTTGCATTAATTTATATATTCTATAAGTTCTGTTACACGGATAGTGTTTCATTTATTGTGAGATGATTGAGATGTCCACATACACCTAGATTCGAAGCTAATATGCGCAACATCAACCTACTGCATACTAGCAAATTTATCATTGCTACGGAATAAAGATATATAAGATAAGAGATTCTGCTGAAAAGAAACATCAGTTCATTCAAGCTCAGATGAAACCATTTTGAGATTAATAAAAGCAACAGTGAAACTATGCCCTTGAGAATAGTGAGCATGCATATCAGTTGAATAAAACTCGTTATGGATATAGCTTACCAAGATTGCTGAATTTTTTTCTCTTATAATAAAATATACCATCGTAAGATTCATGAGGTTTAGAGATAACATTGCAATGTATTAAGAGCATTCAAAACAGAAAAATTGGTGTACTACACATAATAAAAAAGATCCAAGCCTTTTAAGCAGTATACTAATATGGCTTCGCACTTATACTACCTCGAGAGCATTTTAAAAATATTTAACAAAACTACCTATAGACAAAGGTCAAATGTGTTTGTATGCCTTCAGATTCCAGCAACCTTGCAGCCTCTATTCCCTAAATAAAAGTAAGCGCTTCAGTACATGAATCAAGCATCAGTATATCTGGATTCAGCTAGCACTACAATTCTATTTTTCAGATTACTCACTTGCCAAGTTGAAGGAATTTTAAACAACAGACGTTCAGGAGGTACATTGCTATCATTGTACAACTTTAACAAGTCATGCACCTGTAAAATTTGATAACAGTAGCATTAGATTTCACCAACTCACAACACATATGTATTTTGTCATTGTACTGTACAGAGCGACAAGGACTCACAAAACGTGAAGCTTGTTTCTAAACGGTCAAGCAGTCACTCACAGCTTAGAATTTACAGAGAGAAAAAGCGAAAAGGAAAAGAGAGTCAGAGAGAAACACCTATCTCCTCAGTTTGGGCATTGCCTATATGAGAATGATGTGCAATCAACTAAAACAATTGGTTTCCTACATCTGGAGCCAAAATCGAAACTGTAGCTCTTACTCATGACTAGTATAGATAACTTAATAAGAACTATATAATCCTGAGAAATTACAAGACCTGTGATTGGAACCTGAGAAAGAAGCGATGGAACTACAAGTGTATAATTCAACAAGGCAGTAGAATTTGAACATAATAAGTTGTCATGAAACATGTCAAATACCTTCCTGATAATGGCGTGCGTGTCATAAGCAAGCCGCGCATCCACCTCTGTGGAAACACGGCCAGGGACAAGCTTTGCCAAGTCACTACCCACATTCGCGAAAGCCTACAGTTTCAGGAACAAATTCGCAAAACAACAACAGATAGATTAGACTCAAATGAGCATCACAAGTTATCAATAAATCAAAATTAAAATGAAAAACAGAAACAAATACCTTGTTGACAAAACAAGACACTCGTGCATTAGGATTTTCAATTCCATAACACTCAGAATCAGCCAAAGCCATTTCCACAGCATTCTATAATAATAATAAAAAAACGCGTAACTCGTTAAGTCAGACTCGGACCGAAATGCACTAGTTAGGTTTTCCAAAGATTGAAATGCACATGTTACCCTAAAAATGGTATCTGGAAGGCCACATATTCCCAAGAGAAGCGATGAACTGACAGTAGCAGCAGTTGGAGGAAATCTGCAGCAGCGTATTCTCTCTTTGATTAACAATCAGATCAGAACTCATTCAAATTCCATACGAATGAAATAAAAAGAATAAAACAACATTACTTCTCGAAATCATCGAAAACGACGGTGTCGGGGACGATCTCGCTGAAGGCGGACACAGCATCGAGTTCAGTGGTGGAAGCTGAAACAGAAATTGCGAAATGAGAGAAAAAGGAAAGCTCGAAATGAAGGAACGAATATGAATATATATATTATATAATGTGATGAAATTATGAGTTACCGATATTGATAGAGGAAGCAGAAGCGAGAGTTTGAGGGTAGGACCTGCGGGAATTGCAATGGATAGTTTTTGGGGAAAGCGTGGAACGAATCGAGAAGTAAGAAGTCGATCTTCTTGTTGTCGAGTGAATGGAAGCTGCAGAAGAGAGCGTCGTCGAGGACGGAGTTTGCAAAGTGAGTGACATTTTGAGATGAGATTAAGACGGTAAGCTCCGTTACCACTTCTGAATTAATAACTGACAGTAATAGGCCAGATCCACATCCAAACACATTCACCTCTCTAATTTTGGACACCAATCGTGTCAGATTTATATTTTTTTTTCTCTGCTACCTATCTTTGTAACAGTTTTTAAGCAATACCTCCCATTTTAAGCAATTCCTCCAATCACTTCTATTTAGTTTAATGAAATTACAAGTTAACTTTAATTAAACCCATGTTTAATTTTGTTTTGTATTATTTTTCAACTAATTTCCTAATTGCAAAATATAATTGTTCAGATAATTATCTCGCACAATTTTCCTTTATTTTTCAAACACTCTCACGTTATTAAATGTTTAACAGAATAAGACAGTGCAACGTAATTGTCGTTATATTATATTATCTTTCATTTCTTATTTCTGTTTCTATTTCTTTATGTATTTCAAATAGATACCAATTTAAACTCGAGCTTTTTCTTAATTTTTTTATTTAAACTCAAATTAGATTATATAGATATATATTATATTTCAATACATTCAAATAAATCTACCTTTATTTACTAACAAGCCAGTAATTTAAATAATATTAACTTCAAGGATAGTCTTCCAATTTAAAGAAATGAATAGAAAAGATATGGTTAAAATAACCTTATTTTTAAATTACTAAATTAATCTTATAGCAAAATTTACCATTTTCTCTTGGTATAAAAGAATGACTCCAAAGTGTACCAAGAATAATTAGCAAATATTAAACTTTACAAAAAATCATAATTAATTTAAAAAAAATTTCTGTATTAAAAAAATAAATAATATTTTAATATATGAAATTATTAATTATAAATAAAAATAGAAAAAATCTGTCAAAAAAATTATTATTAATTATAAAAAAAAAGAGTATTTTTCTTTGAAAAGTCGGTTATATAAATTTATATTATTTTAATTATATTTTAAGAAATGTCTTTAGAGTATTTATTAGTATTTTTCTAAAAGAATACGACATTCGGTGAAAGATGTAACCTTCCAGCCTTAAAAGAATGCAATTGTTATCTAATATAATGTATTTTTTTTGTAAAGTACATTTTATGTCATATAATAAATAAATAAAATATATAAGATAACTTTTTTATTTTATATAACATTTAAAATAACTATAAAGTTATAAATATAATAGCTTAGTCGAATGCAAAAATAAATGTCTCCTACATTAGTGTTGAAAAATGTAATATACTAATGATTCTCTAAACATTTATGATGGTTTTTTTTAGGTTTAATGTCTCAGTAGGTCTTGTTTTCACCCAGAATTTCAAATAAGTCCCTTTCTTTTTCGGCATCTCAATTGAGTCCTTATTTTTGTAAAATTGAATCAAATAGGACCTTTTCGTCAAATTGAATTGACGCCGTTAAGAAGAATATGCTTTATTTTTGGGTGAAAATAATGACGGCGTCATTTCAATTTGACGGAAAGGTCCTATTTGATTCAATTTTACAAAAATAAGGACTTAATTGAGATGCCGAAAAAAAAAAGGACCTATTTGAAATTCTGGGTGAAAATAGGGACTTATTGAGACATTAAACTTTTTTTTATTTGAAAGAATTCAAACCTTAGTTGAATTTAAAACTTGTATGTTAGTCGTTTGAGTTTAAGTGTTTTCGTGTTAAAAATAAACATGTTCAAGGTTTGACTTGGTCTCTTTGGTCTTTCCTTGTCATGAAAAAAGCGGTGTAAACTTTATCAATTGTTATAGTTAGTCTCGAGCGACAGTTTTTTAAAGTTTTCAAGTCCGTAGAACTTTAACACGTTGCTTCCTATTTTAAAAAAAATAACTTAAATACAAATATTATGGTATCTATAATGCATAAGTGCTAATAATTATTAATTAATTTTATTTAAAATTTTATTAAAAAAATAATGAAAATAATATTATTAGTAAAATAAATATTAATTATTAAAAAAATTATTATTTGAATTTAGATATTTTTATTTTTTTAGTTAAAATATGAAATTGAGGTTGTCTTTAAAAAAATCAATTTTTTAAAATTTATATTTATGTGAAACTATTTTTTTAAGACTAAATTGGTTTGTATTGTACTTTCAAATTAATTGTTTTTATCTAAGTTTATATTTTAAATATGTATTTTCAAATAAGTTTATTTAAAATTTTGAAAAAGTAAAATATAAAAATATTTGTTGGTGTTCATGTTTACTATTAATATTTTTCATAGATACGGGAGAGGTAATCGTAGGAGTAATGAGGTAAATAATTTTAAACAAAATGGATAATCATTTGATTTTACTCGTATTCGACTTAATCTATTGTCATATTTATATATAAGTAAGAACAAACCTTAAACTAGTTTTGAAGCATTGAGTTTGGTTAAAATTTTACTACTTTAATAAGATATCCGAGTCATTTCTAATATAGTATCAAAACCATTGAAAGTTTATCTAAGTGAGATTAGTTTAAACTATCCTACCATAAGCTATTGAACCCCTTCAATTCTTATGTTCGATGTTCTTAACATGATAGGATGTGTTGGAGATCCCACATCAACTAGAAAAAAGTCAAATAATTATATATAAGTATATGGAAACTTTGCATTACTAAGCTAGTTTTATGTATGAGTTAGTCTTAAATTTCAATACTTTAATAGATCACACTAGTTATTTAAACTTAGCAGCGTACTTAGTCACAAACAAGCTTCCTTACACTAGCTGAAAGAAATCAATTGTCTTCAGACATCCAACACTATTAGAGACATACTTTTCCAAAAATATACCCTTAAAATTCTCTTTAAGTGATGATTTCTCTTCTATCTTCCATCATGTGTTTCATCTCAAACCAATAAAATTTGGTTTCCTCTATAAAAATATAGATGTCAAATGATTGTTTTTTTTTTGTCTTTAGATATTGTATAAGTTCAAACATTCATTCTATATTGATAAGGTTTATTTTTACCTATTTTAGTGTGTTTGTTTTATGAATAAAATAAACTTTTCCATTATCTTGTTTAATCCTCAAGTTTGTCTTGGTTTTGTTATTTGTTAGGTTTCAGTTACTTTATGTTTGTTTTACCTCTAATATATCCTTTTAAGTGGGTTAAATAAGTGAATAGGAAGCATTTGTGGTGGAGGAAAACAAGATAAAACTCAAAGAAGCATGATATTGAGCACCACAAAAGTAGCAATAAGCGTCACTAGGTCTTGTAGAGCTAGCGTTGAGTAGTGCTAAATTGGCGTTGAGCGGCAACTTTACAAAGAGCTACTGTTTTGCATTTTATTCAATGGTGTTGAGCGGTGACATCGCTAACATGCCAAAATGAGTTATTTATTCGTGTATGCCGCGAGGTTTTGGGTCATTCTCTTCCTCCCACAATTTCTCTTCACCTAAAGCGACTAAGAGAGGTCCTTGAAGGTTGTTTGGAGTGCTAGGAAGCTCTCCAACTCCTTCTTGCGTCTTCAACCATCATCCATGGTGTTATTCCCCTTTACTGTCTGATGAGGGAGAAGATTTACAAATTTGAGGTGTTGATGTAAATGGGAGGTACGATTGCAGTATGAAGAAATTACTATTAATCTTGGGAAAAGGGCGTGCATTTCTCCTTAGTTTCAATTTCTTTCTTATCTCTTCTATTTGTAAACCTTATGTTATCCACCATGGAGAGCTAACATTTTTTGTTGAAATTGGATGTAATAAACTAAATCTTGTGTATTTTGCAATGTTAATACATAAGTTTTTTCATTTCAATATTAGTATTTAATTTTTTATGCTTAATGCTTGTTGTGACTTGATCACTCATGACTTGATTGTTGGTTCTTGAAGTGTTGAAAAATGTCTTTTGAATCTATAATTGAAATTGAATACCTAATGAATCTTATATAAACAGATAGAACATAATTCATTATTAATTTTAAGACTCTTGAACTTAATGCATGATTTTACTTGTTGAGGATTCAAGAAATTAGAATTTGATGAGTTATCATAGGCTAAAAGTCACTAGGGATAAGATTTCAGTATATTGGTGAATTGATTTTGACTTGAATATGAAATTGAGATGCTTATGAATGCATGATAATGAAGTGAATGAAATATAGTATTGACAATTGTATATACTTTATG
The DNA here is from genome assembly GCF_029865625.1 of Vigna umbellata. Lineage (NCBI taxonomy): Eukaryota > Viridiplantae > Streptophyta > Magnoliopsida > Fabales > Fabaceae > Vigna > Vigna umbellata. The sequence continues at coordinate 94,300,232 of NC_142165.1, read as the reverse complement.
TTAAATTTTTGTTGCACACCAACTGTTTGTTAAAATACCAAAAAGAGTTTCTTAGTGTTTTTGTGAACTTTATTGTCTAATTAAGTTGTGAATTGTTAGAGTTGTCATGTGTTGCACAAGTCTCTATGAAAAGAACCACATTTACTTTTTATGTGCGATTTGTGCACTTACCACTTTCCATTAACATATATCTCAAACCTTAATCATGATTTACTTTTCAATTGAACATATGACTATATATGTCTCATGAACTTCCCAAACTAAAAGAAGAATGTTTGACATAATTTGGGTTGTCTTTGTTGTCATCCTAACAATATCCAAGTGATGCAAACTAGTTTGATATTGTTATGTAGCATTGTGATCTTTAATCATTATCTTTATGATTCTCACTATGAGAGACATATTAGTTGCAAAAAGATTTAGAATAAACACTTTATGTATACAATGAAGAATCTTGATCAATAATTTTGAGGAGCCAAAATAATACACTCAAAATTTATATATTCAATCATTATCATTAATAAAATAAAAATAAATAATTGAGTCATTAACATCATACTTCAGAATAGTTGAAGAAATTGATTGTGTTGTTTTCATCTTCACATGTAGTTTTCTTTTATCACCTTTTTAAATGAATCTATTCTTTCATTTTTCATAAGTATACGTATTTTAGAAAAAACAAACTAAAATATAAAATATCAAAATCTAATTAATTATTGAATGATGTAATTATTAAAAGAAAAATGTATAATAATCAAGGCATATATGAAGAAATGAAAAAATACATAATAATTAGTTTTTTCTTTTATATTCATAAAAATTACTGTACAAAATACTCATGTGATAAAAAAATATGAAACTAATATTTTAGTGAGGAAAGAGATATCCTATTTTCTACGGAAGAAAACATGTAAGAAATGAGAAAAAAAAATGAGTTTGTGTTTAATTTCTATTTTTTTTCTTCATAAAAAAGAACATATGATAGAGTAAAAAATAAGATAAATAAATCAAAAGTGAAAGAAAGTAAAAAAGAATCTTAATAAGTTTTTTATTATTTCTCATATTTAATTTTAAATTTTACTATTTATTAGCATTAAATAATGTATTTCATAAAAAAGGTTAAAAATCTATTTAATTTAATTTCCATAAACCCTCGTTATATGTTAATGAAAACACGTGTTATGTGGGTTTTTTTTATGATAACAAAAAATAATGAATTAAAAATTATAAAAATAAATATAAAGAAGTTTTACAATTTTATTGTGGATAGTTTTTATTTATTTTACAAATGATTTTTTTATTTAATTTAAAAATACGGTTAAATTTAAAAAAAAAAATAGTTATTTGAAATATGAAAACGAAAAACAAATGTAAACACACAAAAAAAAAATCTCCTTTATATAATAGTATAAAAATATAGATACAGAATTTTAAAAATTTAAAATAACCATGACATCTTCGCGCTTTCGTTATGTCACACCTAAACACATACCAAAAAAAAAAAAAATCATTAAAATATCATATTGAAAAATTCCAAATTAACTCCTTCATTTAAGATAAACAAACATCTACACATAAATAAAATATAACAAACTCATTTACCTCATATCTACCTAAAGTATGACCTAGCTTATATCATAACTTAACCTCCCACACTAATTTAACTATATACATGAAAGACTATCATATTGACAGATAAAATGTCCACTTTTTTTTCTATAAAAGCTCACTTTTTTTAATAATTCTTTTTAGGAATATTTCCTATTTTTTTTTTAGTTTTCTAAGAAGTTGAAACATTATTTTCTATTTTTAATAAATCTTAATTTTTTAATTTTTATTTATATTTTGTAAAAAATAGTTTATGAAAGAAGGAAAATCTAACTTGTTTTATTTGCAAAGATAAAAGTTTGGACAATGGTAATTTGACAAAACAAAAAAATTTACTTTCATTTGTTACTATCATTCACTGTCTTTTTCTTTAGAAATATAAAAAATCACTTTTGTTAGGACCGTTTCACTTTTGTAAAGGGTTCTCAAATGATAGTAAGTGATGTGAAATAACCTTCTTCTTTTTTCTAAAAGTTGTAACCTTTTTTCTAAAAGTTGTAATGTTGTATCAACCACTTACTTCTTTTTAGGTATAGAAATGTGACGTTTAATTAAATTTAGAGTTATATAAAATTTTGAAATATTTGTCTGTGTAAAAGGTAATAAATAATTTCTTTAATTATAAAAACTGTAAATAGTTTTAGAAATACTTATGATTACTCAAACATATTTTAATAGTTAATGAGCCGTTATTACTAGGTACTTAACCCATTTTTTACACTTCAATAACAAATTTTATGAATATTATATCGATTATTTAATTGTTTAGACAATTTTTTATACATTATTATTGGGATAGTAAACGTAGGAAGAATTTTGTTACAAATTAAAAATAAATTATTTATAAGTTAATTTATAGTAATTTTTCTAAAATCTGATTTTTAACTTTTATATGAATTAAATTTATGAAATATTTTATTTTACTTTTCTTACCTTTTCTTCTTCCACGAAAAAAATGTGCTTAGACATGGCGCTTAATTTAGTGTGTTATGGTAAAGTTGAAGTTTATTCATTAAATAAATGCAAATGTATGTGCATTAGAATACGATGTTTCACTAGCATCGTCCTTATCGTAAATTAAATGTATGTACTTTTTTTTTCCTCCATCAATTGTTTCTCTATACATAATAGATAGTCAATTTCCTAACTGCTTCCGTCGTGTCTTGTTTTCCGTTGCTTTCTTTTCTTTCTAACGTCCTAATCATCCTACATTTACTTTCCATAGAAATTATAAAGCAGATGCAAATAAGTATGGTTAAATATTATACTTTCATAAAAATAAAAATAAAAAACATACATAAAATAGTTCCATCATTGATTCCGTAATGCACTATGCACATAGGATAAACAACATATTTATGCAGAAAGAAAAAAGATTATAAAGAGTGAAATACGTGATAAAAGGGTTTATGTGTGATAAAATGAAAATAAAAAAAAAATGCTTAAATTATTATTGAAATTAAATGTATAAATAATATTACTGTTCATATCATTTTGCTTGCCAAGAAGCAGTTCATAATACAGGAATGACTACTGATCCAGCTTTAGCAAAATGCTAAATAAATGACGGAAGCTGCTGATATCTGAGAAGATTAAAAAAGTGATACTGTATAGCAATAATAACCACAAATCCGCAGGGATCCACTAGCTTCCATTCGTAATAACTTAATAAACATGAAAGCGGAGGAAGAAATAATCAATTCTAGAAAATCTATATAATTGGTGTATAAAATAAAATGAGGCTTTGGCCTTTACATCTTCCCATGCTTTCTTTCTTGTCTTTTCCAGTTCACCAAGAGTTGGAGAAATTTCATGACCTGCACGTATTATACCAATAATCTTAGTTCTGACAAAAGAACACTCAGACAAAATAATTGCACAGCCCAGATTGCCGAGATTTGTACCTCATTGGGGTCTCGAAGAGAGTAGAAGGCATTGCTTTCTTTCCTCACCGACGAAACCAAAATCCCATAACCTCTATTGCTCTCTCGCAGCACCTATATATTTACCATATGCACATTCCACTCATTAAAATTTGTAGCATAATAATATGTCCGATTGAAGAAAATACCGAAAATTTTTAATTCAATACCTTGAATGCATCTTCATCAGTTTTATCATCTCCAATGTAGATGGGAAGCACACCATCACTATCATTAAATCCTGCAAAACACCATTTTGAGCTTGGTTTGTATTCAATAAATAATCAAAGGCAGAAGAGAGGTTCTTACCTAGAGATTCAAGCAAAAACTCAACAGCTTTTCCTTTATTCCAGTCAATCACAGGACGAACTTCTAAAACCTACCGCACCAAAGAAGGTTTATATTGCAGGAAAGTGAATATGAACAGACATGAATAGCTAGTTACTAAAATTTTAAATCACCAGTTACAGTCATAAATGTTTAAAAATTGTCCAAAAGAATAAAGTTTCCATTTTCCAATTAAGAATGGCTAATATTACAATACCTTCCGTCCATGAGCTGAACATAAACGAGGGTAATTTTGCAAGACATCATGGACACGTTGTCCAACTATTGTCCAATTCTGTGGTCCATTTAAAAAGTAAAAAAGAATTAGATAATGGAATGATCAGGATGGGAAAAAGATATCAACTCCTCATGGTTGGTGCAACTATGCTTACATTCTCCTCTACATTACGGTAATGTACAGAAACGCAAAATTTGTGATTTTCAACTTTTACGCCTTCTATATCTTTAGTAATCTCGACGAGGGTTCTAAAAACCTGCATGAAATCACCCCATCATTAGTTTTGCAATTTATGAAAAAGCTAATGATTCTCGCTAAATATTCGAAAGAGAACTCGCACCTCATCAACCATAGGCAGGAATTCTCTCGCAGGTTGAAAGAGAGTTGTTTCCTTTCCCTAGACACATTCAAATACAGAGACACGGTGAACTTCAGAATTCTTTGACATATATTCAATGTATATAAAACGGTGAAACAATCCGTGATTGCTTCACTACTGTTACACACCTCATGGTCTGTAGACTTTACACAATTAGGGTGGTTTTTGGACAAAGTCTCACTGACAGGGCCAATAATGTCCATCCCATGACTACCAGCGTAGTACAGTTCTGTTAGTTTAACAAGATCAAAAACCTGAAAATTAAAGTAACACGCTTTTATGACAGTAAATTTGATAAAGAAAAGTATGAACACTGAACTGAACAAATAATAAAACAATAATCACCCTGGATACCTTGTCACGGCTTCTTCCACTGATGATTGCTGTGGGGAAATATGTTGCCACACTTCTCACAGTTGTTCGCATCTAAGCATAATTTTGAGAAGAAAAAGAGAGAACTTACATTAAAAACTAACGAAGAATTGACTTAATTGTACCTTATATATGATATATGATATATATATATATATATATATATATATATATATATATATATATATATACACACACACATATATATATATATATATATATATATATATATATATATTTATATGATGGCAATCCAGTATCTACTACTTACAGATTCGGACATAAAGGCACAATCCGGATCGTCTACAATCGGTGAAAGTGTGCCGTCATAGTCTAGAAACATAGCAATCTTCTTATTCTGAGCAAGGTCAATGATTTTCTCAAAAGAGTCTAGTGCTGAAGGATATTCAAGCTGGTAAAAGAAACTAAATCAAAGACAGTCTAGAAAGGAAAAAAAAAACTTTAAGTGAGATGGATCAATGCATGGTTTCCGAATACGGTCTACGACTGTGATGTTGATAGCAACATCAAGGTTTTTTTGGTGTCTGCAATGATAACGCAATCGCAATTATGACTATATCAACTGTATAGTGCACAATTTTACATAATATCAAGGAACATGAAGAAACCACGATTGTAATCCCCAATAAATCAACCAAAGAACTAGATGACGAAATCATGACTACGTAGCAACTTTACCATCCATGTACAATAATCTTCAATCTCAAAGTCAATTGAAGCAATCTGAAAACTGGACCCTTTAAGTAGCTTCTTCCTTGGAGGGGAAGAAGCCTTCATGGCATCCAACCAACCATTGGACCTCACATCATCGACACTCCCTGTACTTTTCCTTGAATTGCTTCTTGAGTACTTCCCCGGAGAGACTGGTGAATCTTGCTGGGAATAAGCTAGCAGACTAGAATGCATTCCAAGCCTTGACTTATTGACGGGAACAGGGTCAGTGAGAACAGGAGAAACATGAGAGGACTTCAAATCCATTGAACCAAGCTATACTATTTGAGGGGCACCAACGTATCAAAGAAAGCTATAAATGATTGAGTTTGATATTATGAGCGGGTGACTTTGTCACAAACAGGGTTGATTTTATGTGCTTCCTATTCGACTTTTTTATCTTCGCTCAACCAACTCTTTTGTCTATGAAAAACCACCGCTTTAATGTTCTCTTGTCACTGCAACTGTGTGAGCAGTCCATCAAGCACGGGTTTCCCTGAAAGTTTGATTAATTGGGAGAATAATAACCATAGTTACAGAGCAACCAAACGGGGTTTTGTCATTAAATGTAAGGGAAAATAACAATGTTAGGAAGATGAAACAAAAGAAAACTGACTATAACAAAATACCTTCTCATATATCGCATTGCATTTGTGATGATATTGATATGTGGGTCTTCTGAATAGAGGGTGATTGTTATAAAATCTGCAACCGAGGAAAGCATAAGCTATATATTGGCTATAGATTATCAATGAATACAAAATTTACATCTATATGTAATTTGTTTCTATGGTGGTGTGTTCACATGATAAAGGCCTATTAGTGTAAGAGTAATAGACGTTTAATTGATTAAACAGGAATGTACAATGAAAAGTAGGAATTGCTGAACATGATATGAAATACGAATATAAAAAACGAAACACGTCGAGGAAACACTAGAAAACATTGTTGTCAAAAAAAGCAAACAATGAAAATGATGTCCCATAAGTTTGGTCGATAATAATTCAGTGACCAGGGGAACTTCCAGTTCTTCTGAGTGTTGGTGCAATTGGCATGACAATGGAAGCTTGCAAAGTTACAATTACCTTAAGAGGAGCACCTGATTCTACTGTTTTTCAAATAATCAACATTCACATGGAACATTCTACTAAAACAGACTAAGATTTCTAGCCTCTAACTTTTACTCCCAAAAGGTTTTCTTTCGAAACAAATAACATAAAAAGAAGGGAAAAAATCTTATTTCATTACCAAACTACACGTCAACAATTTATTTTATTTCTATACCCGTTTTACCTTTCACCGTGGAAGAACATTAATACTTGTCAAATGATGTCTATAACAGATTCAAAAGTATATAAACCCTCCCAAGTATGAAAGTCAAAAATACTTTCACAAGACAATAACTTCAAATCCATAGAGAAAAACTCAATGTATAATAGATACTTTTGTGAAGTTCAAAATTACTTGGCAATTTCTTGGGTAGAATAAATAAATATATAAACAGAGTTCTAAACAAGCATAGATCTAATGATGCGCACAGAAGATAAGGCAGATTATCAATACATTATACTATACGTTTATCATGTCACTATGTCAGTTATTCGAACTTATCTACAAATGACACATGACCTTCTTTAACATTATTATAATCATTATGCATATGCATCGTCCCTTATGTTCAAATGCACTACGAGCATATCCGATAGTAATTCCTGGGAAGTTTTTCAATTTAAGAATCAATTTTACTCAAGATCATAAGTGGATGGGGTTGACATGCTTCTAATCGAAAGAACAGGTAAATGGTTTCCAAAAATAAAATTGCATTTTGTTAAGTACTCATGAGGTGTGTTTTAAGAATTTAGATGATTACACCGGTAAGTGGAAAACTGCTGAAATTTTATATCTAATATTATAAGACAGGAGTCACTAAACAAGTTAAGAGCACAAATTTCGGTAGACCATCGGAAATGCTCTAACGAAGAAATCATTATTGTTGTAATTGTTTATAGCAACATTTGGGAAAGAGATGACATAAAATATTAACACTTGATACAGAGTTGTGTAGCGTAGTGCATTGTATGAGTCATGTGTACGTGCAGTTATATCTGTGGTATGCATTTGAAACTTGAAACTTCGGTGATGGACCTACCCGAGCTAAAAATGGAGAAAAAAAGTAGCTGTCAGCCTGTCACTTGTAGCTGTAGATCCAACGCACGACCTTCACATTCCAATATATATAAATTATAAAAAAAAACTATATTCATATGATCATAACAAATTTCCCTTCATTGACTAGACACTTCAACAGCCAACGTGAATAAAAGTTAAGGACATAACCATACTCCAATAACTCTCCCACCACAAAAAGACAACAAAAGCATGGTAAAAAAAATTAAGAGAGAGAGAGAGAGAAATTGTAGAAAATCTATTCAGCCTCCGTCAATATTGCCTGTTTTATAGGGCACATATCAAATTTGCTTTTTAGAATATGCAATTGTTACTATATAATTGGCAGCCATCAGACCTAGGTTAAGGTCAATGTTGAAAAAGTATTGTGGATGACAAAAAACCATTACCCTGTGAAAAACTTTAACCTAAATCGGGCAGGTGGGCTAGGCAAAATATTATAGTACTTTTATTTTAGTAAACCATATGCATGCTTCCGAAAATTGAACATTTTCTGTAACCATAAGAAACGATTAGAGAAGCATATTATTTTTTAGAGGCAAATGGTAGATGAGAAACACTCCGCTCTTGACACATGAGCAGTCAAATCATTGCTCAATTACCATGCACTATTCGGGGTATCGGTATGGTTAAAAGCTTTAAACATTTTCAATCAAATATAAAATGTAAGTCCGTATGTATGTATGGTGTGAAATGTCGTAAATGACCGAGATATTGAAAAAAAAAAATGAAAAACCAATTAATGGCCTACAGGAGCAGGAGAAAACAAATCGAAAAAACGACTACCCTTACGGCTAAATTTTTTTCATGTCCCTTTGGCCCAAAAGCATCACCTTTTGATTACACCCGTGCCATTTTGCACATACAAGGCAAATGCAAAACAAAACGGCTTCAGAAGGGAAAAAAGAAAAAAAAGACGACACTTTGATCAATGATTCATTGCCACAGGGCCATTACTGGGACACATGAGGTGAAATTGGTTTCGTTCTTGATTTTGGAACACGTATCACACAATGACATAAAAAAATTGGGATCATCTCACGATAGGCAGAGAGAGAGGGGATCGAGAAGGTACCTGATTTATCAGTTACCGCTCTTCCCAGCGGCGCAGAAATCGCGTTAAGGGGCCTGAAACAAATCTAAATCAATTGAACAAAATAAGAAGAAGGGGAAGGAGAAGAGATTTAAGAGATCACGAGGGTAGAAAAAAGGGAATGAAAAATCACCTTGAATGAAACTAGAAAACAAAGAAAAGGAGAAATGGGAGAGAGAGGACGAAGGAGAAGAAAGAAGGTGGATTTAGCTATTTATATGTTTGAGGCTATAAGGAGACTTGCCTATCAAGTTAGTTTGTTTCACGTTATGATGTTGGCATTATTCTCGGCTTTCATATTTTAATTTACTTTCCATTAGGGCTATTTTGAAATCATTTTCTTTTACAACAAATTACAAAATATATGCTTTTAATTTGATTTAATCTAATATTTTACTCTGTCTATTTTAAAAATAATTTTTTTTATCAAATACTAGTGTTCACCATTTTTTTTTATAATAATTATTATAATTATGAAATTAAATATAAATAAACTTTATAGTTTTATTGTAAAACATTTTTATTTCTTTTATAGATTGTTTTATAATAAAAAAATAAACAGTTTAAAAAATATATTAAATTAAGAAAAACAGATAAATTTAAAGAAATTATAAAATTAATAAAATAATGATTTAATTTAAAAGAAAATTATTTACAAGATAAATTTAGAAAACAAATATGAACATTAAAAAAATCTCCATATATTAATATATTTATAGGTATATATATTGTAAAAATATAAATGTGTGTTGTTTTAGGAAACTAATATTCACTAACCTATTCAATATAAATTTTTTATAAGTTATTTTTAACTCATAATATATTAAAATTTAATCTCACCTTTATTGAGAAAGATTTCTAATCCTAGTCATATTTAATGAGTTTGTTTTTTACTTTTATTTTTCAAATATATTTATAAATTTTAAATTCAAATTAATTAAAGTTAACATCTAATATACAGAGATAGAAAAATCACTTTTCAAAATGTATATTTTTATGACGGTATTATTCATCCACAGCTGAAGCATGTTGAATATGAGTATTTCCTAACATAATTCATTTCCTATTTCAAAATGGCATTTATAAATTTTTATTATTTGAACTAAGTAATTGGTTGGTTCGAAGATATATTCTATTTGTATTTTATAATTTGTAATAATATATAAGAAGAATTTTTTTCTTTTAGTGTATGTATTTTGTATTTTTATAATCACATTTTAAAAATAAAAAAGAATAAATTATATTCCTATGAAAATAATATGAATAAACTTAAAAAAAATCAATACAACTTAGATAAACAACAAAGCAAATTCAATAAATAGGATCTAATGTGTTAAATGAATTTAAATATAAAATTATCTTATTATTATTGGACTAAAATTTGCTAATAAAATTAATTGGTCTAATCAATTTGAAATTAATTTTAGTTTTCTAAATAAAATTTTCTCAAGATAATTTACTAAGTAAATTAAGTCATACTTACAATTTTGCATGATTTCTCAAAACAAACTATTTCAACAAATTTAAAATGCACCAAATTAGTTTAAATTTTTTAGAACAATCATACTTAAAAAAATAATTTCACTTATTATTTAAAATATATTTTATATATGTGTAAGACCCATAAAAAAAAGATATATATATATATATATATATATATATATATATATATATATATATTTATAGTAGTAAATTTTAGTATTTTATTAGTAATAATAATTTTAATGGATAGAAAATTGTAAATTTTGGATATAAAATTATAGTAATTTTAGAAGGAGAGGTTCAAATTTTTGGTAACTTATTTAGTAAAATTTTTTTAAATGGAATAGTAAAAAGTAAATAGTAAATAGTAAAAAGTAAATAGTAAAAATAAATTTTCAGCATTAAGACTCCTTAGCATGGAAGAAAGTAGTAGGTAGAAATTAGGATCAGATTTGGTGAGAAAATGATTGAAATATTATTTTTAAATAATATTAAAATAATAAATAATATTAAAATATTAATGAATAGTAAATTTTTTTTACTATAAATAGCCATGGGAGGGAAGGGTATTTTGCACCAAGAGAAGAGAAATCAAGTGAGAGAAAGTTAGAGAGAAATTTTTAGTTGCAAGAAGGGTAGAGGTTCTGAAAGGTTTCGGAGAAATAAATTCAGAGCAAGAGACGTCTGGAATAGAGGTAGGGGAGCTAACCTTTCTATGCTTTTATATTATGATTTAGTATTTCTATGCTTTTATATTATGACTTAGTATTGTTTTATTACTATTCATATCTTGAAATTATGTATGAATACTGTTAATGCTTACTGTATGTTTATCTATATTGAAATTCGGTGTTAATATTATATGCTGTTGTTTTGAATCTGTAAATAAGAAATTTGTTAAAAACTAGTTGAGGAACACTTTGGCTAAGGAAAGATTTGGTACTTAAGTTGTCCATTGTGACGCACCTCTCTTTCCTGGAAGTCTACTCGACAAGTTTTTAACTTAAATCTTATTGAACAGATTTTGTACTATTAAAATATTGTGCAATATATCTTGTTGGAATGGAAATGTCTGATGAATTCATTTTTGTGGTAGATATGGAATTATGAATTATAATTGTGATAATTGCATTTTATTATACTGCATTTGAATTTATGCATCTGAACATGTTATGGGTAGTATGGGGAGATTTTGTAAGGGTATAATGTGAGTTGAGGAATATTAGTATGGTATGAGTCTTGTGGAGAGATTAAATAAATGTTATGGTATTCATGTATATGTTGATGTTGAGGGTCCCGTAGTTGGAGGTTATCCTGATACTCTAATAATCATCTAGTCTCAAGTAGAGAGGGATGAATTATGTGGTGAGAGGAGCAGGAGGTCCTGGTCTATGTGCCGGTTTTGGACATAGTGAGGGGATTAACCTTGTAAATGGTATGAAGTATTTTGAAAGTATATTAAAAAAAAGAAGTAGAAGTCATTACAAGTGCATAACTTCCCGTGACCGCTCATCAACGTATCATCCGGATGAGTGTCTATTGGGTATTGTGGTGTCTATTGGGTATTGTGAGACGAGTGTCTAATAGGAATTGTGGTATGAGAGTGTCGAACATAATTATTATATGATGTTTATATCAAGGTAATTATATATGTTTTATAAATGATTTGTTGCATGTTAGCTCACCCTACTTGTTTGTGTTTGTATGATGTGATTGTTGTATGATGGTATGAGTATGTATGACATAATTATTATATGAGGTTTGCATGCATGTTTCATAAATGATTGGTTGCATGTTAGCTCACCCTACTTGTTTGTGTTTGGGTATGTGCGATGATCGTATAATTCGTTATACGGGAGCAGATGAAGGAATGTTGCCTCACTCAGTGCCAAGGAAGGGAGAAGTAGAAGAACTATAATTAGAACATTTTTACATGTATAGACTTATATCAACTAGGAAATTTTAAAGGGTGAGATTACGGGATGTTACCGTAAATGTAATGTTACAATATATAAATTATGAATTATCCAATGTGAGAATTTGGGATGTTACATTAATGGTATCAGAGCAGTTCGTCCTTAGGATGACCTCTGTGTTGTGGGTCTTCCGTGTCTTCTCTGTGAAGAATTGAGTCTAAATGGTATAATTTACCATTTCCTCTAAATCTAGATAGTAGAGTATTGTGTCTAATTACCATGACTTTTACCATAGATGATTTTCCTTTCTTAATTCTGAGGGTTTGAGGAAATATATTAGAATTAGTTAAAGCCTTGATAGGGAGATATAATACTAGAGTTTAAGTTTCAATGGATGAGTGAAGATGTTGGTGTTTAGAAGTAAATTTTTTAGAAGTTTCTAGAACAAAATTAATAGATGAGATATCTTACGTTTCACAAAAAGGAGTTGAGTTCAAAGGCTAGATTAAGATAAGCTTTGGATAAGCAGGAATGTGGCAAGGTTTGAGAAATCAGTTTGGTTTAGTATATCAGTAACGTTAGAAGTCAGAAGAGAAGGAAGTATTGATGAGAAACAGAGTGGCATTGTGTGAGATTGGTAACATGGATTGATGTATCAGCGATGATTGGAATCTGAAGAAAGAAAATGGTGGAAGATTTGAAGATAAAGTTTAAAATAAAAAGGGATAGGAATACTGAAGTAGATTAAGAATAAATCAAATATTAGACGAAGAAGAGTAAATAAGAAGTTGTATAAGGCATAAAGAGGATTGAGAGAAAGTTTAATAGGAGGAGAAATTTATAAGTTAAGAGAACACGATGTCTTTAGAGAAGAATGAAGTATTGGAAGGATTCTAAGCTAAATGGATGATTAAAAGGAGATGGTTAGATTTTTTCAGTAAATGCATTAGAGATAAGATTTGAGAATATGTGAATTTGGTATGAGGAGTAGTGGAGAAAATCCAGGTACGAAAATTTTGGCTTTCGGCTTATGCAAATATTTGGTATTTTTATGATAGGATTAAAATGTCATGATTTATGGTTGTAAATTTTATTGATTTTGGAATATTAAAGTTAGTTGAGGTAGTGTAGGTTGAATTGATATTATTATGAACATGACAAGATAAGGAAGAAGAAGAGTTTGGAAATAGATAAAAAGGAGGGTTGCAATGTGATTAGGGAATTTGGAATAATTAAGAAGTTGTAGGTTGTGATTGGAGAAATTTCATCAGGTATAGTTATGTGGTAGTATTCAAACCTCAATGGTGATGTAAAGGATGAGGATGAGTATTTTAGGGATGTCTGACCAATGCAAGTGAAGGATAGATATTGCAGTCTAGGGTATGATCGAAAGGATAGTTTGGTCATGTTACAATATGTTTTTAGAAGTTTATGGTCTTCAAGAATTGTGAGTTGATTGTTGAACATTAAGTGTAGTTAAGGGTGAATGCAATATTATCGAGAATCAGATAAGTTCATCAAGGACGAGTGAAGGAAATGATGCATAATCTTAAGTGTGGAAGAGTTTCTATGGATGTTATAAAGCATACTCAATATAAGTATTATTTTTGGACAAGTCCTTGTTAAATGGGTATAGAAAAGAAAACATAAGGATGAATTGTTTAGTAATAGTGTTTTGGACTCCGTGTAATCATCAGAGTAATTAGAAATTTTACGGAAAATAGAAGTATAGGGTAAGGTGGAGCAATCTAGTATAAAATTTTGGTAAACATAAGTGGCTTTTGGAGGCGTACGATTTCTAGGAGTAGAAACTGTATTAAATAATGGAAAGTTGTTACGAAAAAAAAAAAAATGATTCTTAGAGTTTAATGGGGTCATGGAAGTCTTAAATAGGGATCTATAAGGAGAATTACTTTCTTGTTATAGTAGGAATGAAAAGTTTTATGAAATCTTGTGAATAATAGTTTATGAGTGATGAGTTCTTTTAAAACATTAATGAATTATTTTGAGACTAGTGAGGTATGTTTAATGGTGGTTTTCATGGGGCTAAAAGTGTCAAGTAAAAGTGTTTTGAAGGTTTATGATTTTAATTTTTTCGTGAATACATTTCAAATTTGACATGCTAGAAATTTGATGCACAAAATAAGTAGAGTAAATGAATTTACAAGGAAACTAGGAGATAAGGTGAAATAATCATAACTTTATTTCGAATTTTTGAATTTTCGAGGACGAAAATTTTTTTGTGTTGGGGAGAATGTAAGACCCATAAAAAAAAGATATATATATATATATATATATATATATATATATATATATATATATTTATAGTAGTAAATTTTAGTATTTTATTAGTAATAATAATTTTAATGGATAGAAAATTGTAAATTTTGGATATAAAATTATAGTAATTTTAGAAGGAGAGGTTCAAATTTTTGGTAACTTATTTAGTAAAATTTTTTTAAATGGAATAGTAAAAAGTAAATAGTAAATAGTAAAAAGTAAATAGTAAAAATAAATTTTCAGCATTAAGACTCCTTAGCATGGAAGAAAGTAGTAGGTAGAAATTAGGATCAGATTTGGTGAGAAAATGATTGAAATATTATTTTTAAATAATATTAAAATAATAAATAATATTAAAATATTAATGAATAGTAAATTTTTTTTACTATAAATAGCCATGGGAGGGAAGGGTATTTTGCACCAAGAGAAGAGAAATCAAGTGAGAGAAAGTTAGAGAGAAATTTTTAGTTGCAAGAAGGGTAGAGGTTCTGAAAGGTTTCGGAGAAATAAATTCAGAGCAAGAGACGTCTGGAATAGAGGTAGGGGAGCTAACCTTTCTATGCTTTTATATTATGATTTAGTATTTCTATGCTTTTATATTATGACTTAGTATTGTTTTATTACTATTCATATCTTGAAATTATGTATGAATACTGTTAATGCTTACTGTATGTTTATCTATATTGAAATTCGGTGTTAATATTATATGCTGTTGTTTTGAATCTGTAAATAAGAAATTTGTTAAAAACTAGTTGAGGAACACTTTGGCTAAGGAAAGATTTGGTACTTAAGTTGTCCATTGTGACGCACCTCTCTTTCCTGGAAGTCTACTCGACAAGTTTTTAACTTAAATCTTATTGAACAGATTTTGTACTATTAAAATATTGTGCAATATATCTTGTTGGAATGGAAATGTCTGATGAATTCATTTTTGTGGTAGATATGGAATTATGAATTATAATTGTGATAATTGCATTTTATTATACTGCATTTGAATTTATGCATCTGAACATGTTATGGGTAGTATGGGGAGATTTTGTAAGGGTATAATGTGAGTTGAGGAATATTAGTATGGTATGAGTCTTGTGGAGAGATTAAATAAATGTTATGGTATTCATGTATATGTTGATGTTGAGGGTCCCGTAGTTGGAGGTTATCCTGATACTCTAATAATCATCTAGTCTCAAGTAGAGAGGGATGAATTATGTGGTGAGAGGAGCAGGAGGTCCTGGTCTATGTGCCGGTTTTGGACATAGTGAGGGGATTAACCTTGTAAATGGTATGAAGTATTTTGAAAGTATATTAAAAAAAAGAAGTAGAAGTCATTACAAGTGCATAACTTCCCGTGACCGCTCATCAACGTATCATCCGGATGAGTGTCTATTGGGTATTGTGGTGTCTATTGGGTATTGTGAGACGAGTGTCTAATAGGAATTGTGGTATGAGAGTGTCGAACATAATTATTATATGATGTTTATATCAAGGTAATTATATATGTTTTATAAATGATTTGTTGCATGTTAGCTCACCCTACTTGTTTGTGTTTGTATGATGTGATTGTTGTATGATGGTATGAGTATGTATGACATAATTATTATATGAGGTTTGCATGCATGTTTCATAAATGATTGGTTGCATGTTAGCTCACCCTACTTGTTTGTGTTTGGGTATGTGCGATGATCGTATAATTCGTTATACGGGAGCAGATGAAGGAATGTTGCCTCACTCAGTGCCAAGGAAGGGAGAAGTAGAAGAACTATAATTAGAACATTTTTACATGTATAGACTTATATCAACTAGGAAATTTTAAAGGGTGAGATTACGGGATGTTACCGTAAATGTAATGTTACAATATATAAATTATGAATTATCCAATGTGAGAATTTGGGATGTTACAATATGAAAATTATTTACACTCGTAATGATAAAAGAAAATTTTAAACATATTAAAACCTTCATTAAGGTAATTTGAATCTATTGACTCATTATTAGGATGATATTAGATTGAGTCAAACAGAGATATTGTCTATATGCTATCTAATCTATAACAAATAAATTCGTCTATTACCTATTCTGTAAGACCCATGAAAAAGAAAATAATTATAGTAGTAAATTTTAGTATTTTATTAGTAATAATAATTTTAATGGATAGAAAAATGTAAATTTTGGATATAAAATTATAGTAATTTTAGAAGGAGAGGTTCAAATTTTTGGTAACTTATTTACTAAATTTTTTTAATTTGAATAGTAAAAAAAAAGTAAATAGTAAATAGTAAAAAGTAAATAGTAAATAGTAAAAAGTGAATAGTAAAAATAAATTTTCAGCATTTGGATTCCTTAGCATGGAAGAAAGTAGTAGGTAGAAATTAGGATCAGATTTGGTGAGAAAATGATTGAAATATTATTTTTAAATAATATTAAAATAATAAATAATATTAAAATATTAATGAATAGTAAATTTTTTTACCTATAAATAGCCATAGGAGGGAAGGTTATTTTGCACCAAGAAAAGAGGAATCAAGTGAGAGCTTGAGAAATAGAGAAGAAAGAATTAGGGAGAAATTTTTAGTTGCAAGAAGAGTAGAGGTTCTGAAGGGTTTCGGGGAAACAAATTCGGAGCAGGAGATTAAGTCTGGAATAGAGGTAGGGGAGCTAACTTTTCTATGTTTTTATATTATGATTTAGTATTTCTATGCTTTTATATTATGATTTAGTATTGTTTTATTACTATTCATATCGTGAAATCCTGTGTAAATACTGTTAATGCTTACTGTATGTTTATCTATGTTGAAATTCGGTGTAAATATTGTATGCTGTTATTTTGAATCTGTAAATAAGAAATTTGTTAAAAACTAGTTGAGGAACACTTTGGCTAAGGAAAGACTTGGTACTTAAGTTGTCCATTGTGACGCACCTCTCTTTCCTGGAAGTCTACTCGACAAGTTTTTAACTTAAATCCTATTGAACAGATTATGTATTGTTAAATTATTGTGTAATATATGTGGTTGGAATATATTCAGTTTGTATGATTTCTGAAATGATTGGATTTTATTACATTTGAATTTATGCATCTGAACATGATTGTGAACTATAATGATGTTATTTATGTGGAAAGTATGTGAATGTATGAGATATGTTAGATTCACTGTGATAATATGATGGTATATGGTTATTCATGTCTTGGGTTAAGTTTCAAGGTAATAGTATGATTCATGAACGTAATTCCATGATCCTCAAGGAGAGGATACATGGTGGTGATTTGGGGGTGTATAGAATGATTGCATGGTAGCTCAGTTTTGGGGGTCATCCTGAAACTCCAATGGCCTTTCTTCTCATGTAGAGAGGATTGAACCATGTGGTGAGGAGTAGCAGGAGGTCCTAGTCTTGGGTGCTTCCATATGATCCAAGGTGAGTGATAACGGATTAACCTCGTGACTGTGGCCGGGCGGTAGTGCCCAAGTTCCATAAGGCGGTAGTGCCAAGTTCCATAAGGCGGTAGTGCCAAGTTCCATAAGGCGGTAGTGCCAAGTTCCATAAGGCGGTAGTGCCAAGTTCCATAAGGCGGTAGTGCCAAGTTTCACAAAGCGGTAGTGCCAAGTTTCATAAGGCGGTAGTGCCAAGTTTCATAAAGCCACCACGAGTGCAAGACCCGCCATAGCTCGGTAATCATTCTAGTCCGGACGAGTCGGGTTATAAAGTAACACGTCTTGTGATATCATTTTACCATGTGTATCAAAGTAATGGATAAGTATGTATGATGTGATTGTTGTATGATGGTATGAGTATGTATGACATAATTATTATATGAGGTTTGCATGCATGTTTCATAAATGATTGGTTGCATGTTAGCTTACCCTACTTGTTTGTGTTTGTTTGTGTTTGGGTATGTGCGATGATCGTATAATTCGTTATACGGGAGCAGATGGCAAGGAGGATACGTTGGAACCAGTACTTGATGGGGAAGGCAATGCTGCAGCTTAGATTCACTAGCTTTTATTAGTTAGCTTTGATGAACTTTTGTACGTTTAAAGCTTTAAATTCTATGTAATTTCTAGGGAGAAAACCCTAATACTCTAAGTTTTCAATTCCATGCTATTCTAAGGATGATTGAAATCCTTAAATTACTCTTGACTGCTTTCCTATATTAATAAGTGATGACGTCTTTATTATATAAGTTTGATATATATATTTTGGGACGTCACATTAATGGTATCAGAGCAGTTCCTTCCTTAGAAACCTGTAGGTTGTGGGTGTGCTTCGTTTGTGATTGCGTACCCTGGTCTCGTGTATTAGTTTGAGTTAGACTAATGGTCTTTCTCTCTGTGTGAACAGAAGATGGCACCTACGTCTCCTCATCCTTCTCCTCCGCGAGTTGATCAACCTGACTCTAACCAGATGTTAAATGCGGTTCTTCAGTCGTTGCAATAGCAGAATGCTGCATTGGTTCAACAGAACACCATAGCCTTACAAAATCTGGAATCTGCTAGGGTAGCTGCTGAGAATGCAAGAGTGTCATCTGAGAACACTCAAAGGCAGTTCATGGAAGTGTTGACTAATGGCAAAACCACTCCAACTGCTTCTTCTTCCACTATTTCTGTTCAAGAGTGGAGTCTGGAAAGCTTTCTCCAACATCATCCAGCCCGATTCACAGGAAAATGTAGCCCTGACGAAGCTGATCATTGGTTTAGGGACATGGAAAGAATCTATGAGGCTAAGGGGTGTCCTGATGAGAGGAAACTGGCCTACACCCAGTATCTATTGACCGGGGAAGCTGGCCACTGGTGGAGCAGTATGAGGATGATATTGGAAAGAAGTGAGACTCCTATTACCTGGGAGCTGTTTAGGGTCAAGTTCTACACTGAGTACTTCCCTGATAGTGTCAGATTTGCCAAAGAAGTGGAATTTCTGGAGTTGGTACAGGGCAACAAAACAGTATCAGAATATGTTGATCGTTTCAAACATCTGCTTCGCTTCAACACTATGGCGGTAGATGAAGAGTGGCAATGCAGGAAATTTGAGAACGGCTTGAGAGGTGATATCAAGCTACTTGTGAAGGGGTTACGCATCAGAGAATTTTCTGCTCTGGTGGAGATGGCTCGTGACATGGAGAAGACTAAGAAGGAATCAGAGGGACCTCAGAAACAACAGAGCCAACCACTAAGGGTTGGCGGACCTATGATATCCAGGGGAGGCTCCAGTTCTAGGAGTACCCCTTTCTCTAGACCTACTTCCTCTGGGTCCAGGGGTTATTCCTCTCAGTTATCGGGGCAATCCAGCTTTGCCACTCCCGTGAGATGCTTCAAGTGTGGTGGACCACACCTCCAGGTTGTGTGCCCTCAGCTAGAAGGGTATAGGAAGTGTAACATCTGCAGGCAAGAGGGACATTATGCCAGAGATTGTCCTACTACTATAAGGGCAGGACCACAACCACGCCAGACTGGAAGATCCATCCAGGAGAATGGTAACCGACCACAAGCAGTAGGGAGAGTCTATGCATTGACTGGAGCTGAGGCAGCCAGTGCAGGTAATTTGATTATTAGCAGTTGTTTGTTATTTGGAGCTTCATGTGTTACATTGTTTGACTCGGGGGCGACACATTCCTTTGTGTCGAAGGCTTGTGTGGAAAGGCTTAGTTTAGTTGTCAGAGAGCTTCCATGCGATCTGATGGTGTCTACACCAGCAGCTGGGTTAGTTAAGACATCTAATGTGTGTCCTAGATGTCCTATCGAAGTCAAGGGACGTAGGTTCAAAGTGAACCTTATTTGTCTACCTTTGCAAGGTCTAGAGGTAATTCTAGGAATGGATTGGTTAGCCGCCAATCGTATTCTCTTAGACTGCGGTGAGAAAAAGCTAATATTTCCCGATGAAGGTGAAGACCTGTCGTTATCACTCGGTGTGTTGAGGCAAGACATCTTTGAGGGCGCCAGCTGTTTCTTAATCTTGTTCCATATGAATGGAACTTTTGATTTAAACTCTTCAATGCATGAGAACCAGAGTGTAGACCTTCTGGTTGTGAATGACTTCATGGATGTCTTTCCTGAAGAAGTTCCTGGTTTACCTCCTCCACGGGAAGTGGAGTTTTCTATTGATCTGGTCTCAGGAGTAGGGCCAGTATCTATAGCCCCTTATCGGATGGCTCCAGCCGAGTTGGCTGAGTTGAAGAAGCAGATTGAAGAACTGTTAGAGAAACAGTTTATCCGGCCGAGTGCTTCGCCGTGGGGTGCGCCGGTGTTGCTAGTAAAGAAGAAGGATGGTAGCTCAAGGTTGTGCGTTGACTATCGACAGCTGAATAAGTTGACAATCAAGAATAAGTATCCGTTGCCGAGAATAGATGATTTGATGGATCAATTACACGGAGCTACTGTATTTTCTAAGATCGATCTGAGGTCGGGCTACCATCAGATTTTGGTAAAAGTCGATGATGTACAGAAGACGGCTTTCAGGTCTAGATATGGCCACTACGAGTACGTAGTTATGCCTTTTGGTGTGACTAATGCTCCAGCCATCTTTATGGATTACATGAATAGGATCTTCAGACCATTCTTAGATAAATTCGTAGTTGTCTTCATAGACGACATACTAGTTTACTCTAAGACTCGGGAAGAACACGAAAGGCACCTTAGAACAGTGCTTGGGATATTGAGAGAAAGAAAGCTTTATGCCAAGCTGTCCAAGTGTGAGTTTTGGATGGAAGAAGTTCCTTTTCTGGGGCATGTCATTTCAGCTAGTGGAATCGCTGTGGATCCAGCTAAGGTACAAGCTGTACTTCAGTGGGAAAAGCCAAAGACTGTTACTGAAGTAAGGAGTTTTATGGGTTTGGCGGGCTATTATCGCCGCTTTATCAAAAACTTTGCCAGAATAGTAACGCCGTTGACGCAATTGACCAGAAAAGATAATCCTTTTGTTTGGACTGACAAGTGTGAAGTCAGCTTTCAAGAACTAAAGCAAAAGTTGACTAGCGCTCCAGTTTTGGTTATCCCTGACACAGGTAAACCTTTTGAGGTTTTCTGTGATGCCTCTCATCAGGGATTAGGGTGTGTGCTGATGCAGGAGAAGAGGGTAGTGGCGTATGCGTCAAGACAACTCAAGGTTCATGAGAAGAATTACCCCACTCATGACTTGGAATTAGCGGCTGTAGTATTTGCTTTAAAGATTTGGAGACACTACCTGTATGGTGCGCAATTTCAGGTGTTCAGTGATCATAAGAGCCTGCGATATCTCTTTGATCAGAAAGAGCTTAACATGAGGCAAAGGAGATGGATGGAGTTCCTTAAGGATTATGACTTTGATCTTTTATACCATCCTGGGAAAGCCAATGTAGTGGCAGATGCATTGAGCAGAAAGGCAGTGCATATTTCCTCATTGATGATAAGAGAATTAGAGCTGGTAGCAAGCTTCAGAGATTTGCGGTTGCAAGTAGAATTTGAAGCTGACAGCATCAGATGCAATAATTTGGTGGTATCCAATGACTTGTTGAAGTGTGTTAAAGAAGAGCAGTCGAAGGATATTGAACTTCAGACGTCAGCTAGTTTGATTGGAACTGAACAAGGTAAAGATTTTGCCTTGGGGGTCGACGGTGTTTTGAGATTTAAAGGCAGAGTCTGTATTCCTAGCAGCTCAGGATTGAAGAAGTTAATCATGGAAGAAGGTCACAAAAGCCGTTTTAGCATGCATCCAGGCATGACAAAGATGTACCAAGACCTCAAGAAGTCCTTCTGGTGGTCGGGTATGAAGAGGGACGTGGCACAATTTGTGGCTTCTTGCTTGACTTGTCAAAAGGCAAAAGTGGAACATCAAAGACCTGGAGGTTTGTTGCAACCGTTGGAGATTCCCGAGTGGAAATGGGATAGCATCGCGATGGACTTTGTTACCCATTTGCCACGCACTATTCGAAAACATGACGCAATATGGGTAATAGTGGACCGATTGACCAAGAGTGCTCACTTCTTGGCAATTGATTTGAGAATGTCTATGACAAAGTTGGCACAACTATATGTTAAGGAGATAGTGAGGTTGCATGGAGTGCCTTCGAGTATTGTATCAGATAGAGACCCGAGGTTCACATCCAGGTTTTGGCAAACCCTTCAGAATGAGATGGGAAGCAGACTTCAGATGAGCTCGGCTTATCATCCCCAAACTGATGGGCAGTCTGAGCGGACAATCCAATCGCTCGAAGATTTGCTGAGGACTTGTATTTTGGACCACCTAGGAGTATGGGATGAGATATTACCACTGGTTGAGTTCACTTATAATAACAGCTATCAGGCCAGTATCGGTATGGCTCCGTTTGAAGCCCTGTATGGTAGACGTTGTAGAACACCTTTGTGTTGGTTTCAGGAAGGAGAGTATGTGTTAACGGGACCAGAGATAGTTCAACAGACTACAGAGAAAGTGAAGCTTATACAGGCAAGGATGCGAGCATCTCAAAACAGGCAGAAGTCCTATGCTGATCAGAGGCGCAGGCCGTTAGAGTTTGTAGCTGGGGACCATGTGTTTCTCCGAGTGACTCCAACTACCGGTGTAGGGAGAGCAATTCGGGCTAGGAAGTTGTCTCCTAAGTACCTTGGTCCCTATCAGATCCTACGACGTATAGGACCGGTAGCTTATGAGATAGCCATGCCACCCCAGTTAGCAAACCTGCATCCGGTGTTCCATGTATCTCAGCTGAGAAAATACGTGTCTGATTCTTCTCATGTACTTGAAGTTGAAAATGTGCAAGTCAGAGAGGATTTGTCAGTAGAAGTGCAACCCGTAAGGATTGAAGAGAGCCAAAACAAACAACTTAGAGGGAGAACTGTCAAACTAGTCAAGGTAGTTTGGGATAGGAGAACAGGTGACTCTACATGGGAGTTAGAAGAAGAAATGAAGCAATTATACCCTCAACTATTTTCTTGATGTATTGAATTTTCGAGGACGAAAATTTTTGTTGTTGGGAAGAATGTAAGACCCATGAAAAAGAAAATAATTATAGTAGTAAATTTTAGTATTTTATTAGTAATAATAATTTTAATGGATAGAAAAATGTAAATTTTGGATATAAAATTATAGTAATTTTAGAAGGAGAGGTTCAAATTTTTGGTAACTTATTTACTAAATTTTTTTAATTTGAATAGTAAAAAAAAAAGTAAATAGTAAATAGTAAAAAGTAAATAGTAAATAGTAAAAAGTGAATAGTAAAAATAAATTTTCAGCATTTGGATTCCTTAGCATGGAAGAAAGTAGTAGGTAGAAATTAGGATCAGATTTGGTGAGAAAATGATTGAAATATTATTTTTAAATAATATTAAAATAATAAATAATATTAAAATATTAATGAATAGTAAATTTTTTTACCTATAAATAGCCATAGGAGGGAAGGTTATTTTGCACCAAGAAAAGAGGAATCAAGTGAGAGCTTGAGAAATAGAGAAGAAAGAATTAGGGAGAAATTTTTAGTTGCAAGAAGAGTAGAGGTTCTGAAGGGTTTCGGGGAAACAAATTCGGAGCAGGAGATTAAGTCTGGAATAGAGGTAGGGGAGCTAACTTTTCTATGTTTTTATATTATGATTTAGTATTTCTATGCTTTTATATTATGATTTAGTATTGTTTTATTACTATTCATATCGTGAAATCCTGTGTAAATACTGTTAATGCTTACTGTATGTTTATCTATGTTGAAATTCGGTGTAAATATTGTATGCTGTTATTTTGAATCTGTAAATAAGAAATTTGTTAAAAACTAGTTGAGGAACACTTTGGCTAAGGAAAGACTTGGTACTTAAGTTGTCCATTGTGACGCACCTCTCTTTCCTGGAAGTCTACTCGACAAGTTTTTAACTTAAATCCTATTGAACAGATTATGTATTGTTAAATTATTGTGTAATATATGTGGTTGGAATATATTCAGTTTGTATGATTTCTGAAATGATTGGATTTTATTACATTTGAATTTATGCATCTGAACATGATTGTGAACTATAATGATGTTATTTATGTGGAAAGTATGTGAATGTATGAGATATGTTAGATTCACTGTGATAATATGATGGTATATGGTTATTCATGTCTTGGGTTAAGTTTCAAGGTAATAGTATGATTCATGAACGTAATTCCATGATCCTCAAGGAGAGGATACATGGTGGTGATTTGGGGGTGTATAGAATGATTGCATGGTAGCTCAGTTTTGGGGGTCATCCTGAAACTCCAATGGCCTTTCTTCTCATGTAGAGAGGATTGAACCATGTGGTGAGGAGTAGCAGGAGGTCCTAGTCTTGGGTGCTTCCATATGATCCAAGGTGAGTGATAACGGATTAACCTCGTGACTGTGGCCGGGCGGTAGTGCCCAAGTTCCATAAGGCGGTAGTGCCAAGTTTCACAAAGCGGTAGTGCCAAGTTTCATAAGGCGGTAGTGCCAAGTTTCATAAAGCCACCACGAGTGCAAGACCCGCCATAGCTCGGTAATCATTCTAGTCCGGACGAGTCGGGTTATAAAGTAACACGTCTTGTGATATCATTTTACCATGTGTATCAAAGTAATGGATAAGTATGTATGATGTGATTGTTGTATGATGGTATGAGTATGTATGACATAATTATTATATGAGGTTTGCATGCATGTTTCATAAATGATTGGTTGCATGTTAGCTTACCCTACTTGTTTGTGTTTGTTTGTGTTTGGGTATGTGCGATGATCGTATAATTCGTTATACGGGAGCAGATGGCAAGGAGGATACGTTGGAACCAGTACTTGATGGGGAAGGCAATGCTGCAGCTTAGATTCACTAGCTTTTATTAGTTAGCTTTGATGAACTTTTGTACGTTTAAAGCTTTAAATTCTATGTAATTTCTAGGGAGAAAACCCTAATACTCTAAGTTTTCAATTCCATGCTATTCTCAGGATGATTGAAATCCTTAAATTACTCTTGACTGCTTTCCTATATTAATAAGTGATGATGTCTTTATTATATAAGTTTGATATATATATTTTGGGACGTCACATATTCTGTTATCCGTCGGCTACTCGTTTAAAAAATACTTACAAGTTTGTTTTAAAAAATTATCAGTATCCAATATCCGCAAATATTTAAAAAGAATATTTCATAAAATTTTTAAATAAATCTAAATAAAATTACCAAAAATATAAAATATAAATTAAATTAAATATAAAATAAATTTTTAACTTTAATTAAATTTAATCTAATAAAATATATATTAAATTTTAATTTGAATAAAATTTAACTTAATAAAATATAAATTAAATTCTAATTTTAAATTTTTGTAGATAACATATACTCACGATGCAGGTATATGATACTCGTACTCAATCCGTATATACACAAATATTAAACTCGTTATCCATGAATATCAACTATCTTCTACATATATCCACAAATACCAATATTTTTGTCGTCCCTATTTATCTCTGAGCTTAAAGGTGAGTTATCTAACATGTCTCACCTTTTTTATACTATATAAATTTTGTAATTTAATTTGACTTATTATTAACTTTTAATAAGATGTAAATTTTGTAATTTAATTATCGTTGGATTATATGACTTTACTCATTTAACTGATATTTTATTTTTTAACTTGTTTTTTTTTTGTTTTAAATAGTAACATTCAAAATAAATTAACTTAACTTACTTTTTTTATAAAAGTAAAATAAAATATTCATATATTTTCTTAAATATTACTAAAAGTGATACTATAAAGATAGTAAATAAAATTCAAAATGTTAATAAATATCAAAACGTTAACTTATGTAATTAGCAAAATAAATAAATAAATCAATTAAATTACTTAAATATTATTAAACAATTAATATTAAAAAAGTATAAATGCCATTACTAAAAGTAATAAATAATTATAATAAAAAATAATAAAAAGAATTTATAGATTTGATGTTGATACATTATGGTTTAACCCACCATCAATTTGACTAAAACAACTTTAACTTAAGAATTAAGTGAATATTGCTCAATTGACCCACATTTAAAAGAAAAAAAGTTATATCTTTTTTAATTCACTCAAATTTTAAACCTATAATTATTAGAGTTTACTTATGGATTCGAGTTAACTTTAATACTCCTACAAAGAATATAGTAAAAATCACCAAAATAAAAAGAAAAATACAAATCTAAACTAGTTAAAAAAATAATATTTCTTAACTGAAAATTCAACTGTATCATGTGATATGGACTTCTCAATAAATAATTATACATACGGAAAACAATAATTACCCATTCCTTCAAGCTCTTCCAACTCGATTAAACAGTCCATCTTTGGTTTGATTTTAGACTATTTGAATAATTTTGGAAAACATTAACAAGTGTGAAAAAGAGTTGTTACTTATAAATGAGCTCAATCTTGTAATTATTGATGTTGTTTCTCATTTAAAAGTTGTAATAGGTAGTAAAACGTTATGTTAAACCTTGTCCTGGAAAGGGTCCATTATGTGGATTGTTGTCAGCTAATTCTTGCAAAGCGCAAGTCATAACTCGCACAGCCAGAAGGAGGACATTCGCATAGCACACCAGTACATGTGCGCTGAGCGAAGAGCATCAGTTGAAGTGCAACAATTGAGAAAATTCGCACAGCACATACACACATGTGCGCTGAGCGAATTAATGAAGTTAAGTGGCTTAAAAAGATGTGATAGAAAGACAAAAACCATGTTCTGACAAAACAAAGTACGAAAAATTTTGGAGAACTTCAGGAGACGCTCAAGGCATCAAGACTTCACTTTATTCAAGGAATTGTTGTAAAGAGTACGTTTTAGATGTCTAGGAGAGGCTAATTTTTATGTTCATTAGAATTGGTTGTATGACAATACATTATTGTAATTTTTTTGTGCAATATATGTGATTGTTCTTGTGTTTTTCTTGACTTGCTTATAATCATACGAAAGTATAATTATCTTTAAACGTTCTTTTGTACTGGAAAGTATTTTTAGAACAAAAATGTAAGAAAAACAACTTAAAGTAACTACGCTATGAATAACTTCTGTGTTTTTGGTCATTCTCAACATCTGAAATTAATGTAAAGTTATATGTTAAATTAATTAGGGAATTAATAATTTAATAGAATTTTAGAGCTTGCTTTAAGGAATTAAATCAAGATACGCTAGAAAGCTTGAATAGAAAATGTATTTTGTTCAAGATGTTACTGTGTAATGTCAAAGACTAATTTCAGTGATCTTTATTCCAATTTTACAAATCTTAAATTTTTACATTATTAATTTCATGCTATTTTCCAAAGTTGAAATCAAACGTTGTTATCAGTAATTGATTTTGATAAATAATCTTGAAAGAATAACATGACTCAAATTTCTTGGAAGAACTATAGTTTACTTATTCACTGTATTACTTGTAACTATTTAGTATACTTATAAGATTATTATTTTGTTAATTATTATTTTAAAATTTAAGACAATATTAATTATTTTTTATTACTCAGACACATTCTTTATCTAATCTTTTATATATATATATATATATATATATATATATATATATATATATATATAATATTAATAAAAATAATAAAATAAAGAATCCTATAAATATTTTATTACACTATAAAGTTATTACATTTATTAATGTAAGCTCCGTTTCCAACCAAATACCCTTTTCTCCTTTCTTAACTATACCAAGTTCCCAAATAAATAATTAATAAATGAATATAATAAGAAATCAAAGAGAGAAAGAAAGAAAACAAAAGGCATCGTGTTCATCTTTTTTTCCTTCAACATTCCCTTTCTTAACATCGTCCATCTCTTTATTCCACTCTGATCTTCCATTTTCATTTATTTCAAAAATCAAATAATATCATGTAAAAATTGAAGTTCCAAGAATTAATAAGTTTTTTTCGTTAAGTTCTATTTCTACTCTTTGAATCAATCCGTTTTTCACCTTGTATGTACCTTCTTTCAATTATATTCTATTTTTTACCTTCTAAATGATATTATATCTAATTCCAATCTTAGAATCACACTCTAATCTTTGGACCCTCTTGTATAAAAAGAGCAAATAAAAGAAAAGTTGTATAAAGGCTAGCTTGTTTTGGGGAACTCACAAAGCTAATTTCTTTGAAAAATTTAAGGTCTCAGTGTTTAATTTTATTTTATTTTTTGTATTAGTATTATGATTGCATGTTTGCTTAAAGTTAAGAAGCTTTGTGATAAGTGTGAGTTTATAAACTGAGAAGGTTATGAAAATTTGAGTAGATATATTTGATTAGAATTATGGAAATATAAATATGTGATATTTGGCAATTGTTGAAATGGAGAAATTAGTTGAGAATGAAAATGTTGTTAATATAAAATAGTATGAATGGATTATAGAAGAGTTGGCATATAAGAAAAGTGATGAATGAGTGAGACTTTGATGATGGTATGGTAAAGTTATTGCTTATTTGAAGGATTATATGTCTTTGATGTTGTAATATATTGAGATTTTCAGAATCTAAATGATTGATGAATTAATTGGGGATCTGGTCAAACTATTAATCTTTGTAATGTGTAAAGAGTAGAAATGGGAGAATGCATTGATTTTATGTAATATTGAATGTGTCATGGTGTTTTCATTTTAAGAATTTAGTATGTCTATGTGATTGTTATAACATGTGGATTAGAAGTGGAAACTTTAGGATACGAGAAATTTTCAAATTGTATAAAAACAATTTGTCTATTGTGTTATCGATGGGTGGTAACTTTGTGACATTTTTCTATACTATAAATGATTTATATTTTTCTAAATAGTTTTCCTTGTAAGCTACATATTATAATTATGATTATATTGCCATATATTGAACAATGCATGTGTGTGTGATTTTATTATTAGGATTGTCAAATTAGTTATTTTCAAGGAAAAATGATAATCAGATTGAGTCCAAGTGTATTGAAATGGACTTGGTGTGAAACTATCCTGACTTTACCATTATCTAACTCACATAGAGGATGATAATTAGGTGATGAGAGTCGAATGAAGTTTCACAAGGCAAACAATATGATATGAAAGAGGATTATATTCAAGGAGCTAGTGAAGTTAACCATGTCAACATTAGATAAGAAATATGATGTTTCATTTGTGTTGTTGTTGTAGAAAAGGAGGAAAGAAGGGTAAGTATGACAAGTCCAAAGTCTCACGAGTCCATTCAATACGCTAGTTTTTCGAAAGGCTGAGCCTAGATATTATTCTTTAGTTTTATGCTTTGATTTAGTTAATTGATTTTATTTTTATAAGAATTTATTTTGTCAATTTTTGTGAAATTTTTATTATCTTTTAATTGGAGTTTATCTTTGTGATGATTAGGTTTCCCTTACAATTTTTGTGTTTTTATTTTATTTATTTTCTGTGATGATTGTTTTTTAAATACGGGAGCATAGATGAGAGTTGAGGGCGATAATAACATTGGAACTACTACAAGTTCTGAAAGAAAGAGTATAAGAACATGCTATATGATATGTTTTAGCCTTTTTGAAAGATTGTATTAAACTATTTGTTCATATTTTTAAGTACTTAGAAATTATGTTGATCATGTTTTGAGATACAAAATTTTTTAGATTAAGAATTGTAAATGAAATTCCATTTAATTATAATTATTGATGTTACTAAGAAGTTATAATATTATTTGTAATTACTATGAGAATGTTTAGAAAAATAGGATTATTACATTTTGGTATTAAAAGAAACAATTATTTTAGAAAC
This sequence comes from Vigna umbellata, assembly GCF_029865625.1. Classification (NCBI taxonomy): domain Eukaryota; kingdom Viridiplantae; phylum Streptophyta; class Magnoliopsida; order Fabales; family Fabaceae; genus Vigna; species Vigna umbellata. The sequence goes on along the minus strand of NC_142165.1, from coordinate 94,270,010 downwards.
AAAAGAAACAATTTAACGATAATAAAATTAAAAGATTTCTTATTATTTAATCCATTTTTTTTTTGTATAAAAGTGCATTTATAAAAAAAACAAAATAAGTACGGATTATTAATTACATTGTGTATTGATTTTTTTTTTTTGTAGTTTTAAATAAGTTGGATATATAGCCTTTTAACTTTACATATTATCTTTTAAAATATTTTTAAGAACTTAAATTTTAAAAGTTTCCATTATTTTCTTAGATCAGATTTAATAATATGCAATGTAACTCAATTTAAGAAGAAAAAGAAACATTTATGGTTATAGTAGTTATTTTTGTAAAAGCATAGTATTATTAGTTATTATTTTACCAAGTTTTGCTAAACAGACTAATATTGTGAAACTACAATAGAGTATTGTTTGAAACTCAATTATTTTTTACTAGACATTTTGAGTATTATTTGAACGTTTAGACACTCTTGATTAACAATCTAGATTATTTCTTGGGACAACAACTAGTCCGGACTAAAACTTGAGTTATTTTTTTTGGAATATAGTCACTTATAAATAAAAAGGGTTTTACAAAGAAGGTGATTTAAAAGATGACAAGGTTTTTCTCACTAGACAAAGAGATAACATCTTTCAATGAAGACAAAGATAATACACTCTTCTAGTTTGCTAAGGAACAACAAACAATCTTCTTATGTAGCTTAGGCATAAAAAAGTTTAAGCAATATATTGATAGTGTTAGACAACTCTATATCATTTATTTTGCTTGTCTTCCATATGAATTTATAAGTATTTATGATCACTAATAAAAGTTCCTTTTGTTGAGACATATATATAATTAGTGCTAACATATTTTGAGTGAAAGCATGAATGACGATATCTATGAAATATGATTGTACTTGCAAATAACATTAGACACAATATTATAATTTTTCTTTCTTATGGTAGCTATGAGACAATATTTATTTATTTAACTTTTACTTTCAATAATGTGTGATAAAGGTCCACTATAAAATCTTAATGGGTATATGATACTTGTTTCATTTTATGATTTGTCAACATTGGGGTTTATTTACTTTATTTTAAACTCTTTCTTGTTATGATGATGAATATTAACAAAGTGTAATTGTTAATTCTTTAACAAACGTACCAAATCATTTAAATAGTAACTGGTAAAACTGGATATCGTTTTCTAAGAGACTTGCAAAATACTAAATAATTATATAATTAATAATTAATCTAGACTAAGGAATAGTACCATAATTTCATATTATATGCAACAAAGTAAATTAAAGATGAACTTTGAAAGTTAAAGACACTTAGGAATTGAAAAATGTTGGAAATAGTATGAATTGATATTGTTGGAATTAGATTGCATTGACTTCACTCTTTTGCATATAAAAACTCACATTTTCTCCACTAATATACTAATGTCAAATCATAAGTCTACTCAAACTCTAATCCAGAATGTGCCTAGGTTTCCTTATTAAGAGTCAACCCCTAATAAACAAACCCGCTTTATAAACTAGGGTTTATGACAACCAATGAGCCAAGCTCCATTTCTAGATACAAGTTCCATTAGTATATTGTTCCAAGTCTAGGTTTCAAAAGATATTTTCCAATACCTAATAAGCTAAGCATCAAGCTATGAATGGCCACATCAAAGTGAGCATTAAGTATATAAACAAGAATATTAACATTTAATGGAAGAGACATATATATAATCAAAGTATTTGCAAAAATATGAGAGTTTAGTGGTTACATTTATCCCAAAACAAAGGGTGTAGTTCTCCATTGTCATGAAGAACCCAAGCTTACAAAATGAAAGATAGAAGAAGATAGAGATATAAGAAAGAAGAACCGATGGTTCTTACAAGCCCTAACAGACCACAGAATTCTCTAAAGATGAAAAATCGTGTCTCCAACAACCATAAATGAACTTCCCTCAAGAAACTAAAAGAAATAAGGCACAACTTGCCACGTCAGCTTAAGTACCGCTGAGCATAATCTTCGAATTGCTGAACGCTACATTTTGCAAATAAATGTAAACTACTTTTTAAAATGTTGTTGTATTGAGCAAAACAAAGGCTCATGTTTTACTATAAACTACAATAATATATGCACCATGTGTATATTTTATTTTAATAAATTAAATTAAGTATTTATGGTAATTTATAGATTTAATAAATTTATTAATATTTATATTATTATTTTCTATATCTGGCATTGTAATTTATAATTTAAATAAATATAACATTAAAGAGAAAAGTATATATTATAAATTGTGGTGGTAGGTCCTATATCGATTGAGCAATGAGTCCAATGTTGATTAGGATTATAATTGACTTTTGTCTATAGAATTTTCAGCCTTGCGATATGTGATGCTAAGGCTAAGAGGGTTGTGTGATAAGACCCATACCAATTGGGTCAATAAGCCCAATTTCGATTTGTATGTTAGTTAGGACAAATACCAATTTGGTCAATAATTATCACCACGACTATGCATAAGAGGTTTGGTATTGATAAAAGGTTAATGATGGAATAATAAAGAGGAGACATTAAAAACATGATATTGTAGTAACTATGGGATTTTGAGGACAATACAAATCGAAAGAAAACCAAGAGGTTGGAGAATGATAAGTATAAAGTGATTATAAGAAATAGAAAAATGATATATTACCATTGAATATTTTGCTTATCAGTCTTACTATCTTTTGGCTATAACACAAATTTATAAAAAGTAAAATAAAAAGTACAATGTTAAGGAGTAGTCAAAACACTAGTATCTTTACTTCTATTTCTTTTTAAATATATACTTAATATTAGACATAATTAATCATTTTGTCCTTATTTCTTTTTTAAAAGTTACAAGTAGAGTCCCACTTTTATTTTTTATCAAGTCTTAAATTTTTGTAAAATTGACTCAATTTGATCTTTTCCATTATTACCTTACAAGTTAAAGGCATGTTACATGTTCATTTGTGATTTTTTTTATGTTTTTTTTGCAAAAAAATTTGTTGTTCACGTGTCATATGTCATGTGGTATGACCTGTGAGACTATCAAGATTGTGCCATATGTGAGTGTAAGTAGTGTCATTGTTTGTATTCAAATAAGCTCATATATATATATATATATATATATATATATATATATATATATAATGTTTCGATGGGGATTTGTGTAGGGTCGAGAAACACACATTTTTACCTTTACCTTCCTTCTTCTGACCTCTGAATCTCCTGCTCCAAGTTTTTCAAGTCCGAGCCGAGGGGGAGAGTGCCTACAAAAGGCACTCCGACGCTGAAGTTAGACGTGTGCTAAAAGAGCTTCTGCTCATAATTGAATATTCAGTGTTTAGCGAAGAGCTATCATAATTGAGTATTGAGTAGAATGTATGGAGAATGAATAGAATGTACCTAACTGTTAGCCCTAATCCTATATTTATAAGTCATTGCATGATTCAGGCCCACCTTAGAATCTTGAGAGTCTTCTATCTTCCCTTTCAGTTTATGATGCTGATAAGAATTCCTAACCCTCGTCATCGCCTTAAAGATAGAAAAGCATCCTGACATTGTGTCTGCAGTTTGTCTCAGCGCTTGTTGATCAGGCTCGAAGGATAATCCTATCAGTCTTGGATGATGATTTCAGATGATTTCTCACTGCTCTTAAATTCATCTTATAGTCAATAACAATTCTGACTATTAGGTCCTTCAGCAGATTGTACTCCACCTGGTTAGACCGACATGTACTTCGATAGCATGAAGTGAGTAGATAAACATACGGGAGTAGCATCCATTGAAAAGCAGGCAGTTAGAATGCTTTCTTGTATGTTAAAAAGCATTTTCCTCATTCCTTGAAGAGGTCGGGTTGGTGGGTCAATATTCATCTCATAATATGAGAGCACTTTCTTTTGAGGCTCTAGTATCAGAGGAGATGATAGATGAGAGCCTGGATATATACGCAGCTTTCGACTTGGGAACTCCTCCCACATCAACAGCTCAAGCTCTGCTTCATTCATGGTTACATGTTTAGACTGAGGCCTCTGCTCACGAATTTGAGAAAACCAGATTCTTAACCAACCTTTGTGTTACTTGCCTTTTCAATTCAATCCCATTTTTTTATATCAAACAATGTCATCTCTCCCAAAGTAAAATTAAAAATTATATTTGTATAAATGTGATGCTAATATTTATATTAGAATTAAATTTTTTATTAAATATTTTGGGAATTAATTTTAAGCTAACTTTAAAGAATTAATAAATTCTATTTAAATTAATTAGTTTTATTCTTATAAAAAATATGAACTAATAATATAATGATTTTAAATACTTACTCTTAATGAAACTTAAATAATAAATATAATAATGTTTATACGATAAATAACAAAGTATTTTTACTCAAAATAAAGTAAAATATAAAATAAAGTTTTATCTTTCTTAAAAACATTAAAATTAAAAATGAAAATAATTTAAAAATTCAATTTATATTATATAATTAAAAAATAAAAACATAAAAAAAATTAAATAATTAATATCTACAAATTAAATTTTAATTATTATGATTATATTTATAATAACAATAAAGTAATTTAATATATAATTGCTTTAATTAATTTTAGTTTAATATGTTAAAAATTCAATTTTAATAAAAATATCTGTACATTTGCACAAATTATAAATTTGATCTTAATTTAAAAATGAACAATATTGTTCCATTTTCATAAAAAAAATTAGATTGATTTAAATAAAAAAAATACATATAAGGACTTAATTGATATAAGACAATCAACATTGACATGTGACACTCTTCTATCACATGATATTACTCTATCACGTTAGTGTCATATGTTATATGACAAGACTTAGCACTTAGACAACCCAAACAATTAAGTGAAATGTGACCTGTTTTTAACCAAACTTATCAAATTAGTCTATTTCATAGGACTTGACCCTAACCCATATGGGTTAGGGCCAAAAAAATCTTTTATTAAAAAAGTTCACACGATCAAATATCCAAAAATCTTTATGGGTTAGGGTTAGTCCATGGGTATTCTTTTAATATGTTGACTATTTTATTCCAAAAAAATTCAAAAGTTTTTGTGATTAAGTTAATATATTGGTCTAACTGATGTTGTAACTTAATCATATTCACTAGTCATATTTTCTTGAATCAAATTATGCAAGTGTATTAACATCTAGTTTCTTTTTTCTTTTAATTTTATAAAAGTGTGTGTATTTTTATTCAAATTTGATATACGAAGATGTTTATATTATATTAACATTATTTTATAAAAAATAATAACTTATTTGATTTTTTTTTATAGATGATTCTTTTGAAAAAAAACCATTTATTTTCAAACTAAAATTCACTTATTATATTTAGATGTCAAAATTAAAAATATGTTAAAAACTTATTTATATATAATATTTTTTAAATAGTTTATCGAAATAAATTCATAAAAACTTAAAAAAAAACACGAAAAAAGTAAAAGAAGATGCAATTTTACAATTGTATCCAAATATAAATAATATTTGGACTTATAAAAAATTATTTGAACTCGTTTTTTTTCAAAATTATCTTATTTTTAAGCTTAAACAAACTTAATATATATTATATTTTCAACTTTTCAAAATAAAGAAATTATGTATTGAAAATATTATTTCAATTAAAAAATTATTTTGAATAGCTTTTTATAAAATAATTATATATTCTTTAGGAATAATATATTAGAAAAAAATATAAATCAACTTTCATTTTTCAAAATTTGTACAAAATAATTATTAAACTAATTTCTATAAAAAATACTTATATTTTATTAGATAATAAAAAACTATCATTGTACAATAAAATTCATAAACTATAATTTTTGTTCAGTATTCAACATTACGATGTTTGGAGTAAAAAAAATATTAATAAAATATCATTAAAAATTGCTTAACAGTTGTAAAGCAAATAAAATTAATAATTAAAATTATATTAAAATGAACTAATTTAATTTTAAAATCAACTTCATCCTAATTTGTCTCAACATATTTGGGGTGAGACTTTTAAAAAAGCTCTCATGTGACTAGAAAATAAAATTTGATTTTAAAGGAGATTAAGATCAACTCATAAACTAAGGACTAAAGCTATTTGTAAAGTATTAATAGAAATGAAAAAACCTTAATTAAATATTATTTTTTTAAAAAAAGTAGACTTAATAAAAAAGAAAAAATAAAAATCTACTTACAACTTTTAACTAAAATGAAGAGGAAAAAAGTAATTAAACCTTAAGATTATTATTTGATTCCAAAAATAATAATATTAAAATATAATTAAAAATAAATATAAATCTAAATTATGTATATAAAATTGAAAAGCTATTTTGTATATCATTATAAACATAAATTAAAAACTTCCACATATTGCAATATTTTTATGAACCGTTAGTTATCGGATTTAACTGAATGTCGCGCAGTCGAAAGGAAAATTACTTATTCTTTTATTTCTTGCAATATAATTTATATATCTATTTTCTTTGTATATTTAAAAATTTAAACATTTTAGTTTATATAAATTTTATTTAATTTCTTTTATTTTTATATTCATATTACTTTCAATATCTTATAGTTTTTATTGTTAAAGTAGCACAAAATAAAAGTATTAAATTTAATTTATAAAAACTGAAAGATGGAAACTATGTTTAAATGTAGAGAATAATTATAAAAACAAAACTGAAAACAATCATTGTCCATATATGTGCTATTTAAGCTTATGATAAGATATCCTTGGACAAGGCATTGTGTATATGGAAAAGATAATCATGCCAATTATTGATTATTGATTGATGCCAGAAACTGTTTTGCTACTAATTTTATGTTTTCATCAAAACTTATATATTATTTTTGTTCCATTAGAAGTAGATCTACCTTTTTTCCCCACTTTTTCTTCTTTCTTTATTTTCCTATATTCTATTAAGAGACAGAAAGGAATGGATCTTCAGATCTTGGACTTTATCTTTACAAATCTTGTTTTTGGAGTATTGGTTTTCTATTCATAAATATGGTAACTCAATCTACTCAGAGTAATATATTGCTAATAATTATTCTGTTAAAATAAGTCATGAATTTTGATAAGTCTAAAATAATATATTTAAATCTAATTTTAATATCTACTTTTTATAAAAAAAAAGTGCATTTTTTAATCACCAATAACATTAATTTTTTAATTGTTTTAAAAAAGAAAATTTTAGGAATGGAAAATTTGATACAGGATCGATCTAAAAAACTACTCTTATCTCTTGTAAAACTGTTCTATATAGTCAAGTAAACTAAAACGTAATACATAATGTTCCATATTTTTGAAATGACTAATTTTTGAATAAAATATATCAGAGTTTGACTTACATATTGATTTGAGATTTGTGATTAGCTAACACTATAACACAACTTTCCTGGGAAAACATGATATATTCATTAATATAAAATTTGTAATTTCTACCTATTATGATATATTCATTAATATAAAATGTGTGATGTTTTCGTATCATTCTAAATGTTATTTGCATATCATTCTAAATAGTTGGTTATATAAGAAGATCCGTAGGCAGCCCAATCAGTATAAGCCCACTTGTTTTTCTTCCTCCAGCTCCGGACGATCTTTCCTCCATCTCCTTCTTCCTCTATCTCCATCGACATTCCATCTTCTTTCTCCATCTCTATTGGCATTTCCTTCTTCCTCCATCTCCACCACCACCTCCTCCATCCTCTACCTCCATTGCCACCCTACTCATCACCTTCTTCTTTCTTCACTGGTGCATCATCTCATTCTTTATTTTTTTTTTCAAAATAATATTTTAGATTGTATATTTCAGGATGTAAAACAAAAAAAATATTTTAAATTGTGTAATTCGAAAAATATTTTATATTTTATATTATGAAATGTATAACTCAAAAATACATTTTTTATTTTGTATTTCTAAATGTAATTCAAAATATAAATTTTATATTCCATATAATATATTTTGAAATATAATTTTTATGTTTTAAATTGTAGAATCCAAAATATAGTTTTTTTATTGTGGAATTTTAAAACATGCATTTCAAAAATCAAATGAAAAATAGAGAGTAAGTTTATAATTTGTAAGTGAGTAAAGGTGCATAAATAAATTATGGAGGTGTAGAAAGGAAAAGGCTGTCCTAGATTAATTACCTATCAGAAAAATGTGAATTTCGTATTAGTATTAATATTTATATATGGATTTATAAAAGTGAGTCACACATTTAACATACAAATTTTTACCTTGTATTTAAAATTCATATATAAATTAGGTACGTTAGGACTGAAAAATTTGCAAAAAAGACTAGATCTGTATGTTATAATCCACGTAAAAATAAATTTTACCTAGTGATTTTACATACACATATGGAAAATTAGTTATTAAATATAAAAAGTAAAAATTATTTTTCCTCTCTTACGTCTGTTTCTCTTTCAAAAATCTCTTAGGCTTTGTTTGTTTAGGTGAATTTGAGAGAGATGATTTGGGGGAAATGATTTGAATGAATTTGAGTGGATTTGAAGGTTATTTTGTAGTTGTTTTTGAGTGGATTTGTGAGTAACTGAGAGTGGATTTGGAAGTAAAGTTTGTGAGAATTAGTGTAAGATTTGATTGAGGTGATAGATTTCAAAAATTGGTTTAATTGGTAGAAATTAAAGATTACCAAAATGCCCCTGGTTATTAAAGTAATATAAAATGTTATTTGTTAATGTTATATTTAATTGTAAAAATATTTATAAAGAGACAAAAATTATAAATAATTTTTAAAAATAAATAATAAAAATTATAAATGTAGTAAAATAAATTTATTTTTAAATGTAGTATTTGTTTGTAATATATTTTTTTGTTTTTATAATAAAATGTCTTTTTTTTTTCATAAAAATAACTTAGCTTCTATATTTATAATAATTTGTTTCTCTCCAAATAAATAGAATGAAAAAATATTCTCATAAAGTAACTTTGTAATATAAAGAGTATTTTATTATTTTTATTTGAATTTTTAAAAAATGAAGATTTATCCCCATAAAATTTAAATTAAAAACCTATAATTAAGAAAGAAAATTTATCCCCCCACACATCCCCAACCTCCCGCCACCCCCACCCTCAACTTCCATCACCACTCCATCCGCATCCCTGTAATACTCATCCACCAGAAAAATATTCCTCAATCGTCGTACCCTCCCACCACCCAGAACTCCCTCCACTCTACACCTACAAACCCCACACACCCAGCCCGAAACTCGGTCAGCGAATCCATCGCCACCCACCGGTCCCTCCCCACCTCGTACCGCTCAACCGACCAAATCCTAGTCCCAACAGCCCCAACATCGTATGCCGCGACCCCGCCAACGATAAAAATTTGGAGGAGGAGGACCAACCAACGTGGAAGCAGAAGTGCTTATCCTAGAGTGAGAAGAAGAAGTTGTAACCGAATACAACACGTTGAGGATAGTTGTGACATTTCAGTTACAATCCTTCCAAATCTCTTCAAAGTTGCGGGTGATGAAAAAGCACGGTATCTCGCAAATCATCGCTCGCATTTTCTCGCATTTCCTCTCACCCGAACACACTTGAATTCTCAAATCATTGCTCGCCATCGCTTCTGAACAGTAAAATCTGTTCAAACGAACGAAGCGTTAATCACTTAAAAACTTTCACGACTCCAATATCTCACATTTCACCTTCTTAGTATCGTGAAAACCCTGACGTCTTTCTTCTTCCTCGCCAGTCCCAGTCAACTTTGTACATCACCTAAGCCACCTCGACTCTATTAACTAATTTATATATAATTCTATCAAATATAACTTAAACATGATGGTTAAAAGTTTTTTTTAATAAAAATTAACTATTAAAAAATTTATAGAGAATGTGTATCAATAATATAATTAAACAAGTTATTTATCAAAGTAGTATAACCTTTTTGCTTTACTCATTCTAGCAGAAAAAGATATGCAAATGGTGTATGTTTTTGCAGTACTAAAATCAAAATATTGGAACATTTCTTTAATATCATATATTTATGTGGTATATTTATATCTTTTATTCGATTTTCAAAATTTGCAGTCAATTTAATCTTATTTAATAATAACATATTCTTAGAATAATATAGATACTTACTTTTATCATTAATTATTATAAAAATGTTTCTCTTAGGGTGTGTTTTTTTGGGTGTATTTGGGGGAGATGATTTGGGAGAGATGATTTGAATGGATTTGAGTGGATTTCAGGGTAATTTTTTAGTGGTTTTTTTGAGTGGATTTGTGGTTAATTGAGAGTGGATTTGGAAGTAAAGTTTGTGAGAATTAGTGTATGATTTGATTGATGTGATAGATTTTAGAAATTAGTTTAATTGGTAGAAAATAAAGATACCAAAATGCCCCTAAGTATAAAGGTATTATAAAATGTTATTTTGTAATGTTATATTTAATTGTAAAAATGTTTATGAAGAGAAAAAATTATGAATATTTTATAAAATTAATGGTGAAAAATTATAAAAGTTATAATGTAATAAAAAAAATTATTTTAAAATGTAGTATTTGCTTGTAATATAATTTAGTAAGAAGTGATATCAATTTATTTGTTACGGAAGTGCGAATGATTAATATTAAACAAACAAATAATTAAGTAGCAAGTTATAATATTACATGACCTAAAAAAAAGTTACAACAATTCAACATACAAATATTCTTTTAATAGTTCATGATCACGTTGATTCAGCAAGGTATCGTTGCAATGCATTGAAACGATATTGTATTGGCATCCCTTTTAGACGTCTTGTATGGGATGGATGCGAAGATAAAAAATCGAAGCACTGTCTGAATAAATTATGATCTTCAATGTTCATAGTCCGTAACAAGTTTTCAATTTGTTCTGTAGTTGGATTAGATGATTGAATCCTAGCATTTACCAGGGATATTCGACACTCCATAGCCTATGTATGTCGTTCAAGAACGACAGATGGTCTTCTTGATAGATTAATTTGTTTTTGCACTTCATCAATGATTCGAGAGTCCATCTAATTTGCAGATGAGAAAGTACACAATAAAAAAAACTACCGAAGCTTATGTGAAAGATAATAATTGGAAAAATAAGTAATGTAATATTTGAAACACATAAGTCAATTTAAGCAAAACAAAGTCATGTAATACATGATGCATCGCAACCATAACCATAACTTATAAATTGTTGATGAATGGAAAACCAATAAGTCATAATTACATCACAGAAACATTAATGAATATAATATTACTACAACCGGTCAAATAACACTTCCTAACAATCACCTCCGGAGATCATTTTACATAATTTATTCCACCGCTTGTGTGGTGGAAGTCCCATCAACCTCTTTGTACATGTGGGGTTCACACATAAGAAATCATAACACTGTTCGAGTAAGTTTTCATCAGCAATGTTCATACCACTCAATATTTCATAAATGTCGCCCTCTGTGTATGTGTATGTCGATGTGCGACGGAGTATTTTATTTCTATCTTCCATTGCTGAGACTTGACGCACGGCTGCATCAGATATCACACCAAAATGAATATTTGATGAGCTAAGCACATTTGCGAAACCATCCAGGCTGCTCGTCAACTTATCAAATTGAGAATCAATAACATCGACCATAGGTGCCTTCCTTTTTGAGCCTCGTGAGGATGAAGTTCTAGCGGATGGGACGGAAGGCACAAATTGAGTCTGTCATGTACTATATTCATCCACAAATGGAGGAGGTGATGGTGGAGTTGGGTCTCTATATGTCGTCCAATCAGGTTGTTCTGGAATGTACTCCATATTTTGATTCAAATCACCACTGACACGAGGCCCAACACGCTGTCGACGTGCTTGACGAGCAGTTCGAACACCACTCCCAGTAGCTCTATCAGCTGCCCGTAACTCGACCATTAAATCGTAGTGTTTTATACTATTAACTCTCCACTTTGCCGCCGTTGGCCTCGACTGAAACAACAAAAAGATCAAACACATTGCTTCATATGATGTATAATAACGATCCACAAAATGTTAGTATTTGTATAAATACCTGAATCAGGTCCATCCAAACCTCGTCCTCAGCATGAAATGTCATACTAACCGGGTTCCACGCAAATCCACTCAATCCATAAAACAAGTCATGTACCTCGCGCCATTTATCTTTCAAGACTTTTTGACGATTTTTAACATTATTTTTGGTAATTGCGACATACCCAGAGCTATGAAGATGATCAACTATATTACTATATGCTTGGGATGTCCAGCTTTCGTCAACCCTATTAACGATTCGTGATTCCTCAATCATAGAGTGTAGATTAATATGAACCTCTAATCATAGTATAAGGCAAACTTCACTAATAAGCTCTATATTTTAAAGAATTAGGTTGTCTTTAACAATAAAAATCAAAACAATTGCACACAATATAGATGGCTAACCTGGACACCTTACTAATCCCTCACTGCACCTCCGTCAAATACTCAGCTCGGTTGCTTCCCAAATATTTGATATTGTAACCAAAACCTGCAAAAATATAACAATGGTTAAGCCTGCTGCCAGTAAATTCCATTTCCAAAAACAACTTCTCTCCCTGTGTCATTCCTCCTGCATGTACACTTTAATGGAAAGCAATATGCGCCCAATCTATACGGCGGACTACACTGTTGTCGACGTTGCCCTTCACCCAAAACACAACCCTCCTTCTCCACCTAATGCAACCTCCATCCATCCCCCTCAACCAACATATTTCCTCAACCACTCGACCCTTCATACTGTTGTCCGTGCCACACGTCTGACTGGTCTCCCTTGTTGTGGTTTTCTCCACATGTCTTCGTCCAATGGTGGTGGTAATAACACACCCGCATCGTCTACGCCCCTGTCCTCAACCTTCACGGCCAATGCTTCCATGGAGGACGAAACCGTTGATGACACACGCACCACCAACATCACAACAGCATCACACCATGGAGGTTCGGTTAAAGGGTTATGCACCTTCAGCTATGGCCACGGAGCCACTGTCCAGCTATGGGGAACCGGTCTATGGAATCGGAACACACACCTGCCATCGAAACAACCAGCAACCAAGCCGCACACCACCCTCACTTATTAAGGGATCCAGATACAATAAATACGTAACCGGATACACCAAAAGAGCAGAAACTGAGTATGGCTCGATCCGGATACACATACATTTCTTCTCCATCCGCTGCTGTCTTCATCATCAACCGGCAATATCCTCCGACGTCGTCTTCTTCATCCCTTGCGTTGGTTGTCATCAACGACCTTCTTCCTCCTCCGCACACCCCCGTCTTCGTCTTCACCTCTTCCAGAGGTCTTCAACCTGCAACAACCACGTTAATGTGTAGCAAAAATTTCCTCACCTGAACTTCTCCACACCTGCTGGACCTCACTCTCGAATAAACACTCTCAGTACACAAACAACACACAAAGATCTCTCACTGCCGCAAAAGTTGGGCTAAGTATAGACACTCTCACACTCTCACAATTAATAACTTATCTACCAACGACCTCTTATAAATGGTGTTACTGGTCAGACTAACTTTTTGAATTTCAAACAGGAATCTCTCCTTTATAGTGAATTGTTCTCTCAATCAGGGAATCTTGTTGGTATCCAATGCTGCAAAAGTGTGCCTCTACACAGTCGAACCTCTTCACATGCCAAGCCACAATATTATCCCTTGTGATGGCACAATGCATTTGGTTGAAAGGAGTAAAAAAAGTGAAACCTAATCACGTGATATGTGTACGTTTCTCATGCACGCTTTTTTAAATTATTGTTGAATTATTGTAAAAACACAGGGGCAGATACGAGTTTTCACTACAAATCAGCGCAAATCTTTGCTCATCTGCGAGATGTTGAAAAAGTGAAAATATCGCAAATCGCTGCATTTACATGCATTTCCGTCGTACCAAATCACACCAATCGAACACGGTTTACCACGCAAATCCATCCTCGCAAAATCTCCTCTACAGTAAATCGCCTCATCCGAACGCAGTGTTAATCTTATACTTTCTTTTCCATAATCTAAATAACCTCGTTTTCATTCATTCAGATATGTTTTATTTCTACACCTTTTCATTTTTTTTCTATTTTATAATTTTTGTTTCTATATTGTAATCATTATTCAGTCAAAACATCAAGAGTAATTAAACTTGAAGAGTAATTAAATTGGGGTTAGAAAATAACCAAACTAAAACACTCTTACAAAGGGAAAACATAGAAACCTTAAACGAAGTCGTATGATATCCCAACTAACGGTTTTCGATCGTTTGAATTTCCGTGAGACCCAACGTTTCGATAACGCCATCAGTAACTCCGATGGGCCAAGGCCATGAACCCCCGGAATCCCCACCGGCCGCCCCACCATTATTCCGCCGCATACACGACCTGGACAACGCCGTCTCCTTCTTCATCTACACTCTCACACGCCCCATCGCCCCAAAACCCCTTCTCCGATACCTAGAGCTTTTGGCGGACTTCCGATTCTTCTTCCCAGTCTCCCTCGCCCTCTTCCTCGCCGCCCCCTCCTCCTCCCCTCTCCGACCTAACCTCCTCCTTCCCCTCCTCGTCTGCTCCCTTATTGATCTCCTTTTCATCGCCCTCATCAAATTCCTCGTCCGCCGATCCCGCCCCTCCTACTCCAACCACTCCCAATACAACGCCGTCGTCCCCGTCGATAACTTCTCCTTCCCTAGCGGTCACTCTTCCAGGGTCTGCTTCGTCGCTTCCGTCTTCTCCCTCTCCCGCCCCTCGCTCCTCGCCGATCTCCACCATCCGCGTGTGGCCTTGCTCGTGAATCGCTGGTTCGGCGGAGATCAGGCCCTCGCCGTTGATATTCTCATCTCGGCCGTTTGGGCTTGGGCCGTGACCACTGTAATTTCTCGCGTCGCTCTCGGGAGGCATTACGTTATCGATGTCTTCTTTGGCGCGTGCTTCGGAGTCCTCGAAGCGTTCTTCACCTTCCGCCTTCTCGAATTCCGAGGGTTGCTTTGAGGTAAGATTAAGAACCTGGAGCTGGGATTTTCGAAAGTGATAACCTTACTCCCTGGTGAATGTGGAGTTTCATATCACTACTCACCGGTTAGATGTACTTGCCGATTATTATCATTTTTTATGATATTCTATTTATAATGTTTACTTTCAGTGATTATGTTCGATGACTGTAACCGAATTATGGAGAAAAGTTTTATACGTGGCTTCTCCAGAAGATTCAAAATTCTAGTATGAGAGTGATTGAAGGACGCTATATCTGCTATGTTTGGTTTCCCGTTCAGCTGCTTTGAATGGAAGTTTTTGTTGCCAAACTTAGTTTGGTAATATGTTTGCTTTCTCCTTCGATGCACACCTATGTTTGATTTCATGTGAACTTAACACTAAGAGTTGCTTTTAAACTAAGTTTGTAAAATGAAATTCATTCAAATTTATGTTTGAAAACTTGACATGTATATAGGAAGACTAAATGAGGCGATGCAGGGTACGCACACGCCATGAGTAGGAGATGAAATTGAAACGATTGAGTCGTGTGTATATATTGAAAGGAAGTTAAACATTAGCTACTTAGGTTGAGTGCACCGTATGCTTAGACATTAGGGTGATTGACATTAATTTGGTCTAAAGCTGTCCTTGTTTGAACCTAAAGCTTGTTCCGGGAGAATGTGAGAACAGCTGGTTAATTATTTGAAGATCCTTTAAAGGATTTTCATGTTACTTAACATAATCTTCATGTAGTCAACGTTCCTCAAAATTAAATTCATCAAGATTTGCCGAGAATGTTCATTATTTTTTAATATTTATTTGAGAACTTAGTTCAAGTGCCACCATTGACCCTTGTCAATGCGAATTAAATTGCAATGCTCCCCTCCCCATTTTAAATGACCAATTAGATAACAAGAAATATTTTGGCTAAGGAGGTTCTTCAACAAGCCATACATAGTGTGTTGAATTTGGGGTCATGACCTTCTCAATCTGGATCAAACTAAAGAAACTCAGACTTGTTGCTTTTTGTTGTGAATTTGCAGGCAAACGTGCATATAAGATTCTGATTCAAATGCGAATTAAGTATGGTTGGAGTCAAGAAATTCTCTCTTGTAATTTGATTAAGGAAAAATAATGTTTGTATGGTGTTAAAAAATTATAGAATAAAGAAATTACCAGTGTTTATATACAGTTTTTTTTATCCTCTCTATATGTAATAAATGAATACTTTTGTGAAAGGATATATATTTAATTTGTTTATATGTATATAGTTTGCCATTAGATGTCATTACCGATTAACCCTTTCACAAACTTTTGTTCCCTTTTTCAACTAAAAGACTTTCGTTTGTCCTAGCTATATATTGATTCAATTTCACATGTCATCTGTTATCATTACATTTTCTCTATTTATGATCTTGAGAGTTTCAATTCCTATTATTTAGAGTTGAATTTCCACCTCATCAGGCTCTTACTATTGTCTGCTGCCTCAAATGGCAAATAATTTGTTTCACTTTAAGCAAGAACTTGGATTGAAGTCTTGATAACCAAGAAAACTTGTTGAGAGTTCTTTCTCTCCTTGAGTTGAAAAGGTTCTACTTGAATTGACTCCATGGATCAATGGATCAATGGAGTGTGAGTTTCACATGTCTTGGGTCTAGGACCTTTTTAAACTCCTCATTAATGGGAATGACTAAGCCAAAGAAAAAGGCGAGAAAAACATGCATGGGGAAAAAGAACTACATTATAATTGTCTCTGTCTAGTAGTATAGTGAGGTTCTTGCTCTGATTTTGAGGCCGTGAGGTTGAGAGTAAACTTATCATCTTAGGATGAAGTACGGAGGGGAAAACATTAGCCGGGAGCAAGAATTTGTGTAAAACATTATAATGCATGTTAATGGTATAAAATAAAGAAGCATACGAATTCCTCAAAAGAGTGAAAGTTAAATGATAACAGCATTTTAGTCTAGCCAACATGATTCAGGGTTAATTTTACTGGTTGGATTTATTTATTTATTTTTTTAACTAAAGAATCAGTTTCTTGGATAGGTTCATTGACTGAATTCTCCAAATGCACCATTTACTTTAGGATCTATCTGGTAGGAAGGAAAGAAGTGGGTGAAAATAGAGTAGATAGAAATAGTGAAGTGTTTGGAAATAAGCGAGAAATAGAGTACAAATGAAAATGTTTGATTTAAAGGAAATATAAAAGCAATGGGAAGATATAAATATGTGAATGAAAACAGTAATAGAGTGAAAATATCCAGTAGATCCTATTTCTTGCTGTTTTTCTTCTTCTAAACTCATTCATGTCTTTTGTTTGTCTCTTGTTTCTTTCTTCTCCTCCAAAGAAAGGGTTAGTTTTATTTTTCTGTATCAGCTTGTGAGAATAGTTTCCTCTGAAATACGTTCACATTGACAAAAAGTTTGCCTCTTCACCCTTCTCCTTTTCACTGTCAGAGGTTGTCAGTAATTGCGACCATTTGTGCTCTATCTCTTCCGTCTCTGTCTCAAGTTGGTTTAAAAATGTAAAGCATCTAAAATGGCGACGATTAATTCTAACCTCTATGTGGAAGCCTTTGAGTTAATTTAACATACTGAGTATCCGCTAAATGGATACAGAATCTAATTGCTGTCTGCTTTTTCCTTCATCTTAGGTTCTGATGGAGAAATTCGAACTTATGCTACCCGAGGGTAAGCGTTCTTAATTGGTTTCTAACAGATAATGAAGTCGTGATTGGTTTGAGTACATTGGCATCTTGCTCCTTACCAGATAATTTTGGAGACCTTAATTACTTTAGTTTATCTCAACTCTACTTCAAATTTGTTAAAATTACTTGGGAGTCCGTAATTTATTCCTTGGCATTTAAGTCTCTACACAGGCGTATAAACAATAAATGTAAGCATGTGATAATACATGGTACAGCAGACCTGTACATAATTTATTTGCAGCCTTTTGTCGTATGTTTTATCCAGAACTATATCATACATCGAATTTGCTACTGCTGTCAGATGTTTCTAATTTTTGCAGAGGTACTGATGCAAAGACAGATTGTTCTGTATCGTTTGAAGACTTGAAATGGGTTATCTTTTCTGACAATTGCTGCCAGAATAAGAAGTTGGCTTATGTCTAGTCTATCTCCGATTCCCACTTTGCCCGTTCAGGTGGATTGAACATTAGTGTTTGAAATCTGGAGTAGTAATTATCAAGAAACATTATATTATAACAATCATATGTAGGTGTAGGCTCAATGGAATCTGTGATCTATTAAAAGTTTGAGAAAAGAAAGGTCTTTTAGGATTTGGTTTGAGGGACCGTGTGCTTGTCTGATGTGTATGGAATTTTTGACGATTATGAATTGAAGGATAAATAGTTGTTAGGCCAGTTACTTCTTTTGCATGTGCCTTCTTACCGCGTGCCATCTGATAAGATGTTTTTGATTTGACTGATTGATTGGTCTTTGCTTTCCTTTCAATTTTGGAAAAGTTCGTAAGCTTACCAAATTAGCGCAGACTGTGGTTGATATGTTGTGCTGGCAGCATCTATTACCGTAGTTAGGATATTGTTACGTGGAACACACCAAAAGACGAGTGAATCAAGTCGTTTTTGGTTTTATTGACTTGACATGTGGGTCTGGTTGCTATTAACACCAAGAGAATTAGCACATGAATTTGATGGAAGCTTTCATCATCTTTCATATTAGTCCGCTGAACATTGACAATTTCTCTCTACTCATGCCTTTTCTTCGTGCATTTTGCTGACGAATAGTTTCATTCACATTGAAAGTTCTGGATTTATTACCATGGATTAAGAAATTCGGTATCTTGGATACTGCTGGAACAGTTCATTGGTGGAATCCACTACAGCTTGAGGGACGTACGACGTACGCGAAGCACTGGGCGTCTGGTATTTTGCCAAGTGAATGCTTACTGCTCAAGATTTGGAGTGACTGTAACTTTGTATTTTGTGGGACATGCTTTGATATTCTCCTTGCATGATTGATTTCTTAGTAATGAGAGACTGACTCTCCGCAGAACTTAAACATTTTTAACGTTTTCTTGTATGCCCACCGCGATTGGAATGTTATTGATGCTATATTGCAGTAAATAAATATATATATAAAAATACAGTAATTTATTTGAGAGTCCATTATCAATTTATCTTCTTTCTTTGTGGGTATATTTTGGTGCAACACAGCAGGTATCTTCCATGGAAATGTTTGATTTAGATACATGTTTAATTGAATCGCGCATATTCAAAGCTCAAAATTGATGTGGGTGTAATGAACATATCGGGTTTATTTGAAAATTCCTTTGCAATGATACAAACAGGTTCGCACTTTCCAGAACATGAAATTAAGAAGCAAAATTTGGCGTCTTTTACGTAAAACGGCCGTGTACGTTATTGTAACGGTTGTAACTTAACTATATATTAGTACGTGCACTTTCATGTGTTTTGGTATGATAATGCAGAATAGGAAAATTTGAATTGAATAGGTTGAAGAATTTAGATTTACTGATCTACCACCCATTTTATGGCTACACATCTCTGAAATTCTGACAGTACCTGGTTTTCTTCATTTATTTATATTAATTGTTGTTCGTTTTTTTGTGCTTTTGAACTCATGAGTGATCCTCGCTGGTCAAACATTTTGAATTGATTTTTATGATTTAGCAGAGAGCAATGCCGGTGAGTACATCTGTGTCAGTGTGGATTGTCATATATAATTGATATTGCATGAAAGAAGCAAACCTGAAACCCTAGTTCTTAGAAAACCGATAATGTTGAACAGAGTGAAAAGCCACCATAAATGACCAAACATGGGAGTGGCACGGCCTTAGGTTTGGTCATAGTATGGTGGAAGTCATATTCATCAATTCGTACAACACCAGTTTGTGTCTATGTTTTCAACCACGCACGATTAAGCTTTTGAAATGTTGTATTGGACCAGTCACACAAAGCGTTCAAACTCGTTACAAGGTGTGAAACCTGCAACATGCCTGCATGCATGGTTGATGATGGAGATGGATGATGACGGACAATGATGAAGAATGCATAAGGTCAGTCTAATAAACGAGCTTGTGAATTGGTTGTCGGAAGTCCAAGAAAGTCATGTGAGTGTGGTACGATTTTCTTTTGGGAGGTTGTGGAAACATTAAAACCATTTTTGGACTCATTTTCATGACCTTGCTTAAAAAATCAGAAGAGAGGACCACTGATCAAAATTGGATACTGGATGCAGAGACTGCTGAGCTTTTCATGTCTTTCTATATTTGCCACGTACCCAATTTTATTTCACTGCCACAGACTAAAGAACTGAGCATAAGGATTCAGGGGAGAAAGGTTGCTGACCACGATGTGGAAATCAAAAAACGGTGCAAGAGTTTCGAGAGGTGAAGACAGTAGGCATCATTTGAAACCTGTCTCCCCTTACCCCATTTGCCATCATATCTGATCTTCACCCATCACGTTTCTTTTTCCTTTTTACCTTTTGCAATCTCATCCACCTTCCTAATTTCTGGTTCCCTAAAGTTCCTCCAAATTATTCACACGGAATCTTTTTCCTCTGCAATAATGTAAGTCATCAAGTTTAAAAGATATCTTCACTTTTTTTTTTCAACAAATTAATCATTTATCATGGATTATGGTAATGACCAAAACAGTAACCGAGGTCGAGAGGAACAGAAGTCCTGCCTAACTTCTACTCTCATTCAAGGAGAAATTATTAGATGGTCTTAAGTTATGGTAGTTTCGGTAAAATTTCATGGCATATATTAGTCGAGTTTTTCAGTTTTTTAAGACTCCTTGGAGACTATTTGTTCAAGATCATTATTGAGTAATAATGTTTCTCACCGAAGATATTTGTTTGGTTTATTTGAAGGCCAATGGAAATAAATGTCATGATAGTAAAGTAAACAAAACAAAGGGAGAGGAGTGGAGAATCATTCTTCGTCTTGTTTGATATCCGAAAAGAAAGGCTTTTTTTTTTAAACTTTGTTCGGGTTCATATAAAAAAGATAAAGATATTTTGACACCCAAATTTAATTTGATAATACAGTTTTTCTTCTTATTTTTTACAAATATAAAAATTTGTTTTTTTATGATTATTTTATTCTTACATAAGTGTCAAAAAACGATGTTAAAGACTTATTTTTTTAATTAAAAAAGTACATAAATAAATGAAAGCCATTCAATTATTCACAAAATTAAAATGTGATCTTATTTTCTTCAATAAAAACGGGGAGTGTAAGAAAATGCAATCGTTTTAAATAATTGATTTTCCTTTGACTGATTTGCTGCGAAAGAAGGAATATTTTTCTTGCTCCCATTTTTTACCTTTTGTTTCCGTGGCATGCGAAAGAAAAGATGAAAGGATGCAAAACTCCTCTTAATAGCTGGCAAGGTACAAATTTACTAGAGGAGATTGATACTGCTGCACTTAAATTCGAAGATGACGAGTTTAATAGGGGTTCATATATTATTCCTTTTTTAGTGTTGTGTGGATGATTGTACAATGTATATTACTATTTATTGTTTGGCAGTTTGCTAGGTGGAAAGTTATTAAATTAATGAAGTTTTGAAAAGGGAAAAAGAATGGCCCCAACGACCACTGCAGAAATTTGTCCCTAGGTAGCTAGCTAGCTACAATGTGGGCAAGGCTACGTGTCTCTGATCAGAAGGGCCATCATAAAAGGCCACATGCAAAAATGTACCACCGACCCCTCCTTCTATCATACAACTTGCCAAATACACGGACACAATTTCTATCATAAATTTCCCCATGCACTCATGCATTGCAACCATTTCAGTGTGCTTTTCCTTGCCTTTGCATGCACCTCACTTCAATTATCTTCCTGTTGCAATATCGGTCAACGTAATCACCATATCATACCTTAATTTCCTTCTTTCACACTTTCAATTCAAATCACTCCACCAACATAGTTGTTGTGACTTTGACAGGGATGGACCCATGTGACAAAGTAACATGTAATTAACCAACCAAGTTTTCTTATGCCCATTTAAATACTGCATTCGGTGATGGTCTATATAGTAAAATAATACACATATAAATCTAGATTCAAAATAGCGAGTGGTGTAGATCCATTTCGATGAAAAAGAAAATCTCTTTTCTTCCAACAAGGATTGATGGCAGTATGGGCCGGAGCATGTCATGCTCCCAAATTTGAAGTTAAAATGAAACGATATACAAATTTAGAACAACATTCATTATTTTTTAGGAAAATGTTATTTGGACAACAAAAGTTTGACACAATTTTGACAACGGCGACGTGGCAGCTGTGCATTGGCTCAGTGAACCGGGGTGAGGGGTATTTTGGGTTTTTTCTGGTTTGTTTTCAATTCACTGAGCCAATGCACAGCTGCCACGTCGCCGTTGTCAAAATTGTGTCAAACTTTTGTTGTCCAAATAACATTTTCCTATTTTTTAACACCTCATTCACATTTATCTCTCCTCCTATCACATTATAACACTTAAATAATTATATACATTCTGTCTCTCTCTCATATAGTGTTTTGGTTTCTGCATAATTTTTCATTTTGAAATGATAGTGGGGAGGCAAAGAAATGTTGCTCCATTGACAGAAGACACGAGGAGCTGTGGGAGGGACCAACCGGTTGTTACTACTTGTTTAGTGCTTCAATGAGTTGTTTCCCAACTGCAAGAGTTTTGGTCACTGATATATCTGAGCCTCCCATGGAGGGCAAGCTTTTTTTCTAATTGTGCTGTAGTTTTATAGTATGTACTTTTACAAACATGGATTTGATGTTTGGTTGTTGTTTTCTTCTGTGTCTTAATATAATTCATGCACGAAGCTGAAAACAATCTTCGAACAAAGACAACAAGCTAAGAGAAGCCTCGACAGTTGAGAGAAAAATGAAAAGTAAAATGAAAGGTGGGAATTAAATCTCTGTGAACACTGCAATTCATTATTCTGAACATTATTACTACACGTATATATCAATATTCTATAGGGTACTTATGGGTTTGGGGGCCATACTGCACGTACTGAACTTGAACATGCCCCCACCTCACCCTTTAAAAATCTTTCCGAACGGGTATCAAATCTTTGAAATTCTCCATCAGTTCATTTGGAAACACCGTTGCACTGCTTCATATATATATATATATATATATATATATATATATATATATATATATATATATATACAAAAGAGGATCTTTATTGACTTCTTCACATTGGGTTGTAATTAACCAATCTCAGGCTAACTTTATCTTAGTTGGGTCATTATCAGCATTAGGTGGTAGCTGGTGAGATAGAGAGTGAATAGTGAAAAGGACATACGTTGAAATTACAAGCAACAATAATACTATTAACGTTTCAGTGTTACAGAGGGGCACAAGGAACAATGAGCAGAGTGGATCAGTGGATCACGGCGATCACGTTAGCAAGTTTTCGTCACCACAACCAATGTTGTTTTATGGAGTACTTTTCTGTGTGTGCACGGGACATCAAATTGAGAGAATTACTTTTACACGTAATATCAATTCAGAAAATATAAATGTTGACAGAATGATGGTTTAAAGTCCACTTGTAAAGAAAACTAAGTTAAGAATTTTTTAAAGTTGCATTATGAATGTAACTTTTTAACAAATGTAAACAACTTTTGTATTTTAAAGAATGTGCAGAATCTGCACTCAGTTGTAGCTATGGGAAACTTTGAATTTTTGTGAGAATTAAAGAAGAAATTAGAAGTCATGTGGGTGTAGTACTTTTGAGGTCAATGGAAGTGTGTGCGTGGCCCTTGTATGTTTCAATTTTTTGAATTTGTTTTGTTTGGTTCTATGAATATGCGGGATCAATGCAGCACAGAGAAGCATAAAGGTACGTATGAGTTATTATGCAGAAAATAATAATAAAAAGTGAGGATTACAGCATCCCATATAACTTGGAAATGATGCTTACCACACACTGCTGCTTCCTAATACACGTACAAAAGCTTATTCGAATATTCATCTGGATTTCGCTACGTACACAGCAAACAAATGACACACTCTTCCCTAAACTACATAAATATATAAGGACTTCATATTCAATTCCATACATAAACAACCATTTTAGATTCTCCTCTGTTTAGTACTTTAATATTTCAACCGGAGATTTATTATATTTGCACATCAGTTTCGTACAATTGTCTATACAAATTAACGACAGATAAAAAGATAAGTGAGAAAAGTGTGGGATAAGATAAGAGATATGATTCAGAGAAATAAAGAAAAAAAATGACACTGGTGGCTTTTGTATCATTTAAAATTGAGAAAGGGAAAAAATTAATTTAAAAGGATATATCTCATAAACGTCAAATTTAATTGACGTCGACCTAGAAAAATTATTATGAACTTCTTATGCTAATCTATACATAAGCATTAAAAGCCTTATTAACTTGTATCCTAAAAATATTGGTTAAAGAATTAAAACGAGAGCACATTCCTTAACATCCAAATAAAAATATATGCTTTAATTATTAGAAGATTGGTTGGAATTTGTCAAAAATTAGATTCTCAACACATTTCTCTTTTATCCCTGAATATAGTTGTTTCTTATCACAACAAGACATGATTGTCTTTTGTTCGAGTGAGACACTAAAGTGTGAGATGTCCATATAAGTGACATTGATATCACTTTTAATATAAATTATTAAGGTTTAATGTTTATTCATCTTTTATTTTTTATATGCAATTAACTTTTTCATTTTTATTAAATGTATGATTTTTAATTCATACATGCATTCCTGACAAGAAATATGAATTCAATAGATAATATGATATAATAAGAACACTGTTTAATTATGTTTTTCTTTCTAAATTATTATAAGTAATTTTTTATTTTAATTCATATTAATGCTAGGTCTTTATATTTAAAAAATGTATGTATTTAGTCATATTTTCTTAATGACATTAATGACATTAATGATGTTGGAGTTCACAAGTTTCCCTTATATCAACGTCTTAAAAGGTTAATATAATTCACCGTTTGTCATGCCAAAAAACAGTCAACATTGTTAAACAAGCAATACTGCATCCATGAATTTTCAAAGTATGGAGACATAACATGATGAAAGTTGGAGATAAAAACAAAAACAAACAAAATTGTGTTATAGTTTAGAGATTAAAAACATAATTAATCCTAAAAGGAAAAAAAAATAAATAAATAAATAAATTATTCATTAGATATATGTGTATCAACGTATGTTCATATGTTGGAAGTACAACATATAAGATAAGTAACATTAACAATCACGCTCACTTGGATCAATAAAAATAAGATGAAGATCATTAAGTAGAAAGTAATCTTTTCCACCATAAATATACCAATTAAATAAAAGCATAAAATAAATTTAATATGGTTGGACACCTTAAGTTCTACATTCACAAATGCTCAATAAAATTATTTTATCACTAATTACAATTTCGTCAAAAGAAAATTCAAATCCTCTCATGCATTTATAAACATAAAATTGCAAATTGTCAGATACAACTTTTATAAGAATAAACTTCTAATATCCTTTGTACACTTAGTAAATTATGATGAAAACCCTTAAATCAACCATTCATTTTTTTTAAGAATTTATTATTTCCTTTTTTATATTACACAACGTGAAACTTTAGTGAATACACTCAAGAACGATATATCATCTCTTCACCAAAAGTTTCAACATATTAAGAGAAAATAACCCACCCCACAACAAAGTTTCAACATGTCAATTTTCACATCAACACTTTCATACTCATCTTGAAGCAATGTGTCATTTGATTAAATATGTATAAACTAGATATAGATTGCAAATTAATGAAAAGAAAATTCTAAGACATTTGATCTATCGTTATCAATTATAATATCAAGAGAGTTTAAAACAAAATGAAGGGAAAATGAGGTGTGCAAAATAATCAAATTTCAATATTTGTTCATGATCCAATTTAGAGGATTTTTCTCATATGTATTAGTTTTGCCAATATTGTCGTGATAAAATTTTATATTCTTCTACGTGCGTAATTTCGCTTTAAAAAAGTTAATATAGATACCGAAAAAAAATTCTGTCCCTGATGACAAAAATCAGTCACTATTTATTTTAATAGTGATTTAATTAACCATCAAGTTTAAAAGATGACAGAAATTCTAACCGCAAAATTTTCATTGTAGAAATAATAATAATAATAACAATAATAATGATGAAAAGAAAATAAAATAAAAGGATAACTTAATTTTTACACCCTTAAGAAGAAAAGCAAAAGGACAACAAGGTAAGACAACCAAAAATCCAGAGAGAACATTTAACATTTTATGACATTTTAACAAATTGATGAACTTTTTATTACTTAAATGGCTAGAAAAGTGAGATATATAGTCAGAAAATTAAATAAGAAATACTCGACTAGATTAAAACTTAACTAAACCATTAATATTGTTTTTTTTTTTTGAAAATTTAAAATACATAACTTTGATTTTATTTTTACTGGGTACAGTGAGCCAGTTTACATCTCAGTCACATGCAGTAAACAATTTGCTGTCACAAGACCAATCTATGACTGGAAGGACAATTTGTAATGCTTAACAGCCAAATGCCAACTACTTTTGCGTTCACATGAAATTAATTCAAGCCAGACACTTGTCATACACATCTAGGGATAGAAACAATTGAGACAAAGATGTTGAAAATGAAACAAGAATTCACCTTTAATTATAAACACATAGTACACTCAAATTTAATTTTAAATGTCTATTTTCTAACACAATCTATCCCTTTACTATTAAGGCAAGAAAAGGAGTCTGTATTTGGATCTACTATCACATTCCATCAACACCCATTCTTAGTAGATAAGAATGGTAGAGATTAGATAAGATATCTACCTTTTTTTTTTCTTCAAATGTCCTTTTAACTCAACACGATATGTAATTCAATCCTAGTCCAATAATTAAAGTGAAAAGGTGAATCATCTTTAGGAGTCAACTTCTATTTTCTGGGTTAGAAAAACTATTCCCTAATGGTTAATAAACATGAGATCATACTTTTATTATTATTTTTCTCATGATATCACATCACTTAATTTAAACCTTATGTCAAGGCGTTCTCTACTCCTTTAGACACATGAACATGTGGGATCTCCAATCCCAATCCTTTAAAAAACACTTTTCCAAACCTCATAACAAAAACAAATAAGAAAAAAAAAAAAACTAAAAGATTGAAGTGGGCATAAAACAAAACAACCAAAACTGTTGCCTTATCAATCAGTGCAGTGCTCAGACAAAACTAAGAAAAAGACTAATTTATAAAGTTTATGTACACACATACGGAAAATTGGGATATTTAATAATTAGGAAGTCACAAAGCATGATTAAAGTTTTTCTTAGGTGACACTTGCAGCTAACTGGATCTGCCTTTTTCGTTTTATTGAGCAACCTTGTGTGGTATAGAGTGCAAAAACTAGACTTGTGATTGGGACTAACTATCTTACTTGCTTTGGTTGGAGGTGGGACCAAACACATGCAATGACATGGGCCATTAAGATACCCTTAATACAGACACCTGTCTTATGGATAATAAGATAATTTTGGTCTCACAAAGATATGACACTATTATTCTTTAGCAAGTGTTTTTGATTTGATTTGTTCTCTCCTAAATTGACATTTGAAATTCAAAGTCTCCAATGGGGTTGCTTTTGTTTCTGTTCCTCTTTTAGTTTTAATATTAAGACGTATTATATGTACTGTAATGAGTGCATTTAGAAGAGAAAACAACTGTTTCCCTTCAAAATCTATTCAATTAGTATGTTTTTGTACCGATTTCACACTTTCATTTTTCTTTATTGACTACTATACTTAAAAAAGCATCTATAATTAACTCTAAAAACATGTGTATCTTCCTACTATTTGCAACCCTGCACATGTGCATATGGCAAGATATACCAAAGTCATATGTTTTGCCACTTAATAAAATTTTGGGCGATCTTACATATACATTACATATACATAAGGCATAAGAAGAATTTTAGGTCACCCTAATAGTTAACTATACCAAGTCTAAGTATAAATTATTAGCATAGTTATTTTAGTGACAGAATATAAATAATTGAGACTGATCCCGATAATTAACAAGAAATGAAGACGAGCATATATGTGCATGTTATAAATATTTGTATTTTTTAAACATTGTTGCAAAATTCTTAAAGGAACACATCAAAGTAAATGTAACCTCTTGATGTAAGTAATTTTATGATTCCTTAATTAATATGTACTGTATATTTAAAAAATTACAATAATTTTCATAATAATTATATAAATATATTTAATTTTGTATTTTCTAATCTTCTAAATACACCCACACAGCTGTGTAAGTGTACACTTTACTTCAGTAATAGGATACCATTTTATTTTATATTATGAAGTGAAAAAGATGTCGTTAATAAATTAGTTATGAAAATAATTATTAAAATGAAAAGTGTTATTAAATTTATATTAAAATTATAAAAAACATGTTTATATTTATTAACTTTTATATATAGTATTATAATTATAGAATAAGTGTAGTTGAAACTATTACGAGAATTACTTTTTATACCACAAATAATTTTTTTATAATCCAATATATTGATAAGGGTAAACCAATGAAGAAAAAAAATTCATAATATAGTTATAGGTTATAATAACTGGCTTTTGAGATTTAGTAAATAATTTGGTGCTTTCGAAAATAACCATAAGTTCTAGATTTTAATAAAATGATGATAAATGATAAATTATTCAAATATTTAATATATTATACAGTAATAAATACCAGTTAAGTTAAAACGAATTGTAACTTAAAAAAAATTCAAGAAAACATTTTTTGTTAAATTATAATATATATTTATTATTACATCAGCACCGTCCTTCTTGGCCAAATGATTCCTAGTTCATGACATTGAAGAGATGAAAAAGGAGATTGAAAATATCTTCATTTGGTTGTGCACATAAATAAAGGGAAAGAGAAAAGAGAAAGTAGAGATTCTGTATATTTTAATTTCCACACTGAACAGAAAGTGAAAATTTCGATGCTATTAAAGTCTGTCATTCAAAATAGTTATTTCTTACAGTTGATTGTCAGATACTCAAAGGATGGAACAAAAAGTGTAATTAACTTTCATAAGAAACTATTGACCATGTTCTATTTATTTATTCTTAATTTCTCCCATACACATGAAATCTATCACATTTCCCTTTTTGTTTTATTTTTAATATCACTTTATTTATTTTGTTTATAGAAAGAGAGCAGGAATGAAAAGTTAGAAAGAATGGAAGGAAAAGAAAATGAGATTGGTGGCATGTGGTGAGTTTAGATGGCTAAGCTTACATCTTGTGTGTTTGCTTTTTGCAATGAAAGATGTGAAGAACACCTCGAACAGAGGAAAGGAAGAAAAAGGAAAGCAGGGGAATGGAAGAAGAGTCACATGTGAAGGTGGACACAAGAGAAAAGAATAGCCATGACAGACAAAGATGAAAGATGAAATAGATAAATGTAAATTCTAAATTCCTAATCTTATGTCACTCTCTTGTACATTGTTATTATATAGTAACTTTGTGTGTTCTTATTAGTATTGGTTAATTCTATGAGACCTTATGTCATCAATTGCAGTCATTGTCAGAGACACCTCACAGGTTATTACCATATTCCAATGGAATTCATACACCCATTTTATTCAATAATTCCTTCCTTCTTTTTCTTACCTACTAAAATCTCTCTTCTGTACATAACCATGTGTTTGATTCTTGTTTCATAACAATTTTGTTTTTTTTTTTATCATTTTTTTATAAAAAAAAATATTATTTTATTGATTTTTTTCATGAAGTGGAAGTTTTTCTTTTAAGTGATATGAATCTTAATTTAAGTTCAAATTCAATGGTAGGAGAATAAACTTTGGTTTTGGTTATGCTCCATTTATCCTTAGATTTATTTTTTTTATTCAAAATGTTATTTAAGTCTTTTATTCAAACTAATAAAATAATTAGATTGTCATAAATTTAGGTTTATAAATAATTCGGAATTTGATTTTATATTTTAATTTATTTCGTTATTGGATAAATTTTATTCACAAAATAATATACACAACACAAAATTATCATACTAAAGTTTGATATTGAATACATTTGATAAAAAAAATCTTAAGAGAAAATTATATTCTTCATAGTATAGATTAAGTGTAATTGTGAAAGTTGTTAAAACAAAGTCAAAGGTATTCTAAAAATATTAGCATGTATTTAAAAGAAAAAACATAAAAGTCTCTTATAAGACAATTATAAATAGATGTAAAGTCTGTTAGTGAAGTAAAAAAAAGAAATACCCACAATTTACTTAAAGCATGCATGCAATAGTTTGTTTAACTGTTTTTTTTTTAAAAGATTATCTCCTGTACAACATTAAAAATGCTAACTTTGTTTGTAAATTCTTCATTTATATAGAATTACAATCTATTGTAAGAAATGTTTAAATTCACAAATTCTTTCACTGAATGAAATTAGTTGAATGAATTTATCGAAATTGACTATTATTTTAGATTTCGTTTACACTAAAATTAATAATAAAATTATTATTATAATAATACAAGTTAATAATTATTTCAATAATAGAAAGAATGAAATATATTCAAATCACATCAAAACGATGATAAAAAGATTGTTATAAAATAATATACAAGAAAATTAAAAAATGTGGTGATTCTATGTCAATAAAGTTTTTTTTTCTTCACATATCATTCATTTTTTTTCTAGAAAATAATGCTATAGATTAAAAATTGAGTACCCTAATTGTATGTTCATAAGTTATTTGTAATTTTTTTTGTCACTAAGTTATTTGTAACACCGTGTGTTGCTGGATAACCTTTTAAGAAACTTGAACTTGGTTTGATTAATTTAAAGAAGATTCTTTTACTAAAATAAAAATGTTGAAGGACATGTTTCACTAACTTAATTTCTTTTCCAAATACACTACTTATAAGTAGCTTTGAAGTTATAAGCTCCTAACCTTTTTTTTTTCTTATTAATTACTTTTGTTAAAAATTTTTATTTATCTTTCACATGTTTAAAAGTCCCCTAATACTCTCTTTTAGTACTTTTATTTCTATAAATATAATTTATTTATCTCATCATCACAATTATATTATAAATTTATTCATTTGTAACTATTAATAAATAGAATTTTTATCATCTTTTTGTAGTTGTTATTTTAGTGTACATAATTTTCATTACTTTTACTTTTTATTTGTATATCTCATTTTCTTATTTCATTTTTAAATATTTTTAAACTCAATTAGTCATCTTCAATAGAAAAAGTATGTACGATAAAATTATAAAAATTATTTATTTTAGAACTAAAATTTATAAATATATTTTAAAAAATTAATAATATTTTTATTTATTTTAATAATTAATATAAATTGATATTTTTTTTATCACGAACAAAAATGAATAATAATATAATATTAGTTTAAACAAATTTATGCACATTAACTCATTCATTAAATATTTTTATATTAAAATTAATAAATCAAAATATTATTATCTTGTTTTTTAATAAAGAAAATAAAAATAAACTAAACTTAAAACAATTATTATTTGAAAAAATTATGTAATATATAACTACTAAATTTTGAATTATAGTTAAATGATTAAGTGTGTTTCAATTTATTTATCTCTTATCAGTCAGTTTTTTTAAGCCCCTTACCAACTAGTTTAATAGTTGGTTTCGATAAATATTTTAACTTACTTAACTGATTTATATTTTCTAACTAGCTTATTTACTAGTTTTCAACAACTCTAAGGAATTATTTTATTTCCTTAATCTTTTCAAAATTAAAATGGATGGAATGCAGGATGAGTGTGTTAAAATTTAAAACTAAATTGGTATATAAAAATGTTAGCATTTCTAGTAGAATCTGTTCATGCAATTATTTTGTAATCAATATACTTTCCACACTTGTTGACCGAATCTTAGAAAATTTACAGTGGGGTGAAAATTAATTACGACTGGTTTAGTTCTGTTTTTTTATTTCTTATTGTTGTAAAAACTTTGAAAAAAAAATAAAGACATTTTCACTCATACGAGGATTGGTGTTGCACATTCAAGATACTCTCACTCACTGCAAGAGATATGGGACACATTATAACACATTGTTCTTGGTTATAGGAACAACACTGAAATAAGATTTTTGAAGAAAAAATCATAAACACACTCACAAAAGAGAAAGGAAAATTTTGAAAGATGAAAACTTCATGATTACGAAGTAAATAGCATTTATAACGCGCCCCAGTTTCCATTCATCGTCGTCAACTGCCACCCTGTCTCCCTCTCTTTCCCTTTCTTCATTTGCATTCAGCCTTCAAACACGCCACGATATTTTACCGATATTTTCACGTCTCATCTCAATCACTCGCGATAACTTTTCCT
This sequence comes from Vigna umbellata, assembly GCF_029865625.1. Lineage (NCBI taxonomy): Eukaryota > Viridiplantae > Streptophyta > Magnoliopsida > Fabales > Fabaceae > Vigna > Vigna umbellata. The sequence goes on along the minus strand of NC_142165.1, from coordinate 94,237,551 downwards.
TCTTCAGTATCTCACGAATAACAACAAAGAAAAGAACAATGGAGTGAGGATGAAGAAGCAGACTCAAACTGAAATCTGGTTCTTCCCTTCACTGGTCTTCACTCGTCTCATGCTGCAATCAGTTTCTTTCAAAGTTAACAAAAAAACCCACTTAATTCTTTTTTATTACTGTTCTACCCACCCCTTTATTGCATTGCTCTGCCTCTATATCTCTATATCTCTCTCATTCTCCTTTCTATTCATTCATTTCCAATTGCAACAACCCGAACCTCATACTCACTCACCTTTTTTCTTTTTATGAAACAAACCCCTTTTATTAATTATTTATTATTATTGAATTAAATAAACATTATCTTCATTTTCTTATATTTAATGAATACATCTTTTCTCATTCTTCATCCCTCCTCTATTAATTAATCCTCCTTCATGGACCTGCTTCTTTCTCAGTTTCAGAGCTCTTCCTATCTTGGCTTACCTTGCTCGCTTTCATCTTTTTAAGAACCCTAAATTATTATCCAGCTAGTGTACTTTTCAAATGCACTTTCTGTTCCAATGAACAAGTGAAATAAGAAGCCAAAGAGAGATAGAGAGAGTGACAGGAAGAGAGAAGGTTTGAAAATGCGTGTGAAGGAAATGCACCCCTTGTGCTGTATCTCGCTGGAAAGTCCGGGGATCGGGAGCGACTCTCCGGAGCCCGACGCTGCCGCGTTGTCCAGGACGAGGAGTCTCCCGGCCGGTGGATCTGACGGCATTGCGCGGAGGGGATCCGAGGCCACCGTGGCCGGAGTTCTCTACAAGTGGACCAATTACGGCAAGGGATGGAGATCCCGCTGGTTCCTCCTTCGCAATGGCGTCCTCTCTTATGCCAAGATCTGTTGGTCGGAAAACCTCAACCTCCTCTCTCCGGTGGATGAGGTGCGCCTCATCGGAGAAGTCACCGCCAACCGACTTGCCAGAGATGCTGCTACCATTCGGCGGAAGAGTCACAAACCTCCTTCCTCCTCTGCCGTAGTGCATCTCAAGGTATATGATTGTTAAATTTTCATTATCAAATTTTTTAATTATTTGTTTCGATTATGATTATGGAAATTTACTTAGGTTTATCTTTGGTGCTGATCTGAATCACTCAATATAGTGTGGGTCAGGTCTCACTCTCGCTTTGGCAGTGTCGTGTTCACTGTTTTTGGCGCTACCTGCAACTTTCCTGTAGAGGCAATGTTCTTTCTTTTTATTTCAAAAAAAAAAATAAAAATCGTAGAATAAACTTTTCTGTCTTAGTTTTTTTATTTCGATGTGATGATTTCACCTCATTGATTTCCGACCATGAAAATTATCAAAGCCGCTTCAGATTTAGATTGTTCTTGTGGCAGTGTAAAAAGGTGGAAGAAAACCTGAAAGAAGCTTTGATGCCCGAGCAATAACATGGAAACCCGCTGGTTTCTATTAAGCTTTTTTTTTTTTCAGAGTTTCTTTCTCTCTCATCTGGTCTCCTTTCCAAATTCTAAGTTTCCAAATTCTAAGTTGCGATGCAATGCAACTTTTTAATTCCTGTTTTACAGTTTTAACTGGTTGTTAATGTGTAGTGGGTCACATCAACAGGTGGCCGAGGAGGGTAGGGATAGCCTACTATTAGCCCTATGGCATTAACTTGCGGTCACGTCATGCATCTCTCTGCCTTCCCTTCATTCACATTGGTTGGAATCAATCTGCTTCAGCTGTGTTAAGATTTCACTGCTTCTTCCTCGCTTGCACTATTCTATCATCACTCCCTTCACTTCGCACTTTTTCATTGCAATGCCATTTTTCTGCAAACTCCAACTCCTTTTTTATCTCTTCCCATTTTAGCCTACCAATGCGAAAAGTCTAACCAAAATAACACCAATCTGGAAACTGGAATCTAGCAGCAACTTGCATTGGTTTTGCCCTTCAAGAGTAAAATGACAAGGACGGATTTTTTTTTTTGTTTTCTTTTTTAATACAAGGGGTTTAAGTTGAAGACTCTTTCTATTAGATGAGAAAAAAAAATAACAGTGGGGAGGTGATCTAAAGAGAGGTGTAATTAGGGATCTCGTACTCTGAGTGTCTTCCAGGTGTGAGCCTCCTTCCTTGTAAACTGTAAAGCTTCGACCTTGCTTTAAGGGGAGAAAAACCGAAAAAGCAATTTCAGTTATTAGTTTTTTCTCTTTTATATATAGTTAGAAAATTAAAAAAGTTAAAACATATGGAAAGGTTCCTCTTTTGTCTTTGTCAACAGAAATATGTTTACGTGGGACTTGCCACCATGGTGGTGGGGCATCGTCCAGTTCATTATATAATGTCTTTTTTTTAATCTTTTAAAATGGGTGCTGCTACTGTTTAAGGTCAACAACTCTTCTTCTCCCCGGATAAAAGGGAAAAACAAAAGGAAGTTGGAGACAGTAAGTTTTGTTTTTTTACATCATTACCTCCTATCTCAAATTATTCTAGTCTAGTAATAGTAGCATCTTGCCGTGATGCCCCAGTGAGATAATTTCGTTTTCAAGCTTTCTGTATAAACTTAATTTGTCTTCTCAAGGTGGGCTCTCTTCCCCACTTGTGTTTCTCATGGGGACATGGCTAATAATAATCAATCTTCCTCGTTCTTCTGGTTGTTGATAGCTGCTGTTGGTGCAATGTTTCGCTGTACTGCAAACATTGTATATGAATTTTTCTAAATTTTAAAAACCACAAGTTGTTATACGTCATTAGATTTTACTTTTCGTGTTGTATTTTCTGTCTTTAATTTAAAATATAAAAGAAAATTGGGTAATAAAAGTGCTTCTTCGGAGATTTGAAATTTAAGTTTTCCTGTATGAATCCTAAGCAGATCTCGTCATTCAGAGAGAGCAAGTCGGACGATAGACGGTTCTATATATTCACAGCAACAAAAACTCTCCATCTGAGAACTGATTCAAGGAAGGACCGTGTGGCGTGGATTCAAGCTTTGGTTTCAACCCGAGAATTATATCCACTTCGACCACTCAGCGACCATCTCTCCCTCGCACCGAATCATATATCTGTATCAACCGAAAGGCTTAAGAAACGCTTACTTGAAGAGGGTGGCAGTGAGAGCCTTGTCAAAGAGTGCGAGCAAATCATGTTTGCCGAGTTCTCTGAATTACAAGAGCAACTTCATATACTATGTCAAGAGCGAAGGAATTTGCTTGATACAATAAGGCAGCTGGAGGTAATTTCATTACTCACATGTGTGCTTTACCTTTGGAATTCTCCAGACAGTTTATTTGAGAGCTTGAACCACTGTTACGCATAAGTTTACTCCTCACACATCTCAAATTTGGTGGAATAGCCGATACTAATCCTCTAAATTATGAGTTATATTACTATAAAACGATTCATTATGATTTGTTCCTGAAGTACACACGCACACACACACACACATATGTTTGTATATTAAAGTTCTGTGGTGGGTGAGGTCTTGGGTTGGGTGGATCAACACTGTATTACTGAGCCAGCTTGACAAAAACGTTCACATAAATTACTTGCACAGTAAAAGTTTACTTGTGATAGCCATTCCAAAGTACTTTTTCTTTAATGTAACGTGATATTATCTTGTACTTGAGCTTTCACTGTTTTAAACTTTGTTATTTCAACTTTCGATTTTGGTTCCCCAAATTTATACTAATTTGACTAATGCTGTAATTAAATTCAGTAGTTTTTTTATTTATTTATTTCTTGCCATGCATCGATCAAATGGTAAAAGTTGTATAAAACACTTCTCCTTATTTTTGTTCTTGCCTAATACCCATATATATACCTTTCATTAGTTTCACTAGATATATTCTCTCTAAAATTATTGGTGTATTTGTTTTTCTTTTTCCTGGACCTCTGGTTATTGAATTGACTGTAATAGTGCATTATTACATTACATTATTGTTGTACTTATTCTGAGTTTGTAAAACAGGTGGGCATATACTCTAGTTATGTATGGCTCTATCTTCTTATGATAGGATAAGCTATTAATGTGTGCATATATAACACAAATCAAAATTGGAAATTAAAATTTATATATTCCCTTGTAAAGACTTACAATTTTCATCTGAGAAGGACTCCTGTAATAAGAATACAAAGAGAGACAATTTCACACTACAATAAACTAATCTACCCCGCTGCCATAGACTCCTCATCATGGGAAAGTATAAGGAGAGTTATTGTACACAACCTTATTCTTACATATAAAAAGAGACTGTTTTCCGAGTTGAACTCGTGACCAATTGACCACCAAGACATAACTTTACTGTTGCACTAGGAGGCTAGTATTGCTGTCATTACTTCACCTTACAACTTTTGTAAAAGAAAAAATCCAAGAAATGAGGCATTGTTGTTTTTTGGTAGAAACGAGAACTAGGTCTAATTGCATACGTTATATCACATGATGTGTTTGGTTCATTTAGTCATGAATTTTGGCTGATTTATTGGTTTTTCTAATAGTATTGTCACCAGTAACTTTCTTTGATGGCGTTGTTTGTTGATCATCTCCTGCACCCAAACTTATATATGTGTGATGAACCATGACTCATAATTGATTGTGATTTGCATACCCCGTTCACGTTTTTCTTCTTCCTAGCTTTATATTTGAAGTGTACTCGCTATCTTTTCTGTATGTCAGCATATGTTTAGTTTCAAGACGTGCAAGGTTTTGTTCCTCTGTATATGACTTACTGAACTAGTATTTTGTTATTGATCATGGACAGGCTGCTAATATTGAACCTGAGGCCTCTGCCTTGCACGACAGTGAATACCAATTAACGAAGAATGGCTTTTCAAGTTTAGGACATGGAAAATATAGCGGTATTACGTTATGTTTATGCTTCTAATTATAATCTATACATATGCTGTGCGATCTTTTCTCTTTGAAATTTCATGTAGTTAGCATGTCCCAGTATTCATATTTTAGAGTCTTCGTTTTCTCGATAGTGATCGTAGGGACCTAGAGTTTGTGATATAGACATGAAGAATATTGCTTACAAACTAATTTTCGAATTATGGAAAGTATTTTGTTATATGTCATTAGAACGTGAATCTATATTTTCTAATTTGAAATTTTCTTAAGTGAATAATTTACTAGTAGCATTTTCTTCATGCTGTTTGCCTTTGAACTCGACAAAATTGATTCTTCAATATTTTAGCTATCTTGTAGATTCAAATTGGCATGAAGTATCCTTCAAAAGTCCAACTGATTGCCTATAATTTCTTGTGTATTTTATGTTCAGATAATTATTTTTGGGGTATACAGTATTTTGGTTAAATTAATATATCTTTTTTTAAAATTAATATAGTGAAAATAGTTTTGAACCAACCGTTTATTGTTTTTTTTATTAAGTATTTGAAAACATTTAAGGGGGTGTGTTTAATACCTTTAACTCATGCACCTGGTGTACGTAATGGAAAAAATATGATTAGTTTTTGTGGTAGATCGCGGTTCACCTCTCAATACTTGGTTTATCCCCTTATATTGTACCTATTTGTAATGAACTTGATGGACATATTTATTTCAAATTTTGTATCCATTAAAGCAGAGAGAAGGAAAAACTAGTATATTATTGTTTATTGTTGTCTCTACTGATCATATAAAAGGCCTTCTGATAATTGCAGAAGTATATATATGTTTCGGTAAATATGATTGCAATGAACCTTTCTACAACCTTTGATATATATTTTTCACACATACTTTTTGATTTTCAGAATGCAGTACTACTGAATCATCGGACGATATTGAGAAACAGGAGATGGAGGAAGTGTCAGATGAAGATGAAATCTCATATTATGACACTAAAGAGTACTTTACAGAACTTGGTTTTAGGTGTGGGTCCACAGGAGCTTTGGATCCAATGAGCATGTCTGGGGAAGCTAATACACAGTCCATTGATTTGGAGAACAATCACGTTGGGGAGACGGTCAATGGTTTTGGGTACCCTCAGATAGCAAGGCGAAAGAAGCTTCCAGATCCTGTTGAGAAGGAAAAGGGCGTTAGTCTTTGGTCAATTATCAAAGACAACGTGGGCAAAGATCTCACACGAGTTTGTCTTCCTGTATACTTTAATGAGCCAATTTCATCTCTTCAGAAATGTTTTGAGGACTTGGAGTACTCCTTTCTTCTCGATAGAGCTTATGAGTACGGGAAAGCGGTAAGCTATACTTCTTTCTCTTGAATATGCTATTCTTTGATCTTGCACTGCAAACATGACAAATTTCAAACCAGTTTTGGTATATGACCTTTTATTGTTTTATTGGTCTATTTTATATATGAATTTCCCTAGGATATTTGTTGTCTCGATATTTGTACTGAATGGAATGTCTATACTATGTAGTGTCCTTCAATATTTGATTGGTAATATTGATAGATTTCTGTCTAATTTTCTGGAAAGGTTTGCTTCATGCTGTTAAATTAGTGAGTTTCCAATGACTAGTGCAACTATATGTAAACATTATCGTTTCAGGGGGAAAATAATTGTCAAACTTGTCTTATTTGTTGTTTGTTTGAATTGGCTACAGGAGTTGTACTATTTGGTCAATTTCATTTCCCCGCAGTTAAAGGGAAAGAGAGGGAAGGGGAATGATAATATCTACATGACTCAAATTAAATTCCTGAGTTACTTTGAAATAAAACTACCTCAACGATTTCGTACAAATTTGTTTTTGTCTTGAAATAAATAGTTTATATCAATTGCCTCAGTGGCAACTGGTGCATTTGCTTTTTATATACTGCTCTATTCTCAGATGAATCCAAGTAATTTTGAGCGGGAGACTTGTGTTAATAATCATTTGGCAACATTTAATTATTCACTTGGGAGATGACATTATTTAATGCTATTGAATCTATGTAGCTGTTCAACCCTTAGAGTTCTATTTTCAGGGAAACGGTCTCCTTCGGGCCCTGAATGTTGCTGCCTTTGCTGTTTCTGGATATGCATCATCCGAAGGTCGTCATTGTAAACCCTTTAATCCGTTGTTAGGGGAAACTTATGAAGCGGATTATCCTGACAAAGGAGTTCGTTTCTTTTCCGAGAAGGTTAGTTACTTTGTGATTTAATGATACCGATAATTGGCCGAGATGTAGGCTGCTACATATGTTGCTGTGAATTTAACTTGGGCTAAAAATGTGATACAGCCGTAAATGGCATACATTCTAGTTTTGGTTTCAATATCGGTGACTCAACCTTTACCTTATAAAAGTGAAAATTCCAACAAATATACTTCCATGTAAGAAATTTTTTATTTACTAAATTTAAAAATAGCAGAATGTAAAGTGATTAGGAAACTGATATTAAGAAATGGGACGAAACTGAAGAGGATGTTTTAACTGGTGGCATGCAACTTGCTAATCGAACAATGGTTTTGTCATGCTAATATTATCTCATTCTTTTGGTGGGGTTAACCTGCTTAAATTATTGTTGGACCAAAAGATAGTGGTCCTATCATAAGCTCAACACCCTATAGAGTGTGCAGGCAGGTAAGTCAATTTACCCGCCAATATTTACTGTTTTCTCAAACAACTAATTACGTGTGAAACAGGTGAGTCACCATCCAACTGTCGTTGCCTGCCACTGTCAAGGTAGAGGATGGAAGTTTTGGGCCGACAGTAACATTCGGTCAAAATTTTGGGGAAGGTCAATTCAGCTTGACCCAGTGGGTGTTCTGACCCTGGAGTTTGATGACGGTGAAATATTTCAGTGGAGCAAGGTGTAAATCGTGAAATGACTCTGTTTACATTGATTATTTGTACTGGCTAGTGCTAGTGACTTGGCTTTCTAAGCTTCACATTATAATATATTTACATTAAATTATAAATAGTTGTTATAAATATTTTTGTTTCACCTAGGTCACGACAACAATTTATAATCTTATCCTTGGGAAAATATATTGCGATCATCATGGAAACATGGACATCCGTGGTAATCGCCAATATTCGTGCAGACTTAAGTTCAAAGAACAGGCGATTCTTGATCGAAATCCTCACCAGGTAGGCTTGTCCTAGTTATATTCTGTAGCAGCTGCTTTGTCTTTTGAAGTCTGATATATTGTTTCCCGTTTACGTACTAACCCAGCCTGTTCATAGGTTTAATTTGTATAGTCTGTATTTTTTATTTTTGTCTTTCTGCCCCGCCCAAAATATCTGAAGGAATCTTATCTTCTGTGTGCTTTTTACCTAACAAATTGTTCATTATAATGTGCTGTATGTCTAATTAGGTGCATGGCTTTGTTGAAGATGTAACGGGAAAAAAGGTTGCCACATTGTTTGGCAAGTGGGATGACAGCATGTATTATGTTAACGGTGAAGCGAATGTGAAACCGAAAGATTGCACTTTGTCAGACGCAAACTTGTTGTGGAAAAGGACTAAGCCACCTTCTAATCTCACTCGGTACAATCTGACATCATTTGCAATCACACTGAATGAGCTTACTCCCGGGCTAAAGGTATAATGATGTATTTAATCATTATTCGATGCACCTTTTCCTTTTTCTTCTTATGCATCTCTAATGGTTTGTTATAGCCTTTTCTGATCCCGGGTATTTGATCACGGATTAAAGGAGAAGCTTCCACCCACGGATTCCAGGCTGAGACCAGATCAGCGGCATCTAGAGGATGGGGAATACGAGAAGGCTAATATCGAAAAACAAAGGTTGGAAAAGAGGCAAAGAATGGTATGTTTAAACTCTTTAACGTTTTGTTCGAGAAACGTGCATTATATATTTTCTTTTTCTCTTTCCTCACCTTTTATTTGGTCTCCTTGTCTGACCAGGTGTTTCTGAATTTCTGAACTGTGTAAGCTAAACATATTAATTACTTGGGTAAAATGTTGGTTTTGCTTTCTGTACATATAACCATTTTTGGTTTTAATCTTTCATTTTTTGTTGTTACTTTTTAATATTATAAATAATCTTTTCTAAAATTATTTCAATCATCGCTTTTTAATATTATTTAGACATACTACACGTCATAAACTATTTCAGAATAGTAATTGAAATGACATTGGCTAAATGCGTGTGGCACCTCGTGATGCTTATGATTTTTAAAAGAAAATTATAGTAGTAATATCAATAAATTTTTTAATAAATAAAAATAAATGTTTATGTAATCTTTATATTTGGAGGATTGTTTGATAATTAGGTTGTGCAGTTTGTGAATTTTGTTAATATGCATTATTTATTCTTAGAAGTATGTTAACCAGTTAACTTACTCTTAAAAAGGTAAGTATGAATATTGTAACTATAATTATTAACTTAAACCAATTTTTTTTAGTAATAATAACTTAACTAACTTTATAGAAGCATTAAGTGTAACTTCTTAAAATATAAGTAAGCGAACAACTCTGCTTGTGTATTGATAGTCGGTCTAGTATAAGTTTGTGCTATTTGGTAGGTTGACTTTTATTATAGCTGATGGTCAGTGAATCTTTTGATGTCGTTGACCTATATTTTGGTGATCATCACGCTTTTCATGCAGTCAAGGAAAATGCAAGAAAATGGATGGCAGCCTAGGTGGTTCCGCAGAGAAGGTGACAACGGAACGTTTCGATATATTGGCGGGTATTGGGAAGCGAGAGCTCTAGGAAGATGGAATGGATGCCCAAATATCTTCGGTGAAGTTTATGAAGGAAATTTTGATCCTTTAGGTGCATCTTGATTTTAGTTCAGGTAATATTTACATCTGTTCAAAGCATGTTGGTAATATCTATAAAACAACTTCTAGCTTGCATGCATGAGACATATCATAGGTCTTAAAGCACCTGTTCACCAAAGAACGTTCCATTGGAGATGACATGCTAATACGGTTGCTGTGTTGCAGATAGCGATAATAATGAATGCAAAATTGTGTGTGGAGGGTTTCCTCGAACCTTCTTGCATGGCAGCAAATTATTTTTGCTGAATCGAAGGGAGGAGGGTAGCCTTTGGGAACCTTCGGAAACGAGGCTCTTTGCAGTTCTGGTAGGAGGACAGGTTTGTGGATTGCCCTTGTCTTACACGAATTTAATAACAAAAACAAGGAAAGGGATATCATATACACAACATCAGGCTATTCCATCTGAGAGTTACTTTCCGAACTTAAATGATTTTAATCGCCTGCAGCTGCTGAAATTTGTAATTAGCCTAATGGACCTAGCATTACACGTACACAGCTTTTCAGCAGAAAGCACTATACTGAGAATATCAACTGAGGCTGTTACTTCCACTAGATGAGGAATATATTTGAGCAAAGTTTTCAGCTTAGTAACACTTGTTTTATTAGTTTGTCTAGATTGTCAGTTTCTTTTTCTTAAATTTTGCTAGTTATGTAATTATTTGGGGTGTTAGCTCTATCTTGATCCTGATATAGTCACTGACTTAGCCGAAAGGCAATCAATTTATTTCGTATTTGTTTTGATTTTCTAATTAATAAATGGACGAGTTGTGTTATCTCCCTTGAAGTGTACCACTACTACTTTGTTTCACGTCAAAATCTTTACATTGCATAAGTGCATGCGAATGAAAAGGGGGCAGAGGGCAATGCTAATGGACCAAACAAGAGAGACGAGACAAACAACCATTTTTGTACACCTCATCTAAGCATCTACAAAATTAATTAGGTTCTCTCATTAGATCACTTGGTTCTATAGGACTTTATATTGATGGGATAGTTCTTTTATTTATTACTCATTCAATTCTAACCTATTTATTTATTATTTTTATATCTGTAATGTCTTTATCCAACTTTTTACATGTTTAAATATAATATTTTAAGTTAATAAAATTGAATCAAATGAGCTGATTCTTTAATCTTCAATTTTTTTTATCAGAATATATATATACATATAAAGTGCTCTAATCTTTATACAAAGTATTAAAATATTTACAAAGAATGTCTAGGTTTCATTTTCTCCTCTTCTAACCGCATCAAAAGCTTAATATTATATACATGGCACGATTTAGAATCCTAATCTTATTACCACATCAAAAGCTTAGAATTATCTATCCTATTTTGCTCACAAAGCAAAACTATCAAGATTACAATGCTTTCTTGTTAAAACATCTACCATCAAACTAATAAAAATTACATTTAGTTCTGCTACATGGATATACCCCAGTTTCAACCTGCTACGTTATTGTTACCTATATGCCTACATTGTTTCTCATTTATGCTTGCAAGATTGGAAAATAGCATGCCAAACTTGTAGTAAAAGAAAAACAACATATAATAGATTTTCTACCCAATTTGTTGATCCTCCAAACAAGTAGATTCCCCGTTGCCTTCTTCCAATATATGAAGCACGTTTGCACTAATTCCAGTTCAGCCAACATAAATTTATAATAATGTGACTATTCCAAACAAGATTATATCTATAATGATTGATTAAATTTGATTTAGTTCTACATGTTTAATCAATTCACCATGTAGTCCCTGATGTTATTAGCTTATACCTATCAATGAACCACTTCATATACATACATTTTATCATCCTAACCAATATCATTGATATACTCAAACTATATGGGTGTGCAATGCCTGCTGTCAACACAATAATGGTCAAGCCATAACTTATAAAGGTGCCTTTTCCTATACTGCCCATGACTAAGTCTATATTAACTCTGTTTAATATTTGATTATGATTCGTTAAACTTGGGTATTATATTTTTATACCTTGAAGGCATGTTTGTGCATTCCTAAATATTTTCTCTTCAGCCACTTTACCATTGTTAAACAATATAATTTTTCTCTATTTTCATATGTTTCTCACTGTACTCACCTGAATAACCTTTCATATATATATATATATATATATATATATATATATATATATATATATATATATATATATATATATATATATATATATATATATATATATATATATATATATATATATATATATATATGAATCAAATCATACTAAAAAACTCTTATATATCATTCACTCTCAATTAGAATAGAATTTACTAGTTGGGATAACATAACTAATCATGGAGGTCTCTTATCCCAATGATTAATGATAGAAGACCACAAAAATATACTTTATAAACTCCTAAGTACCTTAAGAAAATACGAATGAATGAAAACATTCATATAAAAATGCGTAGCATAGCAAACAAATACACTATTATCTCAAAATCAAGTTCAATTATTTATTATGCCTAAAATAATAAAGAACATTATTTTTTCTCTAATCAAAACATTGACTTCTGCTCCAAAAAAAGAAGCATATCTTTACTTACAAACATCATTTTTGAGTGAAACTAACATCATTAGTAAGCTAACATCTAGTACTACAACTTTTATAAAGGTTATTTTTCCTAACCACATCCAAAATGTTTCTTAAAGGGGATTGTACTGTCCTAAAAGTAAAATATATTCCTCACCTCATCTCTTACATGTCAGATATAATTTCTGTACAAGTGTATCATGTGCTAAAATTATAATCATGAATTTTTAACTATTTTTAACCTAAATAATATAATTAATTCATATATCTTGCTAAGAAATTCAAACCCCAATATGTAACATCACAATTTTACATCAATATGAATAACCACGTTCTATTTATAATGATTTACATAATTTTATAAGATTATAAAATTCAAATGTTTTCACATTACATAGAAATAAATTTAGAATCTTTTAGGTTATGTTCACTTTGAAGGATGAATTTGGAGGAGAGTGTGTGATGAATTTAAGGGGATTTGAAAGTTAGTTGAATGTTGTTTTTTTGAAAAAATTTGAAGGTGAGTGAGAGTGAATTTGAAAATAAAATTTGTGAAAATTAATATATGATTTGATCGATGTGACATATAAAAAAATGATTTAATTGGTAGAGATTGAAGATTATCAATATATCATTAGTAATAAAATTAATATAAAATAATAATTGTGAATAACACATATAATTGTAAAAATTATTATTAGAAGAAAAAAAGTAAAAATTAATTTTTAAAATAAAAAATATTATTTAAATAAAGTGAAATAATTATTTTTAAAATATAATATTTTGTGAATATAAAGGATGGAATTCAGTACACTAATGTTGGAACGAAATACATTGACGATGGAATCGAAGCCGTGAAAGTGGATAAGGGATGGTATAATCAAATACTATGGAACCTAATAGAAGTCACTATAACCAAATGTGCTACATTATGTCTTTTCTACATGGCTTGGAATTGATTCCAATTACAAGGTGAATATGGTAATGATAATAGGGTCATCTCAGAATTTTCTCATCAATCCATACAAGTCCGAACAATTTTGAAGAATTGTAAAACCTCGTTCATCCCTCAAATCCGTACTCTTCACTTATTCTACAATCAACGCAAACAAACCGTTCAAATCCTCACATATTGATCTTCATATATCCACATGAATAATATCATCCACGAAAATGAACACAATCTTAATGATGAAAATTATTTCTATAACAAAAACTAACTTTTCTGGTAGGGTTTAAAAATCAGTAGCTTTATATAAATTAAAATTATATATATTAAACACCTCTCCTCTTTTTATTGAATTTTTGAAGCAGTGACATGGATACATTTGATTAGTTGATTTCAAATTTTGCTTTAGTATATTGTATAGCAGGCCTATTAAGAAGTTAAACTTAAATTCAAAGCTAAGCATGGGAAACAGTGCCAGCTTCCTCCAACTCTATGCCTGCTTCTGCGAGCCTCTTGTCCTTGTAAACATAGCCCTTTGCACAAAACAAATACACCACCAAATTCACACCACTCAGCACCGCCAGTAACCAGTAGAAGTGGTGCAGTTTCCCCTCATTAAGGTTGTCCGCAAGCCATGGTTCACGGTTACGCGTGGCCTTGTGCACCAAAGTTACCAACAAGGAACTAAGAAAAAACCCTAAAGACAACGTGCTCAAGAACAATCCTGTACTCATAGTCTTCATCCCCTTTGGACACTCCCTCAGGAAAAAATCTAGCTGCCCTATGTATGTAAAGGCCTCTCCCGACCCCACAAAGAAGAACTGTGGGACCAACCAGAACACGCTTATGGGAACCACAGCATTGTGTTTGTGTGTTAAACCGTGAGCACTTGCCACTCTCAGGCGTTTTATTTCAGTGAGTGCTGCAGCCACCATGGCAAAAATTGAAAACACCAACCCTACGCCCATGCGTTGCAAAGGGGTCAGTCCCTGTGGATTTTTTGTTACTTTTTTGGCTATGGGAGCAATGATGCGGTCGTAGATAGGGACTGTAAGGAGAATGCTTGCCACAAAGAAGACTGTAAGTGATGCTGCGGGAATTTGGAAGGAGTTTCCGATGTGCCGGTCCATGGTGGTGGCCTGTGATACCGAGAACGTTGTCATTTGGGCGTAGATAGTCCAAAACATGATGGTGGTGGCCCACACGGGTAGCATTCTCTGTACCATTTTAACTTCTTCAACGTCTGTTAGGGTTGAGAGATACCACTTCCTCTCCATGATGATTTCTTGGCCATCTGTTTTTGGGTCCTTGATTGCTGCCTTGTCCAAGAACCTATTCACATCATTCAAATATGAAAATAATTCATTCTGTAAAGATATCATCACTCAATAATGACAATAATTGTAGTAGAAATCTGAAATATTAGTTGGTGTTGCTACGTAATGTGAAGAGTAGCTTATCAAAAGGAGATTGATAATGGAGAGTGCAAGTAGTAGTTAAAACCCTAGTATTTTGGGAGGATGAATAATTAAAGTTAGGTAGCTAGCCAAAGGGTTATACTATATTTTATTAGATTGCATATGTATGTATGGAGTTTGAATTCTATCAGCAGTAGCGAAGTAGATGGATGATCACGGATAAAATAGAATCATAAGAAGCAACAATATAGGGTGTTATTCTGTGAAAGATGGAAAAACGACAAAGGACACATGGAAATAGGGAGATAACAAAGAGAAAGTGATGAAGAAGGACAAAAATGGGGGCAGCGATGGTACATGCACTATGAGACAGGACCTTGCATATTCATTGGCAATAGTAGCTGGCTAGCTGTGGCCATTGCCACCACGTGATACCTCTCATTCTCACTTTTAGATAAGAGAGTAAAACAAAAGCTACTGATACCAGACCTGCCACTGTAAAAACATTATTTCCATCTCCTAAATCTTTTACTTTTATTCACGTCTCAGTGCACTTATGAATAAAACAAGAAGATGGGAACAGTGTATACTTTGTCAAATAATGACTGAAAATACAACAGCATTTATAGTTCAAAATGGCTGGTTATCCAATTATACGAGAGACATCTACCTGAATAAGAAATCACACACGTGACATGTCTAACTCGACACTATCGATTAATAAGTATACCGAAGATGACAGTGTGTTAATATATACATCTATATCTATTCAGTGTTGTTTAATTTTCAGCTTGTGGATGAATGTGACCAAAGCAGTGAGCGGAGGAACCGAGAACTAAGCTTTGTTGTCCATTTCAGACACACTTTTGGTTCAAATAATGAAGACTCCAAGATAGACATTTTAGCACTTATTTTAAAGGTGAATTCTTAAGAAACGTGGGACCCTACTCTCAAAGATAATGTCGTGGTGGTCATTCCACCACTAAATTCTACCCAGTACTATACTCCTCAATCAAGGTTTTTCACCTAAATCTCAATTATTTATGCACATTTCTATATCAGACGACAAAGACCTTCTAAAAGCTTTTAGGTATCCTAAATGATAATTTTTTAACTTTATCTTAAGTAAGTTACACAAAACCCTTATATATATATAGGACGAGGATATACAGTATCTCCTCATGACTTCAGCAGAAGATCCATTCTGTATCTGTAACAGTGAACATTAAAAATATGAACTAAAAGGATAAAAAAACAGTAATAATATGCCATTAATATACTCATTCAAAAGTGCTTTTCAATTGAGCACAAGTAATATTTATAATTTAGGTATATAATATTTCTTTATTAAAGTTCGTGTATTCTGAATGAATCGTGATCCTCATGGTTGTTCGGTACAATTGCTTGAGATAACACATGCGATTGCTTTTTCAACACGCCTTTATTATTTCATAAAATATGGTTTTGTCTTAAAAATATAGTTTTAATTTTAAAGAATCATCTCTTAAATTTTAAAATAAATCTAAAAATAAAAAAATAATTGAAAACTAAAAATAAACTTGATTATCCTTTACTATTATACATACACATCATTTGAGATTATTTACATGAACAGGGTATCTTAAAAGAAGATTTAGTTCATATTTTAAAGTAAAATAATATAATGTAATAATCAGACTCTGGTTTTCATTTTTTTATTAGACTATTTTAATTTTTAAAAAAATTTCATAATTATTATTCCTTATTTTAGAAACGCTGTTGTAATTATCTTTATATTACAGGTGCACTATTTAAGATTTAAATTTACATATATAAGGGAAGAAAAAGGGAGAATGTAATTTTTAAGAACAGTATAAGGAATGTAATAACTATAATTTAATCTGAATGCTCGAACAGTATAAGACATAAGAAATAAGAGGGTGAAGGTTTTACCTGAACTGTTTGCTATGGGGCAACATCTGCTTCTGCTTTCTGAGAGTTTCATCTGCAACATCATCCAAGTTGAACAACAAGGACGCATCAGAGGGCAATTCCATGTGCCTCTTCCTCCAAGCTGCGACCAACACCATCGCAATCTGCGTCAGGGGACTCCCCACCAGTTTCTTGAAGCGGTACCTCCTTGAACCAGACAAGAACACCGTAAGTGCCACCAGAATAGCACACACACTTATCCCATAACCCCAATACCTCCCTATGTGATCTTGAATGTACACCAGAACGGTAACTGCTGTCAGAGTCCCCAAACTTATGAAGAACACGAACCAGTTGAAGAATTTTATCATCTGATTTTTCTCCCCTTTGTCTGATTCATCGAACTGATCGGTGCCAAACCCTGACACACTGGATTTCAACCCACCGATGCCAAGGGATGTGGTGTAAAGAGCTAGGTAGAGCACCAATAGCTGCATGTTGCTTGCGGGCTCGCAACGTCTCGTAGCAGATCTTACACATTTTGGAGGATGCAGGCTTGGGACTATGGTTGATATTGTCAATATTGTAACACCCTGTAAACATCCAAAAATGATTTACGCTCCCTTCTCCGAGAGATTAATTATTAGCTGATTTATATCACTATCTTCCTAACTATTACACCTAATTAATTAAAAATTATATGTCAGGAATAATAAACCTTAGCTAATATATACCTAATAATATATAAAGGGCTAAAGGCTCTGCATCCAACTAGATACATATTGAGCTGAAGCAAAGAGGCGAAACTAAAAAAAGTGTTAAACGGAGCACATAATAATGTCTTACAGTTGCTTGAACCGCTGCGAAGATGGCAATAGTGAGGTATCTGTCAACGAGAGAGTGAAGCCAGTGAAAAATCTAACAACAGTGTTGTATATAATATTAAAAAAATTACAGTAAGAAAGTTTATTGGAATAAAATAATTGAATCTTTCTTTGGCTGTGTTAGACAAGTGAACCAGTGGTCACAAACCTGCCGATAAAAGTGTCAGCTACAAAACCACCGAATAAACAGAGCATGAAAGATGTTCCCATGAAGTTGGTGACCGTGTTGGCAGAATTAGCACTGCCCAAATGCATGGTGCCAGTTAAATATGTCACCAGATTCACGGCAACGCCCATTGTCGTTAACCTCTCACTTGCTTCCACTCCTGAAATAAACCAACAACAACAAAAGGAAACAGACAACCTATGTCAATACTAAGACTGTACCTTTTTCTTCCCATACAGAGGATCTATTCTAGCTTGAGAAAGTAAATCTTAATCATAAATAATTATAATAAAGGATTAAGAATAGATTTCATTTAACAAAAATACTAATCAAGATTAACTTCTAAAGGTATTGGAGACCTAAAATCATGGCGGCAGCAACCCAACCACCAGTTTTGGACCTCTGGGCTGGATGACCTTTATAGTCCCAGGCATCTATGATGGTTTTCTTCTGTGTTTCAGAGGGAGTGTTCATCACAGGAAGGGATATGGATGGTGAACTAAAATGTTATTAATGAAGTGGGTATGCATGCCACAATGGGGTTATTGTGTTTATATAGTTTCTAAACTTCCACATCAAATAATTGTACCTATTTTTATATCAGATTTTAAACAATCTTATTAGTATCCTCTTTAACAAACATCTTTTTTAATATTTTAGAAATAACTATTTGGAAATTCCTACATTCAAAAATAAATTTAAAACTTTTTTATATCCAACATATAATAATAAATATGTTAATTTACTTATCACTGCAATTATATAACTTGTGAATTAATAGTGTTGATATTATACTAAAGTTAGATATCTGAATGTACATTGAAATACAACTCTAAAATTACCAAATCATCCTAGCTGGATATTTGTAGATAACAATTTATTTAATAATCAATTTAATAAGAATACCGAAAACTAGTTTAACTCTACTACCAAAAAATTAGATAAAAGAAAGTAATGGATAAATTACTGTATGCTTAATAATTTTACTATAAATAATATATAAAAGGAGAAAAGACATAAAACAATATTATTATATATATATATATATATATATATATATATATATATACACATGTAATTTTTGTTTGGTTATTTAATTAAAAAGATAGAAGTGTGTTAATCACACATTTACTTAGCATGAGTGTGAAAAAGGATTGAATAATTATTTTATTTTTCTTATTTTATATAATTATTTTACAAGTTCATCCTCAAAACGACAAAATACATTAAAAAATATTATTGGATAAAGAATATATACTTACATGCACCGAAGGACAGCACGTGACTAAGATTTTGTATTCAAATGTTACTGTAGCATGTGACCAATCAAAAATGCAAATAGCAAGTCATGTGCCACAAGATAAAATAAATTAATGATAATTTGGAATGAATACAACCTACGATAAATTCCAGTTGCTCACTAATCAGACGAATGTGCAAAATTGATAAGTTAAACATCATGTTTATTTTTGCCAATGCTAGAGATGGTAAAACATCTTAAAAACTAGGACTGTGGAATAAAAAAGTTTGATATTAATAATTATCATTTCACAACTTCTTATAAGGACAATAGTCCTAATAGAAATAATTTTTGTTTTGTATTTATAAAAAAATTATAATGATAGATAATAACAAATTAGAGTAAAAAAAATTTAGTGTGAAAATATCATTATCCATAAAAATAGCATATTACAACATATTAGGATCTGTATAGCACAGTCCCTCCCAAATACACGAACATCAAAGAACCCCAAAAGAAACCAAAATTTGTTTCTCTCCTTGAGCAGCAGAGTGTGAAATAGGATTTTGTGTTTTTCCCCGTTATATGACTTGTCTAGTTAGTAGCCAAACGTGTTGATTGTGTTGTTTACCTACTAGCCTAATTAGTAGGAAAAAATGTTAAATATATCTTTAAAATAAAATATCAATAGAAACTACTAAAATATTGAAATTTTAAGATTGACGTGATGTCACTACTAAAATTCCATTGATTAGAAGAAAATGAAATTGATGGGATTTTGTGATATTGAAGTTCAACACTTTTGCTGGAAACATAAAAGTATAATAATTTTGTTTTTTTTATCATCTAGAAAGTTACTATTTCTATGACTTTTCTAGAATAGATTTCTCACTTGTTTTTTATTTTAATTAATTTTTTGTTTTTGAAAAATTAAAATAATTAGATCTTTATCGTTAGTTTGATTAAAGAAGGTATCATAGGTCAATTTGTGAGTTTTTTTGAATTTTTTAAATATTTGTTTTAATTATTTTTATTTTTACTTTTTATATTTTTTAATTAAAAAATTTGTCATGTGTCAAGTTCACATTGTGCCACATGACAATGACAGTATGGCGTAACATTGATAGTGTCATGTGTCATTGCATTAATCTGTATTTTTATTTTGTCTCGATTTGATACCTGGATTTTTTATTTTATCCTATTTTTTTTTAAAAATTAAACAATTTTGTCTTTCTTCAAATTCAAACAAAATTTAATTTTTATATAATCTTTACAAATTTTTTTATTAAAATTGATATTTTTATTAAATATTTTTAACAAGATTAAGTTTATTTATATTTATATTTAGTTAATTATATAAATTATAATTATGTTCTTTAAAAAAGCAGTGACATTATTTTCACAAAATTTTCTTTAATTTTTTATTTTAAGAAAATGAAATTCTAAGTTATTAATTTATACATTGATGTGAAAATGAAATTCCATGTCATTGATGTTAAATTTTATTTTTTTAAAATAAAAATTTGGAGAAAATAATAATAGATAATAGCTTATTACTTTTAGCTTAACTTCAAATAACTCTATCATTGTAGATAATCGTTAATTACTTTATCTTTCCTTTTCTTAAACTTTGTAAATTTGTAAATATGTCTTTTTTCGTCCTTGTGTTTGGGTCAATGTTACATTTCATTTAAGTTTATATTTTGGTCATTTTTGTTTATCAGCTGTCGATTTAATCGATTATGTAAAAGCCATAATTAATTAAAATAGACAGTATCCTAAAAAAGTGTAGTTTTTTTTTATTTAATCAATTATGGGTTATACATAAGCAATTAGAATAGACAAATTTTGACTGTAGTTTTGGCTTTTTAACTTGATTCTTGAACGAGTATGTGAACTAAGTGGTTCTTTGGGTTTGCTTACGCCTCAAGTAACCCGTAGGACAAAACTTAGAAGCTAAGACACCTTGTGCATGCATCTACACTCTTGATGAAGGTTCTTGAAGCTTTTAGATTCAATGCATTTTTTTTATTCAATGTACTTTATTTTTTCTTTGTTAAGACTTAAGTCCACTATTCCTTCTATAAAAGGAGTTCTCTTGTAATTCAACTTGAAAATAATATAAAGAAATTTTGTCAATATTATAACTTTCTCCTTTCTAAGTTCACTAAGATAGTCTCTTCTTGACTCTTCTAACCTTTTCTTGATGGTTGGCCTAACCTCCTTCAAGATACACATCCAACCCGCTCTCCAAAAACTCATTTCCTTAATCTTTACATGATTTTGTGTCCAACACATCTTCTCCATGGAGTTTTTTTTCAGCTTGTGTGAAGAAGGTTTCCATCAAACTAACTCCTTTATTAATTAGGGTTTGGTGTTAATGTATCTTCACTCTTTGTAATTTCTGTTATTTTCTTTTCTATTATTCTTGTATTCTATTATTGTTTTTAATTGCATGATTATTGATTGCTTATTTGTTTGTATCTGATTAATAGAAAATAATTTAGAATCCTGAGTGGGATAAAACAACTAATAGATTTTACCTCTAGACATTAAGTTTAATTTATTATTCATTATAAACATATGAATTTAATGCAAACTTTTTGGTAAAACCATCTAAGGAATTAGGTTTTATTATAAACTTTAGACTTGTGTATAAGGAATTAGGACTTGTTAGCTTGCGATTTAAAATGCTAGAATAAAAATTAAAAGCATATTCTTTATTGTTTTCACATTGAATTGGTACATGAAACCCAACCCTGATGAAGTCTTTATAGCATATTTTATTTCATCAATTTAATTACTTTCTAGAATTTTGAATTATCTTATTAAAAACATATTCTTTTAATTATTTTAAAGTTCTTAGCCTTAATAAGTAAATAATCATAGTTTCACTTGAGTCTATTAGGAAAGAAATATATGGATTTTTCACTTTATTACTTGTATCATTTGGTACACTTGTCAATATTTTAACATTTGTCCATGCACTGCTTGGAATGGAGGAATGTGACAACTAGTATTGATGAGGCCATAACCTTTACCAAGGATGAACGCACATACTTAAGAAGAATAAATATGTATAGAAGGGAAGCATCTTCATCTTCTTTCTTTTTAGGGGTTTAGTTTTGTTTTGGCTTTTCTTTGTTGACTTATGTTAAGTTGACTTATTAGTTTGACTTGAGTTGACCTTTGAATTGGCTTGTTTGTTTTGTAGGTCAAGTTAGTGTAAACTTGGAGGAGAATAACACTGCTTGGAATGGAGGAAAGCCTTAACCTTGGATCCAATCAAGCCTAGCGCCTACTTTTGAGAGTCTTGAAAGGCAAGGTTGACCTTCTACATGTTAAGGAGAGTAAAGGTGAGATTACCTTATGATGTCGTTGAGTGAAATTGTTCATGACATGGGCCCTTAATTGGAATACCTTGACCATGACCAACAATTATTGTCTGATTTAAAATGACCTAAATTAGAATAAGACGTGAGATTACCTTGTGATGTCGTTGAGTGAGACGAGGCTCCAATGTCTATGTACCACGTGCTATCAAAAGGTGTCAGGGACATGGTATGCACATTAGTAGCAATGTCAGTGGGTACCAAGGAAAATGTGGTGGTGTGGGCTTGAGGACATTGACCTAGAATGCCGACTTGCTTTGAAGGTCTTGTAAGGCGATTCCATTGAGATGTAGGATAAGGACATGGGGTCCAACCCTAGGGATTCCAAGGAAAAGAATGAGGTGGCTGCCATGATTGAGAAAGAACTATAACAGGAGAAGCATATGGACTAAATGAACCATTTGAGCAGGATCCACTATGTTGATTACGTCTACAGTGACTCAGATTTTTATGATTGTGATTAGACCCATAACGATAGTTTAAGTGATTATTGGAGTGTTACTGTGAGGGGAGATCAATGTCTTGTGGGGTTGAAGTGTGCATGGTATTATGAGAAGTAATGGTTTGCATCTTTGCCAGACTAAATTCCTCAAGCCTAGAGGAAGGAAGGTAAAGGGTTTCTCTAACGGATCAAGGTGGCTACACCACGAAAGCGTTCAGACAAACCAGAGACTAGTTGTAGTACCAAACTATGACTGCTAAAAGGAGTATCAACATTTTCCAAATGATTAGAGATTTGTTTGAGTCACTAACAATATCCTAAAACATTTGGAAAGTCATCCATGCGAGTGGAAGAGAAATCATGCCCAAGAGCAACAACACAATTTTTTATTGTCCTTAAAAATGGTAGCTAAACTATTTCAGGTAGCCATAGTTGTGAAGCCTTTCTCCATGACAGTGATAAGGAGATCAAAAGAGATGGTAGAATAGATCCATGAAGGACAGTGGAATCAAGAGTGGTCAACTGTTCGTGATCAACATAAGTCGGTGTCAAACATTCCTTCCTGGGTTGAGGGATGATATGATGAAGAATTGTAGTAGCTCAAGCATGTGTTTTAAAAATTTCAACCCACATAGTTCTTCTTCATGTCCAACATAAAAGGGATGTTATCTTTTATATTAGTGATCATAAGTGCTTGGTGAATTTCAAGTTTACTCGAGGAGACTTTGACGAAGAAACCATGGTGTTTGGTGAGGAACCAAGGTTGAAGTTGGTTGAAGACATGACAACAACAGTGGGTACTAGTGCACAACAAAAAGAAGAGGTGATGACTAGGTTGGCAGGTGGTGGTGTTGGGACCAGGAGAACGACAAGCAAGTAGGAGATGGAAGGGAGGGTGGCTGACAACTGCTGGAATAGGAGGAGCAACACTTGAGTTGGAGAAGAAAATGAGTGAGGGTGCAAAAGCATAATGTTGGTATAGATGAAAGGTGTGATGGAGATTGAGAATAGCGGTAGCGCAAGAGATAGCCTTGGAGCATGAAGTGGTGAAAAAAAAATACACGATATCAAATTGAAAGAATCAAAGTTTGAATCAGATAATGACTTGTGTAATCATGCAAGAACATATATTTGAAATACACATATGACATAAAATAGATATCTAATTATTGACAACATAATAACATAAAATTAATAAATTAATTATAGGAAATAATAGCTTAATCATAAGAAAATAATTTTTGATTCACTTAATTAGAGAAAAATAATACTATTAGAATTATTCTCTTATTTTCAAATGATAGACTTCTACCGAAATATTCTTTCTTCACGTGGAAAAGCTTTTGCACTTTTTTTCTTGACAAAAAAAATTGATAAGATGCCTATAAAAATACTTTAACACTAAGTCAATAACAATTATAAATAAAGTAGCAAATGTACGATGAATTACTTTTATGAGCTTTTATCTTGATGCTTTTAAATTAAGTGGATCTATTCATTTTAATATTTAATTTATTACTTAATTTCTTAATATATAATGTTGCTTCTAACATTATTGTCATTTTCGATACTGACATCTGTGGATGTCAAATGTAGATTTTAGGTTAGAATTGTAATCTTCAATTTGTTGATATCGGAAACATTTGATATGATTTGTATGTTATTAAAATGTAGTGTGCACATTTAAAAGAAATCTTTTGAAAATATAAAAGAACATGCTCATTCAGTCATATCATCATCGTGGGAGTCTCAAAGTTGAAAACCTCAAATTTCCGATTCTGTGACCAATAGTGGGAACTTTATGTCACAATATGATTTTGACCCCAATTAGTATATAGTTCCCTGTCCTTCTTTGACTGTCATTAAATAATTAAAAACACTTTACCTAAAATAATTAATTTTTAAAAAAAAACTTGTCCTTCCAACGAATTTCTTTATAAATATTATGTAGACATCTCCCATGAATTTCTAAACTAACTTAATTCCAAAATTAATTAAACAAAACTTTAAAATATTCCATCAATTTCAATGATTATTTTTGCTATTTCTAAGGATATAGTATTAGTGTGCCCAAAAAGTTTTACTTAAACACCTATGATAAAAGAAAATAGAGTTGAATCAGATGTCAACATTCACTAATATTTAAGATTTTAAATATTGATTCAGATTTAAAAAATGATATATGATTTAATTGTTTGAATTTTATGTCCATTAGTGACAATATTAATTTATAATATGTATGTATTTGAAATAAATATCATTTTATTGAGTTAATACTGTGAGATTGATTTATATTTATACACTTAAATTCTATTATTTTAATTTTATTTTAGAACTATTAAAAATGTATTATAAATCAAGTTTGCTAAGTTTATCATAATTTTTTATAGTTATTATAATGCTTTATTTCTCAATTTTATTAAAAATGTACATGTCTTTGACATAAGAAATGTGTTAATAATCTTGGGTTAATTAAAAATAAAAGAAATTTATAATGTATAAGTAGTATAAACTTTATTTTAATAATTTAATTTTACAGAATTAAATTAAACATTGTAATTTCGCTAATAA
This sequence comes from Vigna umbellata, assembly GCF_029865625.1. Lineage (NCBI taxonomy): Eukaryota > Viridiplantae > Streptophyta > Magnoliopsida > Fabales > Fabaceae > Vigna > Vigna umbellata. Next base: position 94,212,363 of record NC_142165.1, on the reverse strand, counting down.
TAAAATATTTATTCAAAAATATGATGTAATTAAAAATTTGTTAATAAAATTTAGATTGTAAAATGAGAGCAGAAAATAATCAGTGTTTAAAAAGTAAAATTTCTCTACTGCAATACATAAATCTAAAGATTTTTTAATTATTGTTCCACTCCCTGGTTTTGGCATATTTAAAGAGCATTGTGTTGGATTTATTAAGTGTGAAAAACTAAAGTATCACAGAAGTTAACAGCTTTACTTTTCTTTCTTTTTTTAGCAATCATTATTAGCAACATTTATCGGTTAAAAAACAGCGACAACATACGATTAAGTCAGATTAAATATTTAATTTATGAATAGTGATTTGTGTTCACTGTTTTTAATGTGTTTCGAAATAACAGTTAATAATATATTTTAAAATTTATATTTTTATGTATTTTAAAAACATAAATTGAGAAATAAAGCATTATAATAACTAAAAAATAAATAATAATAATAACATGCAAACGATAAATTTGAAATCACATTATGTATAGAGAATAATGGGATTTTTAAATTTCTATTGTAATTGCTTTATTGTGATGTTTATGTAACTTCTTTCCGTTAAAAGAAATTATATTATAATTAATGTTGTTTATTATTATTTTTATATAGTATTTCATAGAAAATGGAATCAACACATTGTTATATGATTTATTTTAAATTATATGAAAAAATAATTATATTCTAAGATATATAGGATCATTTCTCGAGGATTTTTCTTACCCTCAATGACAATGAAGTTTGATTAGAATTTTTCCCTTTTATATATTTTTCTCCTTTAGATTTCCATCAAATCCAGTAAGTAGAGAAGGCTAAAATAATAAACTCATTCCAAGTAATATGTCACCCTGACTTAGATGTTTCTCTCTCACACACATATAATTTGAGTAAAAATAATATATTTTATTATATTTAATGAACAACCTAATTTTAAAAAATATTAAAAGCATAATTTTTACTCAATTTATTTATAAAATATGGTCCATCATTAAATTATTTTTCTTTAAGAAAATCGCACAAAAATGTATATATAAAATCACTCCTGAAAAAAAAATACATACATACTTTTGTTAAATCCATTTTTGTCTCTATGTAGCTTGTGTGTGTGTATTATATATATATATATATATATATATATATATATATATATATATATATATATATATATATATATTCTATATTATAATATAAAGGAGATTTATTTTTATCTTTATATATTTTTTCATTTTTAATATTTAATAAATAATTATTCTTTAAAATTAAAAAAATTACTTTTTAATTTAATCAATTTTTTTATATTTTTTTATAATTATCATTTTGAAAACTAAAATAACTATCTATAATAAAATAATTATCTATAAAAAATAAAAATTATTCCTAATAAAATTATAAAAAATATTTATATTTTTTTATAATTATAATTTTGTCATTGTTTGTTATTATATAGAAAAGTAAGCACGCGGTAGCAAGTTTTTCACTAATTTTTAATAATGATCTTATATACAATTTCACTTTTCTTACTCCCCCATATTATTTTAATTAATAATTTTCTCTTTTCATCTAATTTTTTTTATATATAATATCGTAGTTTATCACTATTCCCTTAATATTTCTATGACCATTCAAAACGAATATTTCTCTCAAAAAGTGTACAATCATTACTTTTTCATCATTTAAATTAAATTTTAAATATATACTTTGATTATATATATTATATAAAAGTAAACACGCTGTCAAGTTTTTCACTAATATTTTTCATATATAATATCGTGGTTTATCTCTCTATTCCTTGATATTTCTATGACCACTCAAAAACGAATATTCCTTTCAAAAAGTGTACAGTGATTACTTTTTCATTATTTAGATTAAATATTATATATATACTTTGTTATATATATATATATATATATAATTTTTAATTTAAGTTTTGGTTGTTTCTCATCTTGTAAAAAAATAAATTTAAGGCAATCATATATGATACGGCATGATAATAGATCACATTTAATAAAACAATCATTTTAAGAAAATTGATCAACGTAACAAATAAAATGGCTAATAAATATGATATGTATCTTTAATTAACATCTGCATTTTTATTTTTGGAAAAGAAATATGAAATAAGATTAAAAAATAATTTTTATAAAAAAGTAGAAAAGATAATGTACACTAAGAGTATTTTTATTATTAGTTTCCGTAACTATAATAAAATTGGACAATATTCACGGTAAATATATTTAACAGTAAAATTTGAGGGTGAAGGAAGAAAAATTAAAGGTGAAGGAAGAAAAATTGAAGATACACTTTAGATGCACTTACCTACATTTATCATTAGGTTTTGGTTCCACACTTCTAAAATTTTCTAAGTCTTTTAAACTAACTTTCTTATTAGACTAAAATAAAATTTTCTCCTTATATTTATCTTATCTATTTACTTTTACTCACTCATACCTTTTTTTAATTCTAACGTTATACTATCCACACACAAAATTCTTCTTTTTCTTTTTCTTCCTTAATTTTGTATCACATCTTGAAACACATCATATCACTTGAATAAGATACACATTTTTTATCACATTTGTAAATGTCTATCACATTTGTAAATGTCTAGTTTACTTGAATTCCATAGTTCTTAAATGTAAATAGGAAATGAATTGAAAATTTAAGATTATGAATTTAGGGATATAAAGTTGAATACTGAATTTTGAATATATATATATATATATATATATATATATATATATATATATATATATATATATATATATATATATATATATATATATATATATATTAGTTTATTTTAATTGTTATTTTAGTTTTTTATTTTAATTTATTTTTTATGACTTGTATTTGTTCTGTGTTTTTGTTTAGGGTTTATATTTTTTAATTTTTATTTAATATTCTTAACCTTTTCAAAGTTCAAGTGAAATTATTTTATCGTTCACTTGATAAGAATACAAAAGCAGCAGAGAAAGTTAATTCTATTGATGTGACCCCAACAATCTCAAGCAATGACAACCAATATTTGTTGGTTTTATATATGTTATCCATCAAGAAAATAATATTAAATGCATTCAATAATTTTATTGCATTAGGATGTGTATAAAAGATGTCATCTACCACCTCAGATTCGACAATACATATACTCTAGTGGATGTATTTATCACCTTTTAACATTATCACTAGTTGTTGTAATTCAGGTCTCAAACTTCTCAATGATTATATATAAGTGTATCTTGCATTATATGCTTGCTTGATTATTTGTCAAATTACACTCATTATTTTCTTTGAGAGTAAGGAGAATGTTTGGAGGCTTCACTTGAATCTTAGTCATATCAATAAGCAATACTATTAAATGGATTTTAACCTTCAACAAAAGGGTGACCAATTAAAGTCGGTGACAAATCATGGTTATGATATCCACACATTACCTTCAATACCTATCATTCTTCATTAGAAATTGGTTTGCCTCTCATTTTAGAAGGACACTCGCATTTTCTTGTGTTGGATATAGTAGGATAAACATTATATTTGTATTTCTAGTACTTTCTACCACTTTCACATCCTAACAATACTAATATCTTTCTCCCAGGTTTACCATTAACTTTATCAGATCTTATACTGATAACAACAAAACCAAGATAAAAGAATCTCTCGAATCTATTGAATTAACTCATTACTTGTGGGAAAAATTTGATCGGTTATAAAGTTATTTGTATAATCTCCCTTATATATTTCATTTATAAAAAGAAAATAAATTTGTTATTATATTAGAATTAACTTGTGAATCAATCAAATTTAAAGAATAATCTTCCATCTTAAACTATAACCACCTATAACAAGTATTGTCATTGAATACCTCACTTTTTAAATAATAATAATAATTAGAGATTAAATAATTAATAAAATAAATAAAAATAAATTTAAAAAATAAAAAAGAAAAAAAATAAAATAATACCGAATTTCAAAATTTAAGAGAAACATTTATTAGATTTTGAAATTTGATTTTAACCAGATTTTAAAATTAGGTGAATTTTCTAAACCAAATTTCGAAATTATATATATGCAAAATATAAAATTTCAAATGAAATTGATCAAACATAAACAAATAATACGTGTGCCTGAATGAAGATGAAAAAAAAATGAATGAGATGAAATGAAAAAAAAAACAAAGTAAGACAAAAGAAAAGAAGTTATACTGTTGTTGGAAAAAAAAAATACATACTTGGAAGTACATAATCATGCCGTAAATATAAGACTTCATCACAATAAATATATTTGGTAAATAATAATTTATTTTATATTTTATATAAATATTTCAAAGGGTAAAATTGAAATGAAGAAATTTAGAGGTAAAAAAGAAAAAAACTCGGAGGTGCAGCTCTATCATTACACTATGATTGGATTTGGATCTGTCTGTACATCACGGCCCATGAAGTTAAAGTTCCCACGTCTCTGTCATATTATCTAACCACAACTAGTAGAGATAAGAGCCAATTAAAATTTGTATAATTTTAAATTAATTAAATAAAATTCAATAGAGTTAGGTTTTTCTTTTATTCTTTCGTTGATTTTTTTTTAACTTATTATACAAAATATTATTCTTTCTCAGAAAGTGTGATGGACAATAATTCAAGGAGTTGTCGTTTTCTTATTATATATTATCCTTTTTAACGTGAATGTGAAGTGTCTGACAACATGCCAACTTATCAAGTTTTAAGTAAATTTAGACAGGGTTTACCTTATTTAATTAATATGGTGTTTCATTTATAATTTTTAATCATCTAACAACAAAGCAACAAAAACAATTAAGTTCTAAAACTACAAAACTTTTAACATTAATTTTATATCACCACTAAAAGGTCATCTTTTATTTTATTTTTTATAAAAATCTTACAGTTAGCGAATATGGATTCTGTGATCTTGAGGTTGAACAATTTTATTACAAACTTAAAACTATAATTTAAATGTTATTAACTTATTGTGTGTAATTTAAAAAAAAAATAGAAACATGTCCATTTTATCGTAAAATAATAATCATACGGCTATTGCTGTGTGTTTTTTATATTGTTTTGGGCCTTGAAGTCAGTGTGTTTTTCTACATTTCGGGACCGATAACAATAGGAAGGTTTCTACTTCCTGCACCCTATTTGTTTCTCCTGCACCTCCCTAACTTTTTAAAATGGTCATTCTACCCTTTTAGTTAATAATAACGATGGAAGTTATATTGTCATGCCAATCAATAGTTTTTCTTTGTTAACTTGCTTGACAGGTACATTCATTTTGTAGAAACTTTCTTCGAGACAATGTAAAAGCACATATATGTTATAGAGTACGATAATGTGAATTCATGTGAAACTCTGAAACAATTTTGCATGTATAAATTGGAATTAATTTAGAGTCTTTTTTATTCAAAATCTTAACAATTAATGTTAATGATTAATTTAAAAATTATTTTATAAATCAATTATAATTTTTTATTTATATTAAAAACTATTTTAATTATTAATAGTTTTAAATTTATAAATTAATATATAAATTGTTTATTATAATAAATAATTTTTTTTCATTAAAATTTGTCAGTATTTAAACATTTTATCGTAGTGACATGGCATCTCAATTATGTAATGGAAAAAAATTAAAATTAACTTCAGTTTATTATTGAGTCCATTTAGGAGCATTTCTAGAGAAAAAATAGATACTCAGTTAAGAATTCGCAGCAATGCTATTGTCGCAGTGACAGAAAAATTTTCCAAAACATGAAACTGGAAAAGGAATTTTACGTCACCTTACATGTAAGAATATATTTAACACTCTTCATAAATAGTCAGAGATAACAATGAATTTCATATTTGCTTTTTATTCTAAATTAGATTTTTTACACATGCCCTCAATCAATTTTAAATTTCACATATGTGTTGTCTTCTTCTTCTTTATTATGAGTAATTAGCTAAAACTTAGGCGCTATAATGTGTTTTCGTATTTTTTTTAATATTTATTATGAAAAAAGTATAATATTTATTTATATCCATATATTTGTGAAAAAATATATAATAATTTTCTTAAAAAAGCATAATATTTATTTCAATAAGTTTTTTTAATTCCCTAACACATCATACATATATTTTTTTTAATTGTAAAGAACAAAAACATAAATTAAAATAATATATAAATGACATATTAATAATATATAATATAGTATAATAGACAGAATAAATAATCGTAATCTTGCGCATAGTAAAATATTTACTACTTCAACAATTTTATTTTATTATTTTACTTATTATTATAGTGACGAATATCAATTTTTACTAATATTAAAATTATGTTTACAATGTTTTACATATTTTCAATATTAAATCTCTATTTTATAGAATTGTCTAATGATTTTATCATAAGACAAAATATATTTAAAGGTTTTACTAATAAAATTTTATTATGGTTTTATTATGTTCTTTTAAGATATTGAAAAAATGGTTCTAAAAATTTCATTCTTTTTGTGTATGTGCTTCAACAATTTTTTGCAGTTTATTCTTTAGAACTTTCAAAATTTCGTGAAAACACATTGTTATTATTATTAAGTTTAAATAATAATTTAGTAATTGAACGTGTAATTGAATAGTAGAATTATATAATTTTTATATTAAATTTTTATTCTTACTTGTTAGACATTTTCTCAATATTAAAATGACAAATATTTCACTTTACCCAATATATAATAATATTTATTATTAAAATAGTGAAACTATTAAATAAAATTGTATACAAAATCATAATAAAATAATAGAAGTATGACTCAAGTTGCAATCGAATTATATTTGAACTTGTTTTAGGAGCAAATAATACAAGCTCTGATGAACTTTTCACTTAGTCACTGATCTTCAAGAGTATTACCACTTCCAATGCAAATCATACCTCCAACTTAAGTGACAATATTAGTAGACATCACAACCTTATATGTTTTGCTTTCAACCATATCAATAGACGTTGTGTATGAGTAAACAAACCCCAACATTAAGAAAATAATGAATTTTGTATTGCTTAAAACACTAATTAATTGCTCTATGCGACATAATCTCACCTCTTGCTTCTTTCTTTCTTCAAGATTCCGAGTTCGACGGAGGAAATTTCCATGGGGCCGGAGAAGTGAGAGGAATAAAGTATCGTGGATGGAATGAAAATCAATGGATGAAATATGTGGAGAATTAGGAATAAATGATATCAATATTTTCAATAAGTCATTATTGAGGGACACCCTTGAAACTAAAGTTAATTTATGAAACCTGGTCAAAGGAAACGAGTCAAAATATGCTTCTTGATGGTACAAGGATTTTAAAAAGGTATATGGGACAAATGATCAAGAGAATCAATTTATATCGCTTTAAATAATTTTTTTTTTTTTTGTTTCGAAAGTCTTTGACCCATTTCAAACATTATATGTCTTGCCAAAACTAGATTAGAGAGCGATCATGTGCCCCCTTAAGCAATTAAACAATTTTATGATTAATTATTACAACAAAGAATTTTCATTGAATACGTAATATTATTTTCATGACAAAAAAAGAACATGTGATTCTCGTGGCTTTTGTAGTTTTAATATATGAAAAAGTATTTTTTATCACAACTTTACAATAATATAGGTTTTCTTCAAAATTGTATCCGTGAAATTTTCGGGACATCGTTTTCTATGTTTTATGATCAATTTATTTCATTATAAAATTAGAAATGTTCAAATAATTACGATTCATTAATTAACTCGATTTATCATGGATTTAGATTAAATTAAATTAACTAAAATTTAATTTATACTAAATTGGACTCGATAGATTAAATAGGTTCGAATTAGGTTGAAGGTGAGTTGATCCTAACCCATTCTTTTACTTTTTATCATTTTTCATAAGTTTTATATTATAATTATTTACTACTTCTAAATATGTAGGTTAACAATTTCATCTTTTAAAATACTAGAATATATTTTTATTGATATTTGAATAATTTGAATGTTTAATTTATTTGTTTATCAAATTACATATGTTGACCGTTTCAACTACTCATAATAATGTTTTGTAAGTATGTAAACTCTTTGATTATACGTATATAAAATAATGAGTTAAGTTAATTTACTATAATTGTATTACAATAAATATAAAAAATAAATTGAAAGAAAAAGTATGAGTCAACCCATCAATGTGGTAGGTTGTTAACTTAGATTACAAATTTTTTTCTCACCAAAATGTGAGTAGAATTGATCTGACTCATTCTTATCTTAACATGTGATAAACCAATCCATATTAATTAAATTGGCTCACTTTATAACCTATACAAAATTAAGCCAATCCATATTAATAAGATTGGTTTACCTTAGAACCTCTATACAAAATTAAGCTTTTTATTAACTTAAGTCAACATACTTGAAAAAATGGCTATTGTTTTATGTAGACATTCACCTAGTAATAACTATTAAGAACACATTTTAATTTTTGGGATATTTTTAGATTCTAAACTTGAACACAAAATTAAAATTTATTCTTTTTTCAAATGTTAATACATCTTGATTTTTAAACTTTAAAAATAAATAGATATAATTTCTAAATCATAAAATGTATCATAAATTAAAATAAAATTGAATTTTAAATTTACGTTCAAATTTAAAAAGAAAAACGTATTTAACCTTTATTCTTTTATAAAAGCAAAAAAGAAAAGGGTTTATAGTACCAATAGTAAATATAAAAGAGAAGTCATAGTTCAACACAGAATAATTGATCAAATTTAGAAAATTAGAAGCCATTCCAGACTACAGTCGAAGTCAAATTACAGTCACAACTAACGGGTACAATTGCATTCTCATAAATGAGTTAGCAAGGTGGGAACAACATAACAATCCCAAAATCAGAAAATCACAAATAAACAAACAGACAAAGACATGGATGATAGCAGTGCATGAACTGAGAATGACGTGCTTAACTGCGTCTAGCTGCACTGGAAGTCAGAGGGTGGCGACTTCTCACAGGCGTTAAGGATCAAGCTTAGTGAAATGGGGATGTTAAGGTTAATGCCAAGTATGTTAGCTTTGATGGCAGTGCAGAGGCAAAGCGCGACTTCAAGATCAAGAAGCCCTTCTAGCACCGAGCAACATGGGTGGTCCGGTGGTGATCCCACCACCGCACCAATTGGTCCATTAAGCACGTTAGCGCACACACCCAGCTTAAGTGCATCCCTGGGACAGCTCTTTGCAGGAGGAGTAGGGTTAGAGTTAGGATAAGGGAATGGGTTAGGCTTTGGCTGTGTGCAAGTGAAGCAGCCACTTGCCATGGCAAAGAAAAGCAAATTGATGGTAAAAAAAAGAGCTAGAGTTGAAGATCTAGAAGACTCCATCTTGCAATGCTATCGCTCAATACAACTGTAATAAGTCTTGTGTGACGAGGGAGTAATTTGTGATGGTGTTACATATAGGAGTTAAAAGGTAGTGTACTTTAAGCCCGAGATTCAAGAATGTTTGTCCTTAGTTTTAATGTTTTGAGAGCAGCAGACATGTGAACCGACTAAGTTGTCTTTAGTGGCTGGCAGTGCAAAGTGAATCGACGTAAAATGTGATAGGCTTTTCAATTCCCAATAGGACATTTTCGTTGTTAGTTTATTTGAAACCATGGTGGTTTTCCACTTTTGCTTTACAGAAAGATATCGCCCACTTGGCATGTGATCAGTGAAACACTCCCGTGAACTTCAGCGATCATGCCCAGGAAAATGGCCTGTCATTGATTCCCACTGGTGGGTCTTGCTTTCGAATATTTATATTTATTTTTAAATGTATAGTACTGTGTGTGTGTATATATATATATAAGGACAAATTAGGTTGCCTTAAGAGAATACCATGGAGAGTTGAAGATTAATCTGACCTTGTCTTTCCTAAATGCAGATTATCCATTTGAATTTATTCCTAATTGGGGTGTTTGACCACTGATCCCACTGCAAAGTTGGCCTTACTTAAGCCCTCTACCATTTGCTTGAGAAGTCTTACTAGTTACAATTAGCTAGTACGGATTATGGTCGTCTACAGCTGTGAAGAACTGCTTCATTATCATTCTTTGAATTGCTTCATTTATTAAATAATCATTTTATCTTTCAGAATCAATTTAATGCATTCCATTGGTGGATTTGAAACTGCACACAGTGAGTTTGTTTTTGAAACCTCAGGGGACCTCATTCTTCTAAAGTACTTATGAAACTATAGAGTTCACTTATCAGAGATCGTCTGCCTAACCTCATTCATAAAGTTTACCAAATTCTATGGGTTTATAGATCAAAATGTATGCTATGTGCAAAACACGCATAAAGGACTTTAGAGTAAGGTTTGGTTCAATTTTTTTTCTAAAATATTATTAAGAAGTAAACTTTAACCTTAATTCAATTTCACAAAGTTAAAAAATTGAGGTTTTTCTTTACATATATGTTTTAAAATAGTTTTATTTCTAGTTGACATGACACTTCCAACACACTCCCTCACGTCAAGCTATATATATTTCGTACGTGAGACTAGATATTAAAAGATTGTCTGATAGGTGAAATGATATGCCCAACAAACTCAATTTCACTTGGATAAATTCTAACACATGAGTCTAATACCATGTTAAAAAGTAAACTTTAAGGCTAACTCAATCTCACAAAATCGACTTGTAGTATTTGAAAAATTAACAATAATAAAGGAATATGCATAGGTTCTTTGTAAAAGTGAAACTATTCTTTTATACAAAGATAAAAATAAAAAATCATAATGACACTTTTAAAATTTTTGGATGACTTTAAATTTCTGTTTAAAAAATTGAAGCCTATAATTATATAAATATTTTCAGAAATGTCATCGTTACCATTTTTCAATTTTTTTAACAAAACTATAGGTTTTGATCATATTTTCCAACAAAGATAAAATTCAAAAATAATAATGACATTGTTTACATTTTGGGAGGACTTTAGGATGTTTTTTAAATATTCTTTAAATAGTTGGAGTTTATAATTGTTCAAATATTTTCAAAAATACTACTAATGACATTTTTGAATTCAAGAACTGTTGCGAAGGTGTTGTTGATCCTAATGCTTTTCTTAACATGATAATTGAGAAATTTATAATGAAAAGGGAAGCTTAAGGGCTTTCAAGTTGAGAAGTAAGAATGGTGAATATAAGAGAGAATGAAAGAAGTGGTATGTTGTTGAGAAAGGAAGACAAGAAACTTTCCAAATACTATTAACACCCACTCTCTCACTATTATCACGCACCTCTATTCTTCCCGTTTATCTTTCAATCCAATAACAACAACTACAATGTCCATTCTCTATATTATTTCTACACCCCCACAAAAGCTATTTTCAGTTCCTAACTTAAACTCACTTATCCCGCCCCACATTAAAACAAAACAACATATACCACAGAGTCATATTAAATAAAATAAGGTCTCAAACATAATTTAAATTCAGTTATCACATTTTAATTACTTCACCCACTTATCTTACATCACCTAAACAAAACAAGATTTTTACAATTTTTGTTTTTAAATTTTTCAAAATAAAATCATTTGACTGGATTATTTTTATAAACTAATTTTCAAAAATAGTTTTTTTTTCATTTTTAACTTTTTTTATTGTGAATCCTTTTTTTTAAATTTTTTGAAAACAAGGAAACATGTCAAGCATTTTATTAATGACGTGCCAAGCTTACGCTTGATTAATTATGATAACAGACCTTATTTTATTAACTCAACTAAGAACACTTATTTTAAACGATTTATTTACAACAAGTTTGAAGTAACTTTAGTCTGGTTCAAAGAAATGCGCATACATCCATTTTCTTTTCTTTGATTTCAGAAAATGACGAAAACATAGTTAAAACACAATGAAATGATGAGACATGTATTTTTATGTATTCAAAGAATATACGGTGAAAATAAATTTACCAGTTATTCTTTTCATCCTTACTTTACAATTTTTTAATATAATTTTCTATCAAACTGTTTTTTTTTCTTTCATTTTGTTAACTAGTGAAAAACAGTTATTCGGATTATTTTAAGAAAAAATGATTTCAAAATAAAAAAATAATAATTCAATTTACTAGCTAGATTAGACTCTATGGATCTAAATGAAAGCTTTGTAGAAGACATAAACTAAACAAAGAAAAAGAAAAAAGAGAGATTTTCCATCTGTGATGTCAAGTGATGCTTGATCTTGAAGTTAATAGGGTTCCCATTTCAATCATTCTTCTCAACAACTTTTTTTATGCTTCAACATTTTAATGATATGATTTTGGTATAGATTGGGAAAGAAGTGGTCCACACTGTACCTATCTGGTTCAAAATGGATAACCATGCATATGCAGTGTTCATTTTTAACTCATCCTTATTCATCTTAGATACTTAAAGTTATCGATAATTCTAACGTGCAAAACTACAAAGAGATCATTTAATAGGTTGGATTATAAACATAATCCAATTCTATTAAATCATAACATTTTGCATTCAACTTAATCTTATCTGTCGAATAGAATTTTCAACAATCATACATCTTATTATTTAAGTATATTAGTCATTCAAATCAAATTATCAAACAATTTTTCTCTTTTTTATTTTCAACAAATTTATATATTATTTTATTTTTTTCAAGTTGTACAACTTAGAAAAATAAAATCAATGACCCATCTTTTAGGTGTTGAGATACATTTAAAATGGACGCGGTACATATTTTGGCCTGAGTCAAATCTATATATAAGTATACATTTGGAAGATAATATTATTAATATTTGTTAATCATATTATATATTGATATAGATTTTTAATTTATACGCCAATTTGTAATTATATATTACCTAGATGGTTTGCATCAAAACAAAATAATAATAAAAATTATAATATATGATCAAATGTTTTTTTCCATCTTAAACATATATATAAGGTTACTTTAATTAACAGGAATGAATTATGTATCGAATTCTTTTAGATTAATCAAATTTTTATAAACATAATTTAGATAAAATAAAATTTTAATTCAACTAGATATAAATTAAAAACATTTAATTTAATGTTTATGAATGATATCAGGACATCATTAATGAACGTCATAAATTTAAAAAAGAAATCTTTAAAAATATCCATATTAGAACGTAATAAAATTTAAGATTATTGGTCTTACAGAATATAAAAAGTTAGCTTTTCAAAATATGTCGATGTGAAATAAAATTCAAAAGAGAGAGAAAAAGCTGGACAAGAAGAGAAAAAATACGACCATATCAGCATGGACTTAACGTGTTCGTTGCTGTCAACTTAATGGACATAACCCTTATTCATACACTTTTCATAATATAGGATCCGATGTTTTTATTTTTAAAATCAGATACTAAACAGAAATTTACTCCGAGGACGAAGTAAACATTTAAACTTAATTAATATAAGAGTTATTTTGAAGAAAATATTTATGGAGATATTTTCAGATTCCACAAACTTATCCTTACTCTAAAATTCAAATAGTACTTTTATACTAAATGATTTACTTTATATTAAATTAAATAACTTAATTATTATAATATTATTATTTACGGTTATTATATGGACGTTGAAGGAAATGATCTCAAAATATCTTTTGTTTTAACTTTTATTGGCAAGGGCATGCATTGACATTAAGATCTTCGTCGGGCAAGCCTGTGGTGGACCCCACTTTCGTTAACCAAGCCCGTGACTCTCTAATCTGTGACTCTAAGTGCTTCTTAGAATAATTGCTAATTATTATATTAATAAAAAACACTTTACTTACTAAAACAACTTCCATGTGAATGTGCCTGGCCCAACACGTGCAAATCTTTAATTTGTTTTTAAGAATAGGGTTTAATAATTCATTTTATTTTTATTGGTTAACAAAATTTAGTTTTTATTTTACATTTAAAAATCACCCATTTCCTTTTTTAAACAGAGTATTCTGGAAGGGGCTTATGGTTAGCAAAACTTGAAGCCAATAATTGTATGTTAATTTAATTAAGTTGCTTCTCCAATATACAAAAAGTACATAACTTTAAATTAATCAATTTAGGGCAACAAATTATTATGAAGACTTCTGGGCTTCAGTGTCCAGGTTTCTATTCTAGGCCCTAAGTAGGCTTCTCTGGTTTCCTTTTCAACCCTAAGATTTTCAATGCTTAAATGAGATCAACTTTTATGTTTACAGACAAAAATTCTGACAGAAAAAATATAAAAAATATAATATATTTTTTTAAAAAATACATTGTTACTATTCATCTTCATCAAATTAAAAGAAAAATAAAATCCACGGCTTTTCTTTTTCCATCATTTATTTCTTATCAAACACATTATTATTTTATTTTTCAAGAGTTCAGACAAATTGTTGAGAAAGGTAACGTAGGTATTGAAATTATGTTCGAGGGTTTCCACCTATCCAATTATCTGATTACAATAGATCATGAGATTGATTCCATATATTGCCCATCTTGAAAGCAACTGCAAAAAAGATGTCAATCAGAACCAAAATTTATTTTCAAAGATTCTAACAAACAAGTGGGCATTGTAGGCTGTATAGATAATAGGGTGGGAAAACAATAAAATAATAAAAAATATATAAAAAACAATTTTCTGAGATTAATTCTTTTTACTATGTTTACCATGAATTGGAATTAAAAAAAGTGAATAATCATCACTTTAAACTGGCGTATAAAATAAGAAAAAAACTAGCGTATAATAAGCATGAGATATTGAATGACGTTGGATACTAATAATATGGATACAAATAGTATTGAGTATTGCATATTGAATTACGTTCTAATATAGATACTAATAACATGGATACTGTTAAATATAGTGAAAATTATATTTAGGATTAATCTCCTTTGTGTTAAACACACATAGGATTCTCTATTTATAATAGAAAAAATATGGGCTAAGCCCAAAATACAAATAATAAATAATAACAAACTAACTGAAAGATAAACTGAAAGATAAAAGATATAATATTTCTAACACTCTCTCTCAAGCTGGAGCATACAAATTGTATGAATCAAGCTTGAAATAACTAAACTAGGTTTTGAACTAGATGATTTTTCTTCAAGAGTGAGACAATAAACACTTCAACTTTAACTTCAAAAGTGTGAACCAAGCTTGTGAAACTTCAACTTCAAAAGTGTATGAAGGAGAGCAGTGGAGAAGGAGGCAATAAATACTTCAACTTCAGAAGTGGATGAAGGAGAACAGCGGAGAAGGAGGCAATAAACACTTCAACTTCAGAAGTGGATGAAGGAGAGCAGCGGAGAAGGAGGCAATAAACACTTCAACTTCAGAAGTGGATGAAGGAGACGCAGCAGATCTGTGCGGCAAATACAATAAGAAAGGAAGAACAGCAATACAGAGGCGAAACCCTCCACAGCAAATTACGCAGAAAGAAGAAGGAGGTCCGAAGATGCAGAAGCATGCGGCAAGAAGAGGACAGATTTCGATGCCAGCAATGACGGCTCTGGAAGGTCTAAACAGAGAGGGAGGTCCGGTCATTCAGAGGAGGCAGTGGTTTCGGTCCGGTCATTTAGAGGAGGCAGTAGTTTCTAGGAGACTTGTCTCTGATTCTGGATATTTTTAGGGGCTGCCGGCGACCATGACGGTCGGCCGTCGGCAGACAACAAAGACCACCGGAAGAGATCAGAAAACCTGCTCTGATACCATGTTAAATATAGTGAAAATTATATTTAGGATTAATCTCCCTTGTGTTAAACACACATAGGGTTCTCTATTTATAATAGAAAAAATATGGGCTAAGCCCAAAATACAAATAATAAATAATAACAAACTAACTGAAAGATAAACTGAAAGATAAAAGATATAATATTTCTAACAGATACTAATAATTTTATTACCTTGATACTAATAATTTATAAGTATTGTTGGTTGAATAGTTTGAGAAAATTAAACAAATTTTTCATAATTCATTAGTGTATACATTTTTCCTCGTACATGTTAAAATTCATATGCATATTTGATTGTGATTAATAATGACTTTCATTTCATATAACCTCAAGACCAATGCAAAATATTAGCAAGATTTCCTGAAATTTAAAATATATTGTTTAAAATTGATATATGTAAAATAAACTAAAGAAAATGATTCTTCTTGAATGAGATTGGATCACACCTTGAAAACAAAGTAAAATCAACATTCAAAAAAAGATTATTGAAACTGTGTGAACAATTTTAGTATATATACGTATGAATAAAGATTAGATTAATTCACCATGCATCAATGCTGAGTATAAGAGAGGAGTGGAAAAAATTATACAATTTGAGCAACGTAATAAGTTTAGAAGTGATGAGAAAGTGAAGTTTTGATATCATGGTGTTAACTATTTGAATGAGAGAAAGCTGAATGAAACCGAAATTAGGAAACACTATATTTGTGATGGTTTTCTTCAAAGTTATATAACATGAACATGGCACGGGGAATTAATAGACTTCCCAATTGTCCTTATTGAACATGTTAATTCCACCATGGAAGATCATATGAAAGAAGACAAATTAGAATACATGATCTACAATGTTGACGCAAAACATTTTGCCCAAGCACATGTATATGAGACAATGTCTATTGATATTAAAACTCTGTTGTATATCGGTTCAACTAAGTTCACATAATTATAAGTGATGTTAATGCTTTTAAATTTGAAGGCGGTAAATGGACTTATATAAGTTTCACAGGATTATAGACATTATTGAATGAAAAAATGCTTTCAAATGAAAATACACTACCCACTCGTAATTATGATGCAAAGAAAATTATTTGTCCATGGGTATGGAGTATGAAATGATAGATGCATGTTCTAAAGAAAATTAATTGAAGCATAATCTCCTTTGATTTTTATTTTTTATTATTTAGTAACATTTTTATGTTATATGCTTCTTCTATAACCGAGGTCGAGTAGTAAATTTATGCTTCGATTAATAATTGATGTTAAATAGTCATACTTTTCTATCTCACTCGGATCTCGCTGTTGTTGAAATAATGTGTAATAGGCTAAATAACTTGTGTGTCAAAGCTCTTTCATACACTTATATAAAATTATTTATCAATTATAATATTCAAATAATAATTGTTTATGCATAAAAAAAATATGATTCAAGCACGTCAATCACGTATAAAAATTAGAACAAACAAAAGAAGTGTTGTGTCAAAAAAATATGGGACAAACTAAACTATTATACAAGTGTGTGTTTCCTAGTTTGAGATCTCATGCAGTCGAGAAAGTTGTCGGAGTTCATGATTTGTAATTTAAATTTTAATTGTGATTAGTTAAACTGCATTCTTAACAAAAGTTCATATAAAATAGGAAGATATTAAATTTGGTTTAATCTACCAATGTTTAATATATAAACTGTAATTTTTTTAAACTGGAATATATTTGAAACTAAGTTAAAAACTTATTTTGTTTTAAAAACTTAAAAAAATCTCTGAACCAGAGGTACATAATGAATCTAAATCATGATTTAAGCTTGCTATAAGCTATTAGTGACCAACTAAATATTATCAATGCATCTCTATTCCACGTGCAAAATCAGTAATTGAAAAGAGTAATATTTTGCAGATATTAGAAAGAGAGAATGATAAAAAGAAAGAAAATATTTTTTTGAGCATCCTATAAGCTAATCTAGGCTTAAATAGAGACATAAACAAAAAGGAAAAAGTTGTAAGTGATAACATGTTGGGAAGATAAAAAAATAATAATAATAAGGTGGTTGCAGAGTTTAGGTATCCAAAAATCCCTGCTGAAAAATTGAGGAATGAAATGAAATATGAATATTTCTAATAATGGAATCTGCATTTTCTTTGATTGGTCCTAGGGTGGGATCTAGTGGTCCATAGGTGCAAAGCTTTACCATGGATCACCCGCCGTTGAATTTGAGACCCACAACATCACCTCACAAGCATCCATCCAAAACCTAATTCAAGGTTGTTTTTCTGCCAGCTAAAACCCTTCTCTTAAACCCATTTAACTATTTTAATAATAATTACTTCTGTGATTTGTTCTGAAACAATTTACCCTACTTGCACTCCAAAACGCTATATAAACCACCATTCACTGCCAATAACTCACATCCGCACAAACACTCTTCTCTTTTGTAGCGAAGTAGTGTTTGCGATTCATCAATATCAGGAACTGCTACGGTTTAAGATGGGTTCCAAAACTAGCTCTTCCCTTGCTCTTTTCTTCACATTCAACATCCTCTTCTTTGCCCTTGTCTCTGCTTGTGGGACTTGCCCTGGGCCACAACCTAGGCCAAAGCATAAGCCTGTCAAACCAAGTCCTTCAGGTGGTTCAGGTGGTTCGGGAGGTTCCGGTGGCTCAGGTGGTTCGGGTGGTTCAGGTGGCTCCGGTGGTTCCGGTGGATCTGGTGGTTCAGGAGGCTCTGGTGGTTCTGGTGGTTCTGGGACCACATGCCCCCGTGATGCACTTAAACTAGGAGTGTGTGCCAATGTGCTAAACGGGTTGGTGAACGTCACCTTGGGTCAACCACCAGTTACCCCTTGCTGTAGCCTCCTCAATGGTCTGGTTGATCTTGAGGCTGCAGTGTGTCTCTGCACTGCCCTTAGAGCAAACATTTTGGGTATCAACCTCAACCTTCCCATCTCACTCACCTTGCTTCTCAACGTTTGCTCTATACAACCCCCACGTAATTTCCAATGTTCCTAATCATGCCCAAGTTGGTGCTACCTGTGCCTTTCTGTTGTCTTGTTTTCCAAATTTCATTGATCGTGGTGCGATTCAAGTACGTGCATGGATGGTTAACTTCTCGTTATTCTGTCGCTTTATTTAGTGTTTGTTTAATCATGAAGAGTGTCGCATTAAATAAATTCCCAACGCTTTCTTATGTAAAGCGAAAGGAATCAAACATGATAGTGTTATTTATTTGACTGATCGATAAATATGATTAATGTTACAAACACCTCTTATTTTATTGCTGCATTCAAATGTTGTCTTTTTCGTTGAATCTTTGAATGAAACCATTAGCTGGCTCCTCGAAAAATTACTTTCCCTTCAGAACTTCTGTCCAACATCCAACTATAGGGCAATGGGAAACAAATTTAAGAAAACAATAAAAACTAATAGAAAGGCAACACAGTCATCATCTCTGCAACGAGCCCGTGACTAATGTACTTTATCCTCCACGTGCAAGCACTATTATTATTTTTCTTTTTATTTATCTCTGAATAATTACCTTATTAAACAGAATCATAATTATCCATTTATAGCTTTAGGCCAACTGGTTCATTTGACTGTGTTTGGTCCATAATGTACATCTAGATTAAAATTATTTTGAGTAACTTTTCTTCACATGAATATAAAGACTACAATCGTTAAACCAAGTATGGAATCCATTTTGTCGTGGCTACTTCCAAGCTTGTGTCTTTCAGTTTAAGAAAACTTAAGCAAAAATGTATATCTGAGACAAATGTTCTTTAGGTCCGTTTTGCTTATTAACGATTACAGATTAATTCATTATTGACAATATATTTTTGGTTTGACAGATTCCGTATTTACATTCAGCAAGAAAAGAAATAATTTATTGATTTTGGTCCAATGCGTGTTTGATGTATTAAGGAAATAATTTAGAGAGATTTGATTTGGCTAGAATGAATGGTTTATATACTTTGCCATTTAAATGTACACGTGTGTATTATTATTTTTCTTTTCGTTTCTCTTAAAAATATGGCACACTGATTTAACTATTTTATTTTAGGAAAATATATTATGGAGAATATAGGTTAAGAAGTAAATCTTAAGTTTAATTTAATCCCACAAAACGAGCTCTGATACTATATATTATAAATTGGTCTTATTTATGTGAGACTTCCAACACATCTCACACGTCGAAGTATATACATTTCGTTTCTATGACACACTGATTTAACTAATTTATTTTAGGAAAATATATTATGGATAAGATTCATCAACACCTGGTTAGAAAAAAAATAAAAGATATAAATTTATATAATATATGATATAATGAAAATAAAATGATATATATATATATATATATATATATATATTTTGTTGTCTTTTTATTTTTAAATAGAAGCAGTATTCATTAACGAGGATTTTGGAAACAGGCTTCTCGAATTTCGAAGTTCAATAATTTTATATAATTATATTTTAATTATAAACATTTCATTATTGAGAATCTATAATCCTACGTCATGGAACACAAACCTATAATTGTGCAAGTGCATCGGGAATGAGTTTCTGACGTTTGCCCTAGTTTATTTTTATTTTCTGGCAAAATATCTTTTAAAGTTAAAATTCCAAAATTAGAGTAATAAAGAAAGAAGTTGGTAGTAGATTTAATTTCTTTTGGTTCTAAACTCTTATTAAATTAATTTTTAAAAATGTTATAAAACGTGTCATGAAAATAAAATATCATGCACAAATAAAATGTCACAAATTGTGATGTAAAATGTGTTATCATAAATATCTATCTTTATCGCAAAAATAATTTAAGATTATAGCATAGAATGTGTCGCTAATTGTCATATAAAGATGAGCGTTTCTCTTTTGCACCTTTAGAAATTCTTCTTGCACTTTAAAAGTTATTAATTTAGTCTTTTAATTAAAAAAATATTGCACGGTGGCTAGTATTGAATGTTAATCGGATTTCATAATGTGCATCAACATTTTCTCTATATTACTGCACCCCTTCTCCAGTTCATTCACAGCCTTCACGGTGTCATGGTATTGGTACTGGTCTTGTGTGATTGTGGTTTACGGTGGTGATCATTGTCGCTTGTTGATGGTCGACTTTCTCTACTCGTGAAAGATGAGATTGTTCGAGGTAAGGGAAAGACTTGAAAACGTATTTTGAAATGAGTATTTTTTAATCGAATTTTGAAAGCTGGTTAAGAAAAGAAACTTATTTAAATTTCTTTCTTAACAAAGACAAGCTCTTAACTGATTTTCAAAAATCGGTTAAGAGAAAAATATATTTTGAAATATATTTCTGTCTTAATATAAGCTCAATTAAAAGCTTAACAACTTTCGAAAGTTAGTTAAAAAAGAAACGAATTTCAAAATATGTTTATTGAGTTGTTTTAAAATATATTTAATAAGTTGTTATACAATAAAGTTTATTTTTTGATAATTTTTGAATTGTTTAAAATTTTTATATGATTTTTGTTTTTTTTTTGTCATTTTAAATTGTATGTTTTTTATTAAAGAAATATATTCTTGAATACAAAAACTTATTTGTGATCCAAACTTATATTTTAATTTGTGTTAAAAGAAAAAAAAACATTTTCCTAACATCTAATTTTTTATTTTTAAAGATGATATTATTCCTCCTATTCAAAGACAGTAAGAGTAGTCATTTTCCTATATACCTAAAGTCTAGAATTGTGGACGTGATGTTTGAAGGACTTGTGTACTACTTCTTTTTACTTTATTCAAATTGCATTTTCTTTAACATCATTGTAACATTTTTTTACTATAGGGGCAAGCCCATATTTCTATTTCGATGCCCTTCTAATGTGTGCACGAATTATTGCGCTTGATTTCACGTACCAAAAAACAACTACAATAATGTCAGCAGCCTAAACAAGACACACAAACATGCTAGTATACTATTTGTGACTGCAAAAGTTAGAGAATTAGAGTAAGTTGATAATGCTCAAAATTCCTCGTGGGTTACGTACATGTTTCTTTTTAGTGTTTTTTAGAAAGAAAAAAAAATAAAGTTTATGAACCTAGTGAAAATACCTCAAACGATATATCAAAGCAAGATTCTTTAGCTCAAATTTTGCTAGCTAAAGAAAACAATGGACATGTGTCCAAGAGTTAGAATGAGAAACTTGTCAATCTTGATTGTTCGGTATAATCTCCCTTTCTTCTTGTAGCAAGTTAAACAATGATGGTAGTAGTTAGATAAATTTTAAAATTAAGTTTTAATTTCTTTATAATATCGATACGAAGCAAAACTAACTTTATCCAATTTGTTTAGAGTGTATCAAAGTTGCAGAATTTTTTGTGTTGCAGCTTTTAAAATAATTGTTATGTCTTGATTTTATATGAAACCATGTTATGTATTTTATTTGTTTGCTATTAATAAATACTCATTGTTTGTTTAGTTTAAATATGTTTACTTTGTTCCAAATTTTAGAAATAACGTTATTAGATAGATAAATTTTGATATAACATTTTAATTCATTAAGAATATGTACGTGATGCAAAAATTGAATTTATCCAATCTATTTAAGTATATTGAAGTTGTAGAATTTTTGGCATTGTTACTTTTAAAATAAATTTTCTATATTTCCGAAGGTATATGTGACTTACTTTGTTAACTTGGTATTGATTATTTTATTTGACTTTGTTTATAGAGAGAGTTGAAGAGATGAAGTTAGTAGCTGAATAAATTTTGATATAGATTTAATTTTGTTAACAATACGGATACAATGCAAAATTAAATTTTGTCCAATTTGTTTAGTGTATTGAAGTTGGTTCATTTTTTGTATTGTAACTTTTAAAAGATTTTTTCTGTAGATTTTTTGCAGAAAATATATGTGATTTACTGGCTTGGTTTAACTTATTTTGATATAGATAGAGTTAAAACGATAAGATTAGTAGTTAGATAAAATTTGATATTCTTAAGAATATGAAAATTATGAAAAATTAAATTTATCCGTTCTATGTACAATAAATAATTTTTTGAATTCATCTAACTTTTTAATCTTTCCAACAAAATGTATACCTTTTTTCTATTTTAAAATACAGTACTTTTAGCTGCAGTATATAAAATAAATAAAAAATGATTTAGATAGTACTTGAGAGAATAACATAATAAAAAGTTAAAATAAAATATAGGGACTAAAATATAATTTTAAATTTTTCAAAAGAGCAAAAAACATTTTAACTATTAAAAAGTAAATTAAGAAGTCACAGAAAGTAAATATAATGTAAAATAAAATGAAATTATTTGAAAAATATTTAGTATATTAGATTATTTGGTTTACGATTACAAATTATGAAATTCTTCGAACAATTACCTCTCACTATTTATGTTATTCCTTTGAATACTACATACATTTATTTTGAGGGATTGAGAAAGATTTGAGAAAGAGAAAATAAATATAATAAGAATGTATAATTAAATAAATAAATATAAGATAACAATTGTAATAAAATCCCGAAAGAACCCTTCTTAGTTCGTTGACACATGGCCTTCTTGTTTTGGGAGTGAAGAAATATTTTGGACTTTGTTGTCTTTTTCTGTCTTTTGATTCTTTTCTATTAGCGCGAGTATTGTGTATATGTGATTGAAGTTGATGGAACAATGCTGAAACACACCATTGCAATCTGTGTTTTTAGATAGTTTGGATTTTTTTTTTTTAATTGGCCAATTTCACAATGTTATGTATCACAACATCATTCAAAAGCTGTATCTTTTATCACGACCTCACTCTCATTAATTTGTCCTCCTCCTCTCAATGTCATTCAAACCCTCAAAGCCTCTTCCATCCTTGATTCCTCACTTATATAGGTGTCTTCAGCTGTCAAGATCAATTTTAAAACAATAATGAATAAATTTGAGTGAATTTTAGAATAAAGAGTGAGTTGCTATTTTTTCAAGGGATGCGAAGATGATAGAGAATAAATTTTAAAGTAAAATTTATAAAAGTTTATAAGAGATTTAATTAATATGATAACAAATAGTTTTTTTTTTGAGTCGTGTAATTAGTAGGTAGTATATGTACCCAATTGATTACCATACCTACCGCCAACTTAACTTTACTTATAATTAAATATGTTTTTATATGTTACAATAAAATTAAATGTTTATTTGATATTTTTTAATATTATTAACTCTTCATTTAAGTACTATATTTATAATTATACATAATTACAACATTTAAACATAATTATATACATAAACTATTTATTTAACTATAATAATAATTATATTAATTTCATTATACAAAATAACAAAAAGAGAAATGAGGGTCTAAAATTAGTTAATATCTAAATTTCAAGTTCTTCGAACTTGAAGGCTTTGCGTACTTTAGTATCTGACTCTCAAAATGAAACAATCATAAATTTTCAACTATAGAAAATATTAAAAATGAATCACTAATTTTTTGAATATGAGGTCGAGTCACTTCAAACACCTGTACAATTTCTCTTGGAATGTCGTTCGGTAGCTAACTTAAGTCTTTGTCTTCACTTCAACGTCCGGAGAGGTAATCGCCAAAGGTTTTCCAACACTAAAGTCAGTAAATTGTTCGGGAGTTCAGTGTAATGGTAATAAGTGTGCAGTAAATGCGATCACCTATCTCTTACATCTGACCTGTATTTATAGTTTTTGGCATGTGCTTGCTTGATATTAGTGAAACCTTAATCATAACCGAATCTTAACTCATTGCCTATAATTAGGGTTAAATATGTTTTTGGTCCCTTAACTTTCCGCGAAAATTGGAATTAGTCCCTCTTCAAAACTTTGGACTAATTTAGTCCCCAAACTTTAAAAATGTGTGAATTTAGTCCTTTTAACCAAATTTTGTTAACTTTATTTGATGTTTCAAACGCATTTATCAGTGAACGTTGAAGCAAAAATGTGTCAAACAGTGTAAACAACTCAAATGCTATCATGAAACGCACTTGAAACATCAAATAAAGTTAACAAAATTTGGTTAAAAGGACTAAATTCACACATTTTTAGAGTTTGGGGACTAAATTAGTCCAAAGTTTTGAAGAGGGACTAATTCCAATTTTCGCTGAAAGTTAAGGGACCAAAAACATATTTAACCCCCTATAATTATCATTTATCTCAATCCTTGTAGAAAAATCTATTTGTCGACTAAGGTTGGACGTCTCTACTGCTGATTGTTCGGTCTTGTCTACTGTTTCTGTCACGTTTAATCACTACTTAACTGTTTTCTGTTCTTCAAGACCGTCTGACTTGTTTTGATGTGGAATAAAGATATGATGGTCTGGGCCATATAATAAAACATAAATCATGAAATATACTACATGCGAGATAAATGGTTATATTTAATCTCCACATAAAAGAATTTAAGTATACATTATAAAGAAACAAATGGACACAGATTCCATAACATTGTAACATTGTGAAAATTCATCATTCACGACCCTGCAGGTTTGGTGGAGTTTGTGCTGTTCTTCATTTATCGTCTTCTCATAACTCGTTTTGGAAGGATTCAAAACTTAGAAGGCTTCCAAATTGAAGAAATTGAATTAAAATATCATATAAAAAAAGTCGATTATTAAATAAAATAGACAGCTAACATATATTACTAATTATAGAATATGTACAAGCTTTTATAGTCTTTTTTTGGTATCACAATTCAAGTTTTAGTTGAACTAACCATTAAACTTGCATAAATTTCACACACACAAAAATATATATAACATTTATGCTTTAAATTATTGTTTCGTTCTTAATTAATTTCAATCAATATTTAATCAAATATTAGAGAAAATACAGATGTTACATATCCCGTGAGATTTTTTTTTATGTGAAAGTAAAATGAATAAATATTAATCATTCGATTTTATTTTCAACTATGAAGGTCAAAACAAACCATGTGAGTTTTTCGAAAGTCACATGTGATATTATGACAAAAATTTTAGACAGATGTAATGAAAGTCATGATTGTTCACAAAACAATTAGAAAAGAGAAAGAAATCTTTCTAATTGTACTGAATATTTTTAATTTAAAAAGAGAAGAGTTGTATTGACAAAAGAATTAGAAAAGAGGAAGGAATATTAATTACAAAAGTAGTTATATATATATATATATATACATATACATATATATACATATACATATAACTAAATTAACCACTTTCATTTATTCGGATAAAAGTCATAGTTATTTTAGTAATAAAAAATTGTTTAGGTCTATATCAAAACCTTAAAAAGTTAGATCTAGAACAATCAAATGTAGTATAGAAATAGTTAGATATAGAACACTCAAATGTTAGAGGAATTAATACAATATAGTTTTTGTATAAGTTGTTTTCTGTCCTAAAATAACTGTGACATTACTGGTTCTTTAAATTGATAAATATTAAGCTTTACTTTTTTAATTCTCTCATTAATAAAATACTGTATCAATGTTTGTATTTATATCTGATAACATTTATTGAAATGATTTCAATGTGTAAACACATTTATTGTTGTTAATACGTTTAACCAATAAAAATGATTATGATAGGGAGTAGTATTATACGTTTTAATTGTTCAATAAATAAACAAATATAATATAAGTATTAATTTGACAATTGTGTTGAAAACGAACCCAGAGAAGCCTACAAATGAAACCCCTAAACAGAAGGCTCCGTAATCTGTTCCCGTGCGTTGATTAATTTGAGATGGAAGCTTAATTACACACTCCATAACTTAATTATTGAATTAAACTTTCCTTAAAGATAAACACAATCCGGATTAGCCAGTGAGTAAGACTGCTAATTACTTTTAAAAGGAAAATTAATTATTTCAACGCGTTGGGAGCATGCAATAGGGTCACATGATGGAAGTTTTTGTGCTAAACTTTTTTAATTTGTAAAATAGCAATCATTCTATGAAGCATTTACAGATCAGATAGTCACGGGTTTCGTTTAACCAAAGTGGGTCCACTACACCATCATCTTCACCAACATCTCAATATCAAATGCCATACGTATGTAATGTGCCATCTCACTAATTTAATATATATACGCTAAGTTCAATTTTTCTTATGGTATTGCCGTGTGCACATGTTGTATTGTCTTTATTACCACTATCCAATAATATACATACATATATATTTATTTTCATATTATTTTTATACTTAATTATAAAAATGAATGTAAATCGCGAATATTAGAACTTTTTGAGAAAAAAAAACTCAAATGCGTATTCCTCTACCTGAATTCATAAAAATATTAAGTAATCATTTTTCATTCGTTTTACTTTTAAAACGTTGATCCAAATATTATATTCCGAAAGAAAATGCTTTAAGGAAATTGAAAAAAGTATAGTAAATATTAATAATAAAATATGACACTAAGTTTTTATTTTGAAATTTTAAATTATTCTTTTGCTGCAAATATCATATAATTTATGGATTTTATTTCATTATTGTTTTTAAATGCAAATATTTTAATAAAAATGAAAAGAAGTCATATTGTTAAATCATGCTTCTAATAGAAAAATAAAGTTCTATGGATGGTAATAACGAATCTAAATCAATAATTTTTATAAGTCAAAATTATATATATATATATATATATATATATATATATATATATATATATATATATATAAATTAAGCATAATTTTAACGTTTAATCTTTATGTAAGTAAATTTATTTTTATCTCGTTATAAGGTAGTTTTTAATTGGTTGCAATATAGTGCAGATGAACGTATCTTATCGTATTATCTTTACCTTTGATATGAACAAATGGTATGAGATGATTATACCTTCTTAATCATCAATAACATTTACCTCCAAAGAAGCTGCATGATTGTTTGGCAAATTAATTTGTCTATAGTCTAAATCAACCATACTGATTTTTACTTTACTAATCCATTTTAACTTATCCTATTTATCCTATCAATCTAATAAGTTAGTGATAAATTACTGATCAAAACATTTTAATTTAAAAATTAAAAATATTTTTTTAAAATTATTATTTATATTATATTGTTTAAATTGTTACAAATATTCAATAATATTATAATTTAGATTATTAATATTTAAAAATAACATTAATAATTAAAATATAATACATTATTATACAAATAGAATAATTTTTGTAATTAAAAGCTCATACATATGTTATATATCGATATACAGATGTATATTAGAAAATAACAAAATTATTAAAAAAACCTGAAAGGTTGACCCGCAAACCTGGCATTCAACAAGATCAGAGTTTTAAGTCCACCTATCTATAATGAATAGCCCACTTACCCTATTTTTGACGAATAGATCCATTTTGCCACATTGAAAAATCAATCCAGCTCAATCTTAAGTAATAAACCTATTTAATTACGTTACAAAGTCTACAAATACATACGTAAATATTTTGAAGTTGATTACAGGCACACTCATGCAAATTATTTGCAGGCTGACCCATGCAACACGCAGACAGAGAAAATAACTTTGAAAATACTATCGTGTTAAATAACCAATTTACACTTTTATGTGGAGAAAAATATCAATTTAAAACATAAATAAATAAAAAATAAAGTCATATATTTTTTCTACATAATTAGTATATTTTTGTTCAATTACCTTAAAAACGTTCTCCCTTTTTTAAGTTTCATATATGAACCCTGTTTTATGTAAATAATATTGACAAATACTATTTTAAATCATTTTTTTAATCTTTTTAAGTGAAATTGTTATCAAAGGAAGCTTTACGTTTAGAAATTATTATCTACTATATTATGGATTTTGAAGAGGGGTCATTTAAATAAAAATGAAAATATTAAAAAAAAAAGTGAAAGCCTTACTCGTATAGTGAGAAATTAAGAAACATAATTTCTTGATAAATTTGGATAGCTATGTAATAATTGTTTGCTCGTAAATATATAATGATTTTATTTATCTCGTCATTATTATATTGATGATGCAGTATTGTTTATATATCAAGAAGTGAATCAAATAAAGGATGTCATATCAATACAATTTCAAATATTTTGAGAACGTCCCAAATGTTTTGACAAATTTAGTGTTGATTGTAATAATTAGGTTATCACTTTCATTGATTTCCTTTTAAGAGTTTTTATTTTACTCTTAATAATTTATTTTACTACAATTTTCACTTCTGCAAAACCTTCATCTCCATTATCTTCTTCGTTTACTTCTCCATTTTTTTATCCTTTTTGACCCTTTAAAAAACACTCTAAATCAGATTGAGAATTAGTTTGCTAGCCATTGAAAAAGAATTCATATATAATTGATTTGGCTCATTCGTAAGTACTCTGAATTGTATCGAATCCAAATCCTTGAAAAACAAATGTGTTTTAAGATATAAAATTGATAATTACGATAAACTTTTTATTAGAATTCTTAAATATTAATAAAATTGTAACGGTTACTATCATAAATAAGGTATCCCAATAAGTCTTTATTATCATTGCTATTAAGAAAGCTAAATTCCAAGAAAGTGAACTATAGTTATTATTAAACATATTTACTCATTAAAATGAATGATAAAAATATAAAAATTAATTATTGTAAGGTTATTTAGAATATCTTTCGATAAACTTATCCATTAGGACTTTTAGAAAAGAAAAAGATTGAGCTTAAAATGATCTTATGCATTAGTTAAGGATGATGGAAAAATTTTCAAATTTAATTTTAAATTTTTTTTATTATATTTTATTATAAATTCATTTTAAATTGTTTAAAAAGAAATGATCTTTAAATATTTTTTTACAGTTATTATGTTAAGGTAGTGGTGAGTAGATGGAAGCAGAATTCATAGAGTTTGTTCGCCAGCTAAAACTGAATCATCTCATAAATTA
Source organism: Vigna umbellata (assembly GCF_029865625.1). Lineage (NCBI taxonomy): Eukaryota > Viridiplantae > Streptophyta > Magnoliopsida > Fabales > Fabaceae > Vigna > Vigna umbellata. The sequence continues at coordinate 94,182,795 of NC_142165.1, read as the reverse complement.
ATTTCTGGTGTCCCAAACTCATTTAACATTTTTTAGTTCTTAAACAATAGACGCCACTTGGAGTTCTAAGCATATATAAAGCACCACCGATTGCTAATAACTCGCATCCCTACAAAGCTCTGATAGTTGCCTCCTATTTTCGAGTTGAAGAAAGTAAGATATCAGCAACTACTAGAGTTGAAGATGGCTTCCAAAACCCCTTCTTCCCTTCTTGCTCTTTTCCTCACACTCAACATCCTCTTCTTTGCCATTGCCTCTGCCACTAACCCAAAGCACGGAGGTTATGGTGGTTCCGGAGGTTCAGGTGGCTCAGGTGGTTCAGGAAGCAATGGAGGTTCTGGTGCCTCATGCCCTCGCGATGCACTCAAACTAGGAGTGTGTGCCAATGTTCTAAACGGGTTGCTGAACGTCACGCTGGGTCAACCACCAGTTACCCCTTGCTGCACCCTCCTCGATGGTCTCCTTGACCTTGAAGCTGCAGCCTGCCTCTGCACTGCCCTCAGAGCAAACATCTTAGGTATCAACCTCAACCTTCCCATCTCACTCTCCCTCCTTCTCAACGTTTGCTCAAGGCAGGTTCCACGTGATTTCCAATGTGCCTGATCATGGCATATACACAATTTCCTTCCATCATCGTGTTTTCTATTCATTCCTTTCATTTCTTTCGTGCTTTCTTATTCATCAAGGTGTGTGATTCTTGTACGTGCATGGATGCTTAACTCCATCTTATCATGTCACTGTAGTGTTTTCTTTTAAATAAATTCCCAATGCTTTCTTATGTAAAGCAAAACAGTCAAACATGTCCGTCATTATTTTTTAACTGAGAAATGAAAATGTTTTTACAAGTAAAATACTTCTTCATTTGTGGCCTTTCTTTTTCTTGTTGTCGATTTTGATTATGAGATGCAGTTGATCGGGAAAACTTTCGTTACCCTTATAAGTTCTGTCCCACAGAGATTCAAGACAGAATCAAAGCTTATGCAAAACGTGCACAGTTACGTAGCCCGTGACTAACTTAATTTCAGTCCACGTGCATGCACTGTTACAGTGAAGCATTAGATATTTAACCAGATCAAAATTATAGACTAATGCAGTTTACGTTTGAATTTATATTTAATTTATTACTTGTGTTTTGTTTTTTATTCTTCTTCTACTAGCTTGTTGGAGCCGATGCACGAGTCAAACTTTGATAGCAACAAGTATCAATTATAAAAGCTAAAACTCATCCAATAAAGTAAAAACATTCGTACAGGTTAAATGGTAAAGTAAAATATATCATAAAGTCATTAACTACATGAATCATTCATAAACTCAGTAATAATCAATCCCAAATTCAATTATTGTAATGCTGAATATCTTAATATTGCTACTGATTTGTATGAAAAGACAATATATACAATAAAAAGTTCAATAGAAAACAAACTAATCCAATTTAAAAAAATATATTAATAATTATAAGGTCAATCATTATTGTAAGCGTTTTTCACATCTCACCAAAAAAATCTTTATAAATTAGAAAAATGAAATTTAGCAGTTGAAATTAACGGTAAAAAGAAATTAATTGCAAATTTTGACTGAAATAACAACCGGATAATAGTACTCACATTTTAGAGACGGAATCAATATATAATAACATTTATTTGTATAATGATCAAAATAGAGATCGAAAATTTTAGTTGCTAAATGTAATATTTTAATTACTAAATTAGTGAGCAAAAGAATATTTAAAATATGTTTTATATGATAATTAGTGACCGAAAATATTTGATCGCTAAAACATTAAATGTAATTATATGTAGCGACTGAATTAGGGATAAAAAAGGTTTGCTAGCTAAATCCAAAAGATGATTTAAATTTTCTCGTTAACTTAATCTTAACGATTTTTGAACAAAAAAGAAAAAAAAAATTAATTTTATATGCATTTATTTTTCGTGGATATTTTCATTAATTAAATTACTCTTAAATCTTTGAAAAAACTATAATGGAAAGATGTGCATTTTATTTTAAAATTTAAATAGATAATGATTTGAAAATTTATTAATAAAAGTTAGATATTGATTATTTATTTCACTCAAAGTTCTATTTATCTAAAGTTCAATTTTTTTTAATTTTCTCTAATTTTGAAGAATCTTATACGAGACCTTTCTGATAATTGTAATTGTATAGATAATATAGTACATAGAAAACCATTATGTATGTTTAAATGTATTATGAATTTAAAGTTTTCATATTTGTGTAGAATACATTTCATTTTGGCTTTATGTTACACCATATAATATCATGTATATTTTTAATCTCTTTACTACATTATGTATTTGAATTTATTGATATTTAGTATAATTAAATTTCTAGTATTTATAGGCAGGTTAGAAAATTAATTAAAATATTATATATATATATATATATATATATATATATATATATATATATATATATATATAAAAGTACGTAAAATTGTATACATAAAATAGTCATTAAAATATATTGGTCACTTAAATATTTTATTTTATTTTGTCATCATTTAACTACCGAAAAACATTTTAATTAAAATAAAATAGTTACTTATTTACGATCAAAAGATTAGTGTCGTTATATTATCATAGTTGGTCGAATTAGCGGCCAATTTTTTTTTTTTAAATTTAATAACATTTTTTCATATTCACAACCAAAAAAAGAGAAGTTGTTTTTTTTTTTCAACTGAATTTGTCATTAAAATTTTGGTGGCTATATTGATCTTATGGTAGAAGGTGACCAGTCTTTTTACCGACGGATTAACATAGATATTTTGGTGCCTATTTAGCTACCATATTAAATACCAGGATTTTTGTTATCACATATTTTCGAACGCTATTTCGGTCACGATCAATGTAAAGGGGAAAATACTACAATTATTTGAATACAATGTAAATATGATATTTGATTTTATGATAAAACTTATTTATAGTTTTCAAAATAAAAATAATAATAAAGAAAAAATATTAAAAAGAGAAAAGTAATATTTTAAGACTTTGTCTAACAAGTAAAAGTTATAAATAAAAAATATAATATTTTGTCAAAAATTATAAAAAAATAATGCTTAAAAGTTAACTTCCTAAGTTAAAAATTATAAAGTTTTTATTTAGGGGTGTTGCTCCCTCCACCACCCCAAGTACTCTCATCTCCTTACTATTTTTTTAATTCAAAAAATATTCTATGTTAATTTAACTTTCATTCACCTTTTTTAAAATCATAAATCTCCTTACACCCCCTCACTATTCACTTTTATTTTTCTCTGATTGCACACAAACTACTTTCTCTCCTTTGTTTTTCGCACGCAAACCCTAGTGACAAGTAGGGGAGGAATTGGGATTTTGAGGAGGAAATTGTGGTGATAGGGTGACAAAAAAAGAAAAGGATGAGTGAAGAATTATGAAGAAGTGAACAAAAAAAGGAAATGATTTGAAGGAGGCCAGAGAAACTAAAAAGGGGTGGGGGTGAGTAAAGGAGAACCCTAGAGGGAGAGGAAGGGTTACCCCATGAAAAGGTAGAGACATTTTGGAGTTTGGATTGACATTGAGAATGTGTGGAGTGGAGCTGACGAAAGGGAAAGGAAGAATTGTAATTTTCGCTTGGGAACAAATAACATCGAAGTAAGATGATGGAAGGACGCAACACTCCAAAGGGAATGAGTTTGTTTATGGTTTGTTCTCCCGAGAGAACTATAGTGACACACACACGCACTTAGAACGACACTGTTCCGAATCATCTTCTATTATATTCCATGAATGCATGCTTTCAGTCCAAATTTTTTTCAAACGACGAACTGTTAGCTGCAGATATATTCTTAAACGGATGTCAACATCCGTGGACGGATATCGACATTCGTTTGTTCTTCAGCGGATGTCGATATTCATGTGACATTCGTTTAAGAATTCAACGTATATTCACACCTGTTTAAATATTACCGAAGGATAAAAGAGGAATGGGGAGGTGTAGGGAGCAATATGTGGTGATGGAGGGAATATCTCTCTTTATTTAGTTGCACAATCAACATTTTCAATTAAGGTTGTTCAAAAGCTCACTTTGTTTTGTAGATCTATTTTGGTAAGAAAACAGTGCGTAAAGTTTTAAATAAAAGAAATTCATTGAGAATTTATCTCAGTTATTATATGTAAATTCATTCTTGTCATGTGTTAAGTGACTACTAAGAAGTAAGTGTGACTTAGAATCTCGTATCAAATAAAAATGAATAACCTGCAAACTTAAATAATAAAATAAATAATCTACAATACTTAAACTTTTATTTTAAAATTTTATGTTAATAATGATGTTATGATTTTTTATATATGAATATAAAGATAGTTTATATGTCTCGTATTTATTTGATGTCTTTATGAAAGAACCCAATAAGTATAAGTCACAAGGCAACAACTCACATAGCAACTGCAATATATAGAGTTGTCAAACTTCAAAGAACTCTTGTTCAATTAACATAATTTTCTTTAATAAGAGGGAGTGCTTTTTCTTGTATGTTATTGTAATAGGTTTGGAAATTGTTTGTAAACAACTTTAATGTCAATATGGATTTGGAATACTCTGAGAACTCCATTCATAATTTATAATATCCTTTTATTAATAGAACCATAAGAAATTATTTTGAGTTTATGATATTTTTTTTATATTATAAAATGATAAATTATTTTAGATGATTAAAAATAAATTAATTTCATACATAACTCAATAATAAAATACTCATTCTATTTTTAACTTATTTTCAAACTATAAAACAATGAACTACAATCACTAAATTTTGTTTAAAAAAAGTGTATACTGACAAAGTAGAAAGATAAGTTAACTAACATTCTCTTATTTTAATGGTATTGTTAATCCCTGAAAAGTAGTTCTTAGTGGTAAAACAATTCAGCTAAAATAAGAAAATGAAAATAGCCGAAGGATCAGTTCGTTGAAGCAGTGAATTCTTTAATTAAGAAGGTATAGCGTTACAGTTCAGTTAAAAATTGTTACAGACAACAATACTAAAATTTTATGAATTATAAGTAGACAACAATACTAAGAAATTTGCTAGTAGTTCTTCATAGAGTCTCTACTCAGTAAGAAAGAGAAGGACAAAAGAAAAGAAAAGTTTTTTATTGATATGAGAAAAGTACAGATACAAGTGAAAAGAGCAATATATAAAGAGAAGGAATGATAGAAACAACACATATGTTATCAGCCCCCCTCAAGCTGGGCGTAAATATTTTGGAGACCCAGCTTGGAGCGAAGAAGTTGAAAGGAAGGAGGTGGTAGTGGCTTAGTTAATATGTCGGCGATTTGCATAGTTGTGGATATGGGAAGAAGCTTGATTAGACCGGCGGTAACCTTTTCACGAACAATGTGGCAGTCAATGTCAATGTGTTTGGTACGTTCATGGAAAACTTGGTTGGAAGAAATTTGGATGGCGGATTGGTTATCACAATAGACGAGGGCGGGAGACGTGTAAGGAACGTGGAGATCCTGAAGCAGATATGTGAGCCACTGTATTTCACAGACCGTGCTGGCTAATGAACGATATTCAGCTTCAGAAGAACTACGGGAGACGGTCGGTTGTTTCTTTGAGCGCCGTGAGATGAGAGAGTTGCCAAGGTAGACAGTGAAACCAGTGACCGAACGGCGAGTGTCAGGACATGTTGCCCAATCGGAGTCGCAAAAAGCTTTCAGTTGAATAGTAGAGGTGTTAGGTAGATGAACGCCAGCTCCAGGAGTGCCTTTGATATAACGTAGGATGCGTTGTGTCGCTTGTTGATGAGCAGTTGTAGGGGCAGACATGTACTGACTGAGGTGGTTGACGACAAAAGTGATATCCGGGCGAGTTGTCGTCAAATAAATGAGTTTTCCAATGAGACGACGATAGGAGGCAGCGACATCGTCGTCAAGAGACCGGACGGTATTTGTAGTAATGTGTTTGGGAACCATGGGAGTAGGGACAGGAGAGCTATCGAGAAGTCATTGAAGAAGTAGTGTTGATAGCGGCAGTAATGTGTTCATGCATTATTTGGCGTTCTTGTTGAAGAACAAGGGAAAAGATTTTTGAAATGGGAGGAATAGGATCAAGAAGAAGGATATGAGATTGTATGTTGCTATAGTGATCATTCAAACCCCGTAGGAGTTGCATGGCACGGTCTTCATTTTTACGTTGAGAAATGATAGCAGAAACAGTGCAAGAACACTTTGGCTTACAGATACAGACAGGGTCCGGGCGGAAGCTGTCGAGCTCATCCCAAATAACCCGGAGTTTTGTGAAGAAGTCAGTGACGGAGAGTTCGCCTTGGGATAAAGTGGAGGCTTCCATTTTGAGGGTGGAGATTCTGGCAAGATCGCCTTGGGCAAAACGGTGTTTCAGATCATTCCAAATGTCGATGGCAAGATCCATCCATATGATACTTTCACGAATGGACGGAGAGACCGAATGCAGAAGCCAAGAAACAACCATACTGTTGCAGCGGAACCAGGCTGGAAAAGAAGCATCAGTCTTGGAGGGCCGGACGGCTGATCCAAGAATGAATTCAACCTTGTCCTTAGCCGAGAGAGCCGTGATGAATGATCGGCTCCAGGAATGATAGTTGGTGGCATTTAGAACCGGTGAGACGAGGGATATGGCAGGGTTTTCATTGGGGTGGAGGTAAAGGTACGAAGGTGTGGGGTCTTGAGAAGCCATGAAAGGAAAAAGGAGAGAAAAAAAAAAGACAAGAACAAGAAAGAAAAGAAAGAAAAATCAATGTGGAGCAGCAGAAAGAACATCTGATACCATCATAGAGTCTCTACTCAGTAAGAAAGAGAAGGACAAAAGGAAAGAAAAGTTTTTTATTGATATGAGAAAAGTACAGATACAAGTGAAAAGAGCAGTATATAAAGAGAAGGAATGATAGAAACAACACATATGTTATCAGTTCTACAAGAAACTTTGGCGCTCTACATCAGAAACTTTTTCGAATAAAATTTGTGATTTTCCTATAATTTGAACACATTTTTTCGATTTCTCTACAATGTATAAGCATATTTTTTCAGATCTTTATGAATTATAATTCTAAATGAAAAACTTATCTCAATGATTGTCTTAACCTAATATTAATTATATGTTTAGTCAAAATTGTTTTAAACGACTAACTTTACGTGTTAAAATCAACACCACATCAATTTTGCATGAGACATTTTAAAAAAAATCAGTTATTACATTTCACTGGCCAAAACGCGTGGAAAAATAATAGATCTTAATATTAATTCTTAATCACAACTTAAGTCAATAATTACAGACTAGTTCACACAAAATGAGTATGTAAATGAACTTGTTTTTTTAAAATAAAAATAACACAATAAGGTAGTTTGAAGTAAAGAATAGCCTAAGTTTTGTTGAAATTAGTAGTTTAATAAGAAGGGTTGGCCAATTAGGAAGAGCGAATGTGAGGATATGATTAAAAACATAATAATAGGTATAAGCCTATTAGTGAGTGGTAATGTGGGATTTGATAAGCTGTCGGGTTCACATTTTTCTTGTTTTAGAACTTATCGGTGTAATCTGGAACTTCCAAATTTAATACAAAGACAATTTTATCCTTTATTATCAAAATCAGATCCACCTATTCTGGTCCCTACATCACGAGCCACAACCATCCAAAATTTCGAGATAAAATTCTCATGTTCACACATGCTCCATTTCAATAACTAAACAAAACTAGTCTTTTTCTTTTATGTGAATGCAAGTATTTTAATACGGTATCTATAAAAGATACTAAAACTTAGTACACATAATCCTTTTAGAAATATTTAATAAATAATTTTTAGAAATATGTATAATTCGACTCAAAAGTTATCTACATTTAATATTTATTTATGTTAATTTCAATTTAACTAATTCTAATTTAATTTACTTTTATTATTTACTTAAATTAATATTGTTTTTTTGAAAAAAATTCAGATTTATATTTAATTAACATTAGTTTGATTGCTATTAGTCGTATTTATTTAAATTAATATCAATCAATTGATATTAATATAATTTTTTTAATATTATTGATTCTTTAGAACTTAATTAATATTATTATGCATATAAATAGGGTAATTCTTTAGGTATCGTGTATTACTCTATTTTCATTTGAGGTTTGACGATATCTATTTCATGTACTTGTGTGTGAAAATTGTAAATGTGATTCTTTTATTAGAAAAGGCGTGTTTAAATAAAAAAACTCGTGTTTTCTCCTTTGTTATAGCATTTAAGATCATGATATCGCATTCAAGCATGGTACAACTTTTCCAATTGCTAATATCACGTAATTGCTTTCATTGATCAAACATAAAGATAGATCGTAATTAAGTAAAACAACTAATTAAGACATTGATACCATGTGTTACGTTTTTTCACACTTACACATCATAAATGGTTTATCATACGGTAGTTATATGAATTAAGAAAAAAAAACGAGAAAGGTAATTAATAATACATGAATAATAATTATATAAAGATATTTGAAGTCAAAATCGCACATTTTCAGGGAAGAGATTCAAAACTTGTGTAATTTAATCTTAGTCATTATTGTGTAAGTTATAATAATGATTAATATTTCTTTCTTGCACTACCATACAAATAATCTCCTTTGGGAAATTTTGAACTAGCGAATGTCTTTGATAACTCCTTATGAATGTTTTTGAGAATTGAAAATCAGAAAAAAAAAATCTATTTGCAAAAGACATTTTAATGAAGTTTGAATATTTTGAATAAAAAAAGTGAATACAAGAAAATTAAGTATGTATATTTATGAGATTTATAGATCTTATGAGGCTTGTAAAAATTGATCGTATCAATAAAATATTAATAAAAATAACAACTTATTATATATATATATATATATATATATATATATATATATATAATAATAATAATAATAATAATAATAATAATAATAATTAATGAAATAATAATAATAACATAATACCTTATCTAAATAATCCTAAATTAGGTAGATATATGATATAAAATAATTTCAAAACATAATAAAATTACCAAGATTTGATAATATATTTTGTTAATATAAAAAAAATTTCACCAACAAATATATTTTATTATATTATTTAACCATTTTAATAGTTTTTTTTTTCTTATTAATGAAAAATTAGAAATTAGAATTAACGGCAGGGTATAGTGTTACCACATAATAAATTATACATGCATGTGGTGTATATGTATACATTAATTTCTATATTAAAAAGCTATCTCTTAACGCGATATATTGTATTACTTGTTTACATTAGTAAAGAGTAAAAGGATAAAAAAAATTATAATTATAGTACGGTAACATGTTGAGTTTGTTAAGGTAAGGTTATTTTACTGAACAACTCCTTGTTTTTATTATAATAACTTAGGTAGATCAGAAATAAAATTCTAATTCCAAATTGAAGAAACTATGCGTAAGTTTCTTTCTACTTAATAATGGGTATTAACGAATTAGTTTAAAACATGATAATAGCTATAAGCCTATTGGCCAGTGGTAATGTGAGGATTTGGTTGGCTGTCGGAAAACACCTCTCTGGAAGTTCCAAACTTCAAACAAAAATACAATTTCATTCTTCACATGCACACCAGAATAAATTGGAAAGTTATAATTTGAAAAGGTTGGCAAAAGTATGAAAATGGTGTAAGTTTTTCAAAATTATAGAAATAACTAAAATAGACAAGTTGCCCTAGTTTATTATGACACTGTAAAGAACTTCTATTAAGATGTACGATTTTAAGAAAGAGTATTTAAGTTAAAGTTATGTAAAAGTAATACAATTTTAGTTTAGTTTTAGTAAAAGTTGTGTTATATTAACACGACTTCAATTTAAAAATACTCTGAACTAAGAAGTGTTATTAATACAATTTTAATTTTAAAAATGTTTTACAGTAAATCGTGTCATATTGGTATAATATTTTCATAATTTAATTGTGTCATTTTAATATCTTGCAAAAAAAGTTAATTATTATACATGCATATATAAATAAGTCATAAAATTTATCGATTTAATTAACATATTTCGAGATTTAAAAAGTAAACAGAGTTATTAAAATATCAACTTTTTTTTTACTTCATAATCGTAAAGAACATCTAATAATAAAATTCTGTAAGTGTTTAAAAACGGTTATTATAGACTCTGACTATTCACAGTGTGAATTAAGTGAACTAATTAGAGGCTCATGTTTGAGAAGAGTTTCCAGAGAATTTTTGGTGAATTTACAGCCACAATTAGTGCGTTAATGTTCAGAATGGGACCCGCCATTCGACGTGCAAAAGTTAGCGATTGAATAATTCTGGGGATTGTAACGGTTTTACGGTGTGAGGAATCAAATGACCAAAGGATCCACTAATTAATCATGGCACTCCCTACATGACAAGTCACAACCATCCAAAACCTAATTTTAAGCCTTTCCTCTGCCAGCTAAAAATATTCTCAACTTCACACATCATCATATACATAATTATTCTTAATTTTAGTTGCCAAAATAAAAATAGGGATCATCAACTAAGCTTATTCTGATTCAAAAATCACTCCAATTATATTTGCAATACAATATCTACGATTCACTTATTTTTAACCCATAGAGAATCTTTACAGGTAATCCATACATATCTATTTCTTTCGTCGCTAACAAAAAAACTATCAGCACTTGGATCAATTTTGTAAATATATTTAATTTTAGGTTTTATGCGTTACCCATATGGTATATAAAACAGACGAACTACTTGCTAATTTTTTTAATGAAGTATGATGATACGATCCTTGGCACTTGAGCACCCCAAGAGCACTATATAAAGCAACCATCCATTCCAAATTACTTCCATCATCACAAGCAGTCTTCTCCTAAGCATTAGCATTTGGTAGTGATTAGGAAGATAAAGACAAAGCAGTGAGATCAGTTTAAGATGGCTTCCAAAGCTTGTTCCTCCCTTGCCATTTTCCTCACACTCAACCTCATTTTCTTCTCACTTGTCTCTGCATGCGGTAGTTACTCATGCCCTGGTCCAAGCCCAAAGCCAAAGCCAAAGCCAACACCCAGCCCCAGCCCTAGTGGCTCCTGCCCCCGTGACGCACTCAAACTAGGTGTATGCGCCAATGTGCTCAACGGCTTGGTTAACGCCACCTTGGGTCAACCACCGGTTACCCCTTGCTGCTCCCTTCTCGATGGCCTCGTTGATCTTGAGGCTGCAGTCTGCCTCTGCACTGCTCTCAAAGCGAACATTTTGGGCATCAACCTCAACCTTCCCATCTCACTCTCCTTGCTTCTCAATGTTTGCTCCAAAACTGTCCCACGTGATTTCCAGTGTGCTTAATCACAACATATATCATATCGTCTTCATCTACTTTTCTACGTCTGGATTTTCTTTTTCTTCTGTCAAATTTCATCAACCTGTGTGTTTTCTAATTGATTGTACGTGCATGAGGGTTAACTTCTCCCCCCTCCTTATTCCTTTTAGTTCCATGGTTAGTGTGTTGTTGCAATAAGTATAAAGTTCCTGATGCTATCATTTCTGTAAATCGTAGCCTGGGAACCAAACATGATGAATATGGTGTTTTTGAGACATGATTATTTTACAATAATCCTTCTTAATTTGTTTCTACCTTTTCCTTTTTCTCCTTTCTTAGTTAAATCCCTTGGCCTTTTCATTGAACTTAAGCTTCCCGCAACAACATAAAAACAAGTTCAGTAAAAAGAATTAACGGAAAGCAAACAGTACACACTCCTTGTTAATATGTTACATATAATGGCCATAATATGGATATATCAAGATGACATAATCAAGGATCGGTTGAAGATGCTGAACATAAGAGACTCTATTTGGGCCACAATTTCTATTTGCATTACCGTAAAATAAATTATCGCATGTCTGAAACCATTGCGCAACTTGTATGTCGTTTTCCCCCCCTTGGACTTACATGTAAGGAATCCGAACACAAAACTACATATTCGGCACAAAAACAAGACAAATAAATAAACTACTTCGTTACTTTACTAAATTATTGTTAAAAATAGATCGGATGGGAGATCCAACATATGTAACTACGACCTGAATAACTGTCTTGTGATCATTTGAGTTTCATTGATAGTGATATTGACACTTAAAAATATTGTACACAATTACCGTTGTTTCACTTTTTTTTTCTTTCTTTTTTACAAATACTTGTATCTCGAAAATACTAGACAAAATCAAAAAACTTGTTCAAGAAATATTTCCTTATAATTTACCCTTCACATGTTAATTACCGGGCTATTTTTAAGTATATAAAAGGTATAATTGTTCCGACTATATCAACCGTACAATTTTTTTAACTTCACCACAACATTTCTGAAAATGCATTATCAATATATATTATGCAGTAGCAATGATTTAGTATTTATTTAAGCCTGTGCGTTTTATATTTGTTTCAGAGGAATAACAATTAAGGTCGAACACCCAGCTTGGCCTTAGACTAGTGAATTACTTCATCCTCCTTTGTTGACCAAAACACTAGGGTCATTAAACACCATTATTACATGCCATAAATCTAACTAATTAGGTTGTCCTTAGTATTTATCCAGTAACTTCAAAATTAGACTCCATGTGCAAATGACACTCACACATCTCATACGAGACTCATCAGATGAGAGACGAGACAATAAGTTCATGATAAAAAGAAGTTATGAAAAAAATTGTCAGACACCTTTTATAAATCTTTAAACATGACAATTTCTGTCTAGAATGAATAATTCATACATATTAGTTACCATTATATTTTATAGTTAAATTATTTTGATTACATCATGTTGCAGATTAATTAAAGCTGGTCATGGATGCGTTCTTGTTTGGGAAATACTGTACATTACTTTCACCAAGTCTATGCCAACTAGCTTTTCAATTATGGGAGCACTATTTGTCCCGTGACATGCAACGTGGATAAACTAGAAAAAGGAAAAAAATACGCTCTCACTCAAGAAAAAAATGTCGGAGTGGATTTCCTTTTCCCTTTCCTGTCGCACTTCATACAAACCTAATCATTTCATGCTACGGAAATCTCATTCCCAATATTCGATCAATACAACCACAAAGAATTTATCAGACAAATCACGTCAAAAATCAAAGTTCCTTATAAATATTTTATTGTCTTATAAATATAAATGAAAAGTCAATAATTATATAGGATGTTCGAGTCAAGAGCAGGAAAGCATTCAATATTTATCTTTCTTCGGCTTTGAATCTTCTATTTATCTAGTATTTTTTAGGTTGTAATTAAGTTTTTGTTAATCAAGAGTTATCAATTCTATTTTTTTATTGGAAAAAAAGTATATATCTATAAAATATACAAAACAAGAAAATAAATGAAAGTTTTTGCCACGGCAAAAATACAAAATTTCAAAACATAAGTAATATTTTTTTTCTCCTCGTACACTATCTTTCTCTATTTTCTTTCTTCCACTCCCACTTTGTCTTTCTCACATAGTAAATCCTATGTTTCGTCTTCCTCTTTATCATACCCTATAACTATACTGCCTTTCTCACTCGCCAACCACTTCGTGCCTCTGTCACTCCAAAACCCTACTACACACCATTTCAAGGTTTGTCGGAATTTAAAATGGTGTTACAATGTTGTAAAATATTTGTTCTTTAAAAACGTATTATACTATTTTATACTCTCTAAAATTAAAATTTTCAAGCTCTCTATTCAGCTTATTGTCATGTCTTGCCAAACCAATGCATTACGTTTAGTATTGGAGTTGTTGGACTCTAGCATTCACAAAATATGGCAAGATCCGAACCTTTGGAAAGAGAATGGCTAAAATTTGAATCTTAAATCCTTTCTCATTTCAAGAACTTTTATCCTGTATTAGAGTTTGTGATGCTCGTTTATAAGACTTAAATTGTATCTTCTTTGGGCAAAATACAAGTCTGTTACGAGTTGTTACTCTTTATGATATTCTTTTTGCGACTTAAAGTTCATCTATTTTGGATAAAGTATTCAACTTTAAGCTTGTTAACACAGTATTTTCTTTTTATCGCGTGAAAGTTGGCATTATCATGATTCGAGTTTCAAAACATTTTTAACTTTGTTTATGTTTATGTTGTTCTTATCAAGACTCTTTTAACATAATAAACTAGAACTGTTAAAAAATCAATCATGTGGTCTGATCAACTGAGTTAATTATTTAGTAAGTCAATTCAATTCGTCTTATTTTTATTTGTGAACTCAAAAAGTTTGAGTCTATTCGACTTACTATAGGTTAATGGTAGGTTAAACGAATTGGTTCATTCAATTAAAAACAATCACAACTTTTTTTAATATTTAACCAAAATCCAAAAGTGTAAAAAATCTATGTTTTTTTTTTCTTATTTTAGACAATAAATAAATCACTCATCTTAAAAAACTAAATCATAATTTTAGATAAAATATAAATAATCGAAAAAATCAATCAACATATTTATTTTAAAGCTTAAACTTCAATACAATCCAAATATAAAGCTAAAGAGTAAATAAAGTGTCATAGGCATAGTCACTCTCTCTCCCAAAATTTATTAAAAAAATATTGCTTATGTTTTGAGTTGGATTTTTAAAGTGAGGTAGACCTTTTTTATCTGGTGAGTGAACCTGACTCAACGCACGTTCAACCATAGATTCTTAGTATATTGAGTTTATTTTTGGTTTGTATTGAAATTTGTAAAGTTTTTTTAAGTCAATTTGATTCAAATTTGTAATAAATCGAGTTGACTCACGAATTTTAATCTTTTTTTTACTGTTCTTAAAAAAACTAACTTATTAAAGTTTTTACTATTTATTGATACCACTTAAATTGTCTTTTATCAATAAAAAAAAAGTCATATTGTTTCTTATATTTTTTAAGCTTAAAGTTATTTTATTTTGGGCAAAATATTGAAGTTTAAATATATTAACATAAAATATCTTTTTTCAGCTTTGTTAAGTACTTTTTTCTTTTATAGAATTTGTTAACTAAGTTTTCAAATAAATCAAATGATTTTGTATCTTAAATAGTCACTTCACTTAAGAAGAGTGCACAATTAATTTCCAACCAATAGAGATTGATCTACCCTTCAAAACATTAAAAAACGTTAAAATTGATAAATGAGTAACAATGTGTAATGTGACAAAATAATTGTATTTTATAATATGTAATAACAATGATTGATGTATTGTCTAATATGTAAGGACAGTGATTTATCATCACTTAAATGTTATTTAAAGAATTAAGGAAATAATAGTGCCACAATTGGCATCGTAGAAATATTCTACTTAACAAGTTTTATTAGACTAAAACATTGTTCTGGATGTGTATTCTATATAATAGTTTTCTTTTTAGTTTAAAATGTATATTTTGAAAATGGTCAAATCTTCATTGTAAAACATTCACGTAATGATGGTTTTTCTATTATTCACATTGGAGAGTTATTCTACATAATATATGGTGATCAAACTCAAAATAGATAGTGCAACTAAATTTGTAAATTACTGTATTTTATTTATTATCTCTAAACATTTAAGGCATTATGTATTGTGTTTGAATGTTGATTATTATTATAGATAATAATTTTTGATGTATTACTCAAAATGTGTTGTAAACATTTAAACTGTATATATTTTTATAATAACTCATTTGTTTTTAAATAAATTAAAATGATTGACTTTTTATACATTTTAAAGAAGGTTAATTATATTTTTTGTCACCGAACTCTCAAATGATTTTGATTTTTCGTGAAGGAGCATTAGTTGTTTGAGAATGTCCCAAATGCAGGACGTCTTCAAAATCAGTAGCCAAAGTTTGTGGATGTGGAGAAACATTGTTTTGTTATTCAATTATTGTATAAAATAAAATACTAATGAAATCTTAATTATATTTTCATAAATGGAAATGTTAGTCTATATACACAATATAATATAACACTAGAACGTTCTAAATCGTATCGTATATAAACCAACAAAGTGTTTATATTATAAATGTGATAATATAAGAATTAAACCTCAAAAGTAAACAAATAACCATCTTACACTCATTATCACTTGAAATAATCACCAGCTTAATTAGGGGATGCATCATAAGTGTATATTATCAGCTTAATATATAATTAAAGGAATCAATTATGATTAATTCTTTCAATTATTATGTTCAGTTGGTCATACCTAAAAGTAGCAATTCTTATAAGCCTTAATAATGAATTTCATGTGTCCTTCATTAGGATTTGTCGAACTTTATTTGTAAAAGTGTAATTTATAAGATTGTGATTTTCATGTATCCCACTGGATCTAGAATCCATGTAACTAGTTCTAAATTAATATTAACACACCATACAAGCAAGTAAATAATCTAACAATGTCCACCTTATAGTGTTGAAGAAATTTAAGAAACTATAGTGTATTATTTCTCTCTCGTGAACATTTACAACAATATTATTTTTAGAAGAAATTGATTAGGTAGTATTACTTTTTTAGATTTTAATTCTCACTTAAATATCAATAACTCGATTATGTGATTGGTGATATTAATTTTTTATCCCAAAAAATTTGGATAGTTTTGTTGATGGTTTCCAAATTTTAAAATTATATTTTTAATATATTAAAAAAATTGAATTTACATCAAAAACTAAATTTGAAGGACTAGAATTTATTTAAAGACTGACATAATTAAACATTTCAATAAGATTTTAAAAACTACAAAAGAGCCTTCTTAGAAAAAGAATTGTGAACATATATCTTAGCAATCTCATCTGAAAAAATATAAAATTAATAAAAAAGTACAGAGAAAAAAGAAAAACTCTTTAAAACATATACACAGGTGATGAACTCTCCCAATGTTGGTGCGTGTGCGTCCACGTGATCTGAGAGACCACAGACGGAGAAAACAGACAGAGCATGAATAAGTGAATAAGACATTAAACGGATTTTGTAGCAAAGAAGTTAACTCGAAGCCCTTAACTCAAAACAGGAAAATTTAAAAGTTACGCGCACCGTAATTAAAGCTAAACACATAGAAATACGAGTTATAACATAAACCCTGAAACCCTAATAGAAAGGAAAGGGACATACATATTAATCTAGTAGTACTAAGCAGTAACAAACTAGAACTGGCCATGATGATATCAAGCATGGAATGCTATGAAGTAGTGCATGCATACATGCAGTGGTTCAGTACAAAGGTGGACAAACAAAACCAGGAGGAGGAGTCTTCCCACAAGTGATCAAAACTTGAAGTGCAAGAGGTAGGAAGATATTCAGGTTCAGAAGCTTAGCCCGAATAACGGTGCAAAGACAAATTGCAGCTTCAAGGTCAAGCAACCCTTGTATTACGGGACAGCACACGTTCTCCGCTGGGTTCCCTATTCCCACGTGCACCAATCCCCCGAGCACGTCCAAGCAAAGTCCCAATTTAAGGGCATCAATTGGGCATGTCCGATGCGGCGGCGAGTACGGCGGTGAGCTTGGTGGAGGGTAAATCACAACCGGCGGGGGCACCACAGGAGGGTTGATTATGATCGGTGGGAGAGGAGGGGATACTTTTGGCGTGCCTCCGCCGTGATGCGGTGGGTGCTTGGGGTGACGTGGCGGAGTGCAATGACCACATGCATATATTGGTGGCAAAAAGTTTAACATTATTACTTTGATGATGAAGAACATGGCTTTAGCCTTTGATTTTGGAGACATGATAGCTCTGGGTTCTAAATTCTTCTTATTGCTGTTCTATGTATTGGGTTTGATATTCCGAGAAGCGTAAGTGTATATATATGGAGTCTGTGATATAAGTATATGCTTTAGCTGAAAATAAAATTGAACCTTGTGCTGATGAGTATTACACGCGGCAGCATGTACATAGAACATCGATCCACGAAGGCTTCTTCTAAGTGACAGATAGAGAGAGGTAATTGAAGTTTTTGGAGTTTTGTTTGGAGGGTTTTCGAATTTCGAGAGTGACTCCGTGACTTGTTCAGTACGATCCGTGAACTGTTCAGAGTGCTGAAATCTGTGTGCAGTGTCGCAGATTTCCATTGTATTTTCACATAATTTGTTTTGCAATATTCGGCCTCTCTGATTCATATGACAGAGCTCTGAATATGTGACAGCGAGAGGTAGAGAAAATAAATGAATCACTAGAATGAGTAACACTAATCATCATAATGTGAGATGTTTATTTTACATACATAATTCAGTCAAACTTCTTCCTTAATAAATACAACAAAAGTATCATAGCCCATTACAAAGTGAAAGTTTTGGACGATGGAGCAAAGCATTCAAACAAGAACAAGGTGGATCCATTTAGCCGAATGCTGTTAGTGTCAAAACTCGCAAGTGATAAATTATTATTCAACACAGTCCACAATTAACTTTCTTCATTTTAACATAATTATTTTTCAATTATTAATTATTAAATTGTATATTATTTTTATCATTAATAACTAATATATAAATAAAAAAATGGAACATTAAGGGTGTCGTAACATGTGCAGAGAAATTTCAATAGATACATGCTAATTTTGAATACCAGATTTCTAGAAAAAAATATCACACAAATAAATCGTTAAAAAAAATCTATTTATACTTAGATTTCATTTCGGAGTTTAGTCTATTCCAATCATTACAAAGAAACCTATTTATATATTAGGTAGATTTGACATTCTATAAGTAGTATAAGAGTAACTTTGCATCACAACAATCTCAGCTCAAAATTACTCTCCTAGAGCATAATTTTATTTAAATATATACAAAACATAGTTTCTTTTCAGTATTACTTGTTTATGATAATTTTAAAATACAATCACTCCCTTTGCAAGAAAAAGCTCTTCATTTACAAGGAAATTGTCTAAAAACCTTGATAGCGTAAAAGCTGATAACATAGTTGTTGGCAGCAATATAATAGATTAAACTCCTATTTTTAATTCACCTTTAAACTATTTCAAAACATATTTAATACATGATTTTGGACATAAATACTAATAAAAAAATATATTTTCTATTTTGTTTATCGTGATGTCCAAACTTTTTAATGTGTTATCTCATCATCTCTTTGTTTTTAAATATAATCGAATTCTTATGATTTTATATACTTCCTTCGTAGTTACCTTTTATATATATATATATATATATATATATATATATATATATATATATATATATATATATATATATATATATATATATATATATAATATGATGTGATGCTAATAATGTATAATGTATAATATATGTATATAAAATGATATGATGCTAACAATGTATAATAGAATAACGTATTATTATAAGGAAAAAAAAGTTTAATCAATTTTGTTTCGAGATGTATGTACCGAGCTTTTGTGGTCGGTTTCCAATGTCAAATTGTGAATTTCTAGAATGTTTGTTTCATTCGGGTGTTTGTGTCGCGTTCTATGGTCGAATGGATGGTGGATTGAGTCTAGTAAGATAATACATGTAGAAGATACTTCGATACAAAAGTTAATAGATGATCGATTGATACATTATTTAATGTATGTGTTTTAAAATCATAACTTCGAGGTTTATTTATTGTGGTTGTGGATTTTTACTTTTTTGTCAGCATAATCATAACTTGATTATATATTAATCAACATTAACATGTTGATTCATGATTATCATTATGTTAATCAAATCATTCTATAACTAGTTGGTCATATTGTTCGATCAAAGTAATAAATCATACTTATGTCCAAGAGGTTGGTCGAAGGATAAACAACCAAAAGTGTTCGATCATGAATGGTCAGTCAAAAGTGTTTGACCAACAATAAATGTTCTCGGTTATGGGTATTTGATCAAGTATATAGTCGATCCAGAATAATCAGTCAAATATAGTAAGTTATGAGTTCTCAGTCAAAGATATAATTTTTTTTAAAATTAAATTGTTTGGTTGATGAGTCATTTGTTGAAAATCTAACATTGACTAAAGATAAAACCAATTTATAATATATATATATATATATATATATATATATATATATATATATATATATATATAAATAAGTGTGTACAAACATCACTTTATAAATTAATTTTGTGAGATTGCGTTAAATTTAAAGTCCATTTCTTATTACTAATACGATGAATTTGTGTGTGTTGATGTTTAAGGATCTATTAACCTAAAAAAGATGCTAAACTACAAACTATTGCAGCAAGAGGGAGGAAACCTGGAGAAGTATGGATGATCAAATGCTGTTGGTAAATTTGGGAGTTGTAATTTTAATGCTTTTGGAGAGCACTTGCAGGTTTTTTGGTTGGTTTTACTCTAAATTAGATAGGTATATGATAGAGCGACAGTGATACAAGAAGTGTACAATTGAATGAGATACAAATAATAGAAAGACAAATAGTATATAATGGTATACGTAAAATCCTAGTCTTTACCATCCCTGTCTTGTAGTCCTTGGCGCGTTGGCGGTTGTGCATGACTTACTGCAAAAGGTTGGGCCACATCTCATTAATTCTGGCTTCGTTAATATAACAATGATCCAAATGAAGAGAAGACATAGAAGGAAGTCAATGACACGCGGATTGTAGCTGCTGATGCAAGTTCAGAGTCACGACACCTACCGTCCTGTTCCTCGTAACTTCTTTATGGATCACTACTATACCAATTTCCTACTATGATTTCTTTTTCTTATTTACCGCATCATCATTTTACCGTGTAATAAATTAGGAGCACGCAATTTAAGACTACTCATTACGTATAAAGAAGTTGGTCAACTTTGCATATGTGTTATAGTATTATTTTAAGTTTTAGAGAAAGGAGAGTCACAATTTGGGAAAAGTAATTATTTCAAAAATTATCATATATGTCAATTATTAAATTTGTATATTTTGACAGGTTGCTTATAATCAATTAAATGAATTAGTATATATAAATACATATATAACAAAAAAACGTTATACAAATTTTTTTATATAGATATTTTAAATTAGAAAAACCGTGTATACATGTAAGAACCATTATATATAGTGAAAATATTATAATTTTTTTATTAAAAATAAAATTGATATTTTTTATACGTTGGTTATATATATATATTAAATGGTAAAATTTAAATATTATTTGTTGAAATTAGATACATAATTTTTTTTAACTTAACCAAAATTTAAAGAATAGTACGTGGGCCTAATTTTTATATTGTCAGTTTTTTTAGTGTGTGTTAATAACTTTAGTTATAGTTGCATCAATTATATTTGTTTGAATATAATTTATATTATTAAAAAATTATAGCTTTTAAAAAAATTATTAAGTGTGATTAATTAATTAATTATATTATGTGATTGATTAATAATATTTTTTATTGTGTACTATCAATTTTTAAAATTAATATTACATGTTAGCATTTATTATGAACAAATCATAAATATGAATTTTATGAGATAATTTATAAAAGTACGACAACTTGTTATTACGTATAGAAAAAATTGTATTCTCAATAAATATATTATTTTTTTAATAGTATTAGTTTAAAATTAAATGAAAAATATTTTTTTGAAAAAAATTACACATAATTACATTTTTTTAACTGGATTTTTTTATTTATAATGGTATAAAAATTAGACTTATGTTCTATTTAAATATAACTTATTCTTTCATTCTTTCAAGTAAATAAATGTATGAAAATCAAACTTAGAAAATTGGTTTCAATAATTATCAAGGTGTACTAAGTGAATTTGGATTCGTACTATAAGGACACACCAGAAAAATCCATGATAAATTAATATTTTTCCTAATATGATTAAGAACTTTGATTCAAACTCGTAATACTGTATATAAAGTTTTTAAACCATAACAACTTATTTCTTCTATGACTAACAGTGGTATGTGTACTAAGATTGGGAGAGGTGAGGAAAATTAATTATAGAAAGATAGTTTATATTATTTTATTAATTTTAATCATAACTATAAATTTTATTATGCGTTATATACATTATAGAAAGATAGTTTATAGAAAGATACATTTTATTGCTGATAATAAAAAAAAGAAAAAACTATACATTTTATTTATATGATTAATTAAACTTCATTCTTCATTCATATTTTAGTCTTTCACTTAACAAAGTGGTGGGATTAAGGATTTATTCAAACCTTAACCTAGAAGAATATAGTTCAGTGTTATATATTCACCATGTCTTGCTCGCTTATGAAACATTGTACATATTTCAAGGTCAAGCCAGTGGCAAATGACAATTTCAGGAAGAAAATTCCAAAACCAACAAACAAATAATAATTGAGCTTCCACACACAGTGTCGACCACGTTCAATCACCTATACATATCACATTTACTTCTGCCTTTCTCTATTTTTCTACTTTAAAGCACTTATTCAGCTAACAATTCACAATTTTTTTTCTCCCAAAAAAAAGTTATAAATCTATATTCAAAAAATAAGGAATGACAATTCCAAGTTGGACACATCTTGTGCTGTAACCTTTTCCCTCTTCATCATAACCTCATTTATCTTTTGCTTCTCTACAAAAAGTCACAAAAATATTCTACTTCTGTTTAGCTTCAATCAAAGCGAAAAAGCTTTTCTTTCTTTTCTAACTACAGTACTCTTGGTATCTCTTTCTTTCTGTGCGGACGATTATTGAAAACCTTCCATTTCAATCTTCCCAAGGATTTAATATGTAGAAGAGAAATATCTATTAAAACTTAATTTTACAACCGATCCACAAATATGTAATTTCATAAAGTAGCTTGAATGCTTAGGAGTAGAATAAAAGAGTGACAGAGGAAACAATGCATCATATGAGCTGCAAATATAAAAATTTATTCGTAGAAATTTCACATAAAATACAAAAGGATTTCCCAGGAAGTGTTTCAATTTTCAACCACGACAATGATAATAATAGCCAAAACCAGTAGTACGAACGAAATGTTCGCTGAGTAAATGGAAAGCACCAGGGAGAACTCTAAGTGCACAGAATAGTGATGAATAAGGAATATAGGAAAATAGAGAAGCTTAGGAGATGGTGATTATTAAGTGTGTGAAAGTGGTTATGAGAAGTGCTTGTTTAATTGCAGAGGAAATCCTTAGGAGTTTTCTTTCCACAGTAATTGAGAAGCAAGTTCAACTTGACGGGGACATTGAGGTTGATGCCCAAGACGTTAGCTTTGAGAGCAGTGCAAAGGCAGACGGCAGCTTCAAGATCAGCAAGGCCCTGGATGAGTTTGCAGCATGGGGTCTTTGGTGGCTTCCCAAGCTGCACGCCGATCAAACCCAACACATCAGCACACACACCGAACTTAAGGGTGTCTTCTGGGCAAGTCCCATACTTTGTGGGAGGTGGCTTTGGCACAGGCGTGTGTGGTGGCTTTTTGGGAGCTTTTGGGGGTGGGTTGCATGGCACGTATGTGGAGCTAACCACACTGAAAAACAAGATGTTCAGACACAAGAGAAGAGCACCCTTCGAAGCCATTTCACTCTGTCGTTATAACGTCCTCACTCTTACAACACTCTTACACTCTTGCTTTGCTTTGTTGTGTGAGATTGGAGAGGAATGGGTGCGGCTTTTATAGGCTGAGATTGGAGACTGTCTTTCAATTTTACGGTTTAAAATAAGGGTGTTGCTCCCTTCACCACCACACCTTTCTCCCTCCACCTCCCCTTTACTATTTTGTCCCTAACTAAAATTTTATTTTTAGGGTTATTTTTTAATTTTACCCATTCACAACCTATTCCACTAATAATCTATTTTAGTTCTCCGTACATGAATAAAATACTTTTCTTTTATTTTAACATTATATTTCTTCATCTCTTTCTTTTGTCGTTGTGAGATACTACAAATTGCGTATCAAACAGTCTCTCTCGTGGTACAGTGTCGCTCTCATGGTGCGTATCAAGCAGTGCGTGTGTTGCTTTCTCAAGGTGCGTATTCGAATAAACCTTCAAATAAAACCCTAAAATAAAAAACGTAACCTTTAAACGGAGGTGACATCCTTCCACGGATGTCAAAATCCTTCAACGAATGTCAAAATCCTTCAACGGATGTCAAAATCCGTTTAAGGTAAAACGGATGTCGACATCCGTTTTTTCCTTAAACGGATGTTGACATCCGTTTTTTCCTTAAACGGATGTTGACATCCGTTTAAGGATGTCAAAAGTTACATTTGTAATTTTAGGGTTTGTTTTATTAGTTTATTCTTTATTTTTGAAATATTTTAATAATTTAATTTAAATGTTTTGATTTATTATTTTTGAATATATTTTTAATATATTTTAATAATGTAAGGAGAATTAGGTTTGAAATAAATTAAAATAATAAAAGTAAAAAATTTTAATTTAAGGATATAATTGGAATTAAAAAAAATTGGGAAGGTGGAGGGAGAAAGGTGTGGAGGTGGAGGGAGCAACACCCTTAAAATAATTAGGTTTACTTGGAGGCCCATGTGAGTGAACCCATGGGAGGAAATTGGACACACTGGCATCGGGTCATATCATTGAATGAGGAATAAAATTAATAATATTAACTATGGAAGCTCGTGTCATGTGCATATGCTATGTGGTTAGTTCTGAAGTAAAATCATTTCACGCATACGTTAAGTCGTATGAAATATTTAAGGTTGAGACACAGTTAAAAACTAATGCGCTTTTTTATTAACTAAAATTAATTTTAACACAAATATTCAAAAATAAAAATTTAGAAGATGTAGTGTGAAAATTTTCATGGTAAAATTTTTACTAAAGATTCAAGATTTTCTAATGTTACAGAGCGCAGGTTAATTCTTTTTATCGATAAAACTTATTTGTTAGTTTGTTTAAAAATATATGGGTAACATATTTGTTAATGAGTTTTATTGATATATTAGAAAATATGTCGGTAATTACTTATCGTTAAATATATGTTGGATGAATTTATTGAAAAATCAGAAAATTGTTAATAATTAATGATGACTTAAATTTATTGTTAAATATATTTTTGTAATTATCGATAGTTTTTTTGTTGGTAAATATTGAATTATGATTTTCTTCCTCCTTTCTTTCTTCTTCTTCTTCTTTTTTCTTCTTTCTCTCCTCCTCCTCTCTTCCTCCATAGTTTGTCATTATTCCCTTCATAGTTGTATTCATCACCTATGGTTCCTTATCTTCTTTTTCCTCTTTTTTTCTTGTTGTGTTGTTTTTCCTCCTTTTTCATTGTTAGTATGAGTCATTGCAACCATGGGTTTTATTATCTTTCCATCATCTTCCTCCTTATTGTTTTTCTCTTTCTTTTTCTTTTCCTTTTCCTTCTTCTCACTAATTTCCACTTAATTTATAATACATATTTTATTAAATTCAACCAGAATATTGACTCTTATTTTATCAACAAATACAATGATGAAATTATCAATGAATTTTCAAAATTTCAATTACCAACGAATGTACTAACGAATTTTCAAAAATTCAATTAACGACTAATTTATTAAGAAATTTGGAAAAACAAAATCATTAACTAAGAATTTTACCACAACATGGTCAAAGTTAAGTCAAAGTTAAAGTGAGAAATTTAGCACTAATTTTCCAACAAGATTTATGGATGGAAATATTCTTCAATAACAAAAACATTTGCACTATTAATATATTTTATTGATGGATTTTAGAAAGATGATATGATATATGCATTGGTACAATATAACTTTTATAACTAACTAAAACATGCCTATATGAGTGGAGAAGACATGTAAATAATATTTTTTTATCATTGAGCTGGAATATTGCTTAGGTTATTCTCTAAAGTAGATGTACACAAACTATCTATCATATATGTTAGAAGTTGTGTATCTTCTATTGAATGATGTAATGAAATTAAATAAAGCACTTGAACAAAACCAAATAATAGAGGAAATTAGGTTCAACTTAACATGGTTTCTGCCTTCTCAACAAATGAAAATCATTCAACAATATAGTACTTGAAAGGCTATTATAGTGAAATTAGGGTGAATTATTGTAAATTTATGTGAAGAATAACGGGTACCATGAATACTTAATTTTTTTTATCAATAAAAAAGAATATAGAAAATAAGGAACACTTGGGTGTTCGAATCCGTTTGCCATCTACACTCAATACTTAATTTTTTTAATTTATCTTTCAAATAATAAAATAGCATCAAAACAGCATTTTGAAAAACCAATTCGTCGGACTAAAAAAACAAAATAAACTATAAAATCAATTTAAGAACACAGCCCAAAAAAAATACTCTGCAAAAAAAAAATATAATTAAACCATTAAAATAATGTTCACAACGGATTTATGAAAAGTGATTAATAAAGCGTCAAATTGACTTTTCTTAAAAGGAAAAAATCTACATTTGTCATTTTCAATCTTATTCTAAATGTTAATTTTAATAATTGTGATATTTATAGTTAAAAAACTGAGAGTTATGAAAGTTATATTGGAACCTTTTGCATGAACTTTAAATGTTAAGAATGTAGAAAATCATGTTATACATTTAGTTTTTAATAAGTTATTATTTCTTCAATATTATGTATAATTATTTTATTAATATTGACTCCATCTCACTTAATCATAATTAAACGAATTAAATCTTGCACCATTATATTTTCCTCCCTTCAATGACAAATTCGATGGGACTATATTGTAACCTGTACAATATTTCACCAAATTTACGAGGTTTA
The DNA here is from genome assembly GCF_029865625.1 of Vigna umbellata. Classification (NCBI taxonomy): domain Eukaryota; kingdom Viridiplantae; phylum Streptophyta; class Magnoliopsida; order Fabales; family Fabaceae; genus Vigna; species Vigna umbellata. Next base: position 94,156,160 of record NC_142165.1, on the reverse strand, counting down.
GGACAAAAATTCTTTTTCTAATGTTCTTCCACGCTTATTTTCAGAGGAAAGAATGCCTTCCTTTTCAACGAATATTTCCATTTTGAAACGTATACATTACTCAAAATGATACATACTGCGAGACTGTAAATATTATAAACTCCCATAATTGTTATATAGGAGTAATATGTCGTGCTCCCTCGGATATGAAAATAAATATACACATATACATACATAACAAGGCCAAGCAGGTTCTGGCAAATGACAATTTTAGAAACAAAATTCCAAAACATAAATCAATTATGATTGAGCTTGCCCACGCAGAGTCTCAATCATGTTCGAACACAAATGTTATAAAAACTTATTCAGCTTACAATCCATACTTCTTCCAACCAAAAAATAAATAAAAATACAATCTATATTCAAAATTTACATACTTGAACAACTAAAGTGGTAAATCCTCTAGTTCCGTCATATCATTGTGCTATAATAATTTCACAGGAGAAAGTAAAAACACTCTGCTTTGTTTTTTTCCTTTTGTACTCTTGTGGCCTCTTTTTATACGGGCGAAAGATTATTGAAGAGCTTCCATTTCAATCTTTCTGTGAGTCGGTTTGGAAAAGAAGAAGACGATTAAATTAAGAACAACAAGACCACGCCGTCTCTTCATAATTAGAGTTTTGCTGCTGTTCTTTTTCTCTCGTATATATGGAAAGAATTGAAAAAGAAAAAATTATATAAAGGAGTACTTAATCTTATAAGCTTAAATGTAGAACTTTTATTGGTAAAAACCACTTGGAATACAAAGGACTATAGAAGCTAACAAGAAAGACCCAGGGAGTCTTTTTAAACCACGACAATGATGATAATAGCCAAAACCAGTAGTACGAACGAAATGTTCGTTGGGTAAATGGCAAGCACCAGGGGGAACACTAAGTACACAGAATAGTTATGAATAAGGAATATAGGAAAATAGAAAAGCTTAGGAGATGGTGATTATTAAGTGTGTGAAAGTGGTTATGGGAAGTGTTTGTTTAATTGCAGAGGAAATCCTTAGGAGTTTTCTTTCCACAGTAGTTGAGAAGCAAGTTCAACTTGACGGGGACATTGAGGTTGATGCCCAAGACGTTAGCTTTGAGAGCAGTGCAAAGGCAGACGGCAGCTTCAAGATCAGCAAGGCCCTGGATGAGTTTGCAGCATGGGGTCTTTGGTGGCTTCCCAAGCTGCACGCCGATCAAACCCAACACATCAGCGCACACACCGAACTTAAGGGTGTCTTCTGGGCAACTCCCATACTTTGTGGAAGGTGGCTTTGGCACAGGTGTGTGTGGTGGCTTTTTTGGAGCTTTTGGGGGTGGGTTGCATGGCACGTATGTGGAGCTAACCACACTGAAAAACAAGATGTTCAGACACAAGAGAAGAGCACCCTTCGAAGCCATTTCACTCTGTCGTTACAACTTCCTCACTCTTACAACACTTTACACTCTTGCTTTGCTTTGCTGTGTGAGATTGGAGACGAATGAGTGCGGCTTTTATAGGCTGATATTCGAGATTGTCTTTAAATTTTAAGGTTTAAAATAATTAGGTTTACTTGGAGGCCCACGTGATGACGTGACCGAGCTTTGGATGAAAAATGTACAAGCTGGCACTGGATCAGCAGGGACGAAGGAATATAATATTATATAATATCTAGTTTGGAGTTATATACTGATTTCCGGTGTGGTTAGTTGTCAACTCCATGAAATCATTTCACGTATACTTGCTTCCGAAATTTCAAAATAGATTCATTAGCTTTTAACAATGCATAATATATTTACAGGATTTTGTCATTTTTGACATATTATTATTGAAAATGAATTATTATTTCAAGAGCTCAAGGTTGTTCTTATTACTCTGTACTTGTCTCTTCCAACTCAATCCTGTCGTCCAACACGATACGAAATTACAGATAATATGCATCTAATTAACGATTAACTTTATGAAAGTTGTCTCCTTGAGGAATCGCTACAAAACTGTGTATACACATGTCAGCCGATCCATGAGCCATGTTGTTTAAGTAAATTCGTTTGCCCAATTATGGACACTGGAGTTAATGATGTTCATCGATTTATGAAGGTTTTTTTTTTCTTTTTATCTCAGATAAATGTGATTAACAGTGCAGATGAAGTTTGAAGATGCTGTTTCTGATCATGTGCAAGACTGAACCCTAAAGTAGAAACCTTTGGACTGACCTGATTATAAGGCTAATGGATCTTCACTGATAAAGAGGTCCATCAATCATCACTCACTTGTTCAAGTTTTTGGAAAATAATGAATAATATCTATACTAACACTCTAAAGAGAAGATCACAGTGTTGTTAAACTATAAGTTGTCAAGTATTATAAATTTATCGATATTCATAATATAATTATTTTAGAAATAATAATATATGCATAAATCAAATTACATTAATTTAACTTATATTAAATATTACAAAAATTAATATTTTTTCATTGAATACTTTTTCCTAAACTTATTTTTAGAACAAAATTTTATTTCACACATATTATATATACTAAATTTTAAATCAATAATTATTTAATACCTCATTTATATAGATAAAAATAATGTAAAAGATATATATTTTTTAAATAAAAGAAAGTAGGAATCATTTAATCACTCTATTATATGTGTAAAATATATAAATATAAATTTTTAGAAAATATTAATTTTTAGACTTAGTAAAATATCTGCTCAAGATAATCATATCTAAATCAAGTAATATAAATCCTCTGTATTTAAATTTTTATTATATTAAAATAACATAATTTTATGACTAATTAATTAAAATAAGAAAATAATGTAATTTAAAAGTGTGTGTGTGTGTCTATAAATAACATTATAAATTTTATATATAAATTAACTTTAATTAAAGATTAAAATTTTCTTATTAAAATATCATACCAAATATAGTTAACAAATACTGTATCTCTTTTAAATATAATAATATAAACAAAGCAGTGAATTTTTTTGGAATCGGAGATATATTTAAAGCAGAGGTTATGACTAAATTGTGAGTTTAAATTCTAAATATTATAACACAATTCAGTTAAACGTGATACAAAATTTATATTATGAAAATAAAAGCTTATATTTTATGTTTTGAAATTTTAAAATACAAATAAGACTTAATAAAAAATGTATCGCTTATAAACTATTGTATCAAAAGAAAAATCGTAAAGAAATATTAAAAATTGTGTGACTTACCATAATCTAAATATTAGAAAATTTCTTACTAATGAATCGTGATATAAATCTCCTATGTTAAATTAGTGAGTATGAACGAGATCCTATATGAAGTTTTCTCCTTGCGGCATATCAACTTTGACCAAATTACGATGAGTTTGTTTGTATGGCCACACAAAATAGCAATACTATTTTTCATATATTGTTGAATTGTTTAAAAAACCAACCCATCTAACTCCGATATACTTTTGAAAATATTGTAATTAAATATAATTTATAATATATTTATGATAAGTAGTTTGTTATAAGTGAATCATTATATATTGCATCAATTTGAGTACGTGATAATTTCCTGTAAGAGAATTTTACTTGGATTTTTGATAATTACCTTTCGAAGGATTTAGCATAACATGAACCTTATTTTTACCACCTCGGTCTTCGGTTTTTGGAAACAAATTGATGATTACCTGTCGAAAGCAACCTCACTTGTACTATTTTGGAAGAGCAATACTCCCTAAGAAAATTTAGAAATTTAGTATCCACTCATGTTGCACCCACGTGTTTCTGGTTAGATTTTTTTTTCTTAATTTATATGAGGTTCACTTTGATTCTAATGAGTCAATAATGAAATTTATATGTGAAATATATAACTGAATTTTAATATTGTTGTATGTTACATTCTCTTCTTCCTCATTCTTTTTTGTCCTTTTTTTCATTTACTTTTAGTTAATTTATATAACAAATATCTTATCAAATTTATTCAAAAAATTTATATCTATTTTATAATAAACTTATCAACAGATTTTAAAATATAAGTTATTAATCAATTTTAAAAAATTATATTACCATGGATTTTTAAAAATTCAATTTGTTATAAATTGTTAAATCAAATTTATTATCAAAGAATTTGTTAATAATCTTTTTGTAATATAATAATAATTCAAGATCAGACACCTTATATGTCATTAGAAAAAAAACTTAAATTTATCATAAATAGTAATATTTACTGAAAATATCTTTATTGATAATTATCAACTGACATAATTCGATAACTATTTATAAATAATATTTATCAATAATTATTAAAAGATATATTTGTAATAATTATTAAAAAATATATCTTCAAATAATTTTATACCTTACAAAATATTATTAATGAAAAATTCATCTATAAATTCCGTCAAATGACATAACAGAATGAAATGTAGTAAATTATAGTTTTTATCATTGAATTTTGGACATAAAACCAACTGCACAACAAAAATGACAACCAAATCTTAAATGAAAATTTATGTAGACAAATATGTTTATATTATAATTCAGACAAACAGAAGATTTTAAAATATGTGTTTATAAAATAATAGTCTTAATAATTTATATAATTATCATAATTGTTTACTTCATTGTCTTATTATTACTGTGAGGATACTTCTACTGCAGCGGATGGTAAGAGTTGTGGTTTAACTTTTAAATTCAAGACTTTTTAATTATTTAACTTTTAAATTCAAGACTTTTTAATTATTTAACTTTTAAATTTACCTTATATTAATTCTTTAGCTTACAGACTATTTAAAATTATTACAAAGAGGGTTTCCAACATCTCTATTAGTACCTATTGAGGACATAACGCACGAATTTATAATATCACATCTTCAATTATATTAAATGGCATATCGTATAATATGATAATATTAGTGTATAATGACTACTTTTAGATATTTTAATCTTTTCATGTATTAGTAAAAAAATACTTAAAACATTTAAAACCCCCATTAAATTATATCAATTGGTGTAAACATATTTAACTTGATGATCAATTTGATATTTTTTAACAATGAGTTCCAAATATTCTTCCAATTTTTGTTTACGAAATTTTTTCTATTAAATAGAAAATGGTATTAATTTCTTTCATAGTTTTTATTATATTAAATATGTTTACTTTCATTTATTTATAAAATATAAGAAATGGTGTGAGGGTTGAACACGTTTATAAAATATATAAAATATTCATTAATTAATCCTGATTATTGATGTTTTTTCATAAAAAAAATGGACAATATCACGGTAATCACGGACATCAGATGCAAAATGGCACATACCAATAGCCTTTTTGAGTCTGTTTTTATAATATATACAACAAATAGCTTATCATTTGCCTTTAGAATTCAAGTGCATATACATAGTTACATTAGTTTTTCTTTGTTCGACCTTTGAAAGTATGTTTAAATAATAAATATTTTATACTATCGTTAATGCATTCTAATTAAATTATGTTAATTAATGTTTAATTATATGAATGTAATGATAAAAATAGGCCTAAAATATGATTTTTTTTTTGTTTGTTTTTCGTTTATAACGGACAATTTTTATATATTTGGGTTTCAGATTTTCTATTATACTACTCTCCAGTCCAAATATATATATATATATATATATATATATATATATATATATATATATATATATATATATAATATTTTAATTAAAAAATATGATTTAATAAGATCATTTAAGTATTTTTATATACAACAATCCAATTTACATATTATATTTATATTTTCATAATTTGATAAATTAGTTATTATTTATTATTTATTATATTGTTATGGTTATAAATATTATTTTAATAAAAGCGTAGTTTTAAGATTCATACTAACTTTATAAATATAATTAGTGTTCTTGGAATATACACTTCATAATTAATTTAATTTCACTTATAGATCTTAATTGTCTTACTTAAATGTTAAAATGTTTTTACAGATATTTTTCTTTTCAATAGCAAAAAGACCCTTCTCATAAAAAAAAAAACCTTCTCCTAAAAAAAAAGTCGTCATCATTAAAATCTCGTCACCTCTTCTAAAATTTATGCTTAAAATCTGAATAAAAATAATTATAATAATAATTATTATTATTATTATAACAAGAAACAAGGCAGCATTATCACCATCCACGAATATCAATTAAATTGAAAAAAAATCTTCAGCTTTCTAATCTCCGTAGAGAAAAACAATACAAGGTTGTACTTCATCTTTGATTGTTTCAATTCAATGTTCTGAACCTAACTCATACCTATATGACATTAAAAATGAAGAGAATATTTAGATCATGATCAACCTGTGCTTGATAACAACTCACAAGAATACAGGTTTAAAAATAAGCCAATTGATGATAGGAACATGCTCATAACAAGCCAGAAAGTCAGACATAAAACAAAATTTGAGGCAGTAAATGAAATTTCTGGTCTGAGCCACTATGCTTCCCATCGATTCCCAGAAAGTTAAACATAAAACAACGTACAATGATTGGAACACCCAAGGGTTCCCTACTATTTCTATTATTTATTGTTGATAAAAGAGGATCTTCGCATCGATTCCAGCACGATCAATGAGGAAGTGCTGTAGTGGAGAGCTTGCAACACCACAGCAGAAAACCAGAACGAAAACAACCATTCTTTTGCACATCGAATAAGTTCTTTTTTAGTTTTTAAAAATAAAAAATATTTTCTTAACATAAATATCAAACTCACAAAAACTTATACATTTGAATAAGAAAAACTAAAGGTGGATGCGATAGTGATCAGAAGTTTCTTTTTAGATTTTAAATATATAAGTGGGGTTAAATGGTTTTAACTTCGAAGTTGAGAAGTTTTACAAACACTTCCTTTTATAATCCTCAACGATTGTCTTTTAGTGTCAAAAGAGACCAGGTAGTATAGCATAGCCTGTTTAGGGTGCCACAAAGTGAAGTAACTTTAAGAGAATTATTGTCTTCTCAATCACTGATTTTTTAACCTAATGACATTTTATTAAAAAAATGAAGGGAGAGAAGTCGGCAGCAAATCTTGGGTGTGTAGGAGTCATTTTCAGCATACAATAATACAAACGCTGAGCCCCAAATTCAGAAGATGGTTGACTCGTAATTTCCATTAAGGCTGCGGACAAAGAAAGTGCAAATTGCAAAGTTGCAGTCTTGGCATATTATGGGCAATTAGCATGAAAAACTGTGGGCTAGATGAGAGTATCTGGAAGAAAAACCATAAAATATGGAGTAAAGTAAAACATTATTAGGACAGTAGGCCATTCAAACACAACCTTTTCTCCAACACATATCTCCATCCATGACTCTCCAATGCTCCCCAACAACATTATCTCCTCATTACCACCACAACTTTAGATATATCCTCTGTTTATGTTATCTAACAAAAATCGAACCATCATTTTCATCCAAACTATACACAATGTTCATTATACACGACAATTATCACAGACGCGTAAACTCAGAAAAAGTCACCTCGCCCTGTTGTTACAAAAAACAGGAAAGTCCTCCCACTAGATTCAGTAGTACCTGTTGGCCTCAAAACTTTGCCTAAATAAATATTCATAGTTGCGAAATGGTAGGTTGGTGTGTCTGAATGGAATTTCCCCAATTGCAATCTTTTCTCAAAAGAGAAAACAACATTTTCTTACGTTTAATCATCCACGCATTTTCTCTTAACCTTTTTCTTGTTATATGATCGGTAAGGTCGCCCATTAGGGTTTGTCTAATGATGAAAGAGTTTTAGATAATGCTTCCATTATCATCAATCACAGATGATCATAATAATAACTTGACGAGTACGGGTCATTCTTAACGATCGTCTTTTATCATGAATATCGTTGTTATTAAATATTATGTGCGTTTTTAATTTTTAATACAGAGGTATACCAAAATTGCATAGTTAAAAAAATACTAGTAATATATGGTCTTGTTTAAACATTTTGTAATAAAATAAAATGACTAAAATAATTCTTTTTATAATCTTTTAGATAAATTTATTTATAGAATTTTTAATGTATATGAACGAGATTCACATAGGAAAATCTTTCATAAAATTACTTATGTAAAATTCAATTCAGAAAAACAAAACAACAAATCAAAAAAACAAAACAACCAATGAATTGCACTATGCAGTATTTAGCCTTTTAATTCGTGTAATAAGAAACCGAAACATATAAAGACGTGATAACATTTTTAAAAATTTTGCAAACTTATAGGTTTGAGTTGCAAAACAAATCAAAGTCATATATCTTTTCTAGCATAGTTAATACACAACTAAGATGGAAATGTGTCAAAATTTTCAAAAGTTTTCAAAAATCACATTTTTTTAATATTTATATATCTGAATAAGACATATGACATTGGTTGCAGAACAACCAAAGTCATATATCCCTTTTGGTTTCGGTTAAAAGAGAACCAAGGCCGAAATATGTGTCAAAATTTCTAAAAGTTAGTTTTTTTCTTTTTTTTTTCTAAAGAACACAAATGGCCTCAAGTTTCACATAATCAAAGTTATACGCTCATTATGTCTTGGTTTTATGGACAACCGAGACCTAAATGTAATTAAAATTTTAAAATTGTCACTATGATACATATAGGTAAGGATGAGTCTGATACAACTCAATTAGTTCGACCAAAATTAAATACAGCTCGACCAAGGTTGGAATATACAACTCGACTAAGGTAAGTTATAGTTTGGTCAAGGTTGGATACGACTCTTTTTTTATTTGTTTTTTTTAACAGGTCATATGGTATCGGTTATTTGAAATAATTGATACCATATGCATTTTATGCTTCGGTTGTTTGAACTAATGAGGCCAAAAGGATTACTAAAAATTCAAAATGCCACTCTTTTTTTATTTGTTTTTTCTAAATGACATCGATTTTTTTGACAACCGATGCCATATTTATTTTTTGTTTCGGTTGTTGAACAACCTAGACTAAAAGGTTGGTTAGAATTTTAAAATTGTCTCTGAAATTTATATTTTTTTTTTATTTTTACCAGCCTTTAGACTTTAATTTTACAAATAACAGATGTTATAGAGTAAATATTCCTTCGGTTATGCAAAAAATTTACATCATATTTCTTTCTAGAGTTAAAATTTCGCGAAAGAAATAAAGGTACCACTTTCACAATTTTCTTCTTCTTTTCACTTGTGCAAACCACGACGTTGCACTACGTCGATTCCATACCTCTCTGAATGTCACCATCACTGCATCGCTGCACTTTTCGTTCCTCGTTGTGTTGCTCTGTGTGTTTTTCGTTGTATTGCTTGTATCATTCGTCGTCTTTATTATTGTGGTGAGCATGATTCTCATTGTTTCTCTTTTGCATTTTTGTGCTTGCGTTATTTATGCTTTAGTTGTATCTTGCTCTGTTCATTATTGCTTAGATTTATATTATTGATGGTTTAGGAGCAGAGATGAATATGAAGTCTGAGATGAGTATGACATGTAAAGGAGCAAAGATGAATATGATGTTTGAGATGAATATGTTGTTATACTTTTGTTAAGATGTAAAGATAAAAAAATAATTGTATGTGGTTTCCTACCTCACTTGGATTTATTGATGTTGAAAGAATTGTCTAGATCATCTGAATAACTTTTAATTAACTGTCTTGTCACACGAATTCTCCATAACATGAGTATTGTTGCATTCTTCTCCATTGTTGCTCACTTTTTATACTCCCAAGTCTCTATTATTATCTTGAAAATTTATTTTTGATAGGAGCCTATAATTTTTTAGTATGTTGTTTATCTTTTGTATGTTAGATATGTGATTAATTATATGTTTAAATATATTGTTCTACTGATTTAGTTTTAGTTTCCAGTTTAATATTCAATACGAAAATTATTATTGTTAAGCTATTGAAAAAATGTATTTGAAAAAAAGTAAGATAAGAGGAAACAATACTAATAATTTATAAATATTGAATCATGAATTGTTCGATTATACAATTTAAGAAAATTAATCATTTTTTCATAATTTTTAGTGCATATATATTTTATTATATATATCTTAAAATTTATAAATATTTTATTATTGTGTTTTATAATTACTTTTGTTTTATATATAACTTGAAAATGAACGTGAAATGCTAGCAAAATTTTATTATTTGATACCATTCTTAACTTAAAACATTAAAAAGATTTTTTTTCTCTATAAAGTATTCAACTTTTTTTTATTTCTAATTAACGTGGAATTTAGCCTCACATTTAATTCTCATCAATGAAATTAGAAAATAAGCAAAATCACATTTTTCACGTTGAAAGGTGATCATATTTGACAAATTGCTTCCCGCTGAAAATGTGGATCTAAGAAGCCGATGTCGTAAAAAACAGCAGCACCCGTGATACAAATATATTAAATTTCTTATTATAGTCGTAAATATTGAATATCACATCGTAATATTGACTTTTAGAGTTGATTATGATCGTTATATTCATTCTTTTTCTATCATCATTATCATTCCCAAGCTACTGTTAATGCACCTGAGATGGAACTTCAGCATTAATCAATAATATATGTACCTATCTAGTCGAAAGGCAAAGCATACAGTAAAAACCAGTTAATTGATATGTTCCACTGTATATAACCCTATTGATTAAAATTGTTCAAATATCTTTCTGCTCTTCAAAAATGTCTCAAAATGTCAATACTAAGAACCATTACTTATTTTAAAGCTTAAACATGGCCATGGCTTCCCAAAGATTTAAATAAATAAGATTACATTTAACTCTTCTCTCGTCCTTTTTCTAGCTCCACCTAATTTCTTCATAAAGTAAGGTCTTCAACCAGTAGAAGACAATGAATATATGAGCTGTGGAATCATAGCAAATCTGAATTAAGAACAAGTGGTAAATCAAGAACCATATAAAAAAGAATATAGATTGTGCTCATTAGTTTGCCACTGATTTTCTCTTCACAAAAACTGTCTTTATTATAAAATATTAAAAAATGTTTTCACACTATTTCCTCAGTTCATGGTAACTTCAAGATCAATGAAACAGTAGTCTTAGGTTTCAAATTATCTAACTGCTCACAGAATGTTTTAAGAAGGTGTATATTAACTTAAATTGTTCGTTGATCAATTTTATTGTGTAATACATTTTACTATTTTTAATTACCAGTATGACTATGCAATCTTTTAAGGTTGTGTTAATTGAAATTAAAAAAAAAAATGGATGAGGATGAATATATAGAAAAGAAAAAGATTTTGTGGATGAGGATAAATTTGAAAACGTTTTATAATGTATAACGAGAGTGTTATAATATCTAGTAAACTATGTATTAAAGAAGCAAAGATATATAAGAACTACAAGAAAAAAATATCTACAAATTAAATTACGTAAAAAATATTATGTTTCTCTCTATCAATATAACATAAGTAAATACTTTCAAAACATTATTTAACAAGGTTAGCATAAAAGATTTTAAAAAAATATATATTGATAGAGAAATGCTGAGAGTACTTAATTATGAAATTTTGATAAATAATTTTATATTCTGTAAATAAATAAATAAATAATTGAAAAGTTATATTGAATGAAAGATCAATGCTCACTAAAATGTCTAAATGTGAACATGATTTTTGTATGATTAAATGAGAATTTCTAAAAGTAACTTCAAGATCTGAGATTTGTAAAATAGAATCATTAAAATTAGTTGTGATGTTCTATTTAGATAAGAGACAAGAAACTGCAACGCGGATGCAAAAGTTTTCAAATTTTCTTCAAAAGTAAATTAATGTTTGTATTGTCGGACGTGTTAATTTTTTATTTCCAATGGTTCAATGGAAAATATCCTAATTAATAATGTTTTGCCAGTTGTTTGATTGTAATCAAATAGATGCAACCATAGAATTTATAATTATATTACTATATTATTATATTATCTATATATATATATAAACAATAATTTGCGTGTAGGGTAATTAATTGATGGAAGCAGGAAACCAGTCTCATAATGCCACATAACCAAGCCCGTATGATGCAAGGTTCCACTGAACCAAGAGTAATTTTAAAATAATTATTTCATATTTATGTTGTTTTTAAAATTTTATATATTCCAATGAATAGATAATATTGACTAATACAGTTTAAAAAATGAATAATAATTATAAGAAGTAGTGTTTTTATTCTAGAAGTAACTTTTATCCATACTGATATTGGCTTATGGCCCTTATGGAGCAATATCCCATCCTGCATAACCTTATCTAAAATGAAGATTAAATGTTCATTTAAGTTTCCATTAATGTGTTAGTCGCAACTAATTATGGAGTATTAAAAAGGTTATTGAATTATGTATTCATATTTTTGGTTAGAGTGTACGTCAAGGTTTGAAAAAATGATTATGGAAGATTGTCATTTGCCAAAACGACACGAAAATGGGATCACAATATATCTTAAACCAGTTCTTCAGATTGCTATAGTTTTTCTTAATAACCTCACTTGAGCTCAAGGCTAAAAAGAAAAGGAACAGATGTATTTAGGGCAACTTCCTGCACCAACATGTTTTCTTACTGCACCCCATATCCTTACTAAAACTACTTAACTACCCTTTATTTAAAACCTTTTAATATTAGATTCCGTGCTCGGTATCTCCTTCACTATGCAATTCCTTCATCACCTAATTATCCTTCAAAAGGAATAAGTGCCATAACACATTGCCTCACCATATCAAGCCATGACTGCAAATTCAAAGATGTCAAAGGCAAAACTACCGACATTTTAAATAACAATTAATAAGCATGACTTTGGCTACAACATTAAAGGTTCTTGTAATATCTACAATAGGATCACAAATTTATAGCCAATTTTCAACAATGTCCAATATCGCAGCATTCCGTGGACCTTGGATCGTGTGCATGTGAGAAGCATTACGCAGATCTATTGATTCAATCAGAGAAGGTTTGGGTTTTAAAAATCGTAATAGAAGCTCTTTTTAGGGAATTTCTTTTTGCATCCTATGTTTTTTTCTATGCTTATGTTTCTAAAATTCCAATTATACCCCTTCTATAATTATAATTTTCGAATTGTACAATCGTTAAATATTTCAAATTGTATAATTTGTAATTCAAATTTATATTCTAAATTTTGCAATCTCAAATACAATATGTACAAATTACATTATAGATTGTAAAATTACACTCCAAATTGTACCATCCATAATACAAATTAGAATAATCAATCCAAAACTCAAACTTCATTTCAAATTATACAATTCATAAATTTACATTCTAAATCGTATAATTCATAATCTAAATTCAAAAGACAATTCGAAATACAAGTTTTATTTCAAATTCTATAATCTATAATACAAATTTACATTACTAATTGTACATCCGTAATATAAATCTACATTAAAATTTCCCTACACCAATGGATTTATGAGTTTGTTTGATTAAGTTATCACACCCTTCACAGGAGATTGATTGAAACTTATATTCGCATACTCTACCAAATATTTGAGTTTTACTGCTAGTATTTGCTATCAGTGGCATCTTGTCAAAGGGAGTGTTAGGATGCACTGAAAGGGAGACTGGAGTTGGAGGCCAAACTCCAAAGAAATCAGTGATGGAGAAAGACATTGTGAAAAAAATAGGGGGTGATATGGTTGTAATTAAATCTCTTCAATTGTTGTTTGCAATTGTCTGAGCTGCATTGAGGGAGGCTACCAATAACCTTCATGAAGCACTGCCGGTGGATATGGGGAAGAGTGCTGGTGGAGGTGGGGAATGGGCACCAGGGGAAATGGAAGAAAGTACAAAGGTGTTGTGATGTAGGAGGAAGGAGTGGATGGAAGAAAATGAGGACAAATTTGTCCTTTCACTTTGCTTATGGAGGTGCGGGAAGAAATACCCCTCTTTTTATCTATTAAATAACTTTCAATATCTGTTTTCTGGGGTAAGGCCTGAATGACAAAATTGCATCTATTTTCGATCGCCGCTGCCAAATCAGTGATTGAATGTATGAGAATGCTTTATTTTAATTGAGTCCTAATTTTATGTTGAATTAACGCAGATTGCTCACATTATAATTAATGATGTTACAAAGTTCATTCTTTGCGATTAAAATTCATAAAATGGTACGTATGAACATTGAAACTCATTTAAGTAATTACACACTCAATCAATTTTGATTGCAATTTCCAAACAACATTCTTTGCCAAAATCATTTTCAAATACATGATACCAAACGAAAATCACGTTCACTTGAAATTATTTTGTAAAATTATGCTTCAAAATCAATTTCATAAGTACACATCGAAACACAAGCTCGCATAATACTGGCCTACTCACAATCATAAGCAATTAAGCATTAACGATCTCAAGAACTAGATTCGGCCCTTCCATTAGTTGGATTTAGCAAGTCTTCTCCACGATCCCTTATTTTGAACTACAAAGATAAACATAAAAGAACAATTACATCAAATAATAACTTCCCATCCGATTTACCTATGGTTCACCACCAAGCTCCACTCGCAGATTGTCATACGGATATACTTTGGGTGTCTGATACAAAGCAAATAACAGATAAATCAATCAACACAAGTACTAATAGCAACACAAAAAGCATTGAATATGAAACATCAAAAGAGGAAAATATCAAAGGAAAGGTAGCGCAAGCAATATTGCAATTGGGATACATGGACGATAACAATAACATGCAGGACAGAGACCTCCATTAGTCCATAGACCATGACCATGCTCAACTCTAGCAAACAAACTGTACTATTCTTTCAACCAAACAGAAAAATAAGTTCAAATTTAGCTTAACGTAAAATTTAGGTTTGAATCCAGACTTAACGATAGAATCATACATCACAAATTTTGGACAACAAGAACATTGGTTAGTTGAAAATCTATGCAGGGAATTTGATTTCCATTAGCAGCTAGAGAGCAAATTTTTGGAATACATTTTAATTGCATATGAATTGTGAATTCTGTGCTCCTAATATATGATTGTGCTCCCAATATATGATTCTGGAAGTTGCTGTTACACTATGTAAAAGCAACGCTGGAGAATGGGGAACAATATCCTATCCTCTGAAAGGGCACTAGGAACAGTGAAGGCTTTCTTCAATTTTAAAATGTGTAATAACATCTTCAATCAGACGCTAGGTTCAAATTATGACATACAATGGCATCATGGTTGACAAAATACAAACATGTGATTTTGCAAACTTAAATCCCTTAATTTGACCTCAACACGTCAAGTTCGCATGCTATGATATGATATTGGTGTAATCATGAGATCCCAAAGTGCCAAATATGGCAATAACCAGACCAAATCAGAGAAAACCCACAAAAAATAATCCTTGATACCATGTATCAGAGAGCAGCTGACATTAAACCCAGGAAAAAAAAAATCTTAACCCTTGGCTGCCAAATGAATGTCAGAATTTAAAGTTGCAGCAAGTGCCGAGAGGACTGTATGTGGTGATTCCCTCAACTTCTGGGTTTGTTCTGCCTCCACCTACTGCATTTCTCCCATGTTTGTATGTCCCTTGCCAATTGCTTTGTTATTTGAAAATGGAAGTGACATAAAGGTTTTGGTTCATTATACCATTAAAAGTAAGGCTTCCTATACAGACCCATAATGGCTGATCAAAAAAAGAAATATATAGAACATAATGAATCAGACCCTTCTCTGAAGACAAGACCCCAACATGACGCAACCTACATAGCACTCAAAGACAATTAATTGATCTAGATTCTACAAGAATTTTGAAGCTTAAAGTGTCACATTTCAGATCCACCTTAGTTCAATGACAGAGGTATTTAATCCTTATGCATAAATATATGTTTAACAAAAATAAGAGTTCAAAATTTTTCATTAAACCATTAGGTTTATCAGAGTCCAATTAAAGGGTACGAAGGAGTTACTTTTTCAAATAGTGTTCAATTTATTATTAAACGATGCTCATCCAGCGTAATTCCTCTTAAAATATTAAAATGGACCAAGTTCGTATTTGTGTACGTGTAACCTTTCTAGATTATGTGGTTTCATACTTCACACTAACATGGCTTTTCAAACCATAAAATAAAATCCCTTCTAATATATCTGTTTCAGTGACCAAATACCTCTGCATTTATTATGAACAAATTCTATGATTGGACAAAAACAGATTCCTTCGGTCAATTTGTCAAGCAAAGGGATGTCATTTTTTTATTCTCTAAACACATTTTTGTCTTATTAGACTGAATGAGGAACAAGAAACAAGGAAGATATACACGTTTATTCAATGCTCATTAGAACAAATATATTTTCTCTTTCAATATCTCCAGTAAGGTTGTTGTTGAAAATTTTCTTACACTCAATCTTGACTGGAAGGTACAACACACTTTGTTTCATAAGGCGTATTGTTTGATGCGCAGAGTTAAATTGCATTGTGAGTTATCCTATGTAGAACATATTACTACAGTGTAGAAAGCTTAGAGGGACTTAGGGAACAAATAACACTTGCAATGACAATCTAAGATTGAGATTGTTGTTGGTGTAGCCTATACTGACATAGAGAATACTTATAACATTGTAAAATTAGTATATACATTTGCTGTAAAAGGGATCGGTGTGGCTCAGTTGAGTGAACCACCATAGAAGTTACATTTGGGTGTTTTTTTTTCTTCTTCCCCTTGCTTCCCTACCCTTATCAAAAAGCTTGTATAACCATTTCAAATTTATATATCTTGCAAAAAAGGTTTTGAAGTAGTTTTATACACACATATTCAACCCTCCTCTTCTATGTATCTTTTATTCCTTCACAACACTCTACACAATAAAAGCTATGACCAATTAGGTGTGGATGTCATATGCTTTTGTCCTGGAGTGAGCGTCCTTGTTGGTGAGATTATTTTGAAAATAACTAAAGAAAATGCTTATCTCAGTACATAATAGATATGTCCACAATTTAGACATATGTCAACTTAGGGTATGACTTTTGATTATGAATTTGTTTCACAATTCTTTGCCATAAATTATTTGTCCTGTGTGTACAAGGTTCAGTAGAACCAGCACCCAACTAAAAATTGCACAAGGCTCAAAGGATATAAATTAAAGAAACACATAACAACTAAAAGTGCATCGCCTAAGCAACAAACAAGAACAATAGAATCCAATTCAACCAAAATTTAGAACACTTCCTACATTAACACTCATCAATGTCGACCATTATCAGCTTCCCTTAAAATATTTTATTGAGAAATGCTATAATAGAATTGAAATAAGCAACATCCTAATCGCACACAAAATAGCAAAACAATCAAATCAAAGTCTACACGGAGCATAAATTCAGAGGAAATGGTTAAGGATAAAGTTAAAGTAGAAGACTTACAAACGGTATCTTGGAGGCTTTGTCATTCCACACAGCCAACAATCCCAGAGATGCAAAAAAGCTTAATCCCCCACACAGCCAGGCCAATGCTTCATACTTATTTCAAAATAAATAAATAAAAAGAAAAAGAAAAATCAATGTTATGCAGCAATATTAACGCAAAACTTCCATACGAAAATAAGATCAAAGAAAAAACAGATACCTTTCCAACAGTGTCAGCAATACGATCTATGCACGGTTCGGGAAATGGTGTCCCGTTGTCCCACAGAAGTTCCTCGTTCATGGGAAGCTGAAAGCCCCAAATTCAAAAGAGACGTTGGTTTTTAAGCTTTTATTAAAAATCAAAAATCGAATAAGATAAGTTTAGCGAAATATACAGGTTTGTCAGGAATATAGTGCTTGCCGACTGGGAGGCCCATGCCGGAGCGGAGGCGAAGAGAGGAAGCAACAGATCGGTAAACGACACCGTTTCCGCCCAAGATCCTTGATGCTACGTTCGTCAATCTCCCTGCCATGGTTGATGATTTTCTCCTTCTGATTCTTCTTCTTTCTTCTCTCCCACACAACCTAATGCTACTGTCACTCGCTCACTATGCGACATCGTTTGGAGGATTATTTGTGTTTACATTTTTACCCTTCAATGTTTCATAACTTGGGCTTTTCAGTTGGGTTGGATTGGATCTCTTTTCCTTCTCTTTTGCTATATCAAATGGAGTGCTTCATCCTACACCTCCAACATCTCATCTGCACCTCCAAAAATTCCATTTTTAACCTTCTGACACCCTGGACTTCCAATTTTTAACTTTCTTCTCTTTCTTATTAAAGATATTTTAATAACTATCTTTTCATTTTCTTCTCTTTTTTATTAAAGACACTCTGCACCACCTTAAAATTAATTCTAATTTAATTTAAAATTTAAATATTATTTAATATAATTTTATATTTTAATAATTATTAAAATATGATTTATATTATAATAATAACTATATTAAAAAAATAAAAATAAAATAATTAAAATAAAAATAAAAATAAAATAATAATAATAATATAAAATTTGACTTAATATATTCAAATATATTGAATTATATTAAAATATTAAAATATTAAAATAAATTAAATAAATATTAAATTGTAAATAAAAACAAAAATTTTTAAACATTTGTTATCAAAAATCAGTTTTGTTTTTTATTTAAAATTTAATCAATATTTAATTTAATTAAAGTTATAGTATTATTTATTATATTTTTATATTTTAATAATTATTAAAATATGATTTATATTTTTATAATAGTTTTATCAAAAAATAAAAATAATAATAACTAAAATAAGAGTAAAAATAATAAAAATAAAAATTATATTAAAAATCACATTTAATATATTTAAATATATTAAATTATATCAAAATATTAAATAAATTAAATAATTATTAAAATTTAAATAAAAAGTAAAATTTTAGAAACGTTAGTCGGATATTGACGTCCGATAAATTTATAATCGGATATGGATATCCGATAAATAAATTTTTCTAAAATTTTGATTTTTATTTTAATTTTAATAATTATTTAATTTAGTTTAATATTTTAATATATTTAAATATATTTAAATATATTAAATGTGATTTTTAATATTATTTTAGTTATTTTAATTTTTAATTTTTAATTTTTAATTTTTAATAAAACTATTATAAAAATATAAATTATATTTTAATAATTATTAAAATATAAAAATATAATAAATAATGCTATAATATTTAGTTAAAATAAATATTGATTAAATTTTAAATAAAAAAACAAAACTGATTCTCGATAACAAGTTTTTAAAATTTTTTGTTTTTATTTACAATTTAATAATTGTTTAATTTATTTTAATATTTTAATATAATTTAATATATTTGAATATATTAAGTCAAATTTTATATTATTATTATTATTTTATTTTTATTTTTATTTTAATTATTTTATTTTTATTTTTTTAGTATAGTTATTATTATAATATAAATCATATTTTAATAATTATTAAAATATAAAATTATATTAAATAATATTTAAATTTTAAATTAAATTAGAATTATCATTGAGGTGGTGTAGAGTGTCTTTAAAAGAAAAAGAGAAGAAAATAAAATTTCTTTAATTAGAGAGAGAAGAAAGTTAAAAATGAAATTTTTAAAAAGGTTGGAGGTGCAGGATGTCAGAAGGTTAAAAATGGAATTTTTGGAGGTGCAGGATGAGATGTTGGAGGTGTAGGATGAAACACTCTTTCAAATGTAGATGGCAGTTGTTCCCTTCACCCTATCGAATGCTCTTACATCATTATATATTAATTTTGTCCTTTTTTTAAAACGGATCTCAACATATGTTTCACCTTTAACGTTGACATTCCTTCATTCACATATTTTATATTTTAATTTATTGTTTTTATTTAAAAAAAAATCTTCAACAGATGTGGCGACATCCGTTAACGGATTGTCACATCCGTTTTAATAAAATTTTTAAAACTATTTTGATTATTATTTAAATAATAATATATAAATTAAATTAATAATAATTATTTTATTAAATAAAATAAAATTAATTCATAAATAATTAAGTAATAATTTTAAATTAATTAAATAATATTTATATATTAATTTAAAATATAATAAATTAAAAACTAAAAATTTTAAAAGAAAACACTTCATGGATGTTGTCACATCCATTTTAATAAATTTTTAAAAACTATTTTATTATTTAAATAATAATACATAAATTAAATTAATAATAATTATTTTATTAAATAAAATAAAATTAATTTATAATTAATTAAATAATAATTTTAAAAAAATTAAATAATATTTATATATTAATTTAAAATATAATAAAATAAAAAAGTAAAAATTTTAAAAAGAAAAAAACTTCACGGATGTGGTAACATCCGTATCCGTTTTAATAAATTGTTAAAATGTATTTTAATTATTATTTAAAATAATAATACATAAATTAAATTAAAAATAATAATTTTATTAAATAAAATAAAATTAATTTATAAATAATTAAGTAATAATTTTAAAAAAAATTAAATAGTATTTATATATTAATTTAAAAATTTAAAAAAACTAAAAACTTTAAAAAAAAAAACTAAACGGTGTGGCACATCCGTTGAAGAATCGACATCCGTTCAAGAGAAAAGGAGAAGGTGTAGGATATTTTAAAATATAAAGGATAGTTTTGGAATTTAAAAAAAGTGTAGTGGTACAGAGAACAATGTGTGGTGGTGTAGGGAGTAGCTCTCTTTGCTATTTCAAACGTAGATTATGCTTACAACAACCCAATCCTATATCCACCGTCACGTGTGTTCAACCCAATAAAATATCCATATTTTTTCTCGTCAGAAAATATTTTTACGAACCAAAAAAATTAAGAAACTCAACTTTACCGAAAAAAATAAAATATTTCGTCTTAACTAAAGATAAGACTAATTTAAAGTATATAAATAGAATGGAAACCCCATTTTACAAATCGAATTTTGTAAAATTGAATTAAGTTTAAAATTCACTTTCAGAATTTCATAACAGACTTTTGATTTCAAGAATCAGTTTCTAAATAATATTCATTAAATTTTGAAATCTCATTATATTTTGGAATCCAGAATATTAGTCAGATTTCATAATTATAATCAAATTTCGAAATCCTTGAACATAATTCTATAAACCAAATTTTGAAATTTGGTAGCTACAAAATCTTTTCACACCACCATTGTTCCGAAATCCTTCTCAAATCTGATCAACAGTATTGAATTTTAAAATTCAATGTACATAATTTGGAAATCGAATTTTGAAATCACCAAATTCTAAAATCCATTAACATAAACCATCAAATTTCGAAATCCTTTTCCAAATCCCGTTATTAAAACTGAATTTTTATATCCAAAAGAAAATATAAATTATGAAATCGGTGTCAGAAAACTCCATACATAAAACGATAACTTTATAGATTCAATCTTCTTTTACTGTTCATGAAAGATTTATCACCTCAAATAAACTTCAATAATAAGGGTCACAAACTCTGAGAACTCTCTTTGGTAAAGAAGAATAAATTACTTGGGAATGGAGAGTGATAAGTAAATAATGTTACCGGATGAGTTAGAGGTGACAATGAATATCTTACGGGTTAAATATGTTTTTGATCCCTTAATTTTCAGTGAAAATTAGAATTAGTTCCTCTTCAAAATTTTGGCCTAATTTAATCTCCAAACTTTAGAAATTTGTGAATTTAGTCCTTTTAACTAAATTTTGTTAGGTTTATTTGATCTTTCAAATGCGTTTCATGATAGCATTTTTACTTCAATGTTCACTAAAAAATGCGTTTGAAACTTTATTTGAAATATCAAATAAAGTTAACAAAATTTGGTTAAAAAGACTAAATTCACACATTTTGAAGACTAAATTAGTCCAAAATTTTGAAGAGGGACTAATGCCTTTGAATTTCTTACCCTTGTTTGCTTGTCATCTATACACTTTTATCCTGATCTATCGACTGCATGTTAGTTAACTTGTACACGATTTCCATTAAGTTCTTAGGAAGCCAATATAGAATGTTTTCTTGTCAATGTCAATTTCTACCTGAAAATTATGATGAAAATCTTATAGAAGTATTTAATTATAATTTTATGTACTAACTTTTATTTATTTATAATGGTTACTTTAAAAATAATATTTGGAAACTGATAGTCTAAAAACAGATACCGACATAAAATATTTATTATTTTCGTATTTATTAATGTTCTTTACAGTATCATCTAAATATAATTTTGTTAGTCTTAGTTTTATTTAGGTTTAATTCGTATTTTGGTCCCTCTTTTCGTAGGGTATGTTCAAATTGGTCCTACTTTTTTTCAAAAGTTCACTAAGATCCCACTTTTCGCAAAAACGGTGCAAGTTAGTCCTTTGTGGTTACGACGTTAAAAAACTAACGGCACAGCTGCCCAGCTGGCAGAAAACTGATGAGCTGTACATTTTTTGTTGACGTGGCACTCTACATGGCAATCTTCAACCTCTGCCCCAACTCTCTTCCTCCCATATGCCCATGGCGTTCCTTCTCATCACCACCTTCTCCTTCTCCTCCTTCTCTTCCTCCTTCTTCCACCCTTTCAATTCCACCTTCCTTTTTTTCCCAATCTCTCTCTGCCTTCTCAATTCTAACCCTAACCTCACCTCTTTCGAAATCTCCAAACTTCAAAAACCGCAAAATATAGTCTGAGAGAACCATCACCCCTGTTCAAACCCATCAATTATTTTCCACTGGGTCACGCTTTCACTCCCAAATTTTCGATTTTTCTATCTGTTTATTTTCTTGGAATCTATCAAATCTTTCACTCACTCATTCACTCTCATTTCTCGATCATCTCTCTTGTTCTGCAACACTAACAATGGCTCTCAGACCCATCGACAACGCTCTCCCAACAACAACACCAGAGAGACCCAAAAAGCAACCCAAGATCGTTGTTGCAACCCAAAAGCAGCAAGATCGTGCTGCTGTCGTCAATGGCGAAAACCAAGTTCCCTTGCCCTCATCAGGGGATACCACTGTTGACTATGTCTCCTCGGACAACCTTAAACCCTTGTCCGATCCCGAAGTTCAGATTCAGGTTTGCGTGTGTTCTTCTTTCCCCCGCTGTGCGATTAAAGATTTGGAATTCAATCTATTCGGATTATTTTATCTGAAACATAAAAATGTTTGGAAATGCAGAGTTTGATTGAAGATTTGAATTCGAAAAATTGGACCAAAGTTTGTGAGTCTCTGAACAATGCTAGGCGATTTGCGGTGTTCCACTCACCCCTTCTATTCCCTATTTTGTAAGGGATATTTTATGCTCTTTTCTTTGTTTAAATTTATATGTTTTTTTTTAAGTTTTGAGCTTTGACTGTTGGGGCAATTGATTTTCGAGGAATTAATGAGATGATGTCGTGGGCAGGGGAAATATTGTGTTGGTGGTGACGAAGACAATGAAGAACCCTCGTAGTGCCCTTTGCAAAACCGCAATTATGGCAGCTGCTGATATTTTCAACGCCTTTGGTGACAATTTTCCACAGGCGAATAAGGCGATATGGGAGGAAGAGAGTTGGGGCAGAGGTTGAAGATTACCATGTAGAGTGCCACGTCAACAAAAAAATGTACAACTCATCAGTTTTCTGCCAGCTGGGCAGCTGTGCCGTTAGTTTTTTAACGCCGTAACCAAAAAGGACTAACTTGCACCGTTTTTGCGAAAAGTGGGATCTTAGTGAACTTTTGAAAAAAAGTAGGACCAATTTGAACATACCCTACGAAAAGAGGGACCAAAATACGAATTAAACCTTTTATTTATAACTGTTTTAAAATTTAAATTTAAACAAGATTATAATTATTCAATAATGGATGGCTATTTCACATTTAACCGTAGGAAGCTGAATTATTGTCTGTATACAACAATTTTAATGTTTTTAAAAACATTATAGTCAGTCAATAATGGACATTTCTAATACAATATGAAAGTTAATATCTCAAAATTTTCAAAAAAATGTGTTATATTGGATGTCAATTTGATATTTAACCTCATGAAACTGAATTATTGTATATCTTCTCTTAAATAGTCTTTGTTACTATGAACTCATAGCCGACCGAGCGATAAAAGTGTAGAAGAGTCGGCCAACAAATGATACCTCGGCCAACGGATGATACCTCTCAAGTCAATAAACTGATCGGTAAAAAGAGCCGTTAAGGTAATCAATAGTAATAACTGTTGAATTTGAACTCAAACTTAGAGCTTTGATAACTAAATCTTGATTACAAGATTATTACGCAAAGTCACTGACTTGAGCGTCGAAGTGTCTTTCGCAGATATCCTCCCTCGCGACTTGGACAAGGAGAAGAGAGAAGACAGCACATCAGAACAAACAACTTTGAATATTTCATATTAGGCTTCTAAATCCTGCCGAAAGAGTCTTCTTTTTATGAATAGGAAAAGAAAGCAAATTTAAATATAAAGTTTTACAATGATTAATGCATACTCAACCAATCAAAGTTATACTTTTGGTTTAGAAAGCAGAAAAATAAAAGGAGATTATAATGAAAACAATATTATCGAATTAATAATAATTTAAAAAAAAAATATTAACTACTGTGTTTAATTTACTGGTAGTCTGGTAGATATTATGGGATGCACACCGACACTTTAATGCAACTTTGATTAAAATCATCGTCGGGTCACTGTCAGAAGTCCAAAATATGAAAGGCAAGTTAAGTTTGCAAGAGGAAATTTTACTTGGCTGATTATGATCAAAAGCGTATAAGAGAAAACAAAGAGTGAAACACATATCACATGATACGGTCAGCAATTGACGCATCAAAAATACTTGCTCTGCAAGAAGGGGGCAAGGAGTAACCCCAACAGTGGCAAGTAATAATTTAAGCCAAACCACATCATGATTGTGGGAAGAACTGAAGATAATAAAAGGAGAAAATGCAGTAACCACTGAACCATCGACGTGACCATCACAGAAAAAAATTTAAATACCCAATTGAGTCTGCACTTCGAGGATGGTCTTGGCTGAATCTACAAGCCTCTGCGTCTCCTCTAGGTTCAAATGGACATTGGTGACACCCAGTATACCTCCTCTACCAAGCTGTGCTGGCAAACTCAGAAACACTTCCCCATCGATGCCGTAAAACCCCTTAGCAAGAACAGACACAGGATGGATCTTTCTTTGGTCCCTCAGAATGGAGCGAGCCAAGTTAGCCACTGAGTACCCTATTGCCCAGGACGTGTACCCTTTCAACCTGATCACTTCATACGCACTATCTACCACTGACTTGTGTATATTCTCCAGTGTCTCTTTCTCGTATGGAATCTGCTGCTTGTCCAAAAAACTCAGCACTGGAACACCCCCAACGCTAATGCTAGACCACAATGCCACCGAACTATCTCCATGTTCTCCTACAATATAAGCCTGCAATCACAACTTTCTTTCATTCTTTCACTTTTACTACTCTGTTCATTATTTCATAATTTTAACTTCAAAAGTTTAAATAATTCACACCAACTAGACTATCTTTGGCTTTAGTTTGGACTATTTAAATCTACGTTAGTCCAATCAACACTTACGTTTGAATTCTCATAAAAGAAGTGTCACATGGCCTAAAACTAGTTTTCAATAGAAAGCAGTAAAAAACTATGCTTTTACAAACTAATTTTGCAAAATGAAATCTGTTATTCACTCGTCGTAAGTACAGAAACTTTAATTCAAAGTTGCCCTGATGCGGTGGTAATTTCATAATTTGAATACTAATATGCTAATTTAATACAGTTTTGCCTATTTCTAAGAGAGATTATTAAATAGTTAGACCACCATAACTTTTATATTCCCTCCATGTCTTAATTTTGAATAAAAAGAGTACATTCTTAGTTCAGTTCATGAATCGTGAAGATTAGTTCAGATTGAGATTAGTTAAAGCTATAATGCATCAAACTACTTGGTGATTTAATTTCTCACATTTTACAATTAGAAATAAAATAAAAAGAAAGGAAAAGTGAGAATGGTTGACCTGTACGTCCTGGGCGTTGACGTCGAGGTGATCGGCGATGAGGAAACGGAAGCGAGAGGAGTCCAAATTGGTGCCCGACCCAATGACCCGGTTGGAGGGGAAACCGGAAAGCTTCCAGGCGACGTAGGTGAGGATGTCGACAGGGTTGGAAACGATGAGGAGAGTGGTGTCGGGGGAGTGACGAACAAGCGGGGGTATGATGGCGCGAAAGAGGGAAAGGTTCCGCTGGAGCAGGTTCAGGCGGGACTCACCGGCGATTTGGCGGGCGCCGGCGGTGACTATGCAGAGATCGGAGCCGGCAGTGACGGAAGAGTCAGTGGAGGCGTGGATCTTGGTGCGGGGGAGGAAGGCGGCGGCGTGCTGGAGGTCGAGCATCTCGCCGCGGAGCTTGTCGGCGTTGGTATCGACGAGGACGAGCTCGTCGGTGAGGTCCTGGGTGAGGATGGTCTGAGCGATGGCCATTCCGACGTTACCAACGCCGATGACGGAGATCTTGGTGTGTTGCTTGGTGGTAGAGGGAGGGGCAGCATTGGTGATGGGCTTGAAGAAGGCCTGAGTTAGGTCGAGGCCACCCGGGCCCAACGTGGAACCTGAAGCGCTCTTGTGCATGATGAAGTAAGATGAATTTTTGGTGTTGCTGTAAAGAGGTCAGAAAGAAGGTGAAATTTATAATAATAGATAGTGTTGGCAGTGTGAGATTAAAGACAAAGGAGGAATATGGTTGAGGCTAATACTGTGGTCTGGAAAGGAAGGGAAGAAAAGGTGTTGGAGAATACCAGCTCCACCTTCTTTCTAGATGCAGAAAAAGTAAAAGGGACAGTGCGGAGTTCCAAGAGGAAAATGTCACTCATTCATCACATTCTCAGACCGCTCTGATAGCTTTTAAAGATTAATTAAATACTTTCGTCACCTTTTGGTGCTTTCCATTTAACCATTACCGGAGTGACACCCTGTTTAATGCTTGAATTGAATGAGTTCAATTTTTTCCATTTTCTAATTAAACTATTTTTTATTTTTTTTCATTTTCTTTGATTTTTCAACAATCTAAAACACTTTAGTTGAATTTATTTTAATACTTATTGGAGATTATGAATACGTGTTCTGTGGCTTCTGACTTCTTAGGTTGGTACACCATGTTGATATTTGATGTTTGAACGTTCACGCGTTCAATTGAAGACCTACTTTAGTTATTTGTCATCGTAGTTCAATTTTAAACTTCATCGATTGTTATTATGCTTATTATGCCCAGTGTGCTGGCACCTTTTGTTCTCACCGCTTACGTTTTACGACTTTAATTAAAACCGGATTTCAAAGATGTAAAAACCCAATTATGGAAATCTTCATCAATAATATTCAACAAACATAAGCCAATGCTATCCCAGTTTGCCCACAATCTCAACTCAACATGATTTAATCGAATTAAATTATTTTAGTGAATAAAAAACAAGTAAATTTATTAGCTTATTGAAATGTTTTAACACACATAATATATATATATATATATATATATATATATATATATATATATATATATAGACACACACAATACAGTTGAATGTTTTTACAAATTGTTTGGTAAAAGGAATTTTGATAAATTAGCTGAATCTTTATATACGGGTTAAATTTTATAAACTATAACTTGTGAATAGAAAGTGTATTAACTAAATCATTGAATCAAAAGTGCGTGTTTATAATTTAATTAAGTTAACTGCAACATACTTAGAGAAAATGTATATTTTAGTCTTTCTATTTTTGGCCAAAATTAGTTTTATTTCTTGAGGTTTTGAATTGGTTTACGTATTTTTTAAAAGTAGGTGGATTTAGTTTGTTCATATTAAAATGAAAAACATTTTTTTATTTGTAAAAATAATATATTGTTGAGTAAGCATGGTATAATTTAACATGAGGTTTCTCAAACTTCCTTTACCCCGGTTTGGAACCTTTCCACCTCTACTTCAGCCTTTACCTACTCAGATCCTAATTGAGATTTATGCTCTTAGATTTTCAAGTCCTACCCCTGCTTACCTTAACATCTATTCACTTTTTCGTATTTTGTATCAGTATTGTGATGAACAATGACATTCCTTAAACACACAAAAATAATGACTGTGTGCAACATCTCTAATAGCTGTCAAAAAATACATAATTTTTTCAATTTTATATATATTTCACTTCTGACTAAGCTACAGTAGTACACTGTTCTCACACGAGGTTCAAATTAATGTAACATTGCCCACATTATACAAATATAGTCACTATCATTAGATGTAACAAATCAAAATCTTATCTTCATGTCCAATGCTTCTAACTTAGGGAACTTATTATCCCCATTTTGTCCTAGTATGTTGTGTGAAGCTAGTTAGGCTCAAACACTAATCAAAATATGAAAAGAAATAACGATTTTAGAGATCTGTTTCTAAACTTGGCCCTTTTATGATGCAGAATATCTCTTTAGGGTCTACTCTCTCTTCTTAAAAATCACTTCATATGATTCCATATACTCCTAATAAATCTTATCATGTTTCTTTAACACTAATTTCCATTCAATTAAATTTTTGAAAGTTCAATTTTGATTAGTTGTAAGTGGATGTACTTATACATACCCACCTATATTATAGGTTTCACACAAAACTCTGTATCCTACAATTGAAAAATAATGGATTTTGATTATTTCCTCTCATAACCCACACATAGAACAAATTATATCATTTTAACATTATTCTCCTATTTTTGTTCTAATATTGTTATTTTTATCATTGTGATTACTTGAAAATTACATGTTCATAAATATTATTTGTCAATCCCATATCAAGTCGAGTTTAAATAGATTGAAGAATAAGTCGAATTAAGTCAAATCAACTTAAAGTTGATTTAAGTAGATTTGAGTCAAAGATTGTATCGAGTCAATTCATGCTGAATTGATCCATGCTAAAAGGACACCCAAGACAACCAAAACTAAAAAGTCAAGACAAGTGGATTCAAATCATAAGTTGTGCTAACTCGGCTCATACCAAAGGTCGCGTTTACTTGATCTTGACCAAATGTCATGTTGAGTTGGCCTAGCCAAAAGTTATGTTGCATTGATCTCAATAAAAGGTTGCGTTGAAGGTCATGTTGTATCAACCCTCAGCCAAAGATCATGTCGCGTTGACCCCGATTGAAGATCAAACTAGATTGAAGATTGATCCAAGTCGAGTCGAAGTAGTGTTGGTCCCGAGTCAATCTAGACCAGAGATCAAATTGAGTCAACCCTTATAGAAAATCAAGTCAAGTCAAATCAAGTGAACAAAATTTAAGTTGACATAAGTCAACCTAAGTCCAAGTTTAACAACGTTAATCTGATGCATGTTTAATAAAATTAATAGTTAAGTATGTTAAGATGGTTTTAATTTTGTTTAGAAGTAGATTCAATCCAATTTAAATAGAATTGAAAAACAAAATATGGTTGGTATAGTTATTAATGATGTATATATATATATATATATATATATATATATATATATATATATATATATATATATTAGATTTAGACTGAAGTTTCAAAAATCCAATCCATATCTATCCATAATTTTGAAAGTTTGTCTCGATTATAAGAAGGGAGGGTCAATACAGTGAGGTGGATTCATAGAGTCGGTCATACCAGATTGCAGTATTCTCAGTCTACTTCCATCAGTTGGTGTCAAAGCCAGAAGCTAAGAAAAGGTGTTGAAGAACCTAAGCTGGGAAGCACGCATGGTCTGCAATGTTGTCCTGCATAATCATAATTTTCTTTTTGGCATCTCTACAATATTACTTGGAGTCTATCGAAAATGAGTTGGTGTAGGAATGAAGAGATTTCGAGACGTGTTTGCAGGATAGTTACCAAAACTGATCAAATTATAAATGTAGGAGACTTAATAAAAAGTTGGGCAAGTGCTGTCTTGGCAAGACCAGAAATAAAAAGTATACTTACGCTTGAAGACGATTACAAAATGGGAGAAGCAATGAGAGAAGCGTGGGCACTAATCTTTTACCACTTTTTTTCTCATAATAATATATCTTTTCTTTATTGAGAAAAAAATTACATATATATTTAATATGGTAATAGTGCCAAACTGCCAATATTGATATTTAATTGTTTTAAAATTAAAAAAATTTACAATTTAATAATTTATTTTCTTATTTTGTAAAATTATAATTTAAATTTTGTTTCGTTAAAATTTTCATTTATACAAATTTAAATATTTTGAATTCTTTTGAATTATAATAAAGAAGAATAATTGTACATTTAATTTATATCAATATTTTAAATTAACATAAAGCCTTGCTATATTAGTTTTATTTTTCTTATAGGAAACCCACATAAATGGAACGGAGGAGTGTGGGGGCAATAACGAGTAACAAAAGAGCAACCATTGGTGAAGCAGCAAAAGAAAGATCGCCAAAAACGCAGCGTTTGAATGGAGGAAGCCCTTGCGGAGCTGGAGCTAGTCCAAACCCAGCTCCTGCTACGCATATCCAAACTCGAGCATTCTTATCTTCCTTCATCGCTTTCTCAAAACGACACCGTTCACGACGCTGGCACCGACACCGACACCGTTGCTCGCCTCTCCTCCATTTTGCGCAGCAACGGCGTTCCCGAATTCTCCTTTAAGAGAGTCCCTTCTGATTACTACGATTGGCCTCTCGAAGCCCGTCGCGACGCCCTCTCCGCCGCCTCAATCCACCATCTCTGCAAAAGCATCGTTCTCGTTAATACGCAAGCCCCTGCTAACGTCGTCGATTGCACCAACCGCAATAATTCCAAGTATTACGTCGTAGTCGTTCAGGTTCCCACTCTCTTCCTCTCGTTACCTCCTTAACTTAGCTCTTCCACCGCTTGCTTATGGAGATCGTTTGTTTCAGTACACTGCTCGCTTCAACGCCGAAGCTGTCAAGAATTTTCTGTATTCGCTCAACAATGGAAGTATTGCGAAGAAGAAATTCAACAGTAAGAAGTTCCCTAGTGATGGACTATTCGTTAATTATTATAGCGTTGAATGAATTCCAGTTTAACATTGTGACATTGAGAATTATATTCGTTTGTGGAGGAATGGTTGAGTTGCGGCTAAACTAAATATATTGGAAACATCAATGTGGAGACTCTCGTGCTTTCCATATCGAACACTATCCAATTTGGTTGGTGTATTTGTGAAGTCGACAACTTTTTGGACATCTTAGCTGTTGTAATTGACAATTTAATGAAGGAATTTTAAGGTAGAGTTGGTTTAAGAAGATTCCCCGCTAAATATGTGTATGATTCTTTGAAGCCAAGAAGGAGAAATGAGGAGTTGTTGGTAAATGGGATAGACAAGTACTTGTTTTGCAACAGTTTATAGTGTAGATTTTTCTACTTACTAAAAGTTTAAAATAATTCAGAATTGATGACAGCGACCAAAGCTGAGTATAGTTTTAAAATGATAAATGTAATTGAAGGTAGTGATTCTGAATTGGTTGGATTTTTGCAGAAACGAAATTTGAAGTATTCTCTTAAGGTGTTGGACGGTCTGAATGAGTTGTTGGGTAGGACTGTGTTGAAGCAATTCTTAGATTTGTGAGATAGGTTGTTGGCGTAATTAGAACACTGCTAAGGTTAAAATTCCTGTCTTTGGATGAGAATATTTGATTGGCTTTAACTTAGTTGTATGTGGGTTTGATCTTATTCAAATTTTGAGCATGGACTTTACATACAGGTAGCAAGATCCTAAAGGTGCTTTAATTACTCCTTATGTTTGAAGATGGTCTTCTCGTTGATGAGAGGGGAATATCCACCTGCAAAGATTTTCTAACATTCAAGTCAGTAAGAAAGTTAGGATCTATTATATCAGAGTAATCATCAAGTATCAAGTGTGAAGTGAGTATCCTTTGAGGGAGTATCCCATACTGTTATGTTTATAGGATCAACATACACTGCGGGTTTATGTCTCTATTAGAATAATACTTATATGGGAGAATAATAACAATCTAATAAATAATAACAGGCCCAAATAGGTGTAGGTTTGGGCTACTTCATAATGAATCTCTAAATGACCTTATTAGGCAGTGCACTTAATATGCCTTTTAGGCCGGGTAGGAACAGTGTCTTTGTTGGTGCACGAGAGCTGTCAAGTTCAATGCATGAAAAGTTTTAATTTTGGGACCATCAGGCAATTGTAAATGCTCCCTGGCAAGAGATGAAGTAAATATTCACAAGGATTGAAATAGTCTTTAATGTACTACATCATCTCAATTTTCTACATTGAACTTCTGCAAACTGCAGTAAATGAGATTGCATTGAAGCTGGGCCAGAAACATTTGACCATTTAATGGTTGTTACATTGAAATTCTAACTACTAGATATAAGAAGGAAAGTCTTAAGACGAAGTGAAAGGCAATTCACACTTATTGATAACCATCACTTCCTAGAATCACTTTCCTGAAATATATTTTCTCCACTTGAAAATCTCTTTTATTTATAATCTGTGTCCATGTGGTAATGCTGTCTCCCGTGGTTAATCTTTTCTTTTCTATCTCTTTCATTAAATATTCATGGACAATTTTCTTATTCTTTATTTTCCAATCATTTTTAAGCGTTTGGTAATGATATCTATAACTTGCTATTGCTTGGTAGGAAATAGTTGTTGCTAATTTGTTATTAATTATGCAGTGAGGCTAGCTCCTGAGGAGACATCAATGGAATTAACTGGATATGGGCACAATGCAGTGACTTGTATTGGCATGAAAACAGACATTCCGGTAAGACTGGACATGTGGAGTAGTATAAGATTCTTGTGATATATAGGCACTGAAATATTTCATCATGATAATAAACCCAAAATAAGTGCTTATTCACACTGTTAAGGGTAGTATGCAACATCTTTTTGTCATGCATATCAGCACATGAATTGATGAATACAGACAATGATCAGTTGGTAAAATAGCATAAAATTTGAAATGGATTTTTTTTTGGTTTGCTCTTTTGTGATTCATGATCTCCTCATAGTCATGGTATTGATTATTGCATGCTCTGTTGACATAATTTTTTCCTGATATGTGATTGGCATATTCGGCCAATGTCTTGGACTAGGACATAAACGTGCTTTTAGGTTGTCGACCAACAGTGAGCAGCTTCTTTTGCTTTACCCTAACATATTGGTAGAGGGTCCATCTTTTTCAAGCAGTTTCACTGTTTTGTAACTCTAAATATTTCTCTCTGTGTGTGCCACTGTATCTGAAAACAAAGTCCACAGTGACAGGAGAAAGTATGTAATTTTTAGGATGTGGTTAATAGTTGACCCTCAGTATTGATTGTCTATAACCCTTAACACAACTTTATGGTTTCCACGTCAATAGAGCAGTCTCCAAGAACAAATCACAAATGCACTAATTTATGTAGCTCTACTTATCTTGCCATAGTGCCAACTGTTGGGGGAAGGTTGTTCTTCACATTATCTCAAGTGTTCATTTCTAAATTATGGCTAGGGTTTTGTATGTCCAAGTCAGACTTTTATTATCACCTACCCTAAAATTCCTTTTGCAAGTTTAAACTATAATTTCAATCCATTTCAAGTGCGTGCTGTATGGATTTTTTGTTGCATTGGTACTAGAATTCCATATTGGTACTTCAAACAGCAGAATCTGGCAAAACACCCCAACTGTTGTGATTCTATCCAATGTGTCCTTATGTGATGTTATAGTGTAATTTGGTCCCTTACACCTTAGATATCCCATTTGAACACAAGGCATAAATTATGTCCGATAGATACCCAAGAAACAAGGAAGTGGATACGCAGTATGATGGTAGGAAGATGGAAATATCAGTTCTGTAGGTGATTACAAAAGCGAAATGGAAATTCAGAAGAAAAGAAATTGATAACCTAGGCATTTCCCATATCTCTCCCACTCACAAATTCTAACTGAATTCCCTTCCGCGTATTTCCCCTTGAGAGGCATAATTTCTCCTATGCCTACGAAAAATGTTTAAGTTGACTTAGCATAACAAATAAGATCAATATTTCATATTGATTCTTCTATGCACGGTTATATATTTTTGCAGTCTTGATCAAGAGGTTCAAAGACATCATCACCATTACATGGGAGGGGCCAATCTCATTTAGATTAAATCACGCATATCGACATAGTAGTCTATATTTATTGTCTCAATTGACAATTGTACGTGACTTAAGGGATTTAAAATAATGTTATGATTTTATCCAATAGTCATACAGTTGATATCGTCGTTGAAATTGATATTCTATAGACCTTACTACGTTCATACACTTGATATGCGTCATACTCTAGTAAACAACATTGATATAAAATAAACTAGTATGGTCAACACAAACTTGGCCTCAGGGAATATACATGAACATTTAACCAGATTGGAATTAATAGAACTGAACTTTTTGTCCTTGAGTATAAGTACTGAGGCATACCTTGTCCACTAATTAATTGAAGCATTTCTTCCGTTACAATATATTCAAAATATTATTTCTTTCTCTTTTACTGTATAGTGGCATGATGGCTTGTGTATTGATGCATTCAACTTGTTCCTTGGATGATTAGATATTTTGGGTTATTTCAGGTGATTTTGGATGAGGCAATTGTAAAGCTAACTCCAGATTTCTTTTGGTTGGGTGGTGGTGAGGTTGATCTGAAGCTAGGGATCCGAACATCTCAATTGATCAAATTTATCAACCCCTTCATTGTCAACTGTAGCAGTAATTGATTTTGTCGAGGAGACTGTGGTCACGATAATTTAGTTTACTGGGAGAATGTGGTCACCATTTTCAGCCTTCCATTTTTGGTTTGAATATTATTTGAAATATTGCCCCGTCAGGACTATATTGATTCTTTTATAGCTAAGTTTTGTGGTTTAGTTAAGGCATTATCATTATGTTTTACAGATATTTGAATGCAAACAACGTCATGGGTTCATGTTTTATGTTTGTTGAAAGTCAGCAATATAATCAAAGAGGAACGATAAGTTTGGCTTTACGATTATGATCGGATAATTTCATATCACGATAGTGACGGTACAGGCCACATTGATGAATGTCCAAACGAATATTTTTCGAGTGTAACAATGGAGAGGAGATGGTGACCCTGAAGTTTTAGATTGCAGTAGGAGTCAAAGGATAAACAATTGGAAATCCAAGTATGAGTTTAAGTCTAACATTGAATAGAAATAAAAAAGAATAGAGCATTATATAAATGTGAAAGACCATTGATCTTGTCTTAAGATTTTGGGTAGAAAGTGATCTTAATTTTTTGTATGGTTGGATTCATATCTTATTAGTGTTTTTATCTCCTCTTAATAGATCAATCATAAACATCA
This sequence comes from Vigna umbellata, assembly GCF_029865625.1. Taxonomy (NCBI): domain Eukaryota; kingdom Viridiplantae; phylum Streptophyta; class Magnoliopsida; order Fabales; family Fabaceae; genus Vigna; species Vigna umbellata. The sequence continues at coordinate 94,120,914 of NC_142165.1, read as the reverse complement.
ATCTACTTAGTAAACAAGCATTAGATCTAAATTAAAGTTTATGCATAACTAAAAATTATTATAAATTAATTTAACTTAAAAATTATTTTTTTTTGTATTTTCTTCTCTTCTTCCACTCTGCTTTCATATTTTCATATATCATGCATAATCCATTATATGTGCTTGAAGCTACGGTTTATCCTGCTCAAAGTTGAAGTAAACTTTAAGTTGCTAACATTAAATGGATACAATTTAGAAAAGTAAGACGGAATAAAGAACAAATAAAATTTTAAGAGTGAGATGTTAAATTAGAGTGATAAAAAAAAAGTTTTGGTGCATAAAAAGAATTCCTTGAGAATATTTTATTAAAATGAATTTAAATTCTATTACAGGACAAATGTAGAATAATTGTTCAGTTGCGAATAAGATTATAATTAACCAAGAAAAATAAAAAAGAACAGCAACACAGTTTTTGGTTAATGATTTATTGATTTGAGTCTTCGAAAAGTTAATACTCCCACGTTGTTGAAGAGTGATTACAACCACCTTCTGGTGTACAAAAGGTTGGAGGACTCCATAACACCCTTCCCTCACGGAGAGTGTCTTCCTCGTTTACCTTGATTAAGATCATATCCTTCTTAACATCAAATTTGTCTCATATCTCTCCTCATCTTCGATAATCTCATATCACCTTGGGGACCAAAGCGGATACATCGTATCCTTATTACGAGAATGCAATGAATAGGGATTGTTTTGTGAATTAGGTAAAAAGATAAAAAATAATAAGACCTATTGATTTTTTTTTCACCAATTTCAACTAATATAAAGTGAGGTTCATTGTTTAAGTTCATCGCTCGTACACGTAAACAATATCCACCACTAAACCAAAAGTAACTTTCGGTGGCAATTATTGTGGCTTTTAAAATAATTATTGCTAAAAACATTTACCTACCGTTAAATCAAGAGCGTCTGGTTTATTCAAGATCCTCCTCCTGTGGATATATAGGGGCTTCTATGCGAGTGCTACGTTTCTTGGTCAGTGGTAGCTTGTTTCAGTCTTTTTCTTTGGATATACCAAAGGCACATGATTACTCGAGTTACAACCATCTTTTCCCAGAGAAAGAAGAACTGGATTCAAGTTCAGCATCATTGTAATCTGGTTGTGAATAGACCTAAAAATCAGTTGCCTTCACGACGAAAAATGTGACAGGTCTCCAAATGAGATTCCAGATTTCTTAAAAACTCCAGTTCCCTACCTCAAGCCCTTTCCAATTTCCTTGGTTCACCTAAAATATAAATTCCAGTCTACTATAAAATTGAGACAAACTCTGCCAAATAATGATTGCTGACTCAACAATGCGATCCTCTTCCAAATAAAAGTTTAGAAAATTCATGCAAAGAAAATTCTATTTATACATAAACTAAGTTTAACTCTAAAAATTTATTTTATTTTTTTCTCTCCTATAAATCTGTACAAAAGATTTCGTTCAAATGAGTCTTATCTCTACATTCCCTGATCGAAACACTAAACTACTAGAAACTAACAATTCAGAATTAACACAAACATCCCACATAAGCAAAATGAACAACCGAGAAAAGAGTTGCAATAATGAAAGGGAGGAAACCTTTTTAACATTAACAGGTTCTTCTTAGAATTTATATACAGCTGTACATAGTATTCAGATCAATGTCGTTTGATATCGAGTACCGATACAAATTTATGAGAATGGTCAATGACGAAGCAATCATTATCAGATTATTATAGTGCCAATCTTTAAAATGCTAGTGGGAAGTCAGATCCCCGAAGGTGTTCTCCCCACTGTAAGTAACATAAAGAAAACCATCCTCTTCCTTCTTCTCCTCATATATAGCAGACATAATTGCTCCTGAAAAAATTGATAAACACAGAAAAGTTATAGGCTACTGCTACCACCCTCTATTAGAAGGCTAATGAATCATATTGCAAAATTAAAAAATAAAACAAAAGTTGGAGCATATCATTTTACCTGTAGGTGGAAGCACGTTGTCCACAAAGATAAATATTGCCTTTTCTGCACTTAATTTAATCCTTTTGCGGATAACATAGACAAATTGTCCAACTGTCAGATCAGCGGGGACAAGGTACCTATAATTAATTAATTCATTTCAAAAATTAAAAACATCGGACATACGACAGCTGCTCCAGTTATATACCTCTGCAAATTTCAGTATCAACTGGAAAGCATTTGACAAAAGAAATATTACAACAAATGATATCTAGACCCCTCTATCACTTTGTTATCATCAGGAAGGAGATACAAAACCCACCAATTTGTTAAAAACACTCAAACAGCATCAAATTCTTCTAAAAATAGATAACCAATTCTAATTCTGTTTATCCGATTCATAATTCAGGTATTATCACAAAATAAGAAATGCATATACAATAGAAGCAACTATGGCTTTAGCTACTTAAATTATGATGATCTGTGTTACCAATATTAACATATTTCTCAACTGTGGAACCAAAGTCACTACAATGTTTAAATTAATTTAGCACGTCAATAAGTACTTACACAGAAGTAAATCTGATCAATTTATCTATTGATCATAAGTACTTAGCAGGTAAAATTTCATATTAAATTTTAGAAAATTTAAACAAAACAGGAGTGTGATCAATTACTTAATTATCTTTTCTTTGATATGTATGTTAAATGATAATTTTAAAGGGTAAAAGTTCTAATTTTGTGCGGTAATTTTTGAGGATTTATTTTACTACACAATCCAATGTGGAATTTTTGAAGAGTTCATCAACTAGAACATATTTATTGGAGTGAGTAAGCTTCTAAACCTACAAACTTTACCTGTAATGGATGCAGTCATGTAAAAAAAAATAGAAAATTTTATGAAGTTCCATTTATCTTTTTTGTAGTAGGAAAAGAACCATGATTTCTCACATTCCACTTTCCCTAATGATCTATTCTTTCAAAATATACGTGTTATGTTGATTATGATCTAATTTAAATATAATACCAAAGTTTGCTACATCATTTTCTTTTCCTTTAGAAGATAGAACATGAGTAGGTGTTTCCAGATTATATTAAAGGTATGGACAAAATCTTACTTCTTCTTGTCAATACTTGGAATATCACTTCTTTCTGCCTTCTCCACAATCACCTTCAGACACATCAAGGGACAATTTAGTACCATAATTAGAGATATATCACAGATGCATATATTCAAGAATCACACATACAGCAGGCAGCAAGTAGAGGGACAAGTGAACATGAATTTCCCTGCATTGACAGATATAATGAAGAATAACTAGTTCAAAGCAGCAGATAAAATAGCTTGAGGGCATAAGATACTCCATACGTGCATAACTGTTGTAAATAACCTTTGGAGGTCACATATGGAGTTTCGTAAGTAAAATTATTTGAATTCATTCTATAATTCAGTGGACTCTGTAATCAGTTATTTAATCTCCAATAAAGGATTTCAGTATAGAGATAATAGAAATTTAGTAAAGAAATGCAACACAAGATAATTTAGCATGCAAGATATTTCCAAAATGTTCTAAAAACCAAACTAGATCAGACAGTCTGGAAGAAATGGTGAAATATTGAACCTATCATGTCTCTTGTCTGAAAACTATCCAATTCAATCACAAATTAACAGACTAAACCGATCAAACCATGACTTTGGGATCTCTACTTGTTTTTCACGACATTTTTAGTCTTCCAAACATTATATCACCACCATAATGAACAACTGCACAACACTGAATCCAATATCAAATCTGCAATTAACTAATTATGCAACACAGCAGCATGCATTTATTTCTATTAACATGGAAAGTTGCAAAACTATGACATGAAAGTGCTACTCAGTTATCTACGCTGCCAAATTATGACATAAAAGACGCAACAGATAAAAGAGAAAGTTCAAACATCAGAAAACATTTATAGCGTTGAAAAATAGTCAAATATAAACATTGATCCTGAAAGACGAAAGTTAAAACAGATAAAGGAACGATGCTTCTTGTGCCACAGATATATGATTCACATAGACAGCATCAGTAACAGATAGTTGCAGAGGAAAATCGGAACTAGTTCTCACAGGGATACGGTCTGGGTATTTCTCCCTGATTCTAGCAGCCTCAGCTCTCCTCTTCTCTACACACAAAATGAATCATTCATTTTTATATTATTCAGCTTTCCACACACCTATAATTCACCAACAAATAACAATAAAAATAAAAAAAAAAACATCATATACCAAGATCGTGCTCTTGCTTGAAGTAGCTCTTTGACGCCATTCTTCCTGGAATTACCAACAAATGGAAAGTTAATAAAAAATAAGATGGTACACCGTCCATTCTTCAGATAAAGGATAAATAATTCGATAATCGCTCAAAATAAATAAATTAAAAAACAGAGTTTATAAATGAATAAATAATAAAGGGGTATGGTTTAGAGATAAGAAATAATAACAAACAGCAATAATCACAAAAACCAAGATGAAGATTGAGAATGGACCTATACCTAAAGTTCCTATTTAACAAAAAGTGTATGCAAGGAACAATAATCTTCACCATATGATATGAAATTAAAAATAGCCCTAACTTTCAGATAACTATTTTTATGGAATTTCCGATCATCAACTCTTACTTGAATTTAGGAAAAGAGAAAAACCTCAGATTGCAGAAATCTTTCCTTAAAAAAGCAGGGAAAGAGATACAGAGCGGTTCTGATAATTTACTTTTATCAGCGAAGAAATTTCTTGACCGATTAAATTTTTTTTGGAAGCTCAACCTCAAGGCTTACGAATTGGATTGTATATGATTGAGAAAACTAAACCTCGTTAAGACGATCCAAAATTAGAAGAAAATCAACGCTGCGGTTTCTTGCTAACAACTCCAATAAGGCTGTGTTTGCTTCAACAAACTAAATATATCGCTTCTTCTTTCCTTTCTTTGGTTCTCTTTCTCAACAATTCCTATCGTCATCTTATTTTTTATATACTTATATGCCAAATAATATAGTAATTTTATATTCACATAATCTCATCTTTTTTCCTTCCGATCTTAACTAAAACTCTTCTCGTGAAGAATAAATAAAAAATATATTACCAGAACATGCTAATATTATATTATTTAATGTTTTTCTTTATCATAATCTCATTTAACTTTAAAGATGTTTACACTATTAACTAACTGAAAATTTTATTAAATATATTTTCTAATAAGTGTAGTGCATTCTAGAAAGCAAAATAGTTATCAAATGTTATCGATTCTAAGGTATATTGAAGATATACTAAAATGACATGTAAATATGTAAATCCATCACAAATTGATTTTATAAAATCAATAAAATATAAACAACACAAAAATGGAAATACATAGTTTTGAAAAAAAAATTAAAAATAAAAAAAAACAATTTAAGATAAAATTTAAAGAAATGTGATTTACATAAAAAAAATTAAAAATAAAAAAAAACAATTTAAGATAAAAAAAGAAGTTTTAGTTTTTGTTTTTTGTTTTTATTAAAAAATCCTTTTTCGAAGATTTTAATCCTTCATCAATGGTTTGTTTATATTTTTTTGGTAAAAGTATATGGTTGTTATGTTTTGGAGTCCTTCTAAATAGGTTTATCTTTATCTTTATCTTAATTTTTTTCCCAGATTGAGAACATGTTTTTTGTGTTGAGGTTTTTTAAAACTTGTGATAAGGTATATATTTGCTGAGTTTTTCACACTTCTTTGATTAATTTTAAACATTTTCAATTGAGTGTTCAATAAATTAAATTAAATTTTGGTATAAAATACATGTTTTTGCAATCTTTACAAATTTTTAAACAAATTTTAATTTTTCCTCTTTACTTAGATTTTATTACATAATATGAAAATTTGACGTTTTTATATTATTGTTATAAAAGATAACTAAAGATAAAAACAATAATTTTGTTCGAGTTTCAAAAGAATACACACAAGAATAATATAACACTTTTAATTTCAAATGAAAACAAAGACTAATTTTGTGAATATGATCATGATACAAAAGACAAACAAACATGATCCTTCTTGAAGAGAGGATTTTGTCCAATAACAATCGAAACTAGTGATCATTCTTAAGAAAAGAATTTTGATGTAAGACAATTTTTTTTTTTTGGAATTTTGAAAATAGTTTCGAATTTTGAATATTCTGAATTGAACCATTTTCAAAGAGATGATTTCTATTAAGAGGAGAAAAAAGGCGAGAAAAATATATGGATATATATTAGCATTGCCAATAATTATTGCAATCAATTTTCATCGAGTTATAACTTAACAATGATCTTCATTTAGTATTCTCAACCTTATTTTAAAAAAAAAACATTTAATACACATATCATTATTGTTTAGGACCATATCCAACATAAAGAGTTCTTAGCATATGACTCTTGTAACACGCCCTTCCTTCATGCAATTGTACACATCTATTTCCTTAAATTCTTCAATTTTCTCTTCGAAACAAAACTCATCCATCGAGTCAACCCATCTAACACTTAACGCATTTAAGACACTCCTATCGATCTTAACATTGTCATGCAACTCTAAAAATCAATCAAATGATGTCTTTTGAATAAAGCTCCTCTACTCTGGAGTCAATCCTTGATTTAAAGCACCAACTAACTTGGTTTTGAAAGAATGTTGTACACACAACTACGTAAAAAATAAAATAATGAAAGAGGAAACAAGAAAAGGGGAAAAGAGAAAGGGAAAATGAAAAACACGAAAGTGAAAAAGGGAAATAAGAAATGACATTGCAGAAATAACTTACTCTCATCATCGAAGTCAACGGAGTTTTCTATTTCACAACCCACAACCCAAATAATGGAAAAGGGGAGAGGTTCTCACCGGTTAATGTTGAATAAAAAAACAAATTGTCCTAACGAAGGAGGACAACGTCTTGACATCAGTGATGGTGGAAGAAACGAGAAATGGGTCGTCGAAAGTTAATTCTCGAAAGAAAATAAAAGTCCAGATATATCATAGAGATGGAAAAGAAAAGAGAACAAAGAGATGAAAAATAGAAAAAAACAAAAATGAAAACTGAAGGAAGTAATTTGGAAAAGAAAATAAAAATCTTGTAAGCTTCTATGCCTTTCCACGTCACTATTTGAAACTATAAAAAATATTTAAAATTATAAAAGATATTTTAAATAGGCCAATACATGTTTGACACATGGCTGTTGTCAAAATATTATTAACTTTTAATCGTGAAGATATAATGATCCCTTAAAAACCATCTGAATTCATTTAGATGGTATTGGCCAATTTTGAATTGCCTCAATTTTTTCAGGATAGCGTAGAATTCCATAAACAAAAATTTGATAGTCTAAATAGCTAATATGTGTTTCACCAAAACTACACTTCTTATGATTAAGGATTAATAGTTTATTTTAAAATGATTAGGGCTATATTTAAACACAATAAATGTTCCTCCCAAGTCTTAGTATAAATTAATATATATATATATATATATATATATATATATATATATATATCATAAAAAAACAATATAAAATGCTTCAAATATTGTCTAAAAATATCATTAATTGAGTTTTGAAATTAGTAAAGGCACTACTAAGGCAAAAAGGAAGAACTACCCACTCATATAACAGAGTCCTAACAGCAGATTTGTAAATATCATATAGTTCCATATGATTCATCTAAAATATCTTCTTAGGATAATTGCTAGAACATTTAGCTTCTTAAAATCAGTATAACAACGTACACTACAAAAAGAAAAATGTAATTTATCTATGGATATTTATATATGGATTTTAATTAGGTATTACATACGGATTTTGCCACAAAATTTTACCGTAACAATTTGCTGGTTAAATTTTACCGTAACAATTTGCTGGTTAAATTTATTCTGTAATCATATCTTCTTGGTGGTGGCAGTTGAGTTGGTTCCTGTAAAAGATCAACAAAGTCTTGTAAAGGCAGTGAATCAAGACTAAGCATCCTCTTGTTCCTTTTTGTCACAATCTGAAAGATTGACTTATTCTAATTCTTTCCTTGACCTTGAACCAAAATTTAAAGAGTGATTCTTATTGCACCTCACTGTTTTCGTTCTGCACTTCTAAAATATATTTTAATTCTAAGTATACCTTTAGCACAGTCAACGAGGATATTTTGGTCACAGACTTCTTCCGCAGTTGGAAGTGTGGAAAGATGGACAGAGAAACCGCATTTCGAAGTGCGTTAGTTGTTGCCGGAGTTCAAATGTCGTAGGTTTTTATTTCTGTAGGTTTTTTAATTTTTGTTATTAGGTTAGTATATTTTATTTTATTAGTTTTATTAGGTGAGTATAATAAACCGCACATGGAAGGAAGTGCGTTAGTTCTTAGCCGGACTTCAAATGCCGTTTATGTTTTATTTCTATAGGTTTTTTAATTTTTTTTATTAGGTTAGTATATATTTATTTTATTAGGTTTTATTTTTATTAGGTTAGTATAATAAATTTAATTTTTGATGTTAGTTGTTAAATAAAATGTTTTCTTTTAATATATTTTTATTTATTTTATTTGTTTGTTAAATTTTGTTGAATTTGTTATTTTTTAACATATTATTGTTTTCGTAATATATCATTTATTATGTATTTAATTTTATTTAATTTTTTATGAAATTGAAATAATTATTAAATTTTTTATTGAATTAAATTATAATTATCATCTGTAAATTTTGTTAAATATTATTTTGGATTTATTTGTAATTTTTTAATTATTATATATGTATGTTTTTAAATTCGTAGCATAAAACATAATAAAAGAAAAACATGCACATATAAGAAACGCACTTCAAAGTGCGACAGAAACATATAAAACGCACATCGAAGTGCGACAGAAACATATAAAACGCACTTCGAAGTGCGACCACTAGAAAATGCACTTCGAAGTGCGGTTAGGAAACATTAATTAATTAAGTTTTTACTTTTTATTAAATGAAGGGTAAAGAAGTAAAATTGGGAGTGTAGGATGAAGGTAGTGAGGTGTAGGAAGAATCACTCAAACTTAAAGGTTTTACATCGATCCTACAACAGTTTTATGAAAATGTGATTGAATTATTGCGATAAGAGATATCTTTATTAAGAAATATATTTTAAATTTAATTCAATTATACAAAATTAATTTGTAAATTTATATATATTTTAAATTAGTTTTATCTTTTTAACTAACGTAAGGTTTCTATACATCTTACTGAACATAGTGGGAGACGTCCAAGGTTAGAACGACGAAAGTGATTCTTACTAGTACTAAATATGATGTGTCTTTGACTTTCTTTGTCAATTCATGTAACACTTTTTCTTGCAATATGGCCAACGAACTGCTTCTTGAATTGAATTGGGTCTATGCAGGTTTTCAAGCTCCACTGTTAAACATGAAAGGAAAAAACTTAAGGTTATATCTTCAGATACCATAACTCTAATCAAAAGATTCTCAATCTTTTCTACATATTCAGACAAAGAACTTTGTTGTTTGTGATCATCAAATCAGCTGCCCAGTTGAAAGTTATGTGTCTTCATGTAGTATGGTTTTTCCTTCCATGGATAATAACACCAGCGCACACTTTCTTGAATGGGTGTGCCTTCTAATTCAAAGAACTGTTCCACTTTAACACGCCAACCTCTTAATTTAGTCCCACATGACAACTGCAGCCGTGTTCTGTCAAGACAGGTCGGAGTTTCTTGTTATTAATTTTTTTTTTTAGGACTCATTATTACTAAACACCAAATATAATAATAATAATAATAAACTAGATGTTATTGGAATTTGTTTTATTTCTAAAATAAAAACTATCAAATAAAAATAATATATTTGTTTAAAAAGAAAAAAAGAATGTCAACATCTTCATAAAATGTCATAAAATATAATAAAATATCTTACAACAAATAAATAAATTATACATAGTCAAACTATTTCAATAAAAGTAATTAATTAAATACTTACAACAATTCGCTTCAGAATATAGTTTCATTAAAAAAAACAATTCATACCACAGAAAAAAAGAGAGTCATGCATAAATTTAAATAGTATAAAATGATAATTAGCATGCTTATTTAAATATTAAAATAACTAACCATGGCTGCGTATTTTCCCGTACTTATTGCTTAGGAAGTTTTTAATAATAGATAATTTTAATTGAATTCATTTGTATACATCATTACATGAAAATAATAATAATAATTTATACTTACATATAAAGGATTTTGTTTTGGTATTTATATTTTTTTTACTTTTATCTTTCAAGTTATTATTTTATTCAAATTCAACTGATTTTTTAAATGTAACTATTTTTATAAATTAAATAAATAAAAATTATTTATAAAATAAATAAAAACTATCTATAATTAAATAGTAAAAATTATTTATATTTACTTTTATAATTATAATTTTATTATTTTTATTATAAAAAAAGATAAATACACATACACATAGTGTCATGTATTTTTAATAATCATAATAATAAAACTCTCGTAATGATCTAACTTACTTACAATAACTTGTCTTCTAAACACACTTTGTAAAAATGGCTTCTATGAATATTTTATTAGTAAAATAATATTTTAATGTAGGTTACAAATATAAGTTTTTCAGTGTCTTATCAACAATTTTTTACTTTTACAATTTAAAAAGATATATATAAAATTTATATTAATGAAAAATATGATGTATGATCTTATCTACATTTAAATATAGAAACATCAAAGATATTTTGTTTTCCTAATAATATAAATAATAAATAAATAATATAAGGATAACCTTCATAATTTCACTAAGAACAGTTATTATTACATTATAAAATTACTTCCAAGAATGTTGGACGTTTATTATACGTTAAGAAACAAACTTTTAATTGATGTCTTTTTCGTATTAAATCAGATTGATCCTAATCAATCTCATAAAATTAATTTTTAATATGAAATTTATATTTACATTATTGTAAATTGATTTTATTTTTAGATGAGATGTAAAATTTATAATATTATATTTTTAGAAATAACTTAAGAAATATTATAAGTACAAATATAATTTTTATGTAAATGAAAACTTGAGTATACCGCAATTTTTTTAAAATATTTTAAAAAACTAAAATTACTTAAGTAAAAACAGTTTACAAGAAGTTTGATTTCAATTCCATCACTCACAGAATCGGTAAGTTACCTAGCGTTAAGCCAATACTATACTGGCTACTAACTTGTTGCAATTGCAATGCAGTGAGAAATTATTGAGACATTTGTTGCAACTTAGATTTGAATGGAAAACAATTTGTAACCACAGTCTGCAAGATGAAATGTTGATATGGTGATTGATTAACCATGTTCATGAAGTTTTTTACAGCCATTTCAACTTGCATATCTGCATATCTGCATATCTGCTTATGTTATGCCAAATTTAAGTGTTTTGTACATGATGGAAGATACATATGATCAATACATATAAATGGCACTCCATCAGAAACTAGTGATTTTCTGTGCCCTTTTCCTAATGTTTCTGTTAAACCTAAATTCTCCTAGTTTACATAAACTTTATACAAATCTAAAAGCTTTTCCGGCAATCATGTAATTCACCAGAGCCTCTGGCTTTTAGTCAATATTTAGGCAAAGATCATATGAAGAGGGCGGCGAATCTGTAGGAGTGTCGCTCTCCGGTGAAGTGTCATTCTTCAGTGAAGATGGAAAAATGTGACAAAAACTTTTTTGCTTATGCATTAAACGCCAATCTTCGATGTAGGTCCCTTGGCAGAAATTGACATGGGGAAAAGCTCTCTTTTCTATCATTTCTATAATCTTCTTGGTCTTGCCAAGAATGTAAACTGAATTTCTAACAGTGTCCTCTCTCTCTTCAATGGTGCTATTCAAACACTTGTTGGATATAACGAAGGGTAAATTGCTGAGACATGCACCCACTATATCAGAAATCATCCCTGTAAGTGATTCAAAGGCCCTCTCACTTGTATTATCTCTTAATAGTTCTTGATTTAAGAGAGCAGTTTTGCATATTCTGTACATAGTGTGAGATGCGGATACTTTGTAGGGCCATAATGAAGGGCTTATCTTCATGCATATGTGCTTATATTTGCCTTTAAATTTTTCATACCTGGTTTTTGCAGCATCGGCTAGTTGCTCAAGTGCCTCTCTGGGGCTCTTATATTGAAGTGAGAGCTCACAAAGATCCACATCTAGCCACTTATCATACAGATCAACTCCAAGCCAAACAATTTCTGCCGCCGACCTGAGTTTATACAATTCTCTTTCTTTGTCCACGTTATTTTCTATGTACTTGACAAAGGGGAGTGCTTCATTTAGAGTGCTTATCAATTTTTTGACTGAATCCCTATTGATGTTTGGCAGTGCCACTACAATGCTAGCTAGTGTCACCAGAGGAAGTGACCAACTATATGCTGCTTGTGCACAATGCAAAGAAAGAACTTGGTCGCTGTCAAATGTTTCCACTCCCCTGAATCCCTGCAAGAAAGAACATTTCTTCTCCAATAACTCAATGAGAAGTTTTGGCTGCTTTTTCTCTCCTACTTGAACCCAGTGCATAGTGGCATCACGATTCTGTTTCAGCATTACCTCAACTAACTCTTCCTCACCTTCAAGATACAAAACAAAACATCTAAGATCCACCTTCGGAACAGACCTTGATTCTGTTCCCGAGCTAACGCTCGAAACAGTAGCAATAAGTTTGGATCTCAACTTCTTGCACTTATCAAAACATGTCAAGATCCAGCACATGAGGGTTACTGAAACGTACTCGGTGGCTTTACTCATTAGCACAATCCCCACCTGAAGTTTGATGCAGAAACACATTACAAGAGTTTTTGCATCATGGGCCAGCTTTCTGGACTGCCTGTTACGAATTCGAAAGCCTAGAGGGCTTTCTTTAATTGAGAGTAGCTTGGTAGTCCAGTACCCTTCAACTTGGAACCTTCTCTTGCAGGTCTTGTTCCTCACATTTGGGCACTTATAGGTTATGGCAACGAACCATCTAAAGGCAGGAGCAATAGTACCGACCACCACTGCGGCAACCTGAACTATGAGAATTAAGATGGTGGACCACTTGTAGTCACAGTCACCGGAGCAAAAATCAAACGACCGCGGCATCAAGTAAGATCGAAGAATGGCCTCTCCTAACGTCACGGTACTTAGAAGACAAAAGGCACCAGAAGCAGTACAAGACACTGACCTTCCAAGAACAAATTGGGGGCTGCTTGTGTGGGTCATCATCCAAATTTTCATCAGTTGATCTCTGAGTCCGTTGACGATTTGAGTCCTCTCCTCGGCAAACACGTTTGAGGACTCCTTAAGTGCCTCTTCGTTCATCCTAAGTTTCAGCTCGAAATAGTGCTTAATCTTTGGAATACTCACGGCTGAGGAGGTCATGGTCATCAACAAAATCACCATGAGGAGCAGGACGAGAGCATGTTCCACCCAGAACACATAGATAACACCGGTGACAAACTGGATGCAGATGTTCACAATCATGGTAACCACAAGGATGGCCATGGCCATGAGGTTCATCATGGTGTCTTTGTTCTCGGTGATCCCCAGAGTTGGCATGGAATTGGCCATTATTGTGCAGATCATGGCGCTGCTGCTGAGTTTTGATAGCTGATCATGGCGGTGTGGCATAGGGGTGTTGAGATCCACTGATAGCTTCACTGCTACAGCTATTATTGCCAAGGAAGTGGCGTTTAAACAGAAGAATTTGCAAGGAAACCAAAATTTGCGGCCTCGAATTCCGAGTATGAGATCTGCACCCATTGCTAGGAGACAAGCAAGAGATGCTGCTGCTATGTATATGCCAATCCATGGCATCGGTTGGCTGAACTTGGTGGCATCCATGGATCCATTGCTGTCACAACCGGTTATTGCCATCTATCTTTCAGGGGTAAGACGATGCTTCTGTTTACTAGAGTTATGTTATGCTACATATCTACCATAAGCCTCTATCTAAGGTTGTTTCTAGGTTACAACAGCGCTTTGCTCTTCACCACACAATCTAGATTACTAAGGAGACAAAATTTGACCATTTTAATGGAATTTGTTAATTGGTGTTTATATTTTGAAATACTAATCATAAAATTTGTTAATTTGTGATATAAGTGCAAACAAATTAGGTGGCTAAAAGTCGTGAAATAAGTTGACGCAAATGCTGAGGCAATTGAGAAATATTCTAGGGTGTTGATTGACGGCGGCAAATAATCTTATTGGAGGTTAGTTTTCTACTATGGTTTGGTTTCCTTTTCCAACTTGTCTGCTGCAACAACGAGTCTCGCTTCTACGATGATGACATTAAACAACTATGGTTTGGGGATGAGATTGAGAGATATTCAGTCATTATATTTTTTATATGCACTTATTTTTAATAAATCTATTCTATCTTTTAAAAAATAATATATAAAACCCAATAATTTACCTTAATATTCGGTTCAAACAAAAATAAATATATCTTATTATAATAAGTAACAATAATAATTAAAGTTAAGAAAAAAAATCTTTAGAATAAATGGTCTATTAGATCCACTTCAATAATAAGGTTTAAATCCTAGATTTTCTTTTTAAGAAAATCTTAATTGGTCATCAGATTTTAATTAATCTTAATCAAATTTTTATTTTTTAAAATGTGAAATAATTTAGTATTATTTAGGTACAATACTAGTGACGTTAACTCATGTTATATGTTACTTCATATTTATTTTTTATTTAATTTTATCATTTATTTAAACCTAATATATTTAACCGAGAGTTTAAACTTAATATATTTAAAGGTAATAATTTATATACTTCTATTTATAACTTGAGTGAATCCAACTATTATAAATGATTGTATTCTCTGGATATTTTATTACATGTGACATGGTAATATAGATAATACTATTTATAACATGGTTAATATCGGTCAACCAACCTTTACTTTCTTTAATTTTATTCTTATGTGTTACCATTTTTAATTACATAAGATACACTAATACATATTGGAGATCCTCAGTTTGAATCCCAATACAGTGAATCAAACCTGTGGTATAAAAAATGTTAGAAAAAGTACAAAAGACTTCAAATTCAAAGTTTTACCCTTGTTGTGTAGCTTGAAAGATTCAACTCCCTCTTTTGAAAAACTACCAAATCTACTTCAGCATCTCATATTTGTTCAATACTCTAATGATGGAAAAAATTATCAAAGGCATACATGATCGCCACAAATGGAATGAAAATGATATATAACTTGCTCCCATCATCGGTGATGAACAAAATTTGTTAACAAATACATAATACTTGAAATACAAAGTGATAACTTACAAAAATACATTATCCAAATTTATGATATGAATTGCATGCAAATTATATTTAAAAATACATTATCCAAATTTATTTTCCTATGAACAAAGTAGAAATAGAAACGATGTACAACATAAGCATTTGGATAATTCACAGCATATAGGCGAAGAAACAAAGTTACTCGATACTTTTTTTTAGCCTACACACTGGAAAATATGATTTTCAAAAGAACAAGATAACTTCATTGAAATTATTATATCATGATAAAATTGGAAAAAGTACATCACAGTGAAACTCCGAAAGAAACTTAGGTTGAAATACAATAGTTTGCTCAATTATCAAGACTAAAATCAGTCTCAAAAAGCTATAAATACTTTACCTTTATCTTTTATTGGGGTGAACATATATATGAAAAATAAGTTATATTGAGATAATATATGGACCAATTATATTTTGATGGATAATACACAAGTATATGTCAAATTTTTATTTTATTATTGAATTTCACTTGTAATATCAAAAAGTGAAAAATCCAAATTGAATCCTATATGAATTTGACTATTTTTCATTGCATAGTTGTTGTGTCAAGAAAGTTCAAAATAAAACTTCTCATAGACTTGAAAAAGAGTAAGACTTTTAGCAAAGTCTTGCATTTAAGTCAGACTTTTTTGGTTTCATCATAGTTCTCTTTTCACGTTCAGGCCATACATAAAAACATCTTCATGTGAAATTAATTTCTCTTAGTATATTGTAGCTATCCATACCCATATTATCCCAAAAAATACTTATTATAAACTAAAATGAATTGGTAATTTAATTAATTATTTTAACAATTCAATTACAAATAACAACTCAATTATCATTTAATGATACATACTTTATATCAATTTAAGAAATAATAACTTAATAACTCAATTATAATTGTTTTATGTTGACATTTTTCTTTATTAAGAAAGGTTAAAAGAGTTTATGCAATAATAGCACAAAAAACAATATGATTTCATCATTAGTACTTGTTCTTTATAATAAATTTTCGGTATTGTTCTTTATAGTAAATTTTCGGTGTCGAATAATCCTTTTTAAGTAGACTTTTATTTGGTGCTATATAATTGAATACATATGACATAAATAATAAAACAAGAAAAACTTGTTATGATTTATATTAATAAAATTAGAGAAATTAAAAATAAATAACTAAAATGAATATAAATATCTATATCTATATGTGAATTAGTATAGTGACTTTTTCGTTGTATTCAAAGTCTCTGGTGTCATCTACCGAACATGAAAGACACCTAATATGTATTTATAAAATTAAATATGATAAAATTAATTAAAAAATTATAATAATATAAAGTTATACTTAAAAAAATTATTTAATATATAAAATATCTATATTAATAATTTTGAAAAGGTTATTTTTTTCAATAGTTAAAACAAAAATTTATATTTTTGATAAGGATTAAAAATAATAATTTTAAATTTATAGAAATAAAATAAAAACACAAGTATGGGAAAAAAAATTAAAACTGGCATGTTTAACATTGTAATTTATAGGCTTAATACCTCTTTTGGTCCCTCGAAAGAGGGGTTGTATTCAAAATGGTTCTATCTTTTTTAAAAAGTAACAAATGATCCCAACTTTTGAAAAATCGGATCAAGTTAATCTTTTTTGCTAACGACGTCAAAAATTACACGATACAACTGCTTCCCTGGACAAAACTTAATGACGTGTGCAATTTATTTTATTGCGTGGTGTAAGACCCATGAAAAAAAAAAAAAGAAAATATTTATAGTAGTAAATTTTAGTATTTTATTAGTAATAATAATTTTAATGGATAGAAAAATGTAAATTTTGGATATAAAATTATAGTAATTTTAGAAGGAGAGGTTCAAATTTTTGGTAACTTATTTAGTAAATTTTTTTTTAAATTGAATAGTAAAAAGTAAATAGTAAATAGTAAAAAGTAAATAGTAAATAGTAAAAAGTAAATAGTAAAAATAAATTTTCAGCATTAAGATTCCTTAGCATGGAAGAAAGTAGTAGGTAGAAATTAGGATCAGATTTGGTGAGAAAATGATTGAAATATTATTTTTAAATAATATTAAAATAATAAATAATATTAAAATATTAATGAATAGTAAATTTTTTACCTATAAATAGCCATAGGAGGGAAGGTTATTTTGCACCAAGAAAAGAGGAATCAAGTGAGAGCTTGAGAAATAGAGAAGAAAGAGTTAGGGAGAAATTTTTAGTTGCAAGAAGAGTAGAGGTTCTGAAGGGTTTCAGGGAAGCAAATTCGGAGCAGGAGATTAAGTCTGGAATAGAGGTAAGGAGAGCTAATCTTTTTTCTTGTATATGATTTTTTATCCATGTTATGATAATGAATATGAGTTATGAGTATGTTAAAATTTTGGTAATGGTAGTTATCTATTCACTTACATAAATTTAGTTTTCATGATTATAATTTTCTTATTTTCGAGTTAGTATGGTAAAACTTTTCTTTTAATTATTTTGACCGTTGGATTTAGCTAAAATTTTAATATATGAATCCTAAAACCTATTTCTTCACTTTGACCGTTGGGATTTGTAATTAGAAGTCTGTACTTAGAGAAATAAATCCTGCATGTTTGAGTAAATTAATTACCCCTGTAGATCTGTTACTGAGTCATCTCGGTAAAATATATATTACGATTTATTTGACCGTTAGATCAACTTGAAAATTTTATATATGATTCTTAAGATATATTAATACACTTTGACCGATCGGATTATAAATTAAAAGTCTATGTTTGGAGAAAATAATTTTTAAGTTTTGAAAAATCTGATGAACACTATATTTCTGTTCTTAAGTTATTATGGTAAAAATTTCATATATATTTTATTTACCGTTAGATTGAGCCCAAAATTTAGTATGTAATTCATAAGACATATTAAGTCATTTTGACCGTTCAGATTTGTAATTAAATGTCTGTGCTTAGGGAAATTAGTTTCGCATTTTGAGTATAATTGAAAACCACTTAAAATTCTGCACTTGAGTTACCTCGGTAAAACCTCAATATCTATCTAGTTAACCGTTGGATCAACCTGAAATTTTAATATGTAGTTTATAACAAATAGTGAATTATTGTGACCATTCAGATTTGAAATCGGAGTTACAGATTTAGAGATATTAATTTCGTATCTTCTCAGGGATCTTAATATTTCTTAATTTCTATTTTTTTGATATCTATATTAAATTTCGGTGTTAATATTATATGCTGTTGTTTTAAATCTGTAAATAAGAAATTTGTTAAAAACTAGTTGAGGAACGCTTTGGCTAAGGAAAGATTTGGTACTTAAGTTGTCCATTGTGACGCACCTCTCTTTCCTGGAAGTCTACTCGACAAGTTTTTAACTTAAATCCTATTGAACAGATTATGTACTGTTAATTTATTTTGTGATATATTCAGTTTGTATGATTTCTAAAATGATTGAATTTTATTGCATTTGAATTATGCATCTGAACATGGTTGTGAACTATAATGATGTATGTGAGTATGAATTGGACATCTCAGGGAGAGATGACTATGTAATGTTGTGGTTGTTGAGTATAACTGTAGTGAACCTAGGATCGGTCTGTCTATCCCTACACTCAAAGCATTGTTCATGCTCACATAGAGAAGAACAGTGTCAGTGGTGAGAGTAGAGGGAGGTCCTCGTCTATAGCCTTTGATGGCAGAGATAGGCAGGTTGGGGATTTACCTTGCTAGTGTTGGAGAAAGACCAACAGACTATGCGAGTGCAAAGACGACTGTTGGTTCGACAGTTATACAAATCCGGATGAGTCATATGTGTGGATTTACCTTGCATAGTGTTGGAAAGTGCCAGCAGAACTATGCGAGTGTAAAGATGTGTGAGTCGTGGTTCAATGAGCATGCTATAATTGTTCTTTTATATAAATCTATGTATGACACCATGAGTTAACTGTGATATTGATATAACATGTTTTTTTTTTATATATCTAGCTCACCCTTGCATTGTTTGTGTTGTGTGCTGTTTGGGTATGTTTCTCTGGCGATGATCATCCACTTGGATGGGAGCAGACGTTGTTGAGGAAATCCCTTTGGAGTAAGAGCTGGAGGATACTAAGGTTGCAGAGTAGTCTTCTTAGGAGTTTCCCATCTGAACACATGTAGTGTTCGAATCTATAAACTGTTGAAGTTTAAATTTCAGTTCCTTTTATTTCTTGATGACTGTAATTTCACATTTAATTACACGTCATGATCCGACTGTTCTCTTTATTGGAATGTTGACGTCTTTATTATGTAATAATTGTTATTATATAATAGGGATGTTACATTAATGGTATCAGAGCAGTTCCTTCCTTAGAAACCTGTAGGTTGTGGGTGTGCTTCGTTTGTGATTGCGTACCCTGGTCTCGTGTAGGAAGTTGTATTAGTTTGAGTCAGACTAATGGTCTTTCTTTCTGTGTGAACAGAAGATGGCACCTACGTCTCCTCATCGTTCTCCTCCGCGAGTCGATCAACCTGACTCTAATCAGATGCTGAATGCGGTGCTCCAGGCGTTGCAACAGCAGAATACTGCGTTGGTTCAACAGAATACCTTTGCATTACAAAATCTTGAAGCCGCAAGGGTATCGACAGAGAACGCGAGAGTGTCTTCCGAGAACACTCAAAGGGAGTTCATGGAATTGATGACTAGTGCTAGGACTCCTCCAAGTGTTTCTTCCGTTGTTATTCCTGCGCAAGAGTGGAGTTTGGAGAGCTTTCTCCAACATCGCCCAGCAAGATTCACTGGAAAGTGCAGCCCTGATGAAGCTGATCACTGGTTTGGAGACATGGAGAGGATATTCGAAGCCAAGGGATGTCCTGATGAGAAGAAATTAGCCTATACTCAATATCTGCTTACCGGAGAAGCTGGCCATTGGTGGAACAGCATGAAGATGATTCTTGAAAGGAATGAGACTTCTATTACTTGGGAATTGTTTAGGACTAAATTTTACACTGAGTACTTCCCAGACAGTGTGAGATTTGCAAAGGAAGTAGAATTCCTAGAATTGGTGCAAGGCAACAAATCAGTGTCAGAGTATGCAGATCGCTTCAAGCATTTACTTCGCTTCAACACTATGGCAGTGGATGAAGAATGGCAATGCAGAAAGTTTGAGAATGGCTTGAAGAGCGATATCAAGTTGCTAGTGAAGGGGTTACGTATCAGAGAATTCCCTACATTGGTGGAGATGTCCCGTGATCTAGAGAAGACGAAGGGGGAATCTGAGGGACAACAGAATCAGCCTGCTAGGAATAAGGGATCATCTGGATCTCGTGACGGGTTTAGCACTAAGAAGACCCCTTACGCTAGACCATCCTTTTCTTCTGGGTTTAAGGGTTCATCCTATCCACCATCGGTGCAGTCAGGACCAGCCAAGCCGTCCGGCACCGTTAGATGTTTCACCTGTGGAGGACCTCATTACCGGAGCAACTGTCCGATGAGAAGTAGAACAGTGAAGTGTTTCAAGTGCGGGAAAGAGGGACACTTTGCTACAGAGTGTACTTCTGCAGTAGGATCAGGGTCTCAGGCACAGAGGACTGGTTTGCCTCCACCCAGGGGAGGTGACAGACCTCAGACGATGGGAAAAGTGTACGCCATGGTTGGATCAGAGGCAGTCAACTCAGGTAACATCTTCATCGGTATTTGTTTACTTCTTGTTTTACCTGTGTTGTGCTTTTTGATTTGGGGGCAACACACTCCTTCATAGCGAAGGCATGTGTTGAAAAGTTGGGTATGTCTATAGAAGAGTTAGACGTTGATCTGTTGGTGTCTACACCAGCATCAGGATTAATTGGGACGTTTTCTGTGTGTGTCCGTTGTCCGATGGTCGTAGAAGGAAGTCGGGTCAAGGTAAACCTCATCAGTTTACCTTTGCAAGGATTAGAAGTAATCTTGGGAATGGATCGACTATCCGCCAATCGCACCCTCGTCGACTACGATGATAAGGAGATGTCGTTTCCGGATGAAGACCAAGATATGTCTTTGTCGATCGACGTCGTGAGGCAAGACCTCTTGGAAGATGATAGTTGCTTCTTAGTGTTATCACCTATGGAAGCGACTCAAGTTTCGGACCATGCGGCGCAGGAGAATCAGAATGTAAACCTCACGGTTGTGAAGGACTTCTTAGATATTCTCCTGAAGAAAATTTCTGGTTTACCGCCTCCACGTGAGCATGAAGATTACCTTAGGACAGTGCTTGAAGTTAAGGGTGTGCAAGTCGGAGAAGATTTGTTGGTTCAAGTTCAACCAGTAAGGATTGAGGACGAACTGTCAAACAAGTCAAGGTCATCTAGGATGGTAGAACAAGCGACTCTACCTGGAAGTTAGAGGCGAGGTGGGAGTAACTTACCTCGACTTGTTCGGGTAAGCGCAATTTTCGAGGACGAAAATTTTTGTTGTTGGGGAGAATGTAAGACCCATGAAAAAAAAAAAAGAAAATATTTATAGTAGTAAATTTTAGTATTTTATTAGTAATAATAATTTTAATGGATAGAAAAATGTAAATTTTGGATATAAAATTATAGTAATTTTAGAAGGAGAGGTTCAAATTTTTGGTAACTTATTTAGTAAATTTTTTTTTAAATTGAATAGTAAAAAGTAAATAGTAAATAGTAAAAAGTAAATAGTAAATAGTAAAAAGTAAATAGTAAAAATAAATTTTCAGCATTAAGATTCCTTAGCATGGAAGAAAGTAGTAGGTAGAAATTAGGATCAGATTTGGTGAGAAAATGATTGAAATATTATTTTTAAATAATATTAAAATAATAAATAATATTAAAATATTAATGAATAGTAAATTTTTTACCTATAAATAGCCATAGGAGGGAAGGTTATTTTGCACCAAGAAAAGAGGAATCAAGTGAGAGCTTGAGAAATAGAGAAGAAAGAGTTAGGGAGAAATTTTTAGTTGCAAGAAGAGTAGAGGTTCTGAAGGGTTTCAGGGAAACAAATTCGGAGCAGGAGATTAAGTCTGGAATAGAGGTAAGGGGAGCTAATCTTTTTTCTTGTATATGATTTTTTATCCATGTTATGATAATGAATATGAGTTATGAGTATGTTAAAATTTTGGTAATGGTAGTTATCTATTCACTTACATAAATTTAGTTTTCATGATTATAATTTTCTTATTTTCAAGTTAGTATGGTAAAACTTTTCTTTTAATTATTTTGACCGTTGGATTTAGCTAAAATTTTAATATATGAATCCTAAAACCTATTTCTTCACTTTGACCGTTGGGATTTGTAATTAGAAGTCTGTACTTAGAGAAATAAATCCTGCATGTTTGAGTAAATTAATTACCCCTGTAGATCTGTTACTGAGTCATCTCGGTAAAATATATATTACGATTTATTTGACCGTTAGATCAACTTGAAAATTTTATATATGATTCCTAAGATATATTAATACACTTTGACCGATCGGATTATAAATTAAAAGTCTATGTTTGGAGAAAATAATTTTTAAGTTTTGAAAAATCTGATGAACACTATATTTCTGTTCTTAAGTTATTATGGTAAAAATTTCATATATATTTTATTTACCGTTAGATTGAGCCCAAAATTTAGTATGTAATTCATAAGACATATTAAGTCATTTTGACCGTTCAGATTTGTAATTAAATGTCTGTGCTTAGGGAAATTAGTTTCGCATTTTGAGTATAATTGAAAACCACTTAAAATTCTGCACTTGAGTTACCTCGGTAAAACCTCAATATCTATCTAGTTAACCGTTGGATCAACCTGAAATTTTAATATGTAGTTTATAACAAATAGTGAATTATTGTGACCATTCAGATTTGAAATCGGAGTTACAGATTTAGAGATATTAATTTCGTATCTTCTCAGGGATCTTAATATTGCTTAATTTCTATTTTTTTGATATCTATATTAAATTTCGGTGTTAATATTATATGCTGTTGTTTTAAATCTGTAAATAAGAAATTTGTTAAAAACTAGTTGAGGAACGCTTTGGCTAAGGAAAGATTTGGTACTTAAGTTGTCCATTGTGACGCACCTCTCTTTCCTGGAAGTCTACTCGACAAGTTTTTAACTTAAATCCTATTGAACAGATTATGTACTGTTAATTTATTTTGTGATATATTCAGTTTGTATGATTTCTAAAATGATTGAATTTTATTGCATTTGAATTATGCATCTGAACATGGTTGTGAACTATAATGATGTATGTGAGTATGAATTGGACATCTCAGGGAGAGATGACTATGTAATGTTGTGGTTGTTGAGTATAACTGTAGTGAACCTAGGATCGGTCTGTCTATCCCTACACTCAAAGCATTGTTCATGCTCACATAGAGAAGAACAGTGTCAGTGGTGAGAGTAGAGGGAGGTCCTCGTCTATAGCCTTTGATGGCAGAGATAGGCAGGTTGGGGATTTACCTTGCTAGTGTTGGAGAAAGACCAACAGACTATGCGAGTGCAAAGACGACTGTTGGTTCGACAGTTATACAAATCCGGATGAGTCATATGTGTGGATTTACCTTGCATAGTGTTGGAAAGTGCCAGCAGAACTATGCGAGTGTAAAGATGTGTGAGTCGTGGTTCAATGAGCATGCTATAATTGTTCTTTTATATAAATCTATGTATGACACCATGAGTTAACTGTGATATTGATATAACATGTTTTTTTTTATATATCTAGCTCACCCTTGCATTGTTTGTGTTGTGTGCTGTTTGGGTATGTTTCTCTGGCGATGATCATCCACTTGGATGGGAGCAGACGTTGTTGAGGAAATCCCTTTGGAGTAAGAGCTGGAGGATACTAAGGTTGCAGAGTAGTCTTCTTAGGAGTTTCCCATCTGAACACATGTAGTGTTCGAATCTATAAACTGTTGAGGTTTAAATTTCAGTTCCTTTTATTTCTTGATGACTGTAATTTCACATTTAATTACACGTCATGATCCGACTGTTCTCTTTATTGGAATGTTGACGTCTTTATTATGTAATAATTGTTATTATATAATAGGGATGTTACACGTGGCACTAGGGTTTGGGTTCATCGTAGTTGGTGCCTAAGGTGAGGAAAGAGTGCTGGGATGCGTGGATGATGCTGGGATGCATCTAAGGCAGAGCAGAGATTCACTCTCTGATTCCAATTTGAATTCGATGAATCTGATCTCTATAACTCTACAAACGCTAACTCTTCGGAATTCTGCAAATTTGTATGCTCCTCGAGATTCCACAGTAACTCCTCTACTACCTTCGGCCGTGTCGGTGCTTCGGGATCGCTGTCAGTGAACGTGTCGGACTGGTCGAAGATCCTCGGCAACGAGTACAAACAGAACCGGAGGAGGGTTCGAAACGCGATTTGGGATAACGTGATCTAGATTCTATTTTTTTAGATCCAGATTCTATTTTTAGCATGCCAGAGAAGTTTAGGGAGAGAAATGCATGAGTATAGTCTACATATTGTTCTCTATTACCCTTCCATATAGTCTCGTCATGTTCACTTTTGATTACCAAGTAACATAAAATTTCACTCCCAATTTTAGCCAAAGAAAAGTCCATGAAATATTTATGATGCATAGAATAGAAATTCAATTTATCACCGGAATTTAAACTGTCATCTGCTCCTGCTTGAACTTGAGTAAAAGTACTCCAGAATAACCACAATTGCACGAAAGCAAACAGTAGTCTATGTAGATAAACCTCAGATGCTTAAAAGGACGCAATCTTAGCAGGGTTCGAAACACGATTTGGGCGAAAACGGGATTCCAAGATTAGAATCAAATGAAACCTTGACAAAAACCTAATTTTTTTTATAAGAGCCTGAAATCGGAATCCCAATGAAATGTTTTGGGGTCATTAGGATTTATGATTGGAATCATAAGGCGTTGCTTGTGGTAGACGCTGTGAAAGAGCCTCTTGTAACGTCTGAGGCATCATGATTGTGGACGAGAGAATGGCGGTGGAGACCCAAAGAAACAACTGGGCAGTTTGCATTGAAAAATACCAAACCCAGAAGACCCAGTACTTTGACGAACCCAAACTTTAACTCCTCTTTTTTTAACCTGTGTCAAAACATTGCCAGATAATATATTTTTTTTTCTGTCACAATTTTAACCTCACTGCCAATAAGATAAACTATACACGTCATTAAGTTTTATCCAGCATGTGTTTTTTAAGTTGAATCATTTATTACTTTTAAAAAATTAATATCTTTTTGAACACAGCCCCTTTTCGAGTAAAAGAAAAAAGTATTAAGTCTAATTTATAAAACATGAAAAATGGTAAATAGACAGGAGTCTAAAATTTCCCGTCCAGGCTTAGGGTCTACAGTAAACAGAAAATCCCAATTTTCTTTCACATACACAGAAACTCAAATTCCTTTCTTCTTCGCTGAGTAATCGAAAATGGGAGGTCACGGAGGTCTGAATATTCTCCCTCAGAAACGTTGGAACGTTTACAATTACGAGAACAGAGAGAAGGTTCGTCGCGACGAGGAACAAGCCGCCAAGGAGGAACAGCTCAAGCGCGAGCAGGCTCGGAAGCGCGACGCCGAGTTCCGTCTCGAGCGTCTCCGCACCGCTCGAGGTTTGGCACCGAAGCTTCTCCCTCCCGGACCAGAACCCGAACCCGAACCCGAACCCAAACCCGAACTTGAGCCCGAGCCTTCTTCCGACGCTGGCCACATCAACCTTTTTGAAGGGATCAAGATTTTCGACCCAATTCAGGAGCCTCAGAAAGAGGATCCTCCGGCAAAGAAGAAGAAAAAGGTGGAGGGAGGACCCAAACCCGCCGTTGTTGTGGGCCCGGAGGATGAGAAGTATAGACTTGGTTACGGGCTTGCCGGGAAGGGGGTTCAGTTACCGTGGTATCTTCGGAAACCTAATGATGATGTAGTGAAGGATGAAAGCGGTGACGGCGATAGGAGGGAGAATAAGGGTGAGAAGAAGAGGAAGACGATGGAGGAGTTGAGGGAAGAGAGAATGAAAAGGGAGAGAAGAGAGAAGGACCGCGAGAGGGCTTTGAGACACGAGAAGATGCAGAGTCACAGAGATGTTTCTGGCAGTAGGAGGAGGGTCTCTAGATGAACATAACATCGTGGGTTTTCTTGTCGTGTTTTCCTTGAAGAGTTCCCCTCGTTATCATTCGATATTACTATATCTGAAGTTTATTGTAGTTTAAAGTATAGTTAATCAAAGTGGTTTGGTTTTTTTCATGAGCTTATAAATATCTATGCTTCTTTTGTTCAGAAAAAAATTAATGAAAAATGATTATTTGCTGGCAGTCTGTATATGCGTCTATGATTTTCATTTCAATTGTATTTATGGAGATGGTGAAAATAATTCTTCATAATGTGAGAAGACACTCTTACAGATTCTGGTTTGTTTCTCAATCTGCAAGTTTAATGCTTTTGCATCTTTTAGTTTCATAATGAGTTTTGCTGCTTTCTTTAAGTTCATGAAAAAGAATTTGATGGAGCATGTCTTCTTGCTTCCAATGACATCCTCACTCTACTTTCCTGCATTCTTAAACAAAAATTCTGACCACTTTCTCTAGATAGATAAAAATAAGTTAATTCACCATCAAACTTTTTTTGTCGAGTCGAGGAAACTCATAAATCTCTTAATAAACTCAAACTCTGAAGACAAGAAGTTAGTTAACAAGTTTGAAATTAATGTTTTATCGATTCTTATCACACACAATGACAATGTTTTATTATGACTCAGATAATTTGAAGAAATTAACTCCATTTTTAATTGTTCACATTAAGAGCCTTGTGTTTTTATGATTTTATTTATATATAATTTAGTCATTTAATCTTATTTAGCACTGATGAGCGATCATACTTTATTAATGTGATTTGTTACTTTTCTTTATTATGAAGTGAAAATATTGAATTATTGTTTTATTAAGAGTATCATGTTGTACATATGGTATACGTTATCGATATATTTTTTTATATTAAGTAAACTCTTAAGTTTACAAGTGGAATCTATGGGTTGAGTCTACAAAAGCTCCATGAGTTTAGACTTTTGAGCTTGTTAACCTTACTTCCTTAAGTTTTCTGCAGTTTTATATTTTATTTAACCTCTGCTGTTACATCTCTGGTTTCCATTGTCCACCGTGTTATCTGGTGGTGCATTAAGTCACTGTTGCTGTAGTCCACTGCTGCCAGAAAAAAGTATCCAGGAAGCTATCAGTGTTGTTTTCAAATTACCCATGTTCCGGTGAATTTTCTGGCAACCATCTGGCAGCTTTCAGAGCCTATCTTGTGACTTCCCCAGCAACTTCTGGCAATATACAACTGACTTGCTGCTGGCTCTTTGGTGGCTTTCCATTGAACACTAGCAACTTCCAGTTGAGTCAATCTCTAACCACATCAAATCTGTCAATTTCCAGCTGTGTTAGGGGTGTGCAAAAAAGCAGTTCGAACTGAACTGGTTTAGAACCTTACTGGTCATGAAAAAAAAAAGTTTAGTTTTAAAGATAGATTCAGTGCAGACCGGACTGTCTATTTAAAACAAATCCGGTGCACTTATTGCAATCCAATATACTTGTATTGCTTCCTGCCAGACTGCCATATCACGAATGCGCACACCACTGTACGAAGAGATGAGGGAAGGAAGGCCATCTTCTAATTTGTCTTATATGCTCCTCAGTCCTTAAATCCCAAATCACCGTTAAACCTTTTCTTTTCCTCTACATCCCATATCAGAATGCATGCCATGGAAACTACCTTTTTTCTCTACTTTTTCTACCTTCAATTTGAATATGATGATGGACATTTGCGCAGCTGTTTTATCTTGTTTCAACAGGTAATTGCGGCTTTATCTTGTTTCAGCACAGGACAATAATGTTATCTCAATTGTTTGGTCTTGGAAAAGGAAGTTTAGACTAAGAATGATGCCTTCAGATGCTTTAGGTGAAATACTTCAGGTTTGTCCATGACTTTCTCTGTAAACAAAAAACGTTGTATCCAGTCTATGATTTACTTCAAGCTTGACAAGAAGCCAATGTCTTCCTAGTGACTAGCTGTGCTAGAAATATTTAAGTTACTAGAACAAACTACTTTTATTAGTAATACTGGTACTGCAATTAAGCTATGAAGTTTTATTCCAGTTTCTACTGTAGCGAAGTTATTACTGTTGCTGCTACTTAAATTTTGGAGTTTCTTTAATCTGTAAACATTGTATGGAAGGAAATTAATACTAATATCCTTTTTGCATTATTGAGTGTCTAGGAAAAACATTTTACTGCGCTAGTGGATAATTTGTCAAGATCCAGAGTAACATAGTAAATTTAATAAGTGAAACTAAATATTCAAGGAGGAAGTAGGAATTAAAGGTTGTTAGGATATAAAAGGTAACGGGGACCTTATCACTGAGAGCAAAGGGTTTCATATGATCTATCAATTAATGAGAATAGAATGGCCTTTAAAGTTTTGAGGGAATATTAGCATTTACTACTGAAGTGTGAGCGATTTCAGCAGCGACATTTTCGTTTGCGATACTATTTTGTTTAGGGGATGCAAAAACTAGAAGACTGTTGCATTATTCCGAGAGTTTATGTGAAGGAATTAAAGGGAGTTGTTGAGAAATGAAGGAAGCTGAAGTATATTAGTGTCTGCTAAGAAGTGACCGTAAATGTAATTTTTTTAAGCATATGCATTTAATCCATAAAATTTCGAACAAGTTCTTTTGAGCAATGTCTTGCTATTTTGACGCGCCTACTTTAAAAGTGTCTAGATATTTAATAACGGAACTAACTTTGTTACCTCATTTTATTAACCTTTGACTTAATGAAGAAGAAATTAGAAGGCATAGGAAGCTTCTGGGCTGCTGTTTACTGATTGAATATTTTAATCACCTGATCTATCCAATCTGTTCTCTTCGGAAAGATGCAAAAACCTGTCATACTCTTTTATCTAGTTTTTACCCTTTTCCTCTCTATATTTTGGTACGGTTAATTTGAAAAGGGCTTAGTTGTCTCTCAACTTCATAGGTTTTATAAACATTAGGATCAATGTTAGTATATGGATAGTTTAACATATATTAAAATAACTTTTTTTCAAATACATGAGAATTAGATGGATAGGCAAGATGACACTTTGGCCTCTGAAATAACAAAACAGATGCTACCACCTCGCTTTGAAGAGCGTAACATTTGATCTCGATGTATGAGATCACTTCAATGAATTGTCAGAGTCTAACATCAAGAAGCAAGTTAAATGTAGTCGTCGTGGTAGTTGGATTAAATTTGTGAGTGGAAAAATTGCTGTGGTAACTCATTTGTGCAGATGCAAGGGTATCCAAACAATGACGTGAACCCGAATCAAAAGTCAGATTCATCTACCTCTAATCATTTCTTCCCATTTCTTTGCCCAAAATTGACTACTTATGTCAAAACGAACTGATCAAAATGTTTGTGGCAATTGAACTTTCCTTTTGAATTGTCGATCTTGAACCTTTTGTGGCATCTTTTAGCATTGTAGCACCCTTTCTTTTTGTCATCTCACATTCTACCACGGCACGCGATGTTTTTAAACTTTGGAATTGTGAAAAAGGGCATTTGAGGAACTTTCTTTATTGTCACTCTCGTAGAGTTCGCCTCGCCACTTAGACTTGGACTTCATTTCAAAAAGGAGGTAGTGATGATCCTCATTTCTGTAACCAAAATTTTCAATCAACTAGGTTTAATAAATCTGAATTAAGTAAATACTTGGATGAAGCCTTAGAAGAGATTCAAGGAAATTTGGATATTTTGAATTGGTAGGAGCTAAATTCGGGTAGATTTCTAGTTCTTGCAAACATGGCAAGAGATGACTCTACAGTGGCAACTAAATCTTCCTTCAGCCCTGGAAGAATATCTTTTGATCCACATTGTAGTTCTCTTGCACCACAAATGGTAGAAACACTTGTTTGCACGCAAGATTGGCTTAAAGGGACACACCCTCACTATTTTCCTCAAATGAAAAAGAGGATTTTGAGGAGCTCGAGAGATGTGAAAAAGGTAACAATATTTGTTTTATACTATATTATTGTACCATGCTTACTATAATATGACTGATAAGTAACATTGTTTTCTTAATTTTGTAGACACCATTCCCTCACAAGACTTTACTTATCCAGCATCTTGTGTTACACTAGATGATGACTGAAAATGTAGAATGATTTTCTTTGTGACTTTGAATTAGGATTATTTTGTATTTAGTTGTTTGGACCTTTTAATCTCGGGTTATTAACTTGTTGCCTTTCTTCATGCTTGGGTTCCATTTTATGATACTTGTATAGAACTGCAGACCAGGGTTGTTTTGTAAGCTATAAACTGCTAATCAGATACAGAATTTCCCTGCAATGACACCTTGACGGCACCCTTCAGAATTCTACAACAACGAGGCTTTGGCACTGAAATTCATACCCCCATCAAACCAAGCAGAAGAGAACAACAGGTAAACAATTATACTATATAGTTAAACAAGAATCAATAATGCAAAAAACATTGAATTGGAGTTTTATTTCTATAGTAGAAAAGATTAATTGAAATAAATGCACATCTATTGTGCTTAGCTGCAGAATGCATCATAGAAATCAAGGAGTTAAAGCATGTCATACAAAAGTTTATTGCTATTATTTGTTGTCACAAAAATATTTATTATATGACGAAAAACACTTACTCGGCCACCACACGATGAGAGTTATGCAAATATCTATAAGGTTTGGATTTTGGCAACAAGACCGTTTCCTCTGTCAGTGGTGCTTATTGATCTTGAACACTTAATCATATAGAAAAGTTTAATCATATTTACATTACAGCCTTCTCTTGTCTACTGATGAGTAAAGAAACAAAATTTTATAGGGTCTTGCGCCTTATCTGTAAGTGTTGTGCGCTTTTGGTTTTTGAAACCATTTCTAAGACCAATTTTAAGTTCGGAATCAGTTTTGAAACCGGTTTGGTTCTTGAAACAAATTAAAAACTGGTTCGATTTTTGAACCCAGATTTTAAACCAGTTCAGTTTTTGGAACCGGTTTACAAACCAATTTGGTTTTTCAAAACGCTAGATTGGCTTTCTGAACTGGTTTGTAAAACCATTTTAGTTATTGATCCATACACAACCGGTTTAATAGGGTGAAAAGCTGTTGAGAACGGGGGACTGTTCAAGTAGATCAATGTAAATTCCTGATATTTTTTATGGTAATAATTTATGCGTTTAAAAAGTTTCTAATTGTGTTTTTGCTTACATGTGCTTCACAGTAAGCTTGTTTTACAAATTTTGGATTTCTTGTTTATCAACAAACTTGAAGTTTGATTACATTAAATTTGGCAATATTCTGTGATTGCAGACAATGGAGCAATATGAGCGATGAGATGGAGGCCGTGAAATACAGGTGGCAAATATGGAACCGACTTTTTCCCAACCCAGCTCTCGCTTCCCCCATTTCCAGAATATTGATCCAGTGAGATGTTTGAATGTTTGGCAAATTCGCTATAGCTTTTGTACCTAGTTTAAACTCCTTCCTATCAAGTCTTGTGATCAAAATTAAGTTGTTTAACCCAATAGTGAAAGGAAAATTTTACATGGACACTAAAGTTTTCCTACACCTATGAGATACTTAATGAAATAGTTTATTAATTATTTGGAGTTTCTTTTAAGCACGTTCCTGCTGAATCCAAAGCTGAGCTCAGTTTTAAGGCAGCTTCTTCCAGCACCTCCATTACTTTCTTCCTACACTCCTATAATTCTTCTCATGTTATCTTTTCTAGATTTTGTAATCCAGAAGTCGAAAATGGCTTTTGAATTACATAATTCTTTTTTTAAAAAAGGTGGTTTTTGGATTATACGACCCAAATAGGTTTTGAAAATTATTTTTAATTTCTGAATTATACAATCTGAAAATTAAAAAATGACGTATAATCCAAAAACGATAAAATAGGAAAAAATTGAGGGTGCTAAGAAGAAAGCTGTGGAGGTACAGGACAGATTCAATCTTTGTGTTGTATCTAATGAAATTACCATGTGGAGTAATGCAATTGTTGTTGGATATTGTTTCCTGCACCCCATCAATTTCTTCCTTCACTCCATTGTTGATGTGAAGTTCCAATAGTTAGCCCGTGAACTCATTTTGGATTAAAACAAGTAGAAATAAACTTCATTACTGAAAATTAATAACGCTAATGGCTGGCTAATGGTGCCGGTGAGAAAATTTTTATTATTCTATACTGTTTTTTTAGAGCTACATGCTAATTACTTATTTGTTTTTCTGTGTATTTTTCTTCCTTTTTGCTTTTCTCTATCAACTTATCTTTCACAACCGAACATATATATGTTATTTAGAAGACTGAATTTGTACAATAATAACTTGAGTAGTTAACACTTCACTATTATAATATTTGATGGATTAAAAATATAATTAAGTACTCATTGTCAATCAAGCATATATTGTTATGGTTTTAAGGAAGTCTTGATAAAATATAATGAAAATTAACAAACTTATATAACAAAATTTGTAATGGAACGAAATATAAAAATAATTTATGTAGGTTATATTTAGAGTACTATTTGCTCTTAAACTGGTAGTATGAATATTTCAACAATTTGGTTTTCCTTTTTAAGCTAGACATTTGATTTGTTCAGTAGATTACTTGAGTAAGTAGATTAGCCTATGATGTTCACATCCATAATAAAAAAGGATTATATTGTTTGGCAAGCTGTCACAACCCTTTTTCTTCTTGTTTTTTTCTTTTATGTCAAAGGATAAACTTTCTATAATTGACTTAGAAGCTCATAAAGGATTCCAAAATATAATAAAGTTTCTATAATCTGATTTCTCAATCAAACCAGATTAATCTGAAATAAAGTTTTACAACACTAATTAAAAAAAATCATAATTAATAATTAGTTTCCACCAGTAATCTATGTCCACTTAAAATCATAAACACTTTTATCTGTTAAAAAAGGCTTGAGAGTAGCATGAAGCCAAAAGATCAGCTAGTTAATTTGGTGGTTGGAAGGTGACAGCCAATCTCTAGTGTCAAATCAAATGCTTGTTGAAGGATTTGCTTTCTGCATAGAAACATTGAATTATTCAAACTATAGGTATTTCCCCAAACATGACTTAAATTAATACAAGGTTTAGTTTCCAAATCTTAGTGCGGGGACAACTTTAAAACCAGAAGCTCGTGAAGAAAGGAAAACGAAGATGTTGACTTCATAAAAAGAAGAGATTTTGATAATCAAATGGCCATTAACAACACAGAGTCAGAGGTTTGCATGAAGGCTACTACAAACGATAATCGTTCCCTTTTACACATGGAGAACTTGACCCTCCCTCCGGTATGTTTTCTATTATTCTCTACAATTACTCCTCCATAGTTTCAAATTTTCAATATCTTAATATCTGTCTCTTGTAATTTCATCATTTATTTCTAATATTATCATCCTACCGATCCCAACAACACCAGACTCTAATCTTTTAATCAAAGCCTTGTAGATAGAAAAAAACGATGGTGAGAAGAGAGAAATCATCAACTTGATCACAAATACTTCACACCAACGTCATGGTGATTAACAAAGTTGTTTATTCCGAATGCTTGTTAGTCAAAGAAAATGGTTTGAAGTCTTCCGATTAAGTTATTGTAATATCATAAAATAGATGATTGTAGAGATGCCAAGTTCAAAGCTATATTTTGTAATGGTTGATGAACAGTTTCAGGTTGTAGTGATAGCAGCAAATATGGGGTGCAATGGGTGCAGAGGGAGGGTTTTCAGAGTTGTCTCAAGAATGACTGGTAGGTTTCAGACTCTGTTTTGTCGTCTCTGGAGAAATTTAAAATTCTCATCATAATTGGCGTAAAAAACCTAACTTCTTTTTTCTTCTGCCAAACCTATTCAAAGAAGCTACGCAAACCATATTTTTAATAGAGATATAACCATGGTCAAACCATTTAATTGAGAAAAAAAAAAGGCTTTATCATTTTTCCTACAAAATCTTCTGCATACCTTATGAAAAAATAAATAAATATGTTTAATATCTAAACACTTAGAAGCATTCAATATTAAAATGATAGTTTAACATATATATTTTATATATTAAATTTAGAGTGTAACAGAGGTTGGTCCTTTTGTCCCTTAAGCTGATTTATATTTAGTGAGGGAATTGTGATGATGTTGCAAAAACTACTACAATTTACATGCAGGGTTGACAGAGTACACTGTGGATCTGCAGAAGAGAGAAGTAACCATAAAGGGAGATTTCATAGCAAATTGCAATTTGCAGAACGAAAGCATTAGAAGCAGGAGCCTTGAGAGTTCGAATGATGAACCCAAGTCTCTGTCTACATGTTTAGCTCATTCTGACTAACATTAATCTAACATAATCATAGCTACAAATGATTAAATCATAAGGCTTACTCATAATGAATCAGAAGATGCTGCCAAAGAATTCTAATCTATGCTACTTCATGTTGGTATGAATTGATTCGTTTATTTTATTCACCAGTTTGACGTTTCTGTGTAGAAAGAAAATGCTTCAACTTATTTTCTCTTACATGATAATGTGCTCTCCTAAACACAACCGATAGAAAATTTAAAATAACTTCAGCAAGCATTTTGTAGTCTCTTACAATTGGCATTGTCTAATAAGCATTTCACACATCTAAATTTTTTACATTTATTTGATATTATATTTTTTTCTATTTTTTACTCTTTTTTTTTTAAAATACAAAAAATTATAATTTTATAACTATTTTACTTTTGTATTATCTAATGAATATAAAAATGTGTCGTGGTAATAAACACTCATTTTCCTTCTTTTTGTCAGAACCAGTAAAATCCACTCACGTATCGTTTTAGTGGAGTTCACGTGTCAAGAGGGGGGCTCGACACTCAGATGATGGACGCCAGGTGTCAAGCGAAGATCCGGAAATCAGTTAGTGGAAAGCAAGTGTCGACAGATGAGGGGACGTTCGTTTTGACGGGGAAGCAAAACTTGGATTTTCAGAAAATCTACTCCACTCTCTGCATGCATCCTCTTTTCAAATTTCTGAAGAATCTCATTCTCTCCTCCTTCTCTCTACATCCTCTTCATCTTCTCTCTAAGAACACACTCACTTTCCCTTTTCCGATCTTCGTTCAGCCACCGTAGAAGCACTTCCGGCGTCAAGAGCTTCCAGATAAATCGTTCGGTTTGTGAAGCTGAGCTGGTAAGTCTTTCTTTTCACCCAATCGTTCGTTTCCTAAACATGAAAACCCAGTTTTGGGTTCCTGTGTTGATCACCATTCTCAAAATGAGTGGTTCTGATAGTGTTGGGTTGTCGCTTTGTGTAGTTGGAATTGTCGAGCGTTGACGGTAAGGAAACCGGTAGTGGTGAAATTGTATTCTGCCTCTGGAAACGTTTGTTCACGCTCAGAGGTAAGGGAAACTTATTTAATTTAATTTGTATGTTTACGGTGTTGCATGAACGTTCGTTCGAGTTGCTAAATTAAAGTGAAGTATGATTATTGTGATATTTGACTATATGATATATGATGGTTGTTATGTTCTGATGTATGAATTATATGAAACGTATATGATATGGATCTTATGAAGTATGAAAGTTGATTATGATATGAATGTATAAGGTTATGAAACTATATGTTAAGAAATGAGTTTGAAAACAAATGATTTTGGTATGAAATTTCTCATATGAGAGTGTACGTTCGTTACTGAACGGTCATTGACCGTTCGGTTTTTCTGGTAAACATAGTTGATATGGGATTCTTTCATTTAGGGAGAATCCTAGTTGAGGACGAGCGTCCTCGTATGGTAATACTATGCTTGAGCGTTCGGCCAAGCACAGTTGTATCTGGGTATCCTGTGCTAAACTTAAATTTTTATATCTATATAATTGTATATTTTCGTTGTTCGTAAACACTACTTCAATAGTATCTTATTATATTTATCAAGCCTTTTATTATAAGTTTATTAGTGCTCGGTCTTACACCAAGCACTTGTACTGAGTAGTGCTCGGTCTTACACCAAGCGCTCGTACTCGTTTCTTGTATAATCTATCTTGATGAAAAATAGTGTTCGTCTAACTTCAATAGAATTTTCTTCTCTACCGTGCTCGGTCATTGACTGACATTCGGATTTCTTGACGTAAATTCAAATAAACTAAAATATTCATAAACGTTCGGTTTCTTCATGTGAATTCTTCTAAGTATTATTATTGGAATGTCTTGAAGTGTCTGTATCGATTGGTTCTGGCCTAGAGTCGTAGCACTTGGTGAGGTCTTTTCAGCGTTCAATTAGAGCTATCACGGGTCAGTTCATATAATTGATTCACTTTGTAATGAACAGTCGATTCATTCGTTTCTTGCTATATCTATTACACTCGGTTTCTCTCTCAAATCGACAGTAATCCTCTAGGTCTCGTCCCAAGTGTCGTCCTCGTTCTGAGTGAGGATTGAACGTTCGGTATCTGGTGTCTTTATAAATCTTTGATCAAATAGGAAATTGAAATGATTTATAATGAAAGATGAAATTGAGATGATGAATAATGAAAGATAAAACTAAGATGATTGATAATGGAAGAGGAAAAGAATATGATATGAATGAAATGTGTTGTGAAATATGAACGAGCGTTCTAGGGCAGAACGACTCATGGATGATTATTAAATTGGTAAAGTATGACTGTGGGCATGCTAAGCTGGGTGTTCATCCTGATGTTCCGTGGGTACTTGTCTTCACGTAGAAGAGGGTAGGTCATGTGTGGGAATGACAGGAGGTCTTAGTCCTTAGGGGTACTTTGGACAGATAGGGCTAACCTCGGGTGGTAGCTGTTGAGGGCATCCCAATTACTACATCACCCGGGTGCACGAACGCCTGTAGCTATACAGATTTCATACAGTCCGGACAGTCAGTCTAGTAATAGGCTTTGTATGATACGTATGTTGAATTTACCTTGTGTGTTTGATTATTTGAAGTGTATGATTATGCACAAATTAAATTATATAAGCTTACCTGTGTTTCCGATATCGTCTTGTTTTGTATGTCCGTCTTGTCGTTGCAATGATCATCCGTTGTGGATGTGAGCAGAAGGGGTCGAGCTGTTGGAAGATGCGCTGGAAGAAGAAAATTTGGTTGAAGTTGAAGTTAAGGCCGAACGGTAGGACGTTCGGTCAGTAGTCTAGTTTTGTAGTGAGGTGTTCGTTCGATCACCTTCTCTTTTGATTTCATTTGATCGTTCGGTATAAACTTTTGTAAACTGTTCGGTCAGTTTTGCTTGTCCTGTGCAGTTTTAGTTGTAATCTTTTTGTAAGGCCGTTCGACCAGAACTGTACGTTTTTCTAGTGTAAGACTGAACTGAAATATTATTAAATATAATTATTCTATTATATAGTTTATTGCTGTATTTTTGGGATGTTACACTTTTCCTATGACAAATTTCTTATATGTGTTTAAATAAATAAATAAGAGGACTAATTTTGGCTGAGAACGGAGACAGTAACCATTATAAAATTGAGTTCATGATACAATCATATGAACTTTCTGTTTCTCAAGGAGTTGTCCAACAAATTCAGAACTTGATATCAAATTCGATTCAGTAAACCAGATCAAATTTGCAACTAAATTCTTTTATTGCACATATAACTCAAATTTGAGATAATTAAATAAGTAGAAGAGCTTATAAACTTATAATCTTAAACTTTTGAATTGAAGTACTCTTATATAACCAAATACAAACAATTTTAGAAATTTATGGTAAGTTTCTACATTGGATAATAATATGTATACAAGAATTATAAGGTTGAAAGTGATGTCTTAATATTTAAGTAGATTTGTTCATGATTTAATATCAAATTTTCCTGTTATCTTTAGGCAAAAAACCTAACAAAAAAAAGAAGTGTTTAGGTAAGTCACTTTAAAATGACTTTAGTTTTTGAGTTCATTCACCGGTTGACTAACCTAGTTAAATGTTGACAAGTGATCTAAAGGATGAACATGATTTTCGAGTGTTTGGATGCCATGCTTAATATATAGATAAAATGGCCATTTTCTTTTTCATGTAAATCACCGAAATACTCTCCACTAAAAAAAGTAGCATATACATTTAAATTTGATGACCCAAATGAAATAGCATAAAAGCTGTTCGTTATAATAATTTAATGGGTCAAGCCTCTGTTTGTTTTGGGTCGTATATTATTTACGAGGAAGAGGAGACAAGAAGTATTGTTGTTTGTATGAGTTATGTATGAAAAAAAGAGTGAAGAGATAAATGGGGGATTAGGAGATCACCAAATTTGATCCACTCAAATGTGCTGAGAAAAACTAAGAAACACACGTGGCGTTACACGAATGATCACTTTGCCCTTTCATTGAGACACATTGCCTTGCGAATGGTGTTCATCTTGAAACTAAACAGACAACATCATTCCATACCGGACTTTTTGACCAGGTACGATTCCGTTCTACATTGCACAATGGTTATGAGGCTAAGCCATTATGCCACTTCAAAGACTTGAACACAATGGTTAAGAGTCGTTGGACACATTATTAAAATGTGATCATGTAAAATTGTTTATATTTTTGCTTTTTTCATTGGGATGTTTTCGGGGTGACATTGCTAAAGCCTACTTAGTTTGTCTGGTTTCCTTTCTTGCACTTTTATGTTGGGGTAACATTGTTAAAGCTTTAGTTACAGTTATCTCCATTGTGATCACTGTTGTTAGAGGCTACCAGATGTCTGAAGTAATAGGTGTGAGCACCCCTCCAATAAACTCTAAAATACACCTAAGTGGATGTCTTCTTATAATACTCCATGCTGAATTTGGTCGTTGCATGGAGGTTTGCAGTGATAATTGTTTAGAATATATTCATTTAGTTCGATAAATTTCATGTTGCGCATTTTTGTTTGCACATTAGTTTCTCTAGACGAGATTTTAGTGCTACTATGATCCATTTATGTGTAACAAAGAATCGTACTCAATTGCAACATAGTATAATCGATTATGATCGTAAAACACATGCTCAAAAACACACTTAATTGATTGTAAAACATAAAAGTATTATGGTTACTAAACTAAAAAGCTAAGTATTTAAAAACTCAATTTCAACACACTTCAAAACCAAATTTAGTTTTTTCAGCTCATTCAGCTGTTGACTAACCTAGTTACATCATGCTGCCACGTGCTCCTTAAGGATGAAGATGGTTTTTAAGAACATTACTGCTCCTTTTCAATTCTAATGACATGAAACCATATAATGGAATCCTTGAAGATTGATGTTATTCGTGGTTATCGTTGACAACTTGACATTATCATTTAGTCACTAGATGAACCACAAAAGGTAAGTTACAAAAAGAATGCATGTTACCGAAAGTATGAGTCAGTTCACAATCTGACTAACCACAGACCCACAACTTCCCTAATGTTTTCTACTCCCAAAATGTTATCCACCCCAAAAAAAAGAAAAGAAAAGAAAAGAAACAGGAAAAAGAAAAAGAAAATTCAACATCTGCAGAATTACTCTATTTTAACTTTTCTAATAATTGCTTGAAAGTCAGGAACAAAGAAACTACGATCAAATTGAAGCATATAACTGCTTAGGTCTTCTTCAAGAGGAACCCCATTATTATGCCAAGTAAGCCAATTAATACGACAATGACATATGATACTCCACGACTTTTGTTGCCTTCCCGCTTCAGTAGATCCTACAAGCAGTATAATCATGGCATTAAGTCTTTCCTTACTTCCAAAGCTAACAGTAATATATAAAGCAGATCAAATACAACAGTGACGGCACATAAGAAGGTACTCGCTTTAATTCTAATGAAATCGTACTCAGCTATCCACAACAGAAACACACGGCCACAATTCTGGCCAAAATCCTGGAAGACTGTTGTTCCAACATAAATTTTAGGAAAGTAATTGATAGGAAGGGTTGCATTCTTAGCAGATCATTACAGAGGAGAGAGAAAACAGCTTTTTGAAACATCCTAAGTTGAAGTATCTTATATATAGAATTAATGGGTTAAGTTATGAAACACAAACATCGATCATATCCATCACAAATGTTCAAAAAACTAAACTCACTAGCTGATGCAGAAAATCTGCGTTTATCATTTTTCCTTACACCAAAATCAAAACTCACAAACTGGATCACAGAACATCTGTTTTCAGTTACCTTTAGTTCAAGCAGGGTTTTGAAATAGTTAGAATATATGATGATATTTCAGAGACAAGACAATAAAAAACGTATGAAAGGAAACTTCCAGAATCAGAAGCAGTATCATTCTCATCATTTAAGATTAAAGTCCTCCATAATCAAAAGAAAAATAAATATAGATTACACAGGAGTAAATTTAATTATCTACCCCAATGTTGTAAATCCTCACCAGTTCCTGGCGAAGCTTGCTATTTTGTTCAATTGCATTATTCTTTTCTTCAGTCAGTCTTGAGATAAGAGCTCTAGCCTGTAAACAAACAACTATAATAAAAATAAAGTTGTCTAACAGTACCAACTCTAGAAGTTACAAGCTGGGCTGAATTTACAGTATATGAACAAAGAAGAGTTTGAATACAACAATGGATTCACCCTGTAAAGGATTCAAAATGCATATATATAATAGAAAAATTTGACTGAATAAAACATCAGACATACATCACTTGAAGAAAGTTTTGTTTCTCAAAACCATCTTTAAACGAGTAATCGGCATCAACATGAGTAATGTATTTCTATGTTTTCCCATATCATATGGTTTGCTTGGAAGTCTAATATCAATAAAAATTGTGAATAGAGTTGAGCAAGAAAAGAAGGCTTTCCAAGTAATGCGTTTGTGAAAGAGCAAGAAATCTCTGAAAGCCTTTGTTTACTTATTGTTATTGTTAAAACCTCCAAATGAAAAATCAGACATTGAAGACAACTCTTGGCGAAATTAATATCCAATTGATATTCTCCAAGTGAGATCATAAGGTTGTTCCTTAATAACTCAATTGCATATATTTACAAAAAAAGGAAAGGCCTTTCTGATTTACCTCTGCCAATTTGTCTTGAGCCTCAGGTCGCTCTGTAAACCCTCTCGCTACCTGAAAAACACAATAAGAAAAGGCATTCCAATTGATATTCAAGGAAATTTAGGGAAAAAGAAAACAGAATAAATCAAGAACCCACTTGTGTGAAGTCAGAACCGTTGGAATTTCCATTCTCTGAAACAGAACCTCTAGGTGAGGATCCTTCCTCAGAACCTTCTGGTACTGGAGACGGTGGTTGAGGAGGAGAAACATACACCACTCTCAATTTGCTCTCCTCGACCACATGCCCCGACTCCTTGTTGAACTAGCCAATCGCAACAGCACAATAAATCTTGTAATTCCAGATAACAAAAAATGTCAAATGAAAATGCAAAAACAACTAGCACAACACATACCATTTCCGGAGTGATGTCCTTCGGACTAGCACCATCAACAGTTTTTACGCTCTGAAGAAGAAACTTATCCTTGCATTGCATATCAGGCGGAGCCTCTTTTTGTGCTTGCATGGTAACTTCCATTTATACAAATAAAAAATCCCAATTCATTACTCAGCCATAGAACACAACTAAACAAAAAGTAGCAATTCGCATTCAAAGTAATCATATCAGTACCCATAACATCACAAGTAGATCGCGGCATGACAATTCCAGTGTTCGGACGAACACAATACTTCTTTGGATTGGTTGTTTTCACCTGAAAATCGAAACAAAAATCCAAACATAAACACGCAAATTTCACGCAGTCATCAATGGAACAATGCAAAAACGTGCGGCTTAAGTCCTACATTACGCAAAACCACGTTAATTTCACCGGCCGCAATCAAAACCGCCAGATCTCACAACAGAAGCAAAAACAAAACTCACGAACGAACAACTGTCCAAACTAATTAGGAAAACGAAAGCGAAATTGAGCGCTACCTTGAAGGCGACATAAGCATCGGTCTTATTAGACAATTGAAGAGAACATGAGATCTGCTTCTTCAGTTCAACTAAAACAAGAAGAAGAAAAAAAGAAATGAGAGAAGTGTGAGGAAAACCCTAGGAGAAAAAAAGAGAGAAGGAGTCGAAGGGAAACTGACAGGGGAACTTGAGTTCGAGAGGTTCGATGTTGAGGAGCTCCCCACTGCTCATGTTGGAGACGGATCGACGGAGTCCGGACGCAGAGAAATTCGAATTCCGATCCCACACACACACACAGGGAAACGCTTTTGTTTTCCCTTTTCTGTTTTCTTTGTGGTGGAGAAAGTGGCCGTATCAAAGTGCGTTCAAAGGCGAATACACAGACACGGTTTTTGGAATTCAGTACCCACCTCCCTCCCACACTCACATCACCAAACCAATACCAATATATTTATTAACATATTAAAAACGCAGCTTGATAGTCAAGTTTACCAAACCGTGTAATCTAATTTCAGAGCCACCAACTATTTTAGGCTAAATATTATTTTCATTCTTCATGTTTTATGTCATTTCCTACCTTAAATTTAATGTTTGTAATGCATTTTTAAATATTTACTTTAGTGTTTTTCATGGTTTAATGTTGACAGATGTGTTCCATAACTTACTTCCATGTTTATTTGTGTTTGTTGGTTTCTACACCTTGTCCACATGTTGTATTGATGTGATTCTAATTTATTTTTTGTTACCAACAAGAACTTGGTAGTTTGGCTTCTTCTTCTTTCTCCAAATTCAATTTTAGGATTAGTCTATCATGAAATGAGCAATTGCATCAATCATTGGTTTTCTCAATTTTTTTAAGGTTTGTGTTCTCTTCTTTGGTGTTGGTGATGTAATGAGGGAGATTCTTGGTGAAGTCTCAATCATGGAATCACATGCATCTGATACTCCAGTAACCATTAACAAAATCAAAAATAAAAATAAGAACATAAGCACAAAACAATATAAGAATAAAATAAAAATGAAATGCTTAACCACATGTAAGTTACTATGTATCTCTAAAACTAAGTATAAAAGTTTTCTACTTTTTGTCAACTTTGTTAACTTATACCTTTTCTTTTTCTTCACACAAAAAAATTCAAAGTAGAAAGAAGACTTCTTACTAACTTGGCAATGTTAACATGGAAGTTAATAAGAAACAAATCATCAACTTATATTCTGTTAACTAGTTCCATACCAGAGTTTGCTTATTCAATGATTGAGGTAGAGCAACATGAAAATAAGTTTATTAAAATAAATAAAATATCAAGTTGTTGATTGTTTAACCTTAATGTACTGAATGTCAAAAGACCAAAATACAAAAAATTAAGGAATAAAGATAACATTTAACCTTATTTTTACA
This sequence comes from Vigna umbellata, assembly GCF_029865625.1. Lineage (NCBI taxonomy): Eukaryota > Viridiplantae > Streptophyta > Magnoliopsida > Fabales > Fabaceae > Vigna > Vigna umbellata. Next base: position 94,077,301 of record NC_142165.1, on the reverse strand, counting down.
AATCAGAAGTATTTTTTCAGTTTTGAAAATTTTTATAACCATGGGAAGTATTTATTTTTAAATAATGTTTATATCTTTTACTTACTGTAATTATCAGGGTACTCATCACTTATTTATTTAATTTTGTTAAGAAAATTAACTGTGTTTACTTGTTTATTTTAAAAAATTAAAAGCAATATTATTTACCACTTTTCAATTACGTGTCTATTTGTATCTAGTTTTTAATATTTTTCTTATCATAAATAGTAATAATAACTTATGTTTTTCAAATTGGACTTCAATATTGATTGAACCCCTATTATTAAAATTAATAGAATAATTAAACAATACATAAGAATATTATAAACATAATATAAAAATTTTATAATATTGAAAACTAAAATAAAACATAAAATTTAGGGTTTCTTAACATTGGAAATACACATACAAGTTGAAATAAAATAAGATATTATATTTAAATTGAAATGTCAAATTAATATTTATCGTTATTTTTTAATCATAACGAGTTTGCATGTAGAATAAAAATGATGGATATTTTAGATTGATTTTTATTTGAAAAAATAAAATAGTATATTATTATAAGCTATCGTGGATCGGTTCATCAATTTTACTGTCACTCGGATTCGGGTTTTTAAAATAATAAAAAAAGTATACTAAGAAGTCAAATATATTGTAATTTTTTAATATTTTTAAGTGTTAAATATTAAATATTTATGCGTATACGTAATGTTTTAGAAAATGATAGATGTTCTCTTTGGTATACGGTAATTAATAATTTATGTAAATATAGGTAAATTTGAATGATTTTGACAATTCGTATGGAAAACTTTGAATTGACCAGTCAATAATAAATGGAAAGTAATAAATTGAATTTCCAAAAGTGGTAGTTTGAAAAAAACGTGAGGAATGAGCAGCAGAGTGCAGAGTTTTCAAAATGAAACTATATATAGATAAATATTAAATAGGTTGTGGTCAAAAAAAGACAAACAAAGTCGCTTTATCATACTCTTTTTTTTTTCTCTCTATTCACTCATTCCTGCTCATCTTTTATACTTTTCAGTGTTCACAAATGCTTCCATCATTTCCAATCCTTATCATATGAAACCCTACTTCTTACTCTTCAATAATAACATATCAATTCATGTCATTATATCTTTTACTATCTTACCTTAATTGGAAAATCTTCAATACATCTAAATTTCCACTTCTCACCATCACAGACATACTTAAACCAGTTTAAAAGTATAAATTAATTTTGCAAGTTAAACTCATTACCAATACACCTATAGGAAATTCAATCTTTTAAATTTTACGGGATAAGTCACATTTTAGGAATTTTAGAATTATTATTTTACCATAATGTTAAGTGAAATTTAGCATGATTTTATTAGCGTAACTACTGAAAATGTAAAATAGGCAACCAACACCTGTTTCTTTTTTTCTTTTTTTCAATTTCTATCTGAAATATTCCATGGGATAGACTTTGATATTTAGAATTTTACTTTATTTAATATAGTTTTTAAATTTTATTGTATTTTTATGAGAGGGAAGAGTTGAACCTTATAGTCTCAGACTCCTAGAACATTTTTATTTCAATAGTTATTTTGTAGGTTCTTAATTTAACTTTTAAGGGTTTTACTATGATATATCCTTTATAATATATATACATATACATATACATACATATATATATATATATATATATATATATATATATATATATATATATATATATTAAGGTAGAAAAGTAATTATGCATTTTTGAGTTTTGATTTTAAGTTTTATTTTTTTTATAAAACTTAGATTATAATCTTATGATACTGTGTATTATGTATAGTGTAATAAAATTCCTCTTTAATTAAAGATTAAACATTCTGAACATAAAATTAGCATTTGTAGGTAGTTTAATAATAATAATAATAATAATTTATTAGAAATATGATTCAACAAATAAACTTCCTTGTTAAAATGTATTCTATTATTATTTTAAAAAAGTAAATAAATCAATCCCATGGTTATGAACATAATAAATCCAATCCAACACTTATATCAAATGCATGATAAAATTATAGTATAGTATTGTTCTAATCAAGAGAATAATGGAGACCCTAAGATAAAACATTTATCGGGTTATGTTTTGTTCCCCTTATGTAATTTAACGTGTAGGAATTTTGATATGAATAGTTCTTGTTTATGGTCTATATTTAATATATTACTAATAAAGAGTTATGTAAAGGTCTTAAGAGTAATATGAAAATTCACTTATTAAACATATATTAATGTGAAATTAATAGAATATGAAGCAGTGGAGACGATCAAAAGATAGGATCAGACATGAACTTACAATATTTGTAGAGATACTCGTTTAATATTATTACGAGTAATAAGTTGACAGCTAAGCTTGTAAAGGTTTGCAGTTGGGGCAACCTTTTGGAATTTACGAAGCCCAGAATCCATTAGGTGGGACCCAAAATTAATTAACCTCTAATCTTCTTCGTTATTTATTATTAGGAAATCATCACACATAAACCAATTTATTACTCGGAAAAAGTACAAATAAATTTTCTTGAATCGCTAACCTATTTACTGTTGGTTTGTTGGTCGTTGATTGTTGAACAGTAAATTCCCGCGACCTAACCTCTTCCCAAAGAATAGTGCCTAATCAAATGCTCTAAATTCCCAATTTCTATAAATACTTTTTAATTTAATTAATAGGGATGATTATAAATTAAAATTAAGGATAATGATACTATGACAACATTTTAACACTATTTACATGTCATTCTGTTATTGGTCGAAAATTACTCTACAATCAATAATAATAATCGTAAACATCAATATAAACCTATCACATAATATCATGGTGTTAAAATATTATCAATAAAATATTATTAAAATATCATTATTCTAAAATTAATTTATTAAGAAGTTTTTGTGCGTGTATATAATATGTTCGAATTTGACCGTTATTTAGCGTGAGACTTTTTATCTTTTTGGAGTATAACATAAAATTTACCATAATTTTTTATATATTATAAAGGGTGAAAGAAAAAAAAAACTATTAAGTCTCGTATAACACGTAATGTGTAGGAGTTGATATAAGACAATATACAAAAGAATCTTAAATTAATAAAATTTAATACAGAGTATAGTTAGTGTAGCAAATTTTACATAAATAAAAAACACCGACTTTATGCGACTAGTTAATTAATAACACAAAATTTTGAAATAGATGTTGTTATTTTTGTGTTCTATTTACTAAGTTTGTGTTTGTCAAATATTTATGAGAGTTTTAAATGGTATACCAAAAAATGAGATGTGGTAAGCTAACATCTTATAAGGGAGTGGGCTAAAAATCCTAATTTACCCTGTCGAGAGATAACCTTATGGACTCGTGTGTGAATTATTCCATCATAATTACTAATTAGAACTTTATGTTAGTATTAATTATTTCAGTTAAAACATTATTAAATATTTGCATCATTCAAGTAATATAATTACAAAAGTTATTTTCTTAAATTATTATTTTTATTTTGAAAAAGTAGATTGACAATTTAGTCTGTCATGCCTCATTTTTAGTCTATCAATTTGGTGGTGAGGTAGGGTAAGCCAAAGCAGATTAATAATAGGTTGAAAACTTCAACTTGATTAACCAAATTTTAGCAAATTGACAACTAGCATGCAAGTCCAAACCTGTTTTGCCACTCTTATCATAAAAGATATGAGAATTATTAAAAATGATAAAAAAATTAAACTTTGTGATATTACATTAAACTTAACTACAAATTTAAGTTTTTTCATTTCTCATGAAATATTTTTTAAGAAGTTTTTCAATCATTTAACTTTATTTCCATCTATGTTAAGAATAATAAATTTTGATTTCATTGTTAATTTTATTATAATTTTTGTTCAATTTTTCTTTGTGTAATTGTATCACCCTCCATTATGAATACATGATCATTGGTGAATTTTGTTTCATTTAAATAAATTATTTATAATATAACAAGAAACTCATTTTATTGAATGAGATAATAATACCATTTATATATTTCATAAATATCACTAAGGGTTTTTACTTACTTAAAGTCATAATAAACACATTTTTTAGGAAGTTTTTTAATATATTATTCTTTGGATAAAATATAATATGTTCATTTCTTATAACTCTAACTCTCAAAATTATACTGGTTTCTCTCATGTCATTCAATTTCTACCTGCAAACCCCTTGGAATATGAGTGAACTAAACAATATAGGACTTTTGTCTTTTAGAATATAACACAAAAATTACAACACCTAACACCATGGTCACCAGTCCCTCTACCTCTTGTGGAATTCCTTTTCTCAAAACTTGGCTTCCTGAACAATATAAATTCATGTGTGTCACCAATGACTTAGAAAACACTAGAAAGTTTCATTTGTCTAACCATGCTCCTTTGGATGCCATCTTTTGTTTCTTGAAACAACCAAACTTGGTCATGCATGTATGCTTCACAAACATTTATCATTTCTTAGATAAATAATGTTAAGAGATTATGCGAAAGTTATAACAAATGATATATGTTTTTCCGTAGTAATTTCAAAAAAGAAAGAAAATGAAAATGAAAATGAGTAAAGCAAATATAATAAATTAATGTAAAAATTAACTTCTAATATTTATATTTTTAATTTAAAAATATAATAAAATTACAGAAAATAAAAAATACAATATTAACGTAAATGTAGTTAATATGTCTTATAATAATTACAGTCTTTTTGGGATAGAGTGTCAAAATATATAATGTAAATACACACGAAAGGAATTGTACAAGAGTTATACCATCTCTTTCCTTGTTTTCATTTTTTTTATTTTACTTACTTTACCCAGAACTAGGAATTTGACCAATCAAGAATAGTGCATCAATGGTCTATTGAAACAACATTGGAAATCAAGAAATATGAAATCACAAAATAGATTAGAACACACCATGCACGATTCATTCTGCTAAAACCTATCAAAGGAGTAGTTGACGTTGCAGCTACCACAGAAAATAAATAAATAAATAAGAGAAACTGTTTTATAACTTTTATGTCTTTGGCAACTGTGTGATGTGAACTAGCCTATCAGCCAAAGGACATTCCATATGATACTACTTTAGCTTTCTGTAAACATTATGAAAATGACTATTTTAACATTATATAATGTAACAGGCTCAACTCTATCTCCAAACACATCAATCATGGTCTCTTTGTATCAAAACCACTTTTTCTTTCCTCTTTAACATCATATTGCTCATCATGCGCCACAAAAACTACATTCTTTTTCCTTTTTCCTAAGTCCATATAATCAACCTTGTCTTACATCAAGAATTTTTTCTTCCGATAAATTTGTATTTATTATTATTTCAGAACAACCACCATGATAGAATGTTGACTTGTAGCATGGTCTACGGAAGTTTCATGGAGATGAAAATAATAATTTATTCATTGCAAATATGTTAAACTTGTCACTTTCACATTTGTGTCTACTCTTTTGTCTACTCTTTTCGTGGTTATAGTTGACAACTTGACATTATCATTTAGTCACTATAGATGAACCACGAAAGGTAAGTTACAAAAAGAATGCATGTTACCGAAAGTAGGAGTCAGTTCACAATCAGACTAATCACAGACCCACAACTTCCCTAATGTTTTCTACTCCAAAAATGTTATGCCCCCCCAAAAAAAAGAGAAGAAACAGGAAAAAGAAAAAGAAAACTCAACATCTGCAGAATTACTCTATTTTCACTTTTCTCATAATTGCTTGAAAGTCAGGAACAAAGAAACTACGATCAAATTGAAGCACAGAACTGCTTAGGTCTTCTTCAAGAGGTACCCCATTATTATGCCAAGGAAGCCAATTAATAAGCCAATGACATATGATACCTCCACGACTTTTGTTGCCTTCCCGCTTCAGTAGCTCCTACAAGCAGTAAAATCATGGCATTAAGTCTTTCCTTACTTCCAAAGCTAACAGTAATATATAAAGAGGATCAAATACAACAGTGACGGCACATAAAAAGGTACTTGTTTTAATTCTAATGAAATCATACTCAGCTATCCACAACAGAAACACACGGTCACAATTCTGGCAAAAATCCGGGAAGACTGTTGTTCCAACATAAATTTTAGGAAAGTAATTGATAGGAAGGGTTGCATTCTTAGCAGATCATTACAGAGGAGAGAGAAAACAGCTTTTTGAAACATCCTAAGTTGAAGTATCTTATACATGGAATTAACGGGTTAAATTATGAAACACAAACATGAATCATATCCATCACAAATGTTCAAAAAATTAAACTCAATAGCTGATGCAGAAAATCTGCGTTTATCATTTTTCCTTACACCAAAAATCAAAGAAGAGTTTGAATACAATGGATTCACCCTGTAATGGATTCAAAATGCATATATATAATAGAAAAAATTGACTGAATAAAACATCGCACATACATCACTTGAAGAAAGATTTGTTTCTCAAAACCATCTTTAAACGAGTAATCGGCATCAACATGAGTAATGTATTTCTATGTTTTTCCATATCATATGGTTTGATTGGAAGTCTAATATCAATAAAAATTGTGAATAGAGTTGAGCAAGAAAAGAAGGCTTTCCAAGTAATGAGTTTGTGAAAAAGCAAGAAATCTCTGAAAGCCTTTGTTTACTTATTGTTATTGTTAAAACCTCCAAATGAAAAATCAGACATTGAAGACAACTCTTGGCGAAATTAATATCCAATTGATATTCTCCAAGTGTAATCATAAGGTTGTTCCTTAATAACTCAATTGCATATATTTACAAAAAAAGGAAAGGCCTTTCTGATTTACCTCTGCCAATTTGTCTTGAGGAGGAGAAACATACACCACTCTCAATTTTCTCTCCTCGACCACATGCCCCGACTCCTTGTTGAACTAGCCAATCCCAACAGCACAATAAATCTTGTAATTCCAGATAACAAAAAATGTCAAATGAAATGCAAAAACAACTAGCACAACACATACCATTTCCGGAGTGATGTCCTTCCTACTAGCACCATCAACAGTTTTTACGATCTGAAGAAGAAACTTATCCTTGCATTGCATATCAGGCGGAGCCTCTTTTTGTGCTTGCATGGTAACTTCCATTTATACAAAAAAAAAAAAAAATCCCAATTCATTACTCAGCCATAGAACACAACTAACCAAAAAGTAGCAATTCGCATTCAAAGTAATCATATCAGTACCCATAACATCACAAGTAGATCGCGGCATGACAATTCCAGTGTTCGGACGAACCCAATACTTCTTCGGATTGGTTGTTTTCACCTGAAAATCGAAACCAAAATCCAAACATAAACACGCAAATTTCACGCAGTCATCAAAGGAACACTGCAAAAACGTGCGGCTTAAATCCTACATTACGTAAAACCACGTTAATTTCACCGGCCGCGATCAAAACCGCCAGACCTCACAACAGAAGCAAAAACAAAACTCACGATCGAACAACTGTCCAAACTAATTAGGAAAACGAAAGCAAAATTGAGCGCTACCTTGAAGGCGACATAAGCATCGGTCTTATTAGACAATTGAAGAGAACATGAGATATGCTTCTTCAGTTCAACTAAAACAAGAAGAAGAAGAAAAGAAATGAGAGAAGTGTGAGGAAAACCCTAGGAGAAAAAAAGAGAGAAGGAGTCGAAGGGAAACTGACAGGGGAACTTGAGTTTGAGAGGTTCGATGTTGAGGAGCTTCCCACTGCTCATGTTGGAGAAGATCGACGGAGTCCGGACGCAGAGAAATTCGAATTCCGATCACACACACAGGGATGTCAGTCTTGACTCAATCCTTTTAGTTATTTGTTAATAAATATTATCCCGTAAAAATAGATGTTCTGTTTCATAAAATTAGTTACTTTCAGTTATGCATACATTTAAGAATCTGGAGAAGACGTGTCATGTTATCAACTATGCCATGTTACAGAGAAAAATAAAAATAAAAACCAAAGGAAGGAACTACACAAGGTATTACTAAAATTACGTCGATTACTATCACATGACCAAATGCAATAACAGATCTATCAATTGTGTTCGTTCGATGTATTAAAAGGATATTGAATTCGATAATCAAACTAAAACAATTTGAGTGCAAAGCTTTCTATAATATGATCAAAATCAATTCAAAAGCAGTGAGTGACATTCTGAAGTTCCAACTCTTTGGAACTTCCTCAACCTTTTTAGTAAGACATGCTTGCTTCTAACAAAAAAAATGGCTTCTGGAATAAAGAGAAGAAGTTAAGGGTAAAAGTGTCTTATCATTTAGCAATATTGGGGTGCAAAAAGAACCGGCCTCAAATTTGCTTTTCACACAATGGGTGTTGCTTCCTACACCTCACTTATAAAATATGGAATTCCCGGATTTGAAAATACATTCTAAAATACTTATTCCAGAAGGTATAAAATAATATATTTCGAAATGAATATTTTAAAAAGTATTTTTGGATCTGAAAATGTTTTTTGAAACATTTGTTCTTGAATTTTTTTACATTTTTTTATATATATAACCAAAACATTTTTTTGTCCATGATTATGTTTCTCTAAATTTTCTTCTCTTTCAATTCTTCTCCAAAAAAAGTACCCTTATCAGAATGAAAAGTAGTTTAGATTTTAAGAAAAAGTTTGGAGGTAAAAAGAAAATTTGGAAGTGCAAGAAAAAATTCTAACACTAATATACCATAGACACAAATATAAACCCAAAATCTTAAACTGTTTGAACCAAATACAAAGCCCTTTATACTACTATTTACAAATGTTTACACATTAACAAAGAATTTCCATCAAACTAATATATCAATCTTGAAATATTTTAAATCATACTTAGATTAATAAGAAATATTTTGCCACTACCCAAAAGTGAACTCGATGTAATGAAATTCCTATCATAATCACAAATTGTAAAAGAGGAAAGAGGCGTAGTGAGCACGGAAACAGCTTTTGACACAAACAAAAGTCACACACAAGGTTGAAAATCTTACCTAAGCTGTGAATAGGTATGATGATGAACTTGAAATTTATTACCCAAATATTAAAAAACAAAAAGATATATCCATAACGGATGATATTGTTACAATATTAATATTAATAATAAACTAATACCAACATGAAAAAGAAAAGGCGTATCTAATTTTTTTTTCTTTTCAAAAACATGGGTAGTATTAGAAGATATGGATAAAGATTGCATATTCATTTTGTGCATGGAATATATTATGCAATATTAATTAGCTGCGGAAGATGGATGATAATTTGGTATTATCCATCTAAACCGATATTAATGATTAAGATGGTAGGGATGCATTGCTACCAACTTTATACTAAGCATACCATAACAGCCTGGAATTTGGCATCATGGGGCAAGTCCAAAATCACCTTTCGGTGGGACTAAGCGACATCAATAAAGCACCAGGAGGTTGCGTACCTGTGTATTAAATTTGTATAATTTTATACTAACTATTTCTAAAATCATATTAAAAATTAGTCATAATATGCCAAATTTACAGTAGATAATTATTTGAAGAAAACTCAGTGATAAGAGAGGGGAAAAAAATCTAAATTGGATTGTGTAATTTGCTTGAGTTATGATTTGATTCTCATTATTATAACTATTGAAAATATACATTATGTGTTCAGATTTTTTAATGGTAATAAAAAATATAATAAAATTATTAATATTATCAATTTTATTATTATGTTATAAATTAATTTCTTTTTGTAATTTTATAGTAAAATAGTTTTTATTTATTTTGTAGGTAATTTTATAATAAAATTAAAAAAGGGTTAAATTTAAAGAAATAATTACTTAAAAAGTAAAATTGTTAAAATAATTAATTTAATAAAAAGAATATTTAAAAGATAAAATTAGAAAATAAATATGAAAGAATCTCGAATATTGTATTTTTTTTCTTCCGGTGAATATTTAAGTTTGAAAATCTATGTGCCCTCTTAAATAAGTTATTAAGCTACCGAACCTAATACATAGTCATGTGTCAACATATTCTATAATTAAGAATGATAATTAAGAAATCTGAACAAAAGTATTATTATTTGGAATTGCATTTCCGCAATGGAACCTAATAGAAGTCTGATCTGTGGATGGGTGTTGTGGGGCGGTGAGCATTTTGATTACGATGGGAAGACATTAGCAGAGAGAGCAGAAAAGGCTCTGAATTTGAAGACGCAAAGTTGAAGAGAAGTGTTGTAAAATTCAGAATAGGCTATGATAGGTTTTCAGAGTGGTCCCTCTTTTATTTGTTGCTGCTAACGCGACAACAAAGTGCTTCTTCTCAGGACTACCACCGTATCTCAAGTTGGTGTCCATGCACCTCTCACCACAAACACACAACCCAAACTCAGGCCCTTAGGCCCATACGATCCTCCTCCCTGGGTATTAGGCCCATCTCGTAACCCCGTTTCTTCAACAATTCAAAGCGTGTATCCCACAGTTTCTCTGCGGAGGTGATTGGCGAAGTGTCTAGAAAGAAGCACACGTGTGGGGCAATGGGGACAACAGAGCTAGCTGTATCCAGACTTCAAACACCACGAGTCAGCGCCTCGTCACCTTATCGGAACTTCAACTTTTTAACCCTCTTTCACGCAATCACTGCTACGTCAAAATACTTCACCACTGTACCTTTATTAAATTTTTAAAACAACGTTATCGATTCTGGATATTATTAACACTTTTAATGGTTTATTTTTATTATATTTATATATCACGTCACCAAATATGTATTTTACTATTACGTCTCGTTCTGTTGCGTAATAATTTTTTTATGTGCACGTGATCCACATTTGTCAAGGACTTCCCCTGACGTAGATTCGAAGATGAGGAAAAGACCTGAAGTTCAGTTCATAATAAATAGTGTTCCAAATTATGAACATGGAAGTGGAAAGTGTCGTCATTCTAAAAAAGCTCACTCAACCTCTTTTTTCCCATTGCTTCATAATCATTAATACATTGCCAATGCAACACGATTCGTCTGGTTAATTACTGTGTTACCAATCACCTCTCGCAATTTTCCTGCTTCTAGTCAATTTCTCGACCAAATAAATTCTATTTTTTTCTATGCCATGAAGAACTAAACATATCAAATTTCCTTTACTACTTACATCTTCCTATCATATTGACTCCTTCGTTTATAACTGGTTTCTTTGTCCCCTTAGGATTGTATTCATGAGTTCATGTTTGATTGTTTAACGTTGTTGTATGCATCATCAACGTAGTCAGCATCAAGTTCGTGAAGAAGTTTGATGGCACGATAGACAACATCAAGTCCGTGACAATGGTTCTTCTTTGACGAGAAAGTCAGCCACACCTTTGGGGCAGGCTACCCGCATGGAGTACACTAAGATTCGTCGTCGTTAGTTTCACATTTCCTCGTCGAAAATCGAACTTATAATAAAAATTAGGCATAATATCCAATTTTGTCCCCACTTTGGTTCGGAAATCTCAAGTTAGTCCCTTTATAGAAAAGTGAGTTTAATGGATCCTTACTTGTAATTAATTGACTCTAATGAGTCCCTTCCGTTAAATAGAAGGAAACGGAGTCAGTGGACTGATGATGTGGCAGTTGTCTTTGGTGAGGTGTCTTAATTATCTTTAGAGATTCTGACAAGCTAATCGAGTCTTTCATGCTGCACGAGACCGATTGGAGAAAGCTTTTAATTTTAAACAAAAAGTGGAGCAATATTAGGCCCCATTTCTTTAGACACTGTCAGGACAAGGCAGATGCCATAGACAATCCAGTGCTGAAGAACAAACTGCTCTGGCTTGGAAAGAAGCTTAAAGAGGTCTTTCATTGCTTATTTTGATATTGAAAATTATACCCATCACTCTGTCATCATGATATGGGTGGTGACTAATTAAAATCAATCTGGCACAGTTCTGTTCTATCTAACCTTTTATCCTCCACCCCTATAACAAAGAAACGTCATTAATGGAAACGTTGTATGTCTAAATATTATACCAATCCTTTAAATTGTTATTTATGGCATTCACAAAGTCATTTAATACTCCTCTTCTTCAGATAGATGAAGAGTTGCAGAGACACAATGAACTTATCCTAATGATCAAAGAGAATCCATCTGAAATTAGTGAAATTGTTTCAAGGAGTCGTAGAGATTTCACAAGAGAATTCTTTATGCATCTTCATACCTTAGCTGAATCTTCTGTCAACAATCTTGAAATCATATTACATTTTCACTAATTTTCTATAATCAAATTCATCCCGAGAAAAATCATATTACATTTTCATTATCATCTCTCCACGGACGGCCATCGTCGGACGCCGCTCCAGCCCCTCCTTCTCGCGTGCGAGGGAGGACCTCGCTTTTCACGTACGCCCCAGATCTGCTCCGAATCCATCCTTGTCGCGCCTCGATTCAGCCACCGCGGACGGATCCCACGCCGCCGCACGTCACCAGGACCTAGATGGCTGCGACGCTTCTTCTCTCTCCGCTCGCGGCCCAGATTCACCGCTGCCCTCGCCGGAGCTTGCTTCTCCACCGACGCCACCACTCCCTTTTTTTCTTTCCCTCTTCTAAGAAGGGTTCTTTCATCTCCAGCATCACCACCGAACATTTTCCCCTCTCTTTTTACTCATTCATTTTTTTTCTGAACCACGTTGCTTAGGTTTTACTCGATTATTACATTCTTTAATTTATTTTAACTCTCTTTTGTGGTAATGATGGGGCTGGGAAGAATTGAGAGATGATGGGGGGTTGGAGGAATTGGTTGGAGAAGATGAAGAAGGTGGTGGTGATAAAATACCACCAAGAACAGGAGGCACTGCAGGAGGCACTGCAGGAGGCACTGCAACAGGGAAAGCATTTGGAGAAGGGTTGGTTGAAGCCATCACGACACAAATCTTCCCTCAAAAGCAAAATGTACTAGTTAAACACTTCCATCACCATTCCTCTGATACTTTCTCAAACCACCATCACTCCAAATTCCTATGCTTTCCAGAAACAAACTCGACACAGCACCCCAGATCAAGCATCAACAAAAAATTTCAATTTTCAGATCAACCCTTCTACAAGCAATGCTCGAATTTCTTCAGAGAAAAAAAAAACACAACCACCATGACCCAATCCCTTAAAAAAAAACACTTAACTTTGGCAAAGAGCAAAAAGTCAATACCCACAAACAACTTTCAAGAAAGCTAATACTTTAGTGAGGTACAACTGCCACATCATCAAAGACAACTGCCACATCATCAGTCCACTAACTCCGTTTCCTTCTATTTAACGGAAAGGACTCATTAGAGTTAATTAATTACAAGTAAGGATTCATTCAACTCACTTTTCTATAAAGGGACTAACTTGAGATTTTCGAACCAAAGTGGGGACAAAATTGGGTATTATGCCTAAAAATTATTGTGAATGACAATTCGAAGGAAGAGAACCTAGTTATGGTAAGAATAAATCAAAGCCATGCAGCACAATTTCATGATGATTCCAAGATACACTTATTCAACTTCGTGTTACCTCCTCCATTAATTTATCCACATACACAACAATTTCTTTTTTACTTATTTCTTTTTCCATATCATACATATACATTATTTAAAGATTAAAAACACAATAAAATATAATACTTTACCAATGATAAATATAAATAAAATAACTTAAGAGGAGTTCATTTAACGTAAGTTGTTTGCAGCTCCAAACTCCATAATCTACATGTGGAACATCATATATCACACATTAATTAGATTAATGAAATGGAAAAAAATCCGTGATGGACAAGAATCTTCTGTATTGGCGTGTCGAGACTCAAAGCAGCAATGGTCCCAACTTCAAAGGGATGGCCAAAACTGAATTGAAATAAATTTACGAAACAATAATTCCTTGGATCATCTATTTGCCTCTTTTCTCACAGCTGGAATTTTGGACAGCTTCCTCCATCCCATGACATCACTGTTCATCAGCAACTCCAACACATATTACCATTCTAATAATTAAACAAGTACATAAATTCCAGGCCTCAATAAATAAATATTATTCTGAATCATTTACGTTACTTACAATTTTTACAATACCATTCCACAACTATCCAGAGTTTTGAAAGAAACAGTGTATAGCTTTCCTATTAAGTAGACACACAGCGCATGACCCAAAAGCCCGCCCTATTTCAATTTACAGAAAGGCCCGACCCGTGGCAGGAACAGGGAGGGAATCCAGTGTGTGTGGAGTGCAGCATGCGCTAGTTCTTGTCCCGATTCAGTCTATCCCAGAGCGACGCGCAATGCCTCTTGGCGAATCCCACGCGCTTCTCTACCAGGTCATACACAACCTCAAATCCTTGCTGCTGGTAATTCCCGAGTGTGGCCCCCGGCCCACCGCTCAGCTCACGCTCATCTCCACCGTTCATCAACATCAAACACCCCACCCTCTTCTTCCCCTTTGTCTCATCGCTGCCGTCCAAAAACTCGTAAAAATAATTCTTCCTAGGCAGCACCACACTGGAATTCCCTCCAGCAAAACGCAGCGTCATAACAGGAACTTCCGCCACCGCGTTCAAATAATAGCACGGCGCAAGTCCAGTTTTTTCCTCAATCTGATGCGCGCGCTGGTTGACTCGCACGACTCGGCGGTCAAACTCGTCAACAATCGAGTTGTAAAACGTCTCCGGCAACATCGTGAACGTTGTGCCGGAATCCACAACAACTCCACCGTCTCCTCGATGGTTCACCCGCCGCAGCATCTCCGGCGCGGGAATATTCTTTTTCCCTACAGAGATTCCGATTAAGCTAACGATATAAAAATAAGGATGCTTAGGGTTTTCAAGCATAGGCGTGTACACAAACTCAACCATTTCACCGCCATTGATCTTCTCCTTTTCCTTCTCCTCGTAACGACCGAGAATGAGCGGACTCGATTTTCGAACTCGCTCAGAGTCAAACGAGTGAGAAACAAGGCAGTACGAAAAGCGGTTTCCGAGTTGAGGAGACAGAGTGGCTAGCTGCGCCGGGAGAGAGAGCAAACCGCGGCCAAATCCGGCGACTCCGGTAGGTTCAGCGAGAGCTGTATGAGCGCAACCGAAGGTGAAGTTTCTAAGAGACAGAGAAGAGAGAGAGAGGGAGTCACGATACAGACGCGCGACTAAGCTTCCGTCGCCATAAGCGTAGTAAAACAGGGGACACTTGAAACTGGCACAGTCGGAGGTTTCAATCGATTCCAGAGGGCAACGAGCCATTGCGCAGAGATCGGAAGAGGGGGCTAAGTTGTGCGCTGCGGAACATGCGAGAGACTTGCACGAAACGGCGACGCTTCGAGTGATGTTGGCTGGCGGAGAGGCGTTGGGTTCGTTGGGCTTTCCCTCGCAGAGAATGCATTCGAAAGGGGCGCAGGGGAACCATACCAAGTCACTGCCTGTGTCCATGTAGAGGGTTATGGGCTGGGCCTGGCGGCCCAGGTTGAAGGAGAGGGTGTAGTCACTGCCAGGTGAGAGGGGGAGGGAGAGTTGGCGGCGGAAGCGGGCGGTGGAACGGGCGGAGGTGGATTTCAAGAGGTGGTGAGTGGTGTTGAATTGAGCATGGGAAAGAGTGTGTGTAAGTGGCAAGAGTAGCATTTGGAAGGAGGGATGTGAAAGACATAGTACGATGAACAAAACCAAGAACAACAACATAGTGGAAGTCATCTGTTAATGTGCATGAACGAAAACAGAGTAATGAGTTGTTTTTGAATTTGTTGTGTTAGTAGGAAGAGTGAAGTTTTAAGAGAGGGAGGGTTTATAAAGGGGATGAAGAGTGACAGCGATGCAATGGATTTGGTGGCTGTGGTGGCGGGCTCACTTAGGACACTCTTATGTGAACTTATCTTTTTTAACAATGCTAACTTCCTTACATTTTCAAAATGCATCTCAAATATACTCTTCAATCTCTTTCTTTTTGTCCCACCAACAAATATATCGTTTTGTTTTTTTCCCTGTACGGATGCTACACTCTTAACAATTTTAAAAGACTAAAAGTACAAGTTTATATTTGCAAAATGACTTTTTTAATAATATAAATTTTTTACTCTAATTTAATAATTCTTACTTTGTAACCCGCTAACGCTTTGTTGGTTTTGGTTAAAATCATAATTATTTTATTAAACACTTGTTGGCCTCCTTAAACGGGATTTCGTTTTATTTTTAATGTTTGAATATAATCATGACTTGGCTTTTTCTCAGAGTTCGCCTTCAAACGAGGGATAAGATCAGAAGATGATCCAAGTGTCTGCGTTTATTTTTAATTCTTTTAAGAGGTACTTTTTTTTTTCATTTTCATTGTTTTGAAATTAAGATTACTCATAGTACTGAACTTGAAATTTTTATATATTGAAACCAATTCAGAATAGAAAGGAAAAAAAATATTGTTTAGCGTATTGCATAATCCTATAATTTTTAATTCGGGAATGCATAAAATTACGAAAAAAAATATTAAAATCATAAACTAATATTTAATCTTCTTTCTGTTCTTATAAATTCTTTTACATTTTTAGGTCTCCGTCGTTCTTCTGGGTGAGTTGTTTCATAATTTTTAAAAATCTTAGTCTAAAAACATATTAAAAATATAAAAAGTAAGCCGAATTTTTTTTACATCAACAACTGTATATTGTTATTTTACATTGGTTTAACGAAACTTAAATTAAATGAAAAGTAAATAAATATCCATCTTATTTCAAACTTTATTTACAAGAGAAATTATAAAATTTGTAATATTTAAAACACACTTAATCTATTATATATTTAACTTAGTATTGTATTATATTTTTATTTAAAATTTTAATAGTTTCAGTTTTATATTTATGTTACGACTCTAAGTTATTGTAAATGAGGTATCTATTATGTGCTTCGGAATAAAAGAAAGCATTACTTAAAATATGAAATGAAATAGGAGCTTTAATTATGAGATACAGAGCTCAATGAAATATGAGTTTAATTATATATAGGATTTACACTACTTTCTGCCAAAATATCTTAAGGTAAGGAGTCTTTTACTTTTATATATTATTCTACTTTTTCATTTCTATCCAACATGGGACTTAGACTCACACTTGGATTCCAAGGGTACAAAAGCATTCCCACATCAAAAACATTCTCAACCAATCATAACGCGAGTAACTCTTTCTAACCGTCGTTCATCTTAACGGGACTTGCTTACCTTAATACCTTTGTTATGATGACTTTCGATATAAAGATCATTATACTCATCTCAATCGGCCACCAAGACAAATCATGGGCTCTGATACCATTGTTGGTCTATAGAGGAGGAGGTTCACTGGAAAAACACAAACACCAATAAAATATAAGTTCAAGCATATAAGAAATTGACACTACTTTTTATCCAACACATTTAAGACAACCTTTATATAATGCTCTACTCTTTCTCATTTCTATTCAATGTGGAACTTACTTAGATTTCTAACAATACACTCCAACTCTTACAACTTTTATCCATATTCTTTTTTTTACACCGAGATATTTTTACAATTTGAAAATTATTTTAGTTATATATTGGATTTATCAAATTAAGAACATACTGAAAATTTTGAAATAACAATCATCTAAGTGTTATTATTATTATTTTTTCTCTAAACATCATCACATAATTAAATATTTATATATATATATATATATATATATATATATATAATTTATCAAATATTTTCAAAATATTACTATTCGGATCAAAATTATATATATATATATATATATATATATATATATATATATATTCAAAGAAAAAAATATTATATAGCTAGCATATACACAATTATTATAGTTGAAAAATATCCAAAACAAAACAAATAAGATAAACCAGATTTCTTTTATAAACAATTTCAACCATTCATATATTTAAACATCCATTTAATATAATGGATATTATTCTAGATTCAACTCGTTCATTTAATCATTGCAACAAAAGAATAAAATGTCAAGTATTTATAAGTTTAACCAACTATCTCTCATGCCATATATACTAATATTACATCAACACAGATACTTAATTCTATTTTTAGAAAGGTCATGTGTTAGATTAAATTGAAAATTACGTAACATATTACCTTCTGTTTCAGTGGTTTCGGTAGGCATGAGATCCGTAATCCAAAGCATTCAAAGTTATCTGTTTCGTCGTCCAGTTGTACTATTCTCTCTCTTGTCATCCAGTTGTACCATTCTCTCTCTTATCTTGAGTAACTTGGCTTAATAATGTTTAATCAATATAAGTCTTCATAATTAGTTACCTGACCATATGTTAAACATATATTTAAAATGAGCTTATAAACTTTCATTATTCCATTAACTTTTTCATTATTGATTATCCTTTGATTACCTTAATGGTTATCTTTATCAATCGGTTACTGAGTTGTTAATTGGTTGTCCGTTCGGTCCATTGGCCTAACGGGTATCCACACAATACAAATTTACTCATAATAGAATTATGTTTAAAAAAACTAAGTTTCTCACAGATAAATTCATTACAGCTTATTAGACATATCTTTTTTTCGTATAGGAAACTAGATCATAAAAACCTACATTCAGTACTTGATTTTCATTTATATAATTTTAATAGTAATAGAGTCAAAATCATCTGATTTATAATCCTAAACTAAATACGTTATCTATGATCTTTTAACATAATTTTTTCTCATTGAAAGTAATTATGCTCACATCGTAACAGATATATTAGATACAAAATCAAAACATCACACATTGCTATTTGTTATTATTACTAATAAAGTCAGCAATATGAGAAACGTATGAGATTAATTGCAAGGAAAAACAAAGTAAAAGTCATATTGGTCGGTTGACTCAACCTAATAGATGGAACACCAATCCTATAAAGTGGCATGTACTGTCTGGTTCTGTATAAACTTATTATTCTATAATGTTTCAATGAGTTGCAGGGTTGCAAGGAAAGAATAGTAAAAACAAGATTGGCCATGCACCTAACATTATTGACAATTCAAAGCCTACTATCAGTCTCATGAACCAATTCTCATGTAGGCCGATCCAATTCATCCACTCATTTCTGTGTTTCTAATAATAACTCATTCAAACATTAAACTGTGTGGGCCAAATCCTTTTTGTATTATTGCTTTCGTTCATGTCTTAACATTCAAAACTAAGAGAAACTCTATTTGTATACCACTTTCATACAACAAATCAAGAGATGAATAAGTTAAGATGATGTGACAAAAAATAGAAAGAAAATTATTCATCAATAATTAAATGTTGTTAGGATAAAAATAAGATGTTTTAACGACTAAACTTCATTATTATGGATACCATCTATGTTCATGATTATTATGTTAGACCAACCCCGAAAATCCAATTCACCAAATCAGTTCCAAGTTCTCTA
Source organism: Vigna umbellata (assembly GCF_029865625.1). Classification (NCBI taxonomy): domain Eukaryota; kingdom Viridiplantae; phylum Streptophyta; class Magnoliopsida; order Fabales; family Fabaceae; genus Vigna; species Vigna umbellata. The sequence continues at coordinate 94,057,908 of NC_142165.1, read as the reverse complement.
TGCCATACACAAATTAAATTGTGTGGACCAAATCCCTTTCTGTGTTCACAAATTCATCTTTTGTTTGCATGTAACTACAACAACATCATCGAATATAAGATTAGGGAGAATGTATTTTTCCTTCTATCGTGAAATTTGACAGCTGCAGTGCTTTTTTTATTACATTATTGCTCTCTTTCGTGTGAAACCATGAACATATAATGTTTATTAATACCTTCTTTACTATGAATCCAAAAACTGTTATGGCGTTCTATAATTCGAACATTTTTTGTGTGGGGATGCTCGTGAGATTTTGGTGGTAAAGGTTTGTTTGATTGTCATTCCACAGCAAAATTGTTGGAGAGGTTTGACACACACATAGATCTCCACACTTGGTAAGATATTGTCTGCTTTGAGCCAAGTTTTCACGGATTTGCTTTTGGTACCACTTCAAAAAAAGTCTTACCAAAGAGGTCTTACCAATGGAAGTAACTACTACCTGAATACCCTTTGCAAGGAAGATTTTCGGTATAGGGATCATTATAAGGGACCGACACCACTCTTTACCTAAAACCTTAAGGCAATGGGTTAATGAGTCTTTCATCTTTATATACTACTCTACTTTCTCAATTCTATCTAACGTGGGACTTGTACTCACACTTGAATACCCAACAAAAATACCTAAGTACATGTCCTCTCAAAAAAAAAGCAGAAGCATTGAACAGGGGACCAAAACCTAAGCCCACCAATACCCTCTAAGGAGACTTCGTACCCAATTATCAAATTCATTCATTGTCCTAAAATCAACTCTCCTAATTCTCACCTTATGCTTTGCTTTTACAAACCCTTAAAAAGCCTATGAAAAGAGAAATTTCAGAGTCAGATTTATTGTGATATGAAATCGTCTTTCCACCCCACCACCTATATAAATGAGCATGTCATATCAACAATCTTCTCCCTAGAAAAAAAAAAGTTGACATGTACTTGCAAATCCAACAACCTGGGACGTTTCAGACTTCTGGGTTTACATACACCGTATCTTGTTGCTTACAAAAACACATTTACTTGGCAATCTAGACAACCCTCTAAGAATAATCAATAATTTGTCCTCTAAAATTGGCTAAAGAAGAGAAAGTAATTCAGATTTGTGTGCTTTTACTGTCACAACCTTATAAATTCTATCGATTGCTTCTGCAGTCCCACAAATCAACATCTGCTAGAAATATTATCCAGTACTTTTTCTTTTTTCTGTCTTTTTCCCAAGTGCCAAAGATTTCATTCACTGCATTGTGTATGAAGTTTTCTTACCAGCTGGGATTATGCTATGTAAAATAATTCTGAACGCAATTATTGTATTTTATACCAGAAAGGGAACTGCTATATGTCATATAATAGAGGCAAGAAAACTACCAAGTTAGCGTCATAGTGACCGGTGCAATGTTGGACATCCCATTATCCCGGGTTTTTGTTATTTTCATTCATTATTATTCTCGAAAGTTATGTTGTTGCCCTAGAAAGATTCATTTCCGAACAACAAGTCCCCAACATAACTCAAGACATGTAGTGGTAAACTTAGGCATGGCCACTCAGCATGTCCGAATATATGATCTTATAGCAAAATTTATAGTATATTAATAAGTGTAAATTTTATGCTACAGATTAATTTTAAAACGTTGAATTATAAGTCTATTTTTTATATTGTATTTGAGTCCGTCAAATTTATTTTAACAAGATTTATAATTTGTTGAGTTTATTATTGAATAGTTAATGGACCATTATTTCTCCCTCTCTCTCTCTCTCTTTATCTATCTATATATATATATATATATATATATATATATTTATACTACATTACTGATGCATTAAAGATCCAATTTCTTAAAAATAAATAACCTATAAAAAGCATTAGAACTCCTCTCACTAGAAGAAAGTCTCTTCTTATTCAAAGTAAACGCGAGAAAGACCAGAAAAGTGATGTCCATAGTTTGCTTCAGAAAGGTACACAATGCATGGAAATAAAGAGAAATAAATAATAACTTTTCGCACAAAATAAAATAATAAAAAGGGTATAAATGTGTAACGTAATCAATCTTTATGATCATGTAACAAATATTCTAAAAGCACTAGTCCAAAAATTAAAAACATAACTATCATGTTTTTGTCTTTTCCTTCATTTAACAATAATAAGAAATAACATTATTTTACTTTTCAATTTATTTTCATTTTCTTTTACCCAATTCAAATTACTTTAATTTTGTTATATATTTTTTTCATTTTTTATTCTCAATTTCCATTAGTGGAAGAGTTTATGTGGTTAATAGGACTCAGTAATGATTAGATAAATTTGGTATGTAGGTATGCTTTTGTGTGTAGTAGAATCCATACCAAGACAACCTCACAATATTAAAGTGTCATTATATGGTTCCAAATGGGCTTTTCATATGTGTCATGAATTTGATACATTTTGGGTTAGCCTTGTACTCGAACAGAATACCAACCAAAGGCTTTTACTTTCTGCATCCCACAATTTCTTTGCACACTCCTCAAATTTTCAAAATTATGTAAAAGTGACTTTTCGCAATACACATTTCAAAAACTTTTCCGAACAATTTTCTGGAATTTCCGAAACAAGATTTTCTAGAAAGAATTTTTAAAACAAAATTCTCGCAATGCATTTTTTTGGAATAGAATTTTCAAAATAGATAAAGTGCATTTCCGAAGTACTTTTCCAGGATGAGATTTTCAAAACAATTTTTTTAGAATGCATACAATACCTTTCAAAATGAATGTTATGGAACACCTTTACATAAAATGTGTTTAAAAAAAAACTTTTTGAAACGAGATTGTTTTTTTCGTATTTTTTATTTTTCTTATTCCTCTGCCGTGTTTCCCCTCTCTTATTCCTATTCTACAGCAGTGATGCTGACAGAAACAATGGGGATGATAACGATGGTGACGGTGATTGTGACCAGGGATATTTAAGTTTTTTCCTCTTCCATGGGATTGCAGTTCGTAATTAAGAGGGTGTACGAAGCAATAGCGGCAATAAAAAATTTGAGAACTTAAAATTAGTAACATCAAAGACTAATCTATTTACACTCCTCCATTATAAGTTTACTCTCCCGTTCCTTTCCTCTTTTTCAAACCATCTCCTAAACTAAGTTTAATTTTCTGGTTTTCACCGTTTTTCATTTACTACACTCTCTCCCTATTCTCGTTTTTCTTGTGAGGCTCTTGTCCAAACGAAATCAATAATTTGGTAAAAAAAAAGAAAGTTTACATGGACAATCAAATTTAATAGAATTAAAATGAAATAAAATTAAGATAAATTTTACGTTGTTTAAAATAAAAGAAATATAGAAAATTGATAGGAAGGATTGAGAGAACAACTGAGGTGGACAGTAAAGAATAGATCTTAGGATTAACTGTTTTTCAGAAAGAATTACATGTTTGGTAATAAAATACAATTAAATGAAGAGGTGTGTACATAGATATTTAGGGAAGTATAAAAAGCAAATGAGGATTCAGTTTTTGTTGGTTTTTTTATTCTATACACTTATTTTTCTCTTTCAATCCTTAATATCTTTTTAATAATACTATAAATACATATCGAGAAAAACTGTAACCCACAGAGTAGTATAACTGTATTCAAATTTATGTTATTTTTTTTTAAAATAACTATCTAATCTCTCTCTTTCTCTGTCTACAATGTATGACGAATTAGCTAGGTTAACTCACAGTACACAAATTCAATATTAATATTATTTTTATTCAATTATGACTCTTTTTTTAAGACAAATTACATATGTCCCACTGTTATCAATCTTATTTTTCTTTTGTATCTATAATGTTTAAAAAAAATGTATAAATATTATTTTAAAAATGTATAAAAAAACGTCGCTAAACGTGTATTGATTTTATGAATAAAGTTTACTATATTTTACAATCAGATTAAACCGAGTTAAATTTTAGAATATGAATTAGTGATTATAAACACTTAAAAATACAAAAATACATGCATACATAAAATAAAAAAGTTACACAAATTTTTAGTTTTAGCACAATTGAAAATGTGAATAATAATGAGGATGACGATGATGTTATTGTTATTATTTATTATTATCTAATGATGTATAATTTATAAATAAAATATATGCTATTAATAATATATTATTAGTTTTTTAGTTTTTGTATGTATGTATGACTTGTAAATCAGTTGTTATCGATTTCGGTAAGAAAATAAAGTTGACAGCCATTTTTTAAATGAATATAAAAACTCAAAATTGATTTTTGATTTGTTAAAATTTGATAATTTATAACTAAGAACTACTTAAAAAGGGCTTAAAATTTTCACTTTACATTTTTTTATGGTATCAATCCTTTTATAATTTGAATAATTTAATCTGAATTTGTTCTAAATAAGCTATACTCATGGACACTATTAAAAGATACAAATATTTTGTGCATGGCCACAGTTCAATAGTCTGGTTTTTGAAAGACGTACTTGGAGTAGCTCTTATTATTTCATGAGAAAATTCATGCTATCGTAACATTAAATGCATATCTGAAATAGTGGTAAAAGTGCTACATCACCACCTTATTAAAAGGATCGCATTTTTCTCGTTTATTTTTGTAGAAGTGGTTCTCCTTTCTTTTCGGATCAAATCAAGATCAGACAACCATGTTCCCCTTTCTTTTCTATCACTTAATTTTTGCAATTATAAAAAAAGGTACGGTTTTTTAAATCCCGTAAAATCTTAATCCCGTCCGAGTATAAATCACGGAAATAATAATTAAAAAATGAAAAAACTATTTAAAATAAAGTTTTTCATTTGTTAAACTTATGAATAAAAGTTAATATCAAGTCTAACATACATGCCTATATTTGGAGTGGCAAGAAAGAGAGCAAATTAAGCCTGAAACGTTAAAATGGACCTAGTGAGCCCACTATTGTCGACATTGGGCAGGCCTTTCAATGATTAGAGGATAAAGAGGTTTATAGTTCCACATGTACTCTATCATCTAATTTCTCACTTATATCCTTGACCTCTCAAGTTCCCAAGAGTCAAGAAAATCAAAAACAAAAACCATGCCACCTTATGCTAAACCACATTAATTAATTCATGAAGTTAAGAAACAGTGGTCGAATTCTCGCAGCTTTCCCTTAAACTACTAATGTAAAAAATCATTTTCCTTATAATGAGTACAACCCAAGATGTCTATCCTGTACCGATAATTAAATACACATTTATCCTATGTGATGCTTTCAACTTTCAATTTCAGTAAAACAAAAATAAGAAGAATTAGAAAGAAAAAACAATGCGAGATGAGGTGGAAAAGCAAATGAGGATAGTGCAAACTTTAAGAGAGGCATATATATAATATATATATATATATTAAGGTGATATTTGACGCAGCATTGGTGGGATTTTCTACGACCATCCGTGAAGGAGTTGACGACTTGAAAACCTCTCTCGGAACATGCTTGTCTAAATTATCGCCTCAAACCCACTTGGTGTAAAAATATCACACTTCTTACTACACTATCACTACGACGATGGTGTTGTACGCGGCGGCTGTGGGCCACGGTTTGAGACCCGCGGTGGTTGGGTTCGTCTGCCCACTCGTCCTCAAATTCTTGATGGGTTTCAGATTCTTCCGCGACAACGCTCTCCACCAATCCAGACTCTTCCTTTTCCAATTGGGTCACATCGCCTTCAGCACCGAACCCCAAATCTCCCGCGTCGCTCGAATGGAACACGCTCTTCGCTTGATTTGGAGAACGCTCACTCCTTCCCCTCCGTCGCAGGCGGAGAACTCCCACCTCGTGCAGCAGAGCCTCCATGACCTTTCCATGCTTTCGCTTTGACGCTCTTTTAATCCATCATCTCTGTCTAGGTTTTTTTTCCTCCTATGATATGAATTAGGGTAATTATCATTACCCATGTTGCTTGCTTGTGCTGTTGTCTGATTCATCTTACAGCTTCTTAATCGATTCTATTTTGGCTTATGTATTAATTAACCATGGAATTCTCTCCGATCTCTTTTTCGCTTTCCCCATTTCGATACTATTCACGGACAACTTTGTCTTTGTTGACTATAAAATTCTATATTTATTTACGGCCTTAATTATTTAGATTAAACTGTTGTTAATTACCATATACATACGTGATATATCACTATCTACGTCACTGGAAATAATAATAAGCACTGTAAAGTAAAAAGAAGAGTTGAGTTGCGTCTTCCCGAAGATAAATGTGTTGTTAAATGGGTTTGGGTAGCATTATAAACTATATTAACGATACAATTATATTAGAGATGTAAAAATGTATATTAAATATTATTTGTATATTTAAATAGTTATTAATTGACATGTAAGGTTTTCAAACTCAAAATGTAAATATATATTGTGCTGAAATTTAAATAGAATATATCAAATGATGAAAGAACAGTTGCATGAATATCTAAAAAAAATGTGAGTGGAGAAAATAGATTGGCTTTAGTTCCCTTTGATTACTTTAATAAGGGGAAAAAGAAAGCCTCCATGATGATTAAGATATGAAGAAAATTCCTTTCTTGCTTTGTTGTTGTGCAAGTGGACTGCTCAAAGACGTAGTGGGGCATGATTTTTTTAGCCATCTATTATTTCGCAATTCGTTGTGAATTTGACTTTTAGATGATCTTTATTTTTTCACAGAACCCACCAAATCTCATAATATCTATATAAAAATAATAAAATGAATCATTAAGAGATAAGAAATGTGTTGTTAATAATATTTCTAACGATAAATAGTGATGCGATTGTAAAAATGAAATATTCCCTCTGAGAAAAGTCTGAAAGAGACAATACTACCCGTCAAGATAAAGAATATAAGTGTTACAACAATACACCAGAAAATAAATTGTGTAAATTAAATGTTTTTTTTATCCAAAATGTTAATGAGGAAATTCAATTCCTAATCTTCCTTCTCTTGTCTTCCAAAACCTTTAAATTACGAATATATCTTTCAAATATTAATGAGAAAAGTTGACCCTACAATCTCTTACATTCTTCTTTTCATTTCTTAATTCAAGATCAACCTTCACTAGTGTATAATTAGCTTTTAACGTCATCTCGTAGATGTTGGACCACAAAATAACCAACATAAATTATTGACTGGTGACATTTTCATAAATAAGTTGGGCATCTAGACGTCGGTTAGGAGGGACCCCGACGTCTATAATATTATAGACGTCGGGACCCTCCTACCAGATGTCTATATGCCTGACAGGTAGGTAAAAAGTCATTTTTTTTCGCCATATAGACGTCTGATCCCGCCAGTCCGACGTCTATATACGATTATAGATGTCGGCCCCCTGTAACAGACGTCTATATGGCTGACAAGATAGGTGAAAAGTTAACCTATACGTCGGGCACCCTCCTAACCGACATCTATATACACCGCAAATATTAATTTTTAAATCGAATGGATGTCATATTAGTGAGGTCCCCGACGTCTAGTTGAGAATAGACGTCGAACACTGGGGCACCGACGTCTTGATCCTGTTAAATCAGAAATCGCAAACCCGCGGTTACACACACTTCATCATCTTTCTCCTCACCTTTTCTCTCCGCAACATTGCATTTCCAAGTGCGTTTGATCTCTTTTGAACCGTTTAAACTTACTTTTACTCCGATTAAATTAGTCTTTGATGGATTATGTTTCATTTGAACCGATTAAAATGAGTTTTTGTTGTTTTTTCGTGTAGTTTTTCTCGTGTCTTTGGGTAGCTTCGTAGCACCTTCTTCCTTTGCTAGTTTCCTCGTAAGAAAAAGTTTGCGTCTTGTGTATCTCTTATAGCATTTCAACCCAAAACCGAACCTGGATCCTTGTCTAGTTCTCATGTCACCCTATTCTTTTTCATTAGCGGTTGGAATGAAACTAGGCAAGGATCCATATTCGATTTTCGGTTGAAGGTGCTACTACGCTACCCAAAGACGCAAAAGACGCAAGCTTTTCTTATGAGGAAACTAGCAAAGGAAGAAGGTGCTACTACGCTACCCAAAGACACAAGCTGCTATGGACGTCGGTTAAAGTCATGTTCGACGTCTATAGTGTCCTTAGACGTCGATTAAAGATATTAACCTGACGTCTATATTAGATGTCGGTTAATACCATGTTCGACGTCTATAGTGCCCTCAGACGTCGGTTTTTGTGCAATCCAACGTCTTTTATAGACGTCGTCACCCGTAAAGATGTCGGATCGAGATCTGACGTTAAAAGCCTAAAATAACATACGTCTAAAGCCCTTTCTACAGTAGTGCTTATAACTCATTTAAATAAATTTAATTATATAATAAACAACATTGTCTATTCTTCATATGAAAAATAATATTCATCTTTTCGTGATTAATACTAAAAATAATGGGAATTATATTTAATATAAGACTTGCATTAATATTGTCACAATTGTTATCACTATCATGCAAAGATAATTTTAAAACAATAAATTTTTTAAACTAACTTATTTTAAAACTATTCTAGCTAGAGTCTTCAGAGTAAAGTCTTCAACCTGAGCTAGAGCATTAAAATTCAATTGCCTCTTTTTATCGTGCTCTTGACCTTATTATAAACTTATATATATTGTCATTTATTAACTTATGTTACATTTTGTTATTAGAGTTCTAGATTAATTAAGTCATTGGTGATTGGTGGAGAAGAGCTAGCTCCATGTTTTGTTGTGCATCATCTCTTGTTTTACTGGGTTTCTGTTATGCATTGATTATTTGTTTTCCAGTTGTTCAGTTTCTCTCATATAACCTTAGAATTGCTAGTGCTTAATATGATTCGTCTCCACATTTTATTGAAGAGTATATGAAATTTGTATGAGTTGTAGATAAATTTTATTTTGTAAAGTGTATTTCTAGAATTGTTAAAGTTTGAAGAATAATTTGAAAATTTAATTTTCAAGGACGAATTTTATTTGTTGAGAGAATGTAAAGATTTTAGAAAATTAATAATTAAAAAATAAATAAATGACATTAAAATAATAATTAAAAATAAATAAATGAGATTAAATAAATATTTTAACCAAAAGATAATAGATTCAATAATTATTTAATTAAAAATATATTCTTGAATATTGTTAGACATTATCAAATGTTATTAAATATTGTGAGATATTTTTTAATATTGTTAAAAATGGCAACGTTTTATGTCCTAGATATTACTTTGTGAGTCTTTTTAGTTTTAGAAACCTATTTGCATTTGATGGATTTTAGTTAAGTCAACAAGATCTCATACTTGATTAGACATCATCAAATCCATTTCATCTTTCATAGCATCACAAGTTAAAATTGAATAAATTTGAGAGGATTTGAAGATAAACTTTTTTGTTGTTTATTTGAGTGAATTTGGAAGCAACGTTTGTGAGAATTAGTATAGAATTTGATGGATGTGATACATTAAAAAAATTTACTTCTAAATTCACTCTCACCTACCTCTAAATCCACTCAAATAAATAACAACAAAATTTATTTTCAAATCCTTTCAAATCCATTCAATCACTCTCCCACAAATCCATTCAATCACTCTCCCACAAATCCATTCAAGTGAACAAAGTCTTAGACTTATGAAAACATTTCAAGATCATTTTGTTTCAATGTGATGAACTAATTCTTGTAAATACACTTCCTAATTACTAGAAATTGTTGATCTTTTGATTCTTTTGTAAATTTTCTTAATATTGTTTGGTTAACTTGTTGTTTAACATATTGCTCAACAAGTTATCTAATATTTATTTACTGTTCCTCAGCAACTTGATATATATTATGATCTTCAATTGTGAAATTTGAATATTTGTTATCTAATACACCTTTGGACAGGGAAAACATGAATAACTTACGCATTTATTATTTTATTATAACAATTATTTTTTAATTATATCTTTAGTTTTTAGTATACAATAAAAAAAGTCACACTATTTTTAATTATTATAAACAATGATTAATTAACACCAATACTTATAATTATTATTAATAATAATAAAATTTCTTTACGCTTGAATTTTACCTTTATTAATATAACTCATTTTTATTGTTTTACTCTTCAAAATGTGTTATTTTAAATTTAATTAATTACTCACAATAAGAAAATTAATGACATGAAATCACAACACTTATTTATTTTATAACTATTTTTATGATCTTATTTCTTATAAATGTAATAATATCTATATTTTAATAATTATGGTAAAAATTATTATTTTTTATTTTTCGTTATCTATGTAATTTTAAAGGAGATTTTATATATAACTTTTCTAATTTTATTTTTTTAAGTGATTAGTTTAGGCCCACGAAGTTAAAAGACCCATATATAAACTTCCATATAGCCCCTCGCATTCTCTATTTGTATCAGCGAAACCAATCTCCCCGTTAAAGGAAGGTGACATCAAATTCAATCCCTAGAACTTGAAATCCAATGACTACCGCCGCTCGACCTACGTGGGCACCTGCAAAAGGTGGCAACGAACAAGGTGGTACTCGAATTTTCGGTCCCTCACAAAAGTACTCTTCTAGGGACATCGCATCGCACACCACTCTTAAGCCCAGGTATGCTTTTATTTTTTCCTAATCTTGTTAAGTTTTTCCCCAATTTTGTTTTTCGTGTATTTATTCCACATCAAATTGAACACAAATAATCTTTTCAACGAATTCATATTCTTAAATTTGGAGAAAAAACAAAACTTCTAGTGAGATGTAGTTTAGGGTTTTTCAAATTATGTCTAAGGAGTTACAATTAGCAATCGGGGAAATCGCAAAGAAACCCAACAGTGGCAGTTTAATCATAGTGCGGAAGGGGAAATCGCAGTAGGGAAGGAACAACGGAGAAATCGCAGTGGAGAGGAACAAAGGTAAATCGCAGTGGGGAACGGAGGTATATCGCTGTGGGGAGGAACAAGGGTAAATTGCAGAGGAAGAATAGCGAAGAAGGAGATTTCGCGATGAGTGTCGTGAACGGAAAAAGGAGATGCGAAGAGGAGAGACGCCGTGAAATGTGTTAACGGGGAACCTTATTGCAAGATTTCTCCTTTTTTTTTTTCATTTTCACAAGTCAAACATCAGAGAGGAGTTGTTTAACAACCTGTGGCTGAGCTTGCCAACACGGTCCTAAACTCGCAAGTTCGGCTGAGTTCATTAGAAAACAATTCTATTACCAAGTTAACTCAGAAAGGGTAGTAAGCTCGTTAACTAATGCGATTTTACGAGTTAAATGGCGACTTTGATAACTGTTATGGCTTGGAGTAACCCTTCTATGTGGTTTCCTTAATAATAACCATGCATGTAGTGGTGCTTAAATTTAAAATTATATTCTGTTCCTGATGTATGATTGAAATGTTCATATTTCTTTTTCTTCCTTTTTTTTCTCACTTTTCTGTTCTTAAACGATTAAGAAGCTTTATTGCTCTATACTTGGGATTGATGTTGTACATTATCATATTGGAAAACATGCTGTTTTACTTGTACAAATGTTGTAGTTTCCTCGCTAGTGATTGTAATTCGACCTTTCCAGGAAAGAAGGGCAGGACACACAAGATGAGTTAAAAAGAAGGAACCTGCGTGACGAACTGGAAGATCGTGAACGGAGACATTTTTCATCAAAAAATAAATCTTACGGTAGGGAAATCAATGTGCAATGTTTCTATACATTTCTATTTGCTGCATTTGAATTTCATCAATTCTGTCAGATGCAATTTTTTTTTTTTTGTTTTATCGCTAGTTGTAACTGTTCGATTATATTCTATTCTCTGACAGATGACAGGGATCATGGAAAGGGTAGTCATCTGTTTTTGGAAGGTATTCTATTTACGCATTTACTAAAATACTTTGCACATAGCCTTCTATCTAAAAATGGAGGAGAAGAAATGAGAAGGGAATAACCATAATTGTATTTTGTCTTTATCTTGACAGGATCAAGGAGAGAAATTGAAGACCACATTGTTGCTCGTAGTGTTGACGCAGATGATTCTGATGTTGAAGTTAAAAGTGATGACGAGAGGTTTGTAATTTAGCATGAACCTTTTGTTTAGAAGTATCAAATGTTCATTTAGTGTGTAGTTTGTATTTACATGCAATTGATTTGTCTCAACATTGAAGAATATAAAAATGCCTGTGCAGAAATATTTATAACAATAGAAAGATTTTTATAGTGTTGCATCCATGAGAATATAATTGTATTTACATGCAATTAATTAGGTTTTACAAAGCAAATAAGGTTCATTATTTTATGTAGGCAGGTTAAACTAGATAGACCGTTCATGTGCATGCATTAGCAGATGAGCATACACAAGCATGCTATTGTTTTTCCGCAATTCGGCACTTTGACATGTAATGTGATGACATGAGATAGCATGCAGTCCAGCCTTTTCGCATTTCAAGTCACGTCCGATGAGCCATTGGATATAATTTGGTTTTGGTGACGCTGTTTTTTCTGACTCTTTAATGACTTCCATTTCATTACTAATGATCTTTTTCCAGCGGACACTTTTGTGTTAGATTAATTTTGCCAGGAAATGTAGGAGTAGTGTAATTGGTTTTCTAGAAAGATGTGTGAGATATTTGGACGGAAACAAGTGATTTAACTTTATTGCTGTTTTCCCCTGTCTCTTGGTGCATTTGGAATTATCTATTTGTAATTTTATTGGTATTTGAAGTTAAATTCTTATATCAAAATTCGTAATCGGACAAATGTCAACACTTATTAATAATATTAGTATGTTCTAATCTTTCCTTGTCATTCTCAGTGACGATGATGACGACGAGGAAGATGACACTGAAGCATTGCTAGCTGAGCTTGAACAGATAAAAAAGGAAAGAGCAGAGGAAAAACTACGCAAGGTCTTATATCTTCTTTTATTCTTCCTAGCTTTGTTCATGTGATGTCATTGAAGCTTTCCATATGGGGGGAACTTGAACTGCTCTGTACACTGTATTATCTTTCTAGTATAGTTGTTACTTCACTTTGTTTGAAAGGAGGGTGAGTGGATTACAGTGGCCTTCGTCCCTTCCCCTCCTGTAATTCACTTGGATCTTAATGAAAAACAGGTAGTTGTCAGGCCTGAATAAGCTGTTGAGCTCATAACATCTTTCACTTTAACAACTTATACATTGGTTACTAAGTGGTTCCATGACGTTAGATTGGTCAGTTGTGAATTGCCCTTGTGTACAAAAATAAAAATTGCAAATGTCTCTGCAGGAACGACAGCAGCAGGAGGAAGAACTTAAAGTGAAGGAGGCAGAGCTTCTGCGTGGAAACCCACTGCTGAATAATCCAACTTCTTTCAATGTGAAAAGAAGGTTCAACTATAGACATTCCTCAATCTGCCTGCTAAAACAAAAAAATGACACTTTTTACTGTTAACCCTGTTGGTTTGGCTCCTTGATCTAAGTTGTTGGTTTTGTGTGGTTTTTTGCGTAGGTGGGATGATGATGTGGTGTTTAAGAACCAAGCCCGTGGTGAAACCAAAATAGCTAAGCGATTCATCAATGATACCATCAGGAATGATTTTCATAGGAAATTTCTGCATAAATACATGAAGTAAGTCCATGTGCGAGAAGTCGGAGTTGTCTGGACACAACATGTCTAAATGTATGATTAAACTATGATGGATATATATCTTAAACGTATTCCAACGTGGTATTCGTAGTTGCTGTAACTTCCGTATTAATGCCAACTGGGTTTGAGAGTCATACTATAAAAATATTATCCAGTGTCTTCGTTGTTGTGTAATTCATTTACCTCCTGCATATCTGTCATTGGCATTGCAAAGTCAATATTTTAAGATTTTCCATTCGGAAACTTATTTGTTCAACGCAAACTCACGCAGCAAATTTTATTACCCGTTCAAACATTTATATTTCAGTAGCTAATTGGAAAATGTTGTATTGTAAAGTCTATTATTTCTTAGTGGTGCGGATTTATTACAATTTATTATTTCAATTCACTTCTCCTGGATTTATTTAGTGCTTAAATTAAAATGGGTATCACAATTTAGCATAAAGCTTATAAATCAATATTTTAAAAAATTACCACAATTCATGCATACCTAATAAATGTTTCTGTTGGGCACAATACTATTAGAAAACACAGAAGAGTAATTATAAATTATAAGTTATAAATATATTCATAATATCTAGGGTATTCAAGTTTTGATGAAAATTATATCCATAAATTTATGTTATTTAATATATACACTTGCCTTTGGTGTAGTCTTGTAACACATTTACGTATTGGTTTAATTATAACTAACTTTATTTTATGACTGGAATAAGAGTCCAGATTTCTTATTTTTGTCTATTGGTGTATTAAGTGTCAAATATTTATTTGCGTAATAGTGCGAAAGATACAGATGTGTCATCCATATTTATTTTTTCTAACAAAAAAATCAACACCTTTTTTACTTTAAAAGACTACTGAACTATATGAATACTAATAACAGATGCAAAAAATAATAATTTCATGAAAAATTAGAGAAACAACATAGCACATGTTTAGAATGTCAACAAAAAAATATAAATTTTATTATTATTGTATGAAACGCATAAAATACAATATCACGTTGTTCATAGATATAAATATAAAATTCAAAGAAAACATTATTTATCTACAATTACTATTGTTCTATGATCTATTTTTTTACAAATTTAGAAATCAAATAAAAAATAATATTTTAATATGTCCTCAAACATATACAGAAAACATAACTCATTGCGAAAAATATTATAAATATAATCATTTTAATATATAACATAATATAATATAATAACTCATATCTATATTGACTTTTGTGAATACATACCCACCCCATACCATATCATAGAAGCAGATATTAATTACATATATTAACTGAGACACCCATAGAGTGTCATATCTGTTATAAACTTGCACTTAAATAGGCATAGTTTATAACTGAATTCAATATTTCAATGTGATATAACTGAATTCCTTTCATGGTCAAAATGCAAAGAGTTTATTAAGAAGTTAAAACCAAAACAATCTTGGGTCCTTGTACTAAAAAAAAAACAGACAGAGACATCACAGTTTATAATTTGTAACATTAATTTTCTTGGGTGGGAAAGTGTTTATGTCGGTCTTTTTTAATTTATGTGAAGTGAATATATTGAATGTAAAGTGTGAAAGGATAACCACTCAGTGTATTTATATGTCATTTCTTCCCCTTCATACAAAGTCAAAATTTATCCAAAAGCTTAGCTCCATGTACTATGGTTTACAAAATTGCCTGGCTATACAATCCAATATCTATGTTAATTTTTAGTCCCTTAAAATATTTAGTTACACAATGAAAATCTTATTTTGCATTTAAGTATCGATAGGAGTCAATCCATAATTAGACATCTAAATTTGATCACCACTAAAGATAGATTCAATCTTATCTGCTTCGTCCTCGTTCAAAAGTCAACTAAAAATCCTATTAAAAAAAGCTTATACGATTAAAATATATATAAAAAAGTTGTAGGAGCAAAGATCAACTCATGAGTATTTTTAAGTATAAAAGATCTTCCTTGAAATAAATTGCTTAACAAAAAATCTTTTATAAACATCCAAAACACTTACTCAATTTAAATTTAAACTCATGTTAATATGAATAAAGTTTGATTGAGTATAAGTTAACTTAGGTAGTAATTTAAATCAAATAATATAATTTTTTTTGTTAAATTAACTTTAGTGATATTTTAAGGTCACCATATGTCAATGTATTAATTTCTTTCTTTATTCTAAGTTTTTTTTTAAATTTCACTTTTTTCTCTTTTTTTTTTTCAAACTTTTTCGATTCTTTATTATCGTTATATCCCCACATAAAATTACTTAAAAATGGAAAAAGAAATAATATTTTTTTCCAAACTTCTCTGTTCCTTTATATCGTTATATCCTCACATAAAACAATAATAATACTTTGATACACATTAAATTTTTATATTCATTTATATTATCTTTATTATTTTTTATTTTTTTAAAAAAAAAATATAAAAAGTTAATTTTTTATAGTTATCTTATCTTTGTATTATTATCAAATAAATGTAAAAATATATTATCCTACCGTTACTCCATATAAAAATATAAAAAAGTAATATATTTATCGGTGACATTTTCAATGTCATTAATTTTAATTTAACGGAATAATCTAAGTTAACTTCATTTAAAAAATTAAAATTCAATTAAATAAAAAATAAATAAATTAATGATTAAGTTTTTATTTTTAAGACAATCTCATCTATCCAAGTCAACCCAAATTCCCTTCATTAGAATTTGTGGGCTTTATCTTTAATTGGGATTTTGACGTTTTGTCATCTAAAGAGGAAACTAGTTCAACAATACATCAAAATCAAATATCAGCACCACTTGAATTTAATTGAGCGACGAAGTGTTTTAGACAATGCAATTTGCCAAATTTCAGTGCATGTATTATATGTTACGTTTGGTATAATAAACAGCTTAGGAGATATTGTGGGCTACTATAAATGCAAGTGTCTGATATTACTTTTAAATTTATAAAGGGTATTCCATTTTCTATTATTAGATATTATTATGTGACACGTAATTAAATATAATAATAATTTTTAAAAGTTTAAAAGTTTCATTTTATATTATTCTTGTGATTAACAATTTTGAATTTTTAATTACATAATAATTTCTCATTAAAGATGGTGGAAAATGAAAAAGGAAATCCATAATAAGATTTCTTTATATATAAAAGAAAAAGAAAACTTAAGATTTCTTGGAATCCATTCACTATTTTTTTTGTCCAAACAAAGTTAAGTATATAAGTTGTAGATAAGATTCTAGTGTTTTGTTACATCTAAAGAGTTTTTTTTTTTTTCTCTTTTAAATCTTCTCACAGACTTTTTGTGAATTTGTGGCATCTTTTTGTAAAGAAAGTGCCAATAATACTTTTGATATATCTTTATCTAAAATCCAAAGCAAGAGTGAAAAGTGACAAGCAAAGAGAAAGTGTGGATAAAAGATAAAGTTGTGTTCTATTCCTTTTTTAAAGGACTTATATTATTGATAAATATTTCATGAAACACCAAACAAGATGACTTATGAGTAGAATGCTAAACATAGCCTCACATATGTTAATAAATTGACATTAACGAGTACAATATTAAACAATCTTTTGAGAGTAGTAAAATGTAAAATTATCCATTACATATATTATAACCTTTTATTATTTTTAAGATCTCCTAACATCACTTCTTTTAAATAAAATAAATAAGGCAAGAAAACAAAAGTTATCTTATATTACATACACACAAAAATTACTTGTATGAAATGAATTTCATAGAAATTAAAATTTCAAGCCGTCATAGATAGTATCAAATAATAAAGAGATACCAAAAATATTATGATGCAAACTACAGTTATATAGAAATTACTCCATTACTCTTATGAGTTAGAAAATTAATATGATTGATAAAAGTGACCAAAAGTATAATTCTTGTGATATTAGACATATCCTTATTGTTTCCTTAGCTAATTGAATATAATTCTTGTGATATTAGACATATCCTAAATATAACATAAGAAAAGGGAATGTGAAAATTGAGAAAAACATGACCAAAAAAATGTTTTTTTATTTATCATTATAACTATATTTTACTATAAATAGTTAATTTAATATAATAAGTATTAATATATTTGGTTTTAATATAGTAAAAAAATTATAATTTTATTACAAAAATTTTAACTTCATAAATTTTATTTAAAGTCCGTTAGTTATTAAGATAATTAAATTTAGTAAAGTTACGTGTTTAATCTTGTTTAAAAATATTTACAACAAGATTAAAGATATATAATATCAAAATTACGATAAAAAAAATAATGTATCTTCAATCATATATGAACAATTATGTATATAAAACGAAAATATGTAAAAACATACACATATTTCTTTTATCTATTGATGACATACTTTCTAATCATAACCAAATATGTTTAAGAAGAGTTAAAGTTATATCTACAATACATATCCAAACTTTATTCATCATAGATCATTGGTGAGTTCTTAGTAGATCATGTTCATTTTAAGCTTGGTAATGAGTCAAATAGTCTAGGATTTCTTTTGGACATTGTATTTGAGTCTCTAGTTGTAGTATAGGGTTTTGGGCCTAGAAGAGATGAGTTCTAAGGAGACATATGGATCTAAGATAAAAACCCTTGGTTGGAGAGCAAACCTTGTATAAGTTTGTGAGCCCTTGACTAGAGTGATATCAAATTGTTCTCTTTTTGTAAGACATATGTTCTTGTCATGTGACATGCTCTTAATTGAGAGGTTTCTTCTTAGTAGTGGTCATGTATCATGCTTCTAATAGAGAAGATTTCTCTTTAATAGTAGCCATGTGTCATTCTCTTAATGGAGAGGATTTTATATTGGTCTCCAAGTTAGAGTATTAGGGTTTTGCTTCTACAATTTGGAAATACATTTAGGATTACCTTTTGTGTCATTATTTAACTTAGGTTACCAAGGTTAGAGCAACTTTTTAGGTTTTCTTTAACCACCATTCCTCTTGAATTGACCCAATCTCTCTTGAATTGACTCAATCTCTCTTGAGAGTTCACCAAACACCAACATAGCATCTCCCTTTACTTAAGTCATATAGTTTGGAGGAGAATTCATCATATTTTTATATCAAATCCACTATCATATTTCTATCGTCATCACTGACACATTTGAAAGTCTAATCTTAGTTGAATCATATAGTTTGCATAAACTTATTCTATTTTCTATGAAAAAAACTTTATAAGCCTCCATTTCTTAATTTCAGTGATTATATATTTGGGAGAGAAAATTTTATAACATAATTCATCTTGAGAAGTAAACAATATCCTTGTAATAATGTTTTCTTGTAAGTTTTTTTTTAGAGTTACTTTTTAGGATTCTACTTTTATTACCTGTAGTCAAAAGACTATAAAAAGTTCTTAGACAAGTAAGAAGGGAAGGGATAAGTATAAATAAATTATGCATTCGTATTATAAGGAATGATTTTCTGTATTCAATTTCTTGGGTAAATGGATAACACATGTCACCGTATACTCTGAATAATGCGATAAGGATATACATAGTTATTTTATGACATATGTTGATAAATGTTTTTTGTTTTAAAATATGTTTTTTTTTCATATAAAGTTCAATTTTATTTTTCACAAGATTTTAATTTTTTTTATTCGGTTTTTAATCTAAGTTTATTCATCTTTTATATCTGAAATAATCTGATATTTTTTTTCAACCATTCCACGTTCTCCTGGTGAATAATCTAACACAATGAGTCGCTTTGTTTGTTTAGGCCTATTGCTTTTAAAAAAATAGTGTTTTAATAAAAACAAATAGATTTCTGTTATACATTTGTCTAATATCTTTATTTTACAAACACTTTTTGTTTGTTTTTTATATATTTTGATTTATTGTGCAAATAAAAAGTGTTAATCACATAATAATGTTTCCATTGAATTTTCAAAGTCAATTGACAATAGTGAAACATAAACACTACACGGGTCTAATGTGGAACAATCGCTGAGGGTTATGTTTATCTAAATTTCAATAAGAAAGATACACTTTGAGAACTTCACACTACCAATCATTGCAACAATGAAAATTTATGGACTCTAAAATAAAAACATACAAAACTGAATAAAGGAAGAAAGTTATCAATTTTTCTAAACACACAATACTCTGTCTAAATTATTAAATATTAAAAAAAACTGAGTAATTTTTATATTAATTAAAAACGGTAGTTAAAGTCATTTGGTTTTACTAGTCGCGTTTATAAAATAATTTTTTAAACATCTTTCATTACACAAGAAATAAGAAAACGTGACTAAAAGTTTTATAAATCGAAAATTAGTTTTCATATTAATTAGGGCGAAAATAGTTAAAATTTATTTTCATAAGATTTGCGATTACTATAACAACTTCATGAAAAAATTATAAAGGCTTCTCCACTTGGAGAGACTAACTTGTTGGGTTTCTCAAAAGTAGAAAATAATATCGTATATCCAAAATAGCCAACCCAATTTTAGGTCATCGGGAAAATAAAGAAAAACATAGTCACCGTAGACTTTTTTCAATGACTATTGTATATCCGAGAAAACGATATTCTACACAGCAAGTTTCTGTCTCTTTCTCAGATATAAAAAATAAAATAGGTTGGGATATATAATTTAATTTACGTACACAATATTTTTGAACTTTTTTATGCCCACTAAAACATGTTAAATTCTCCAACTATTGATTTCTTGTTCTTGTGTAAGCATTTTTTAATTCTTACCTGTAATATCTAACTAATAGTTTTATACACATGTTCAGATAAAAATAAACTTTACTAAATTAATTTCATGGAAGTATATAAAAAGGGTTTTATTTTGTACCTTGTTGAATTTTCTTAGTTTTTCATCAGCAAAAGAAATCAAAAGGTAAAAAACGTGGTATAGTACATATGAGATGTGTGTGATATGAAGCGGGTAAGCTAAAATTCAAAGTCAGTATATCGAAGGCTGAATTCACAAATTATTGTTCAGAGAGAAGAATACTCAATGATGCTGACTAAAGGAGTATGGAATGTTTATACTAATATCACATCGTATAATAATACAGAATTAAGAAAAATGCTATATATATACACTTTTTTTATTACTTATTTAGCGATTAATTAACTAATGATTGTTTGAAATGAATATTTATAGGTTTGACAAGGGCCTGAGGTCACAAATTATTATTCTTTTATCTCACGATCACACATCCTTCTGACTTTGTCTCCGAACTCATCTGAATAAATAACTTAAAAGATATTGTCATACATACATACATATATATATATATTATAAATATCAGCTTCTTTTGTTGAAAAATCAATAATCATAAGCTTCCTTTTAGCCGCATTCCAAGTGATTTATGGTAGAAAATGTGGGATTAAAGTAGCCTTAAGATCGATGCATTTTATCTGTCGTGTAGAAAACACCGTGATATCACATCCATAAATTTTTCGCCATGACTCCACAACGCATTTTCTCACTTTTATACTCAATAATTTAATTAAATAACTTAATTCAATGCATTATTGTTTAAGACATAAAAATAAATATAATGGTGTCAAAAGCTCTCCTTTTGACAAATTGTCAATGTTTTTGTAATAGATAGTCTCAAAATTATTTGACAGGGGTACAAGTGTAACGCTCCTACAAGTTACAGGGAATAGTAACTGCTCCACACATTTTCCCAGAAGGTCACCCATCCCTAAATTACTCCAGGTTAAGCACGCTTACTGGAAGTCTGCCAGGAGCCACATATTACCACGAGCCTTTCCAAGTTCTTATGTGTTAGGCTATCGAAAAACAAATGCATTTAATGATATAAGTAGTCAAATCAATCCCTTTAAGCTATCCTTCAACTGTATAGTCCCATACCTACACAGTCTCTAGATCCCTCTCATTCAGGTATATGTTCGATTCGTCCATGTGCCCCTTCCACTGGAAGCCTGCCAGGAGCCGCTCCTTGTCAGTGTCCCTTGCACTTCGTGCTTCTTGCACCGGCGATCACTCTCTATCCTCGTCAATGTCCGGATGTCACAACAAGTATATAGCAAATGGAATCACATTGTGGTTTATCTTTTATTAAACTTATATATAGGAAAGTAGCTGATTGATTAACTTCTTAATTTCCTTTGCCTGGTTAGATAGAGATTGAAAAATAGAATTTTTCATATGATGTTGATCCCTCTATAGTAAGAGTTTTATATGGACGAAAATGAGAAAAGAAGTACGTGTGGATTTAACTCTATTCCCAAATTAAAAATTCATTTATATCTTTATATCTACACGATTATAATTTTTTTAATATATTCTCTATTTTATTAGAAATAAATATAGTTGTATTTTCATTTATGTCTATTTTTTTTTTTGTTGTGTTAGAGTATAAAATTTAAGTTTAATTATTTATTTACTCCTAAATTTATTGTTAAGTCTCAACTCTTCCCCACTGTTAAGTTCTTCTAGTTATAAAAGTCTCAATTTTGTTTTCACTTTTGTATAATTTACATCAATCAAAGTATATTCGATTAATTTTGTAAGAAAAAAGATTCGATATTATCTACTTCTTTTTGTGTACGATGCAGACTCATCTATTTCTCTCTAAGTAAAAAAAAAAAAGAATAATACATTTAATGCTCCCAATTACTTGTTTCACATTTTTGTTTTTCCTTACTTTAAATCCTGGATGAAACAAAATATGCTACACTAAATTACTATCATATTTTTAAAGCACGGTTTTTTTGGTCTATTAATGAAACTAGATATTTATATTAATAATATCATCATAAAAGTTATTGTGTGATGGTTTCTCATATTTTTTAAATCTTTGATTATAGTCCATTTTTTTAACTAGCAGATATCTATGTTATTTTTATATTTAGTGACCATTGTTTTATTTTTATTTCGTTGGGTAAAGGGATATCAATACTTTAAAGTATAATTTATTATTTTAAATATTAATTAAATATAGTAGAAAAGTATAATATTATTAATAATTTAATGTGAAAAAATAATTAATAAATAAAAATATTAAAAGTATAAATAAATAAATGTATGTATACAATCTATTTGATTTTAAAAAATGAATTTTGTATTTTTTTTTAAAATATATCAAACTCCAAAAAAAATTGTATAATATTTTTTCTTTTCTCTTCTCCTCTTTTATGTTCGTCGTATTGTTATAGTTGAGTCTCTTGGAGTCTTAATCTTATTTTTGTTAAAATAATTCATTATATATATAACTCCATAAATAAAAAGAGGGTTTCCTTATGTAGTGTTTATATTTATTTTCTAATTTTATTTTTTAAAAATAAACTAATTATTTTATCAATTTCATTTTATAATCATCGTTTATTAAAAATTATCAATATGATATTTTTTAAAATTTAAACATTCTTTAATTTAAAATTTTTTAATTACAAAAGTATTTATAAAATAAATAAAAACTATTTACAATAAAATTATAGAAGTTATTTATATTTAATTTTATATTAATAATAATAATAATAATTTTATTATTCTTAATTATCATAAAAAAATTTGAATAGTAATAAATGTGTTTTTACAAATAAATAATAATATAGAGATTCAAATTTAAAATATCTCAATGTTATATTATTTTTATTAGATATATACTTATAATATATACCTCTCTCTCTCTCTCTCTCTCTCTCTCTCTCTCTCTATATATATATATATATATATATATATATATATATATATATATATATATATATATATATATAATATAAAGTGAATTTATTTTATTGTCATTTATTTTTTAATTTTATCCTTTAAATATATATATTTTTAATTAAAATAATTATTATATATAGTTTTGATGGTTTTAAATTTAATTTAATTTGGTTCAATAAAAATCCGTTTAATTTTTTATTTATTGAATTGTTAAATATATTAAATTCAACGGTTTTTATTTTTACTTTTTTTCCTCAAAATTTAGAAAACAATCACGTAAAAATTTGTTTGGAAAAAAAGTAAATTAAATTGATTATTGCGATGGAAAAGAAAATGTAATAAAATAATTAAATAACTAAAAAGTAATTAAATCATGATTTAAAATTGATTGATTTATGAAAAGTATATCATACGAACAAGTACATTGTGCCTTTTAATTTTAGGCAAACTTTGTTGTCATGTAATACCTTTTTATAAAATTAACGAAACGTACAAATTATAAAAAGTGTAAACGAAGTTGAAACTTTTTTTTAACAACAGAAGCCAAGTTGGGACTTAACAATAAATTTAAGAATTAAATAACTATTAAACCAAAACATTTGCAGTACATTAGAAATGATATAAGAATTAAATAACCAATTAAACCAAAACATTTCTAATACATTAGAAATGATAGTTTATTCTAAACAATGAAATTCGCTTATTTTAATTATTATAAAAGATAACTTAATAAGTAATTTAATTATCATACATTATTTTATTAAAAATGGAAGAATTTTTTTTATCACATAATTATGTTTAGTATATGTAATCTTCAATCATTAAAAAGATTAAAAATTAATCTTTTTAATTGAGCACAACTTTGATAAGGCGTCATCCCTGTATAGTATTGTTGTCCACTCAAGTAGGATTTGTTTTGTCCCAGCTTAAATATGAACACTTTGTCCTTCATCAGTAAATGTAACTTTATACATTTAGTTACATTAGTTCAACTCTAAAAGTTAGATTATTTTTAATTATAATTACTACAGTTATAATTAATTATTGTTATAATTACTGATTCATATAAAAAAAATTATAGGAATTAAGGGGAAAATAAATATAAAATTTTAATTACAAATTATTATATTTTTGTTTCTTCAATTATGTTACAAACACTGACCTGCACAAAAACAATTTTAAAGTGATTTCTTTTATCGATTCATCTAAGTTGACTCAAAGTATTTTTTTTAATATTATCTTCTTATTAAATAAAGCATTAATTATTAAATCATGTGAGGTCAAATATCCTCTTGAATGATCATATAGTTCGTGGTATTCTAGTTCTGGTCCTATCCCATGATGGTGTTATCTAATGTACACATTTAAAAATGAGATACACTTAAATATGAGAGTGGGAAGAAGTCTTTGTTTTATTATTGCAATTATATAATCCAAGTGAAAGAAAACAATGGGTAATGCAAGTAACACATTTTAAACTAATGAATATAAATCTTATGTAACATAAACCAACGTATTACAAAGTAATAGAAGTAGTGTATTATGATAATTAAGAATTCATAAGAATAAACATTCAGCGTGCTGTTGTTAGCTTCTGGCATGAAACAAAATCGGGTTTTGGGCGAAAGTTCCTAAATCCAAATGCGAAGGTGTAATTTGGAACGTTAGTAAATAATGTCAGATATCAATTTGTCACTTCCTTACCAATAGCATAATAACAACCGTACCAAAATATTTCTTTTTTGTTATACGTGTAGTTTGCACACCAATTATTAACATGATGTTCCAATGCACTCAAATGTATATTAGATATTTTATTTTTTCATTTAAAATATCACTTGTATTAATTTTAATATGTTGGTATTTTGGTTATGACATCAAGTAAGGTTATATATTTGTTGAGTTCTCTGCATTCAAGTGTTTGTTTTTTATTTGGTTTAGTCAAGCTAAGAAGTTATATGTATAAAGTACTCTCATATATTAAAGTCAATAAAAATTTGAGAAACTCAATAATAAATACATTATAAATTTAATTTTTTATTTTATTATCTTGAATTTGTATTTGTAAATTTTAAAATAAATTTCAAATTATCATCATTTAAACACGGTTTAATTGATAATGATTATAATTTAACTTAAATTAATTATTATAAAGTTTAATTGTTGTTTAAATATGACTTAAGATTCAATCGCCTGAAAGGTTCTCATGGTATGGCCCAATCTTAGAGTGATCAAACCACCATAAGGTTAAGTTAGTATTAATAACAATTATGATAGTTAAGTTGGGGACAACAATGATACGTTGAATTTGTTTCTTAAATGTTAGGCCGGACCGACCAAACCGGGAATTAATTTCCTGAGGCCACTTGGTGAGTTCAATTCCTTGGGACAGCTGTACGGACTTCAAATAATTTTAGATTTCCTAAATAAAAACTATAAAATTTATCCACTTAACAAATGGTGGTAAGATTGAGATTTTTTAGTTTTGCATAGACATTATTTATTTTTTGCTACTTACACCTCATACTGCCAGGTTATTTTTTAAGAACTGGTCGGTTAATTTTAGTGTGTTTATTTTTTAATCTAAAAATAAGAATATAAAGTATATATATTTTTTATTCAGAAATGAATGCAAACAAAATATCGTTGAATACATAAGTAATCAACTCCGAAACTAAAGCGTTTTGACAGCCAGACATTTCGAAATAATGATATTAAGCAATTTAAGTGATATGTTTTTATGAAACGTTTCTAAGAGATTGTCATGCTTTACGAACATATTTAACATAAAATAAATGTCATTATAAAACAAATGATAATAATGTAAACTGTTCTATGTAGATTTCTTTTACACTCTTTCTAAGTAACTACAAATAGTCTTGAATATAAGTTTTAAAATCATTATTGTAGAGTAGTTATAAATTTTTGTGATTATAAATAATATATTTTTTAAAAAAGTAAAGCTTTTTTTTTTCAAAATTATAATATGTAATGTGTTCAAAGAATTCAAATCACCTGTCAGTCTTTGGTGTCATATTTATTATTTAATAGATATTAATTAATGAATGCATGTGCATCAGTAAAACTACATGTTTAAAGAATTAGTATTAATTATTTCCTTTGTGACTTCCTAATATTTTTCATTATTCATTCTATATATTGCTTGAATTCTATATATTGCTTGAGTTTAGTAAATATGTCATAACATTATAAGTAAATAAATTTATACTCATAATCAATAAAAAATATTTATATATATTTTAAATTAAATATTAGATAGACCAAATAATACTTGTGTTCTTCTTGATCAAGTGTTAAATTGAGTTTTGATAGGTAGATCAATTTGTTAAAATGGAGTGGATTGAGTTGAAATTTATAATATGTCGATTTGTTTTGGTCTGATTTATCTATTTTGTCAAATTAACATATCAAAGGTCGATCAACCTTTTATTGACCTGCTAACCTGTTTTTATTTTATTTATTTCTTGGTTTAGAAAATTAAATTTAATTAATTAAAAAGTTTGAATTTTTATATTGTATTTTTATAAATGTGTAAATATGCATTATTATTATTATAACTTAAATCTTCAACCTATAAATTAAGTTCTAGTTAATGTAAAATAATTTAATATGTAAATAGATAATTATTTAAATGTATCTAATTCAAAATAATAATTAATCAATTAAAATTTTATAAAATATTTATATGATTAAATATGTTTTAAATATTTATAAATATATACACAAATAAATTTTAAAAATAAAAATTAAAAAATGTGGCAGACCAGCCCGTTAACCCATTATGTGGTAGGACAAATTGTTATTTATGGGGTATTTTTTTTAGTGGTGGACTAATTCGACGTGTTTGATAGGTTAGACTAACTCATTTGCCACCCCTATTTTCTAGTATTATACTTATATAATTTTAATCCTCATTTTTTAATAACGCCAATCATGTTATTCAAATTTTTAAAAATTAGGTATTTAAAATAATACTTAGATATTTAAAATATAAGTTAAAAATTTGGTGTTAGCTATATATTACAATATGAAAAGATATTATTGGTATGATTAAAATATGAAATACAAAAATTCAACAATTACAATAGTTAAATTTATGATGAAAAAATGATTTAATATAAAGTCCTTCGAATGACACAATTATCACTGTATCTAAAGTATTGTTCGGGGTAGAGTATTGAACTCCCAGTTTCATCTTTAAAAAATGTATCGAAAAAATGAACAAAAAAAATATTTTAATATATCTATTTATTTATAACTTAAAAAGATCTATAAATACATATTATTAAAAAAATATAATAATCAGATAACTACTGCTTTTATATATTCATTTATCCTCTTGGTAACGTAAGCCTAAAGAAATTTTAGAAAAAAAATCTCTCCTTCTTAACTTTTCAAAATTCCATTATACACAAACAATAAAGTGAGTTCGCTTCATAAACTACTGGACCAGATACCAGAAACTTGAGAATGATAATTTATAATTAAAAACATTATGTTATAAGGTGATATAACCTTATTATTTAGTGACATTAAAATATTAATAAAGACATTAGAAGTTAATAATTATATATGAGGGAGAGAGAAAAGATTGGTTCGGTGTGTGTGAGGGGTACCACTCAAAAGCTGCTTCCTCCTTCTTTCTCTCTACACATAACAGAGCTTCTTTCCCTCGTTTGCCCCCCCAAACTGACCAAGACTATTCAGCCATCTCACTTTTCAACACGTTCAAAGTGAACCGAAGAGGTCCACTACAGCACAGCTTTTTCAGTTCTTATACAAACACACACCACCACCTTCAATCGAGAGTTAATTTACCTGTTTATCTAATTTGGGGATGGCGTGGGGAAAGAAGAAGCGTTGCTCAAGTAACGGAGGTTTGATGAGATTGATGGTGGTGATGGCGGTGTTGTTATCGGGATTGTGGTGTGTGTCCTGTGAGAGAGAGAAAGAGAAAGAGACAGAGAAAAGCAGAAGGAACGCGTACGCCACCATGATGTACGTAGGTACGCCCAGAGACTACGAATTCTACGTAGCTATACGCGTACTCCTGAAATCGCTGGCCACGCTCGACGCTCAAGCCGATCGCGTTGTCATTGCTTCTCTCGATGTCCCTCCTCGCTGGATTCGAGCTCTGTAAGTCCCACTCAATAATAATGTTTTTTAATTATTTAGTTTTGGTTTTACTTTATCTGCGTCTTCTTGTGCTCTGCTTGCAACTGAAGAAATGGTGTGGAAAATGAAATGGGTTTGGGTAGGGTTGAGAAATTGGGAGCGTCAATTGGGTTTGCGGTGTAGTCTAGCTAGTACAGTGACAGCGCACAATGTTATAATGGCTTTTAGGGTCTGAACGTCCACGTCCAAAGCCCTTCAAAATCCAAAACCTGGCTCCACACACTCACTTTCTGCATCCCAAACCTTTTTTTTAACATAATACAAATTCCTAAATATAAGATTTCATTAAAATCTTTTATGAACCTTCTTATTCAACATAATATAAGATTTTTAGTGCACGTCTTTCAACTGTTTGTTAAAAGTTCATCAGACTTTTATTTCTAACCGTGCTTTTTGGTATTATTTGTTTCTTAGTCTTTTGTAAGAAGTGTTTTCACCTGGTTTATATAACGTAGTATTTTTTACAGAGAAATAGGTATATTTTTAAAACGTTCACGAAAAAAACGTAGCTATCAGCAATTTCATTATATCTGAGATTTTTTTAATGGGATGACAAGATAAGGGTATTGTTTGCCCTTGTTTTGTTATGGAGTTGTAAGTTGTCACATGACACGTGATTTGTTGTGTTGTGTTGTGTGTTTGGGATTGCGCGTGAAGTTCAAGGGCGTTTGACGATTGTATCAACGTCCTTGAGAAATGGGATGGTTCTTTCGCGTCTTGTTCCTATTTGGTCATTGTTTCTTGCGGTCGGCAAATGCTTTTCTAAATAACTGAGTTTTTTTCTTTACACTCTCTTCTTTAATAGATCAAACTTATGTGCCTCCCATTCTTTACATTCTTTATTTGGTATCATCTACTTATAATAAAATTTCAGTTATAAATTACTGCAACTTTTTAAGCAAATAAAAAATAATCAAAACATGTTTAAAAAACTATATTTAAACTTAGTCTGTTGTGATGTTTACTTTGCAATATTTTGTAAAGATTTTTATTTTATTAAAAGAACTATCCGTTTCTCGAGAAATAAAATTAATTTAATAAAAAATATGAAATAGAAAAATATGAGATAAATAACGTGTGTGTGTATATATATATATATATATATATATATATATATATATATATATATATATATATATATATATATTATTTTCCTAACAACATATGTACATTATTAAAGTGTGATACGTAATTTTTGTAATTAATATTTTCGGACATTTCTTTTGACGAGTTATAGTTCACATTTGTTTTGTTGAAAATTATAAATACTTTAGTACAGCATCTATAGAGGGACATTTAATGTTTTATTTGAAGAAATTAATTCTCTGGAAAAACAAAAATTCCTCCTTCTATCACACCGTGCAGTTTTAGTCTTAACAAAATACATTTGTTCGAAGTATTATTTTTAAAAAGTTGTGTTTAAATTTCTCTTAAAGTAGCATATTTATTAAAAAAAAAGTAAGTTATTCTAGTTAACTTATTTTCAAAAGTGCCTTATTTATTTTAGTAGGAAAAACTGCTAAGGAAATTTAAACTCATTGTGTAAACGAGGGAGCAAGTTTTTGTTTGTTAATGTAATAAACTTTTTTTTAATCATACATTTATTGGAAAGTACTTAAGGCACTCTATTTAATATTTATTTATTTGAAAAGAAATACAAGTACTATTTTTAATGAAAAGAAAATATTTTTCATTTCTTACTTATTTTAGGAAGCATGTTTTATGGCATTTTATGTCAAATCCAATTGTCATATTTTCTTTTACATTATTTACCAAATCAATTACTTTTTTCTTTTTACTTTTTAATCAATCTAACTTTTTTTTTTGTTTCAGTATTAACTAAAATGACTAATGATAAACTATAATACTGAAACAAATTTCAGTTTTACTAATTTTATTTTTATTAATAATTAGGTTTATACCGAATTCAAGTTTATTTTTATAATTAAAAACTTTAATAACTAATACTATAATGAATGTTTAAAATTTAACTTAATTTGATCTTTTTAAAATAGGCATATTAATAAATACCGTTTAGCCCTGATGGAGAAAGTAGATTTTTTTTTAATAAAATTAATTACTATTTAATCAAGAATGGCTCTGACGATCTTTGATCTACAAAGTTCTACTCATTTTAGTAGATTAAGCTAATATTTAAATTTTTAAAAAGTGAAGTCTGTCTGTTGCATATTTGTAGAAGAATGAGTATTCAAATGGTAGTAATTAATAAAATATAAAATATTTAAGATTTAATTTTATAATGATATTTTAAATGATAGTATTAAAAATTAAATCATTGAATATTTAAGATTTAATTTTATAATGATAAAAAATAATAAATATATTAAATTGCTCATGGTGCAAAGGAAAATAGTTTTTGAATTTTGTTAACATTAGTTTGTTAAAGTTAATTCAAAGTACATAAAAATATTTTAAAAACTATTGAGAAACTTATTTTTATTAAAAATATATAATAAACATTTTTATCAATAAAATATTTCTTTTTATTACTTAAAAAAAATTGACGTCACCAAAACTGATAGTAAAAGCTAGTACTATTTATTATGTCGATTCTAACAAGCTCTGTTTTTTAAGAGAAACTATTTTAAGGTGTTTTTCTTCTTTCAAATTTTTACATATTAAAGGTATTTGGATTTTACTGTCCATAATTTGGGTGTTTTGAAATGTCCACTTAAATAGGCATTTACAGATATATTGCATTTCAATGTGTTTGAAATAATTTATTTATCCTTAAAAATTCATTTGTCTTGTTTAAGTTTACTTTATCATGGGATTTTAAGTTAGATGTGTCATTTAGTCTTGCACAATTATGAGGAAAGCATTTAGGACATTTGTTTTTAAAAGAAATAGGTGCACCAATCACTTATCGTTCATTTCAATGGTTAAAACAAAAGCACCCTTCTTGTCATAGTATTCTTTTTCTCTAATTGTGTCGTGGTCGTGCCACGTCGTTTGCAGTGGAATTCATTGCACAAAATTTGGCTATTTCTTAATATTATCACTAATGTAATCATGCATTATTGTATTTGTCGTTCACACCAATATATTCTCTATTAATGTTTTTTAATGAAAAATTAGTTTCAATTTATAATTAGTATTCTTAAAATACGTATCAGAAAATTCGCATCAACCTTAAAAATTTAAACGAGAGTTTGATTTTATAACTTTATCTCCTTTAAGTTTAGGATCCTCCTTTGTTTTTGCATTGTCCAATGTAATTTTGTTCATGTTAAAAATCGATATCTTAATAAATAAAAATTACAAGTATTTATATTCTTCGATAATTTTTAATCCAAGTCGATTCAAGCTGATTTATTTAGGTAGTATTCGTTTCATTGGGTTGAGTATTAAATAATTATAAAATAAAAATAGTAAAAAGGGAGGAGTACAAAAAAAAATATGTCTCAAAAGTTAAAACGAAAATATAAATAAAGTATTAAAAATAGATAAATATATTTTTATATTATTGTTAAATAGTCAAGTGATATTAGAGAGATATTTGAGCGGATCCAATTAATTTGGATTTATCAATTCTAAAACTGAAGTATCTCGTTGGTTGGGTCAATTCCCCAGTGGCCACTTATAACTTCCAAGAAAAAAGATAACAATGCCATGATGAAAAAAATGATGTTACTTGGTAAGCCTCAAATGAATAAAACGTTAAGCTTGATATACTACTATTCACAATAGATATTCTTATTATATTCCATAATTATGATGGGTACAGTTGCTTGAAGATAACTGGCATTAAAAATTAGAGTTGTGCTACATGAAACTGATGGCTAGGGTTTTAGACGGTGGTGTGTAGTGGTCCCTACGATCATGTAGAAATAAATGTTGGAGGCTTAAAATAAATGAGGAAGATAATTTTTGTGTGTATGAACAATAACTGAGGGTTGTTTGTTATTGGTGTGTTGTCCAGTGAAAAGGAAGATGGTGCGAAAGTAGTGAGAGTGGAAAATCTGGAGAACCCATATAAGCATCAAGACAATTTTGACAAGAGATTCAAGTTATCGTTGAACAAACTGTACGCGTGGAGCTTAGTGGAGTATGACAGGGTTGTGATGTTGGACGCAGACAACCTCTTCCTTCACAACACTGACGAGTTGTTTCAATGTGGACAGTTCTGTGCGGTCTTTATCAATCCTTGTGTGTTCCACACGGGCCTTTTCGTCTTGCAGGTACAATTTCACCATCTACGAAACTGCGATATAACTCCAAACTTTCCATAATTATTCCCACATTTTTTTAACTGTATATAGATGCCATAAAAGAGCGTTATAGTTTCTTTTTACATTAATACTAGTATGTATGATAAATTTATCAATTTCTATCATAATCACTTTATAAATTATCATTATAGTCTCATTACACGACCGTCTATAAAATTACTCAAATCTTAACTAATTTTTTAATAGTGTTTTTATGTTTAATAGCATAGTTTTGTTAGGACAAAAAAGGTATAATAACAAGTTGTACGATTAGTTTTCTCAAGAGTGTGTATTACCACCTCCAAACTAATCTTAATCATTTAGATTTTTTTATTGACTATCTTTAGAGCTCTGATTAAGAAGCATTACATACATTTTGTTGATGCAATAAAAAAATCACCTTTGTTTCTTAGGTTGTCAAATTATTTAAGTCTAGATTGATTAGGCTCATTTGAAAGCATTTAAATTTAATAGATCACATGTCAGTTAGGGAATATCTGTGGTGGATCCAATAAGTTAAGTGTACTGTATGCTAGTCTTAACTCAAAACGTTATTTATGTTGAAAAAATGATCATCTAAGATTATCTGTGTTGTACTGTTTGATATTTGCAGCCTTCAATGGCCGTGTTCAAGGACATGGTTCATGAATTGGAAAATGGGAGAGAAAATCCTGATGGTGCAGACCAGGGTTTCATAGCTAGCTATTTCCCAGAGTTGCTTGATAAGCCAATGTTTTATCCACCATCTAATGGGACCAGGCTTGATGGAACATATAGGCTTCCTTTAGGTTATCAGATGGATGCTTCTTACTATTGTAAGTATGTATATATTACAAACAAAAAGGAATGTTCATCGTTTAGTTTTTGAAACTTCACTCCTGAAAACTTGATGCATGCTAATACCATTTCTTACATGTTCAGATCTTAAACTTCGCTGGAGCATACCCTGTGGACCAAACAGTGTGATCACATTCCCAGGAGCACCATGGTTGAAGCCATGGTATTGGTGGTCCTGGCCTGTCCTGCCATTGGGCATCCAGTGGCATGATAAACGTCGTCAAACTTTGGGGTAAGATTGGATTTCATTTCAAATTTTCAGACTTCATAGATGATTCTGTTCCTTTTCTTTTTTACATTTTTTCTAGGACCACTTTGATTTCTTGCACATCATTTGAGCTTATTTTAATGATAACATTCCACTCAAATATGAACCATCGTAACAATTGGCGTATTATTTAGAGCAGTTATGGTGCGGAGATGGCGGTGATACTTATTCAATCAGCAATATATTTGGGCATAATAGCAATGACACGTTTTGCAAGGCCAAGCCTCTCAAAGTTGTGCTATAGGCGCTCTGACAAGAGCATCAGCTTGGTGCAGAACACTCTGAAATTGGTGGCATTGTGGAGCATCCTTGCTGCTTACACGACACCCTTCTTCATTATTCCTCACACAGTTCATCCTTTGTTAGGATGGCCAATCTACTTGCTTGGTGTCTTTGCATTGTGCTCAGTTGCAATCAATGCCTTTCTGCTTCCCATGTTGCCAGTTTTGATGCCTTGGTTTGGAATTGTTGGTGTCTTGATGGTCATGGCTTTTCCTTGGTATTCAGATGGGGTAGTGAGAGCATTGTGCGTTTTTGGTTATGCATTCTGTGCTGCACCATTTGTGTGGGCATCTATGACTAGGATAATGACAGGGCTTCACCAGTCTCTAGAAAGGGAAGCTTTTCTGCCAAGAATAGGAGGAGAATCTTCGCCCCCTTCTTGGTTTAATAAGTTATATTGAACTGTCAAATTGGTCATGCTACAATGCTTGGGACATAGATGAAAGTTCAATGAAAAATTAAAGGGGAGAAAGTGCCATGGATTCAGCTCCATCAAGATGTTTGTTATGGTTGAAATTATATGCATTCTATTCTTTTGGAGGCAGAAGGTCATGTTGCACTTACTACCAGCGGCAGCTAGTGTGTGTATATAAAGATTGTTTTGCTATTTTTCTCATACTGTAACAATTGCACTGTTGGTTCGTGTAATCAAATTTTTAACATTTACTCAATCTCTTGTTCATATTACATATAAACTTAGAGAGCAACATAATATAGTGGGAGAGAACATAATCTTAGGAGTTACTTTAGTATGTTTCAATCAGAATTCAAATTTCATGTGCACACCTCATGTCACACAAGTTCTCATCATGTTGACGAGAGAGGTAACTTGGGAGATGGATAATAACAATTTTAAATGAATATTTTATTTCTCTTTTATAATTTTTATTATATAAATAATAATATTTTGGACAAAATATAATTACACATCATCTTATTTTTTTTTCAACTATTATTTATATTTTAAAATATGTTTTATAGAATTTTATTACGTTTCTTTTATACAAGTATAATAATTATAAACATTTAATACCTTTTTTAAAATTTACTGTTAATAATATCCGTACAGTGTATATTATAATCAAGATAAATGTTCTTTAGCATGTGAAATTGATGAGCACCATTCTCATATTAAGCCTTTAAAAATATAATGTTTACTTATTATTTAAAAATTATTTTTTCATGTCTCAAAAATTACTGATTTAATTAATGTTTGGAAAGGTATATATATATATATATATATATATATATATATATATATATATATATATATATATATATATATATATATAAGAAATTTGTCCAATAACTGAGATAAAAAAAAGTTCTACAGGCCGAGGGAGCCCAAAGATGGGTCCAGTTATAGCATGAAGAAATAAATGGGCCTAAACTTTAAAATTACAGCTTGGCATTTGGATCGAGTTTGACTTAAGAACTCTAGGAGTGTTGCTCCCTCCACCAGGGCATGTTCTCCACTTTAAATTTTTTTTATTTTCAAAATTATCATTAGGTTAAAGGTTAAAACTTTTTACTTTTACCCCAAATTTTTAATTTATTTTTCAAACTCCAATTTTACTTTATTCATATTCCTGAACGCAGTCACATTCTCACCTCATGTCAACTCAATCTTTTTCTACTTAGTTGTATCTAATTTGACAGATTCGTTAGTCATTGTGTTATCGATTGAGTATCTGAAAAAATATTGTAGTATATTTTTTTATATCATTGGATATCTACATATATATTTTATATTTTTTAATTTTGAAAAAATAAAATATAAACTTAGATTAGATTAAAAAAACTTAAGCACAATATTCAAATCAAATTATATGAAAAATTAGTGCAAATAAATTTAACTTTTTTAGAAATTAAATTTAAATGAATTGCAACAAAATATAAATTCTAAAAATTTAATCTTTTACAAAATAAATTCAATTTTATATGTTTAAATAAAAAAAAATAGAAATATGTGAACACAAATTTTAAATTATTCTTAAATGATTAATAGGTTTTTATTATTAATTTTATTTTCATCATTCAAATTTAAAAGATTAATTAACTAAAATTCAATAGTAATTATTAGGTATAATCGAATACATGGTAGTTTTATGTACTTCATCAACAACTAGGTAGAAGACTATTGAGTTGATATGGGAGACGGGTGCAGTTGTTGCGTTCAGGAAATATGAATAAGGTAAAATTAGGGTTTGAAAAATAAATTAAAAATTCATGGTAAAAGTAAAAAAGTGTTAACCATTAACTTAAGGATGGTTTTGAAAATAAAAGAATTTGAGGAGGTGTAGGGAGCATATCGGCAGTGGAGGGAGCAACACTCCAAACTTTAGATATGTTTTCAATTTCTAAAAAATATGACATTTTTACATTTGTTTTTATAAAGGAATATTTTTAATCACTGAAAATGTAAAATTGTGAATATTTTGGTTTTCGTACTAAATTCATATCAATTTTTTGAATATAGAATAAGTAACACAAATTTTGTGTGAATTTAAACTAACAAACTTGCGTACTTTTAGAAGAAAAAAGACATTTCAAAACAAGTGAGTCCGATTCTGTTACTTCAAAAAAAAAAACTATACAAAAAAATATAGACACATACATGGATACATATACCATTACTATATAACCTAAAGACATTTAAGGTATTTACTAAAAGAAAACATTATATATATACTATCTTTCGAAATAAAACACTTTATCATGTCTTTTTACGGTGATTTTCTAAATCTGTAATTTCATTAGCTTTGCTATAGTATATTTGGACAAATCGTCACTAGAAGAATAGAAAGTTTGGAGTTAGCTTAAATAAATCAATAATTAAATAAAAGATATTTTGTAAATAAATTAATAATTATATCTTTATAATGGTGATTGAGTATTTATGAAACATTATGATCACACTTGCTTCTTATCTCCACAAAGATACAAACCTATTAACATTTATATTTACAAGAAACATCAAGAAAATAAATTATGAACACATGCAATGGTGATGACTTGATGAGTTGTTTGAAGTTAAAACCTAGCAGTATTCTGTTTTAGAATGTCACAATCTAAAATGTTAATTATAGTTTAAGAACGCTGTATGTTGGTAACAGCGAAAAGGCATTATTAATATTTTTGGATTTCTTCTCCTGTGTCTGTTTGTAAGTGATCAGAGAAACGAGAAAGAGAAAACCAGAAAGAACAAACTAAAAAAAGAATTGTATTGAAAAGTTGCAGAACAAACAACAAAACAAAGTATTTATACAGAAAAATAAAGAAACAACTAAGAAAAGTAAAACGCAGACCGAGCAGCTTCCTAGACCGATTGTCAGCTTCCTAGACCGATCGTCCTAGAGAGAAGACGATCGGTAGTGAGAAGACAACTGAACCTGTCGAACGGTACGACCGATCGTCCGAGAGTAGAGACGATCGGCAGTGAGAAGACAACAGAACCTGTCGATCGATACGACCGATCGTCCGAGAGTAGAGATGATCGGTAGAGAGAAGACAACAGGAACAGTAACAAGAAGTAAACAGAACCTGACGAACGGTACAACCGATCATCTGAGAGTCCTTACCGATCAGTGGTGACGATCGGTAAGGACGATCGGTAATGAAAAGGATGACTATCAAACCGATCATCCGAGAATAGAGCCGATCAGTGATAACAAGCGTTAAGAACGATCGGTAATGTAAAAGGTCTCTATGACTGCTTATTCAGCCTGTGTTCTCTGACTTCTTTTTTCTCTTTTTTTCTCCCCTATTTTCTTCGTCTAGTAAATCTATGAAATGTCATTGACTTCTGATACCGATTTGTGTTTTAAATGAATAATTTATTATGGATATATCAGTACAAAGTGTAGTGGCGAAAATTTTAATCTAAATAGCCTGAAACCGAGGATGTTAGTCAGTGTTGATTTTCGAACTTGCAATAACGTTCGAAAAAAAATGTTGGGTGGGGGCCAACTTGTGTGTCTGTTTGGTAGAGAAAGATAAAAAGTTATGTAGATGAGTTGTTTAGGTATTATGGTATGATACAAAATACTATTCATCATGCTGGGACCATCATGTGTCATCCACACACACCCCACTCCAAATGACCGTTTGAGCCACAAAAACACATATGCTTTACCACACTTCCATGCCAATGCCAACATCAACCATATGTTTAACATACATTCTATAAATATAATTAATACAGAGTAACCGTTTCGACTTCATTTAACTTTTTTCCAATAAGATTTCTGATTTATTCATTTGTTTTCTGTCCTTTTCTCATTTCTTTACTGAGAAAAACAAGTACATGATTAATAAGAATTAATAATATCATTTTTAAATTTTTAAATAACAAATACAAAATATAATAATTTTTTAATATATAAAGTAATGAAATTTAAAAAAGTTTATGTATAACATTTCTAAATCCTTTATAATAATTTTTCTTACTTTTATTATGTATTGCGAATGAATATTGAAAACTTTTTACATTTATATGTTTTATTTAACATTTTCATTAATTAATAGAAAGATTTATAAAAAAAATTACTAAGGAAACAACGCATAATTATGTCATTAAAAATAGAAACGAAAAAACTTCTTTAGTTAGTTTAAAAGAATAAACTATATATTTGATTTGTTTTAAATTCAACAAATCGATATAACATTAATCTATACCAATTCTAAACGCAGTTTAAGATTTGCTTACAAATATTGAGAATAATAAATATCTCACTTTTTAAAAGAATTCCTAAGATAATTCAACTCTTAATAAATGTATTATTTGTATTGCCACATAAAAAGCGATTAGTTCAGAGAAAAATTAAAACAAAAAAGAAATATTTATTCTTTAAACTAAAACAACTGTCATCCTTTTATTTAATTATTTATTATAAAAATTTAAAACTATAGTATCTTGAATTATATTAACTAATTAAAGTTAAGAGACAAATATTTAAAAAAACAAATTAATAGGCAATTGTTTGAATTTAGACGATAATGTTGATCCCATGAAATGAATGAACACGTGGCTACATATTCCGTTTTATGAAGAATCACGGGTAAATAGTTGGACCTTAAATTATGTGAAACACTGTACTTCCATCACCATGCGTCTGCGTATCTTACTATCAGATGCAAACCCCACACTCTTACTCTTAGACACCAATAACTATTATTTAATATAATAGAATTTGTAAAGAAAAAGAGAGTAAAAAGTAATAAATAATAATAAACAATATTCACATTTTATAATTTTTATCTGCATTTTTCTAAACAGAAAAGAAAAGGTGTAAAAGTGACCGTTAGAAGAAATCGATGATTTATCTCTTATGTTCTGAACTAATTACTCACAGCCTATAAATTCTGAATGCACCTCCAATGCTCCAATGGATCTGTTCTATTTCTTCCTCGTTGCAAATTCCATCTGCTTTTTCTTCACACGCATTTCATTCTCTTGTAAGCTACAATCTCGCTCTAGTGTACTCTCCAATGCTACTGTAGTGTCATCTTCAAAATGTTTCTGCTTTTCACTGCTTGCATGTTATTATTGCATGCAACAACTGTCACATGCACAACCTACCACGACACCATTCCCAAAATGCTGCCTTCCACAAACTCGTCCAGGTGGATCGGACCCACCGGACACCGAGTTATCACCGTCGACATTAACGGCGGAGGCCATTTCCGATCAGTCCAAGCCGCCGTCAATGCTGTCCCGGACAACAACACAATGAACATTCATATTCAGATAAGCCCCGGATATTACATGTATATATATCATTCTTCTTCTTCTGGTTATTATTTCATACGCATTAACTTATTATCATTCATTGCATTACTTAAATGTATGCAAGCAAGTAGCTAAATTTCGTTTTGCACGCACTTCTGTTCCATTAATTTATAGCTTTTCAAACAATTTTTTTGTTTATTAATGGCAGTAAAGTGTTTGGTTTTGTTGGTGCAGAGAGAAGGTGGTAGTGCCCGTGACGAAGCCGTACATTAGATTCGAAGGAGCGGGGAGAGATGTGACGGTGATAGAATGGCATGACAGGGCGAGTGACCCTGGTCCCAACGGCCAACAATTGCGTACTTACAGAACAGCTTCTGTTACAGTTTTTGCCAACTATTTCTCTGCTAGGAATATCAGCTTCAAGGTAACTTTTCAACTTCAGTATATGCTATGCTCTGTCATTGTCAATGCATTTATTGACACTTAACCCATTTTTTGTTTGCATCTCTAAAGATTCTTTTTAACGTAACATCATAAGAGTTTTGAAAATGCATGTGAGTAAAAACTGTTTCGGAAAGATCAAGCAAAGGAACTGAACAAAATCCATTCTTTTCTGTTTGTAAAGAAGGGAAGAGAAGAACATTCCCTACCCATTTTTTGTTCTGGGTATATGTGGAGTTTAATGAGAAAAAACTTGTGTTGCGTGTATGATGATGATGTATTATTATAGAGTCAATAATTATCTGGTAGATGGGTCCATGCATTGCATGAATTAACCACTTTATACTATTACGAAGCGTTGAATTTGTGGACTTGGATTATTCCTTTCGGCTAAAAGTTTAGATGCAATCAATAAATTAATATGAAACGGTGCAGAACACTTCTCCGGCGCCGATGCCGGGAATGGAGGGGTGGCAAGCGGCGGCGTTTCGCATTTCCGGGGACAAAGCCTATTTCTCCGGCTGCGGGTTCTACGGTGCACAAGACACTCTCTGCGACGATGCTGGCCGTCATTACTTCAAAGAATGTTACATCGAGGGTTCCATCGATTTCATTTTTGGAAATGGCAGGTCCATGTACAAGGTAATATTAATTTCATTAACCTATTTTTGAGTATTTTATTCTACATGCTACCATGCACCCTTTAATTTTTATCTTTTCTTGTCAGAACAAAATTGTTTTTCTCACACTGTTCTTATATTATATTTGATCAAACATAAATTTCATTAAATTATTATTTCATCTTTTTATCCACTTTCAGTTTGTTTTGCTTTTTTTAAATTTGCTAGGAAGTAAGTGGTGCACGACATGGTGGTTTGCATGAAAAAGGATTTGAGCTTTTTGCCACTTTGCCATATATAAATAAATCAAACTTTTTCTAACTTTTACAGCTTCACTGTTTTGGCTTTTTGTTTGAAATTTCGTACCTACTCACACGTGACTTCATTGTGCTTTTATTCTCAAAGCTGGTTCCATTTTTTTTTAATTTAACTGTACGTGCTTTCTTATATTGATCGTTTTCTATTTTCTCAAACTATATTTAATAGAGAAAATACAAAAACGAAATCCAAGCGAAATTTATAACTTTAGTTACTTATAATAAAATAATGATAGCATCAAATGTTTCAAAGGTATAGCATATGGTGAATGTATTATTTTTTTTTTAACAATATAATTGCCAGTAGTTTAACTTCTTCACTCATTCCGTACCAAAAAATAATTTGTGGAAGTTTAAATGAGCATAAATGAATGAATTATCTGTTGTACATAACGAGTGCTATGTTTTTCTTTAGTTTATATTTTAAAATGCTGTTCCAAATACGCGTTCTTAATAACTAAAGTTTTAGTTATTCCAACATAGTGTTTCGATTTTAGTTTCTATTTTATCATTTGTTTGTTTTTTGTTTCTTTAAAAGATTTTATCTTTTAGTTTTTTCCGTTAATATTCTTTATTAAATCTGTTAAGAACATCATCCAGATGATATAATTACATAATCACATGATATGTGAACCAAGTATATCGATTAGATTAACAGTAATAAAATCATAGAAAATATCACCTCAATGTTTGAGGATTAAAAGAAAAATTTATAATTCTTGTTTTATTTTATAAGATGGATATATGTAGCTACTTAGATAAATTATATATTAAAGCGTTATTAAAACCTGGTTGAACTTTCCACCCTTAGCGACTTGTCTATTTTACTCTTTCGTAATGTATGCTATCTTTGGTTTATATTAATATTAGTTCCAAAAAACATATTATTTTTAATTTAATCCTCATAAAAAAATATTTTGTATCTTATTCTCTATAAAAAAAATTATATTTTATTTTAGTCTCCGGTAACATTTTTCAAGACATCAACAGTATTAAGTTAACAATTCACAATGTGTAATAACCTCATCCTGACTGTCAGAGTTAATAAAAAATTGTCATTGAAGGCTAAAAGCAAAAAAAAAAATCAAATAAAAAAAATAACCAAAGCAAAAGCATTATTCTATTATAAGATCAAAAGGTTAATTATGCAAAAAAAAAAAAGAAAAAAAGAAGCTACTTGACCAAAATTATACTAAATATGCATAAATATAATAAGTAAAAGTAAAATCATTCATGTGTAACAATTTGGACCCATGGTTCATGCAAGATATTATACGCAGCATACCTTGAACTAGATAGAACACAGTTATTTTCTAATTATATATTAAGTAATAATACACTTATATATATTTTATCTATAATTAGTATATACTTGTTTACTTTTTGTCTTTTTTTTTTTATCAAACCATATAATACATAAACTTATCATTTTTATTCTCTCATTCTATATGTATATTAATTGTTGATGACATTAATCATTTTTCTTATATACGGATGATTTAATTGCATCGTTTGGTTCAGGATTGCAGGCTACACTCAATTGCCACGAGATTTGGGTCAATAGCAGCCCAAGATAGGAAATCCCCATACGAGAAAACAGGCTTCGCATTCGTACGGTGCAAAGTGACAGGAACAGGCCCAATTTATGTGGGCCGTGCAATGGGCCAGTACTCTAGGATTGTCTATGCCTACACCTACTTCGACAACATAGTTGCACATGGTGGTTGGGATGATTGGAACACTTCCTACAATAACAAGTAAGACCTAACAATATTCTAGTCATATTAAATCATACAATTTTCTTTGGGTTATCCACTATCATTTCATACTATATGAATCATCTTACTATGGTATGTTTCTTCCAATTTAAATTGAAAATATTTATCTTGATTTGGGGTGTTTAGGACTGTGTTCTTTGGAGTGTACAAATGCTGGGGACCAGGTGCTGCGGCTATACGTGGAGTCCCATTAGCCAAAGAGCTAGATTTTGAATCTGCCCACCCATTCCTGGTCAAGAGTTTTGTTAATGGGAAACACTGGATGGCACCCTCTGATGCTTAGCTAACAGCTGAACAAGCTAAATGCAAAGAGCCCCCAAAACAACATATTGCACAGCTTTAGTCCACCCAATATCATTGCTGTCATTTTTTCATTTTGTGTTTAACCATAGGAAATTCATCCATTCAATCTTTAAAAGAGGGGCCTTTGTTTCGCAACTGACAAATACAGTTGAGGGCCTGATTTGTATACTGTATACTCTTCTATCACTTTTCAAATGCCATATCTTGATTCTTTTATTATGAATAAAATTTCATTTCCGTGTTTATCAGCTGGTTTTACTGCAAGGTTAGGGGGAGGGGGACTTTACACAAAACTCCTACAAAGGATTTTGGTGTTTGAATATTTGATAATATATAGACAGAATGGCTAGTTATGGCATCATTTACTAATAAATCCTTTACAGAAAGAATAATCCGTGTATCTTACCTATAAATCTACTGGTGTTTTTCAGCCTTGCAAATAGCTAGTCATTACTCATTATGACGGCAAATGAATCTCAACAAATCAGAAAGCAAATTTTGTTTGCAACTAACAACTCGTAATTTAATTTCCAGCAGAAAATATTGCTATATAGAACCTTCAAAGGAGACTTTAATTGTGGTTTCCTCGTAACCTTGTCGTGAGTAGGGTAAAACATTGTAGCACATAAAACTATCTTATTCTGACACGCGAAAATCAAATATTCCTAAAAATCTGTAATGTAAACCGTCAAAGAGACTTGATAAA
Organism: Vigna umbellata; assembly: GCF_029865625.1. NCBI lineage: Eukaryota > Viridiplantae > Streptophyta > Magnoliopsida > Fabales > Fabaceae > Vigna > Vigna umbellata. The sequence goes on along the minus strand of NC_142165.1, from coordinate 94,013,942 downwards.
TGGCAAGAAATAGCTTCACATTATGCAACAATTTTGCTGACCTTCAAGCATCTCTGGAGATCTGCAGGAGAAAAAGTTCACATCAGTTGATGCACATACAAGAATGTAGTTTGAAAACTGCAAGATGTAAAAAAAATGGTAGTGATAAGTTTCTGAATGACAATGGATGCTGCCAGATAACCGGTTTTGTTTTTAAAAAATATATATTGGAAAGCATCCTATCAGGGGAGAGGAGGTATCCTGGGGAGGATCAAAGCTTAGATAAGGGTGATTCATTCCTAAACTAGGATCTAGTCAAATTCTACATAAAATCGTAGCTTTTATATGATGATTCAATAACCATTTCAGCAGTAGTAATTCACCGCAAGTTAGATCACTGTTTAAGCACTAAAATAAAAGATACAGATTTTACAGATTGAACGAAGCCATTTATTTTATTATCCAGTACTGATTATCAACATAAGTGAGAACTGATACACTGAGCTTCAACCCATAAACAACAGCTATAAAATCAACATACACCTCTTATGTAAAATTGCAAGACAAAAAACTATTCATCTAGTTCAGAGTTTAGGAAGCTAAAAATAATCGATGCTTATTTTCACACGAGGGTCTTATTTAAAAAAAAGAAGTAAATAATGATTAATACAAGTACATAGTGTGATAAACACCACCAACACATAACCAAGGGAACTTACATCTGGCCAAGACTCGCTAAATCGAAATCCGGAGCAAGCTCCTGGACGATTTCATTTGGTGGTTGTCCACATTCTTGCATTTTCTGCATGAGCTCGACAATCTTGTTAAAGTTTACGGCATCATTTTCGTAAACTTCATTCAGGTTTCGTATCAATTCATATTGGTGTGCGTAACGGTCATATTCTTCTTTGCTTAAGCTAGATTTGTGGTCTTCCAGCCACTTAGGATATTTTTCTGCTATTTCTTTCATTGGTTCGTGCAGAATCTCTTTGGACAGAAGTTGCTGCATCATGGTCTCCACAATAGATTCCATATCCTACACAAAATAATAATAATAACATTATTAGCATTAAATCCAGGAAAGGAAGTCAAGATACGGTATTCCCATGATGAAAACTTAAGAAATAGCACCATTAGTAGTTACAATATCTTTGATGCCCTTAATTACTTGCTTCCTCAGTAAAAATTTATAATAAAAACATGGCAAATTCTTTGGTCTAGTTTGGTTAGCTTCACATATTTAACAGAAGATATAATAGAGGCTATGTTTATATATGAAAAGAAGTATTCCAGGCCTCGATTTCTGCTTTGCTTGGCCTATCATCTGTCACCAGTCTCTTTTCCGAGCGGAGCTTGGCATAAGGACACATAAAAGTTCGTACAGTTCAAATCTCACTAACTTTTCATTCTCTTGATTAATAGATTCCAACTTTAATTCTTCATTTAGTTTGAACTTCTTTAAGAAAAACAGAAGTTATCAGTTGAATACAAAAACCAAATTAAATAAGCTGTCATCATGACAAACAACCTTTGACTCTAGTTTTTAGAAAGTGAATTTCAAATCTAATTTGATCTTATAAAACCCATATAATGAGATTTACACCTATTTATATATAAATTTGCTCACATATTTTATTGATGTGGGATCTCCAACGGTAATATATGAACGTGAGTTGTTGCATTAAAAGTAAGATCACTGCATTCACATTTCCATAAAGGAAAAACTTGATACGCATAAAATAAGGGCCAACATCTAGGCTAGGATGAACTGAATTCGTAATTTCATGACATTTGGACTCAGAAAATACCAAACATGGTATGTCATCACAATGGTACCAACCTAGATTTCTAATGTACGAGCAGTTGGATTTTGTCATTGCATAAAAAAAAGTAAATCCCATTTTCAATTTAAATCATAAAGAAAGAGCACAAAGGAACAAAGGATATATACGAGCAATCAATCACCTTCATAAGGTAGATTCTAGCAAGTACCAGTTCAAAAGTGCCTCACAGGTAGACCACCTACTGTTAAAGTTGAGTCCCCCTCCCCACCCCTTCCCAAAGTATCAATATTGCAAGTGAATATTTAGGAAATGCATGAAAACTTATTAAAGAAGCAGGAGGGACATCTAATAACTAATAAAAGTGGAACCTCCAAATTGATTTCTTTTTTATTGGAGTTTCGATAAAAAATCTTCCAAAGGGATTATTGGAAAGAGTCTATAATCCACAAAATACAAATGCAAGAAAAAAGTCGTAGCAGCTCAAGACTGATGAACATTTGACTTTCAGGGGTAAATGATTAAATGTAATTGGGAATGTAGTGCTAATCTGATAGGCAACCAGTAGTAAAGAACATGAGTGCAGAGGGCAAGGAGGGGATCAGATGTCAATAGAATTGACTATAAATAAGAGCGAAAGGGAATTTAGCTATAAAGTTAGAAATTGGCTCAGTTATGAGAGGGGAGGTGACCCTCAAACTACACCCATTCATGTAACTAGCAGTCAGTTTTTTGGTCACATTGAGTAATATCACCATACCATTTGAATTACCATATTTTTTTCATTCGTTTTATCTCTTTTCCTCCTCTTATGTATCAGTTGACTACCAAAACATTGAGATGTCTATATGATGCCCCAATATGCATATGTGCAGTATAAAAGCACATTTTTTTAAAAAAAAAAGATAAAAACCTACGACATTACTGATTTGCCTCTGATACACAACTATTGACAGGTTAGTGCAAATAAATATTGGTCCCTTAGCTCCAATCTGTCTCTTTGATATATTATATTAACTTTTGTGTGTGTGTGTGTGTATTATATTATATTAACTTTTGTGAGAAATGATAGGAATATCATACACAGGAAACACCATAACAACCTAGTCCACAGTTCATGATCGTCCAAAGCAGCAGCAGAGAAATTAATTGCTAAGAGAAAAAAATGACAGTTGCCAAACCAACTTTCATCAGATTTCAAGGGAATTCTCAGTCTCCTGGAACAGAAGGCTGGTGTTTTTCTATACACATAGACCAAACCAAAGACCTAGGTTCCTTACACTCAAAGCAAGAGAAAAAAAAACTTTGATGATTACTCAAATTCCATCTCAATGGGGTGCGGATAGGTTTGAATAACCGGTATGTAGCCACAATTTTGGCTGCAACATCAGGGTTTTAGGAGTTTCCACAACCACAACACGGCAATTTAAAACCCTATATCACCACACCGCCCCCTCTCACATATCCAAACTGTTAGACTACATGAAGGTGCAAAAAACAAAGCACAAATAACTGCCCCTAAAATCCATTACCGATTTTCACCTCACAAGTAGATAACACGACAAACTTAAAGCGCGTTGACAAGAGAAAAATACTGAATTAGTAAATCAAGTAAAAATTGGTGCAAAGGAAGAAAAGGAAAAAAAGTAATACCTGAGAGCCAGCAAGCTGCTCAAACTGTTTGACCCAATCTTCCATCAATGCATCCTTCCCCAAATCATCAGCAGCAGGAGGGTTCATAGACTCCAGGCCCTTCACAGCCTCTCTGGTCTGCTCCCTCAGCTTGTTCAGCGCCTCCGCCACGTGGCTGTCCTTCGAAGCCTTCTGCTTCCCCTTTTTCTTCGTTCTCAAATCAGGTAAACCCATGCCCAATCCCTGAACCCCCGACGGCAACGAAGGACTCTCGTTTTTGCTCGCAATTGCTCCCCCACTTCCAACACACAATTAAATTAACACATACACTCAAAGATTCAGTAAAAGAAAAATAAATTAAAATATTGCAGAGTCGAACAAAGGGGGGGAAACGATAACCTTGGAAGAGAAGGATTAAGGTTGAAGGACTGAAAATCATCCAAAGCACCTGAAATAATCGAATGAAACAGTTAAATAATTTAACATAAGAGAAAGTGAGAGTTCGTGAGGAAGAACGTACTATCGAGGAGTTGGTCGAGGTCTTGAGAGGAGTCGGCCATGGTTGTCACCGCCACACAACACTGCTGCTATGGCTAATGGAATGAATAAACTAACTATGCAGTCTTCTTTCTCATCCTATTCCAATTACATTGTTCTTGGCATTTACCATATAAATATTCTTTTTTTTCTTTCTAGTTTTTTCCAATTATATTATCATCATTCATTCGTAATCATATTTTTTTATCTAATTTCGTTAGATTTTTTTTTATCTAATTTCATTAGATTCTTTTTTTGTTTTTTCTCTGCTTCCAATGTATGTCCACGCGTGTCATTTAAATATATTATAACCTTTTTATTTCTTTTTTCTCAAAACAAAGAGGTATATGTTTATTTATATATTTATATAATTAAAATAAATGCTTTAATAAATAAATTGTAATATAATTCAAATTAATATATAAATTTTATTCTTTTAAATTACAAAGAAAAAATAAATTCTGATATGTGATTATTTTTAACTACTGCAAATTTAAACAGTATACATAGAGATTAAATATGAAGATGAAGGCGTTGTACATTAAAAAAATTATATATTATAAATTTAAAGCATAAGTTGTATATCAAAAAACTATTTTTTATACATTCCAAAATATCGATTCATTATTTAAGTTTTTCACCATTGTAAAGGTTTAAATTTAAAAATAAAACTGAAAGTATTATTTTTACATTTACATTGTAGTATATAACAATGAGTACGTGAATAATTTCTTTTGGTTGACCTCTTTAAAAGCGTTTGTACTAATAATAAATAAATGGATTGATTGTTGTTGAATGCAACTCTGGGATAAAGGTTGTGCATAAATACAGCAAATTATATTATGACATCTGTCTGTTACAAAATGAACAAATAAAAGAAAAATAAATCAACTTATTCATATAGTTGTCTCATCCAATAACTATTTTCACATAATCAGACTACAAATTCTAAACCATTATTACCAGCTGGTATTTTCTTCAGGTCCTCTTAAGTTCAATTACAATCTAAAAAATTATATTAAGCATTTATTCTTAACTAAACTTATGCATACTATATGCAAATTACTCAGGAAAATCTCATACCAGATAATGATATACTATCATCATATATAAGTCTTATAAGTTATATGAGAATGTTTTCGTAATTATAGTTATTTTTTCTTTGACCTAAATACAAAATATAAACCTTATTTTTAAAGAAAAAAATATTGTTGTTCCAAATCTAAATTGTACTATATCAATATTCATATTCATTATTTATATTTTTATTCATTATTCTTCAATACGAAAGATATTTAATGTTATTTTTTTTAAGAAAAGATAGAAAGAAAAATAAATAAGGTAGGGAAATAGAGAAGGCATTAGTCCTGTTCTTTTGAGTGGATTTGAGAGAGTGAATTTGAGGGGATTTGAGAAAATTTGGAGATAAATTTTTTTGTCTTGGAGGTAAGCGGGAGTGAATTTGGAAATAAATTTTTTTAATTTGTCACGTCAAATACACGACAAAAAAAATTATCTTCAAATCCTCTCAAATCTCCTCAAATTCATTCCCTCAAATCCACTCAAAAGAACAGGACCAAGTCTTTCATAACGATTTTATCCTGATTTTCTAATTAAGTGTTGACTCTTAATGAGAAAAAAAAATAAATAAATGTACTGTTATATGATCATTTATTTCCATAAAATATGATCATCATAAACAACAATTAATATTTATAAACAAGTTCAAAATAATTGTAAATAACATAATTCATATGCGGACTTTTCTTTAATAATATATACTACTTTTGAATTTTATTCAAGCGATCAGACTATTAAGAATTTTTTTTTCTTAATTTAAACTTTTTTACTATTCAAGCGTAATCTCCTTTTTGTAAAAGTTTAAATTTTCATCATATTTTTTTTTTAATTTGTAGATTGTTTATTGCTAGAATTTTATATTTTTCCTAGCTTTATAGATTTATATATTGTATAATAAATTATTTTATTAAAAATTTATATTCTTTTATAAACTCGTGTGAATATAAATTTAAAAATATTTAATTTAATATTTATAAATTAATTAGAAATAATAAATTTGAAGAGTGATTATAATGAATAAGATAATTCAAATATATTGTAACTATGATAATAGAAAATTTATTATAATAAAATACTGTGATTATAGTTGTTTTTTTGTGAAATTATTTTCGATAAACGTGTGTTTATTTTTTTAAATAATTTATGTAATAAAATTGTTTTATGTAACAAGTTAGAAAATAAAATTAGATAATAATAGATTATTGGTGGAAATATTTGAAATAAAATTAATATAAAGTTAAAAATTAGTAATATGAATACATTTACGTTTATTTGTAACAATATATTTTAAAGAAGGTTTAAATCCTCCCTTGGTCCTAATTTTTGTATGAAAATTTCAGTTGGATCATCATTTTTTCAACTCTCTCAATTGGGTCATACTTTTTTAAAAATGAACACATTTTACCCTAACTGTTAAGTGCTCTCTGACACCCAGCACTGCCATTGACACGTTCCTCGACCTCGAAGCCAAGTCCTACGCCGTCTTCTCCTCCGACCCTAACCTCCACAACCTCTCTCGCATCCTCTCCTCCCTACCATCCCTAATCGATAAACTCCACAAACATAGCAGCTACTTTCCACGACCCCTCCTTCAACACTTACCAAAAATATTGTTGTTCCAGTGACCTGGTATTATATCCCAAAAATTTTTTCCTTGTTGTTGGTGGTGTTGGACCCTCTCCTTTCACCCAGGCTTTTCAAACAGCTTTGTTGGGAGAAAAATGCAGGGAAAAATGATGAATGAATGAATGAATGGAGGAAGATGATGCTCTTCTGATTTTGATTTCTTGGTGGATCAAATTGGTTCTCCAGGATATGAAACCCAAACCAATTAGCATTAATGATAAATCCAATTTGGAAAACTTTAACGTTTATGATAAAATTGGAAATTAAAATCCCAATTAGTTTTCTGGAATTTAATCCTCCAAAAAATCTCTTTTAAGAACCCTAATTAAAATCTCAAATCTAAATTAGGAAAATTCCCAATTTAAAACCCTAATGCTCCTGAACCTTAAGGATCGACGATGAAGGCGCGACGAGGAGGACTCGCTCAATGGTTTTTATCTTTTTAATTACCTAATCAATGATATGCCTGCTAATGACTTGCGCCGGCGAAGCTCCGCCAACGAGGTCCATGGGAGAGTGAGTACAGTGAAGTGGGTGGTGAAGGGAATCTGACGAGATTTGGATGAGCCAAGTCAAAAAACTCTTAATTTTTAAAAGAAAATTCCACGTAATAAAACACTTCTACATCAGCGTACATAGGTCAGCAACTGCTAACACCGTCAGAGAGCACTTAACGGTTAGGGTAAAATGTGTTCATTTTTACAAAAAATATAACCCAATTGAGACAGTTGAAAAAATGATGACCCAACTGAGATTTCCATACAAAAATTAGGACCAAGAAAGGGTTAAACCTTTAAAGAAAATATTAAAAAAAGTATAGAATTACTTTAAAAACTTTTATTTAGAAAAATAAATAAATCTAAAACATATAATAATATAAAAATTCTTAATAGTACTTTATAAAAAATTTAAAATACAAAAGGTATAAAGTTTAAAAATTCAATCAAAAAATTTAAAATACAAAAGGTTATTAGTTATTAAAATTAAAAATAAATTACTTAGTAATAAAAAATTTAGTTTTGAAAAAAGTTATTAATTTATTTTGAAAATAAATTGTTAAGTAATTATTTTTTATAATGATTAGCTTTAATTTAAATAGCTAATAACTTCAACAAATAATTACCTAATTTAAATTTGAATTTTTGAATTTTATACCTTTTTTGTACTTTAAAATTTTTATAAAATTCTATTAAGGAGTTTATATTTTGTTATATTTTAAATTTATATATTTTTTCTAAATAAAACTTTCTAAAAAAATCTATATTTTTTTAATGTTTTCTTTATGTATTATCTTAATTTTCATATCATTCAATTATTATAAAATATATCACATTTTTAATAAAACAAAATACGTGAGAAATAACATATAAATGTTTACAATTATAAAAAAAATATCCCAACGAGTAAAATGACTTTAGGTTTCTAAATTTTAAAAACCAGGATGACTTAATATGTGATTTCATAAAATTTGACAAATATATTATTTTATTCTATTGACTCTAAGAAGTGTTTTGATTTCTATTACATATCACAATAAATACATTTCAGTTTTAAAATATGGTGTAATAAGTCAATTTAATCAAACTAATACATTTTTATCATTAATTTACTCCCCAAACACATAGCAATATCTCACATCAATATTCAAAAGCCATGCCTTAAAAATTCATTAATAAGATAAATACATACGTGTTAATTGTACATATGTCATTAGACATATTTGTGGATACAGGTCAATACTAGATACACATTACCATATGTATTTGGTTGTGATAACAAAATTTATTCACAAGTATTAGAAATGAGAATGATTAAGTTGGAGAGAATACAAATAAAATTTCATCATATTAAAAATATATTTAATCTTATATTAAAAACCATTATTCATTTCTAGCAATCTATCATGCATAGATATTTATATTAATTAACCATTTGAAAGTTTCTATCAATTTAGCTAAAATCCATAAAAAAGAAAACGAGGTAGTTTTAGGCAGTGAAATGAACTGAACGGGGATAAGACTTGTCGGAGAGTGAGTAGGTTGTGGTCGGCGACGCACCAACACGCAAATGGCTGCTATCATTGGCGTTGGCGCCGCAAAAGCGATAACAATGGCAATAGCAGCGAGGCCTTTTCGCCTGAAGCCTTACACCGCAACGACGGCACTTGCTTTTCTGTCACTCCACAAATCTATCTTCCTCCCTCCTTCTCCCTTCCCCTCGCGCCGCTCCTTCTGCGCCGCCGCTCTTCGAACTTCCGGCAGCAGAGTAGAACAGTTCCGCAAAAAGCTTAGGGTTTCCGAAATCAAAGAAGGCGATGGTGCCGACGTTCTCGGCCGCGACCTCGTCGTGCAGGGCTGGGTTCGCACGCTTCGCCTTCAGAGTAGCGTCACCTTCATTGAGGCAAGCCATTAGACCGATTTCTATTGTAATTAGCCCGTATTCGCAATGCAATTGCTGATCGAGTAAATTGTTGATTGTGTGTAGATTAACGATGGTTCTTGCCTTTCTAACATGCAATGCGTGTTGAACTCCGAGGCTGAAGGTTACGATCAGGTGTGTACTTTTTCTATCGTTTTTGTTTATGGATTTATATTTAGGTTTGTGTGAATAAACTTATCGGGAAACACCATAAACGAGAAGCAAATGAAATAAGATTTTGGGTAGTTTAAATTAGGCTTGTGCATAAGTGGAAAAGTAGCTTTTAGAAAACATAACTCGAAGAATTCTTACTAATTGTTTATATATAAGTTAAGTTTAGTTTACAAAGTATATTTCATTTCTCCTTATTTTCTTCTCCTATATAAATAATTTTGGAGAAGTTTATCGGGACAAACCTTTGTTACCATCTCTCTTGAAGGTTTGGAGGTTGTTAATAGGTAGAATCTGGCTTGGTTACCACTGGTGCCTCCGTGTGGGTGCAAGGAGTTTTGGTGAAGAGCCAAGGATCCAAACAGAAAGTGGAGTTGAAGGTCAACAAAATAGTGCTGGTTAGCTCTCCCTCGTTCATAATGAAACAACCTCTCACAATTTTGCTCTCTTTTATCATATCAATTTTTTTTGTTCGTTTCTTCAAGACTTTATCCATTTTTAACATGTCTTTTTCATTTGCGTATGTATTCCAACATAACATTTCGCATGCTTCTATCATTCAATATATAGAAATTATAGCTGCTGTGTTGTTTCTTTCTTTTTCATACTTGGAACATCTTTTATGTACGCAGTACCGGTGTGGACAGTCAGTCTCACCTGGCTGCATTGTTAGGTGTTTACTTTGGTCTTTTGGTATTGCGTATGAAAACATTGTCTTTAAACTTTTAAAGTTTCATTCTTTGTTCAATAACCACTGTTTGGTTGTTTATTGAATCTAATTTCCTAACATGATTTAGATTTTAGACCACTAACTTCATTTTTGCTTTCATTATGCTTTCGCTTTGTTTTTTTTTTCCTGTCAGTGTAAATGGCAATGGAAAGGACAACTATTCTCTTGACAACAAATCTTGTGACTAAAATTATCATTAGTGCTGCAAGTAATTATAGTATACAGGATTTTATTTTCTCTTATGGTCTTGCATTGGGCTCGTTACATGTTTCCCACTTGGTTCATTTAGATCTTTAGCTCCAAGGTGACTCATGCAAGACTTTGGTCTTACAATTTCAGATTGGCAAGAGTGATCCCTCTTTTCCCATCCAAAAGAAAAGAGTCAGCAGAGAATTTCTAAGGACAAAAGCACATCTTCGTCCAAGGACAAATACTTTTGGTGCAGTATGGTTTCCTATTTTTGTCATTTTTTTTAACCTTGCCTTCTTATGCCTTTACTTAATCATGCAAAAGAACAATTCTTAATTGCTTTAGTTTAAATCGTTATCTTAAATTTCTTTATGAGAAAATACTGTTTGGGGGTGCTGGTAAGGGTGGGGGTAGGTGTCTCCAAAATTTATTGCATTCTATTATTGGAGATATTTCATTGGTGTTAATCATGCTTCATGTGGAGGCAAAAAATACTCTAGCCTAACTAGCTTTATGTCTCTTCTTTAGTAAGAGTTTTAAGTAATGGTTTATTTGCTTAAAACTCTAACCATCAATAAATTTTTATCACCATCTTATCAATTATATCCAGTGAAGCTACTTTGTAGCCTTTTGCAATTTATCTACGACGAGGGTGCTCAATCAGTTCATATCTCCATAGGTTTATGCAGAAAATTCATATAGTGGCAATGAATTTTTAGCTTATGGTTTTCAATTTCCTTCCCTCTATTTTTCATTTACATATAATGTTTTTATTTTTATGTACTTTATGTACAAAATTCTTGACTAGGGTATTAATTCACATAACTTCTGTTTTGATTTTTGCTTATGAAATTACCTTACTTTTTATTTTTACAGTTATCTTTATCATTTTGTTATAAAAAATAATTTCAGGTTGCAAGGGTTAGGAATGCTTTGGCCTATGCTACACATAAGTTCTTCCAAGAAAATGGGTTTGTTTGGATCTCAAGTCCCATCATAACAGCTTCAGATTGTGAGGGAGCGGGTGAACAGTTCTGTGTTACTACTTTGGTATTTCCAATTCCACGATCTACTTCCACTTTATATGAATATTTTTTACCAAGTTATATGTTATGGATGCACTTTGAGTACTCAAGGGTTAAATTCTCCACTCATCTTCCCTGCCTGGAAATTTGTTAGAAAACCATGGTTGTTGGGGAGCAGTCTTTCATTCCAAACTACTATGAATCCCACAAGAAAATAATTCCCGAAAGTCACAGTAGAGCAAACTAAAACCATTAAAAGTAAATGTTATATTATCCTTTACTGTTATGCTGTGAGCAGGAGAACGTTTGGTTTTAGCTTAGACTCTGGAGCGGGTGGATCTCTGGGGTTGACACTCTTTAGCTTGTTAAGAAACACTGGTTGATAATAATTTAGCAACAACAATAGCCAAATCACCTTATGTTCAAGCATTGAACACTGTTTAAAACAATTTTAGTAAACTATTTGGAGCAAAGCCTTCTCATTGGTTTTTCCTAATGTTTTCTTTGATGCAGTCCCTCTTGTCTGGAAATTTTTATCTTTTCTGCTGTAAAAGAATTTAAATTAAAAAATTTTATGCAGTGAAAATTTGTTTGAATTTTTTTTATATTTAGATTTTGAACTATATCTTTGAAGTCTACACAGGACATGCAGAGTGTATTACTTTGTTTACTCAGTAATCACGAGTTATAGCGGCCCCTTGCTAATATTTTCCCTTAATGAAGGAACTTCATTTCCATAATTTAAAAATGGTTCAAGGATTGGGTTATAACTTATAAGTCTGTCGGAAGTACTGATTTCTCATCTTATTAAGCATTTAGTTTTAGATTTCCCCCCCTTCAATTTACAGATACCAAGTTCTCAAGATACTACGGATTCTCCTGTTGATGTAATTCCAAAAAAGAATGACAGATTGATTGATTGGTCACAAGTGAGACAAATTCATATCCCTACTCTTTTAATGTGTAAGGCGGTTATTGTATTTTTGCACTAATCTGAAGCATTCTATGAATCAGGACTTCTTTGGAAAACCAGCATTCTTGACTGTTTCAGGTCAACTCAATGCTGAAACTTATGCAACCGCCCTCTCTGATGTACATATGTCACCTTCTCTCTCTGTCTCTCTCTCTCTCTCATTTTTTAGTAGTTGTCTCGTCTTCATTAAAATTTAGTTATTTAAAATTAATGAGTGAAACATGCTTAGTTTGAATATTGTACTTATGCAGGTGTATACCTTTGGTCCCACATTCCGAGCAGAAAATTCCAACACTTCTAGGCACTTGGCTGAATTTTGGGTTAGTGATTTTGTTTTTCTGTGTGTTCAATTTGAAAAAAGAAGCTGGATTATGCATTTTTGCTTATAAGCTGCTTAGTTTTTCTGATTAGTTGTAACGGGACAATAACTAAAGGACATTATCATATTGTTTATTCAGATGATTGAACCGGAGCTTGCATTTGCTGATCTTAATGATGACATGGCTTGTGCATCTGCTTATCTCCAGTTTGTAGTATGTTGCATTCCACTAATACTACAAAGTTGTCATCGACTTTTGATTATTTTTGCAAAGATTTTTTTATATTACTTCCTCATATTAAAGCTTGTGTACTTCATGTTCTTGAAGATAAAATATATTCTCGATAACTGCAAGGAAGACATGGAGTTTTTTGATACATGGATTAGTAAAGGAATCATTGCTCGCTTGAGTGTATGAGTTCTCAGTGTAACCATCATATTGCTTTCCTTTATCTAATTTATATCTGTATGTATCGGTTATAATTACCAATTTGATCACTACATATTAGTTTGATGTCATTATAAAAGGATGTAGCAGATAAAGATGTTGTGCAAATAACCTACACCGAAGCAATAAATCTGCTGTCAGGAGCAAATAAGAAATTTGAATTCCCGGTAACTCGCTAAATGTTTTTCTTTTTTTGGTCATTTTCAGTAATCCTGTTGAATGTGCAGTTACCCTGTGCTTTATCTTATGTTTAGTTCTATCCCATGACCATTTTCTAAAATCAAACATGTAACAAGTATTTTTTTGCTGTAATGTATTGTGTTTATTGTTTAGCGAATCAAACACACTAAGAGGACATCTTGTAACTTCTTTTTTGTTTGCTCCTACCATCCCTGGACATTACCTGTCTTATACTTGCTTGCATTTTGTTCAAAATTGGTCATCTGCTAAATTTACTCTCGTTCATCAAAGTAGCTGGTCCAACTAGTGACTCAAGATTTGATTGTCGTTGTATAAACTATTTTTCTAAATGTGAAATGACTTGATTCGTAAGTTCTTCCAATTTTTTGTATTTGACATATTTTTCTACTTGCATTCATAGGTGAAATGGGGTTGTGATCTTCAGAGTGAACACGAGCGCTATATAACTGAAGAGGCATACAATGGATGCCCAGTGATAATTAGAGATTACCCAAAGGCATGCTACCTTCTCCTCTCATCTTTTTGACATGGCATATGGAAGACATCATGGCGTTATAAATAATTTTAAAATGGGTCAGTTCTAAAAAAAGACCTAGAACTTTTGACCTTAGAGGCAAGATCTAGAATTCACAAAATCTGAAAGAAGTGGCTGACAAAATAGAGTAGAAGTAACATTCTTCCGAACTTTTTTTCTTCTACTCAACTTCCCCACTCCTCCCTGCACAAAAATTATAAAGAAAAAAAATCAAATTTTGCCACAAAAATGCTTTGCCATTGTTTTACTTAACTTGCATGAAATGGACCAGCGATCAGGATTCTGTGTATACACACAAAAAAAGGTGAGTAAAACGTATTGAAGTTGTTGAATTTAATTTTTTTCAGGATATTAAAGCATTCTATATGCGACAGAATGATGATGGAAAGACAGTTGCAGCCATGGACATGTTGGTTCCAGGGGTACTTCATAAGATTTCTCTTTCTTATTATCACCATCAAATAGTGTTTATAAATAAAATTTTCAGTACAATAAACAACCCCTTTCGTTAATCACATAGTATAATCATTAATCGTGAAATAATTAGAAAAATAAGGCGTGTTGACTATAACTAGGTAGAGGAGTTTAAGGTGTAGTTAGTCATTGGAGAATCAGTTTGGTGGCTGAGAGTAATGGATCTCTCGAATATCCAGAGAATTTCCTTTTCTTTGTACAGTTTCAGTTATTGGTACTGTACCCATGTTGGGGCAAGGTTGGGAACCACGCTTCACCAATAAAGATTTTTACTTTACGCCAGATTGTGATCTAGTTCTGTCATAGCACTATCCAAAAGAGTAGTGGTTTAGGTTTGATAGGGCATAAAAATGTAGAAACTTCTGTGTCAAATAATGTAGAGGAGTACTAGCAGCATCTTCATCCTAACACATTCTCTAGTGTATTAAATGTATTGAAGGTTACTGGATCATGAGTGAAATTCCTTAAATAGAGATACAATTTTTGTGATTTTCAATAAATTTCAGTTAATAGTAAAGGTGTATGAAAAAAATTCGTTGTTAGTCTTTCTCTAAGGTTATTTTGGGCTGGGAGTGTTTGCCTGATGAGGTAACATGGGAGTTCTACTGTAAAAAGTTCTTAGTATTATGTTCCTATTTATGCACAATGCAAAGTTATCTACATGTCTGTCTGTTAGATTGGTGAACTTATTGGTGGAAGCCAAAGGGAAGAAAGGCTTGAGTATCTAGAAGCTCGTTTAGATGAATTAAAGTTAAACAAGGACGCATATTGGTGGTATCTTGATTTGCGTCGATATGGTTCAGGTTAGATGTCTTTCATTTGGAAACTCTCATTTCATCTTTTGGGGAAAAAGGATTTTGCTGTTTTTTTATCCAACTTGGTTTATAAAACTGTTGTTGTAGGTGGTAAATTGCAAGCTCTGCAATTGTTTTATTTTTTTGTTGTTGGTGAGAATGGTCTTCCAACGTTACCTGTTAGTTCTCAAACACTTTTGAGAGTTAAATAAGTGTTTGGTACTTGGTCTATATTGAAATCGGTACCTCTAAATTTTTTTTAGTGTTTTCTATTCCAACATTCAAAAAGTATGGCAATTTGTTCTTGATAGTAAATATTATCTTTGAATTGATGGTGTTAACATGTAATCATCTTATAAAATATTTGTGATATAAAGACATTACATTAACAGACTTAAGATGTCAATATTGTTCGAAGTAACATGAATTATCGGGAACAAATTAAAATATTTGTTAAATGTTGGGATGAAAATATTGACTTTTTTTTGTCGTATCAATTTAAGAGGAACTAATTTTGGAGGTATTAAGATCTTGTTTAAACCAATAATTTATCATCAAATTAGTACTTAAAATAACTATAATTCATACTTATGTTTGTGTCTCCCATAAAGACTATCATTTCTTTAATTTGATGATAAACATTTAAAAGAGTGTTGGGGCGACGCTATTATTGTTTGAACTTTTTAACTCGATGAAATTGACAAGATGCAGTGTTTACTTGATGCAGTACCTCACGCAGGCTTTGGTTTGGGATTTGAAAGGCTTGTCCAATTTGCAACAGGAATGGACAATATAAGGGACGTTATTCCTTTTCCTCGGACACCTGGGTCGGCAGAGTTTTAGAACTTGCAGATATACTCAAATATCGACTCAACATTCATTTGTACGATTCAAACTCTCTATTTTAGGTAATAAAGTTTCTTGCTTCTTTTCGTTTTTCTTTTTATTTAGAAAAGCAATCCGCTTGGTCTAAATGAAGTATTTATACATTCTGAACTGAGTACAATACGATTTTGAGGCAATACAATTGTGCTTGCACATTGAGCTTATAAATTATCAAATTGTGTGCGCCAAATTGTATTCGGTATTCAAATTTATGATAAGGCAACCTGTAAATACAATAAATCGGCACGTTCAGAAACAAGAGAGAGTAAATTAGATCAGAATAATAAATGTAAAATTGGAGCCCAGGAGGGGGAATGTAAGTAATTATCCGAACCTTATTCAACCCTGGAATTATTATTTTGACTGGTTTTAAAATTGAACAAAACATATGATCTAAACTTTTGCGTTTTGTCTACAGTTTGACCAATTTCATAGACGCTTTTGATCTTCTTAAGTTACTGTTTTTTTTCTTGTTTATGTATATGTACGGATAATTCTTCAATGAATTCTGGTTTTGAAGTGGAAAGTTATAGATCCATAAAATTTATATCTGTATTGTCCGAAAATATTTTATTAATATTATTAAATTAAAACAGCTAAATTATTTGAACTCAATTACTTTTTAATTTAAATATAAACTGAGTTCAATCAACTTTTAGTCTCAACATAGTGCCTGTCCTAAGAGATTAGAGAAAGAAAATTATTCTTACCTTTCTAATTTCTAAATTCAGTAAGTGTAGACGGCAATCTGCATTGAAAAGATCACATTTTTTAAGCATGCTGGCGTTTTAGTTTCATAGGTTTCATAATTTAAGAATGCAATCCCCTTCATTTATTAATTTTGGTAACTTTCATAGCAGAACCTTTATTTTATAATATTTGCCTGTATAAAAATCATTTTAACTTCGGATGAATTTCATCCTAAGATAATAATTTCAATAAATATAAATTGCCTACAAAAACCCTATGAATTTGATCGATACCTTTCACATTCATAAACAAATCATGCATGATCATTGACAAAACGAAACATAAAACAATATAATAATTACTTCGCCTATCAAAAACATTACTTTAAAAACGACTAGAATTTCGACTTTGAATTTTCAAATTAAACCAGCTAATAAATGTAGTGACAAAATTACGCATACCCATTTTATTATAAACTAATATTCTTTTTCACTTCATGTTAACTAACTATTGAAATTTACATCCTTGACGCTATTATGACATACATTATATTGTGAGAGGAACAAGAGCATGCTCAGAGGAGAGAACAATTACAAGAAATGGGGAATAATAATATGGAGATAAAAAATTTGTTAAAAACCTTTAGGTTGAAAAACTATTTTCAAAATGACAGATAACATTGTGAAACAAGAAAAGAATATTGTGAAATTATGATTATTTAGTATGTATTTACCATTACTAAACCAGAGTCGAAGAATAGGGAGGGGATAGATTAATGATTTATATCTTAAATGTAGGGCAACTTTTTTATTATAATAATAACAGTTTTGATGACAGCTGATTTTGTAAACGTTAATAATTTGTACACTCTTTCTAAAACTCAATTGATAAATTTACACCAAGGTTGTCAAACTCGAGAGTTTACGTAAACTCGAATCGTAAACTCGAATCGTAAACTCGAATCGTAAACTCGAATCGTAAACTCGAATCGTAAACTCGTAAGAGTTTACTTCGTGTAAAAATATTTTAAAATATCTATAAATAATAGAATAATTTAATATTATAATTTATAAATAATGTTTTTATACTTTTATAATATTATTATAATTATTAGTTTATCATATTATATATATTTAAATATTTTTCTTTAATATTATTATTATTTTATCATAATTTTAATTGAATATAATTGAAACTTCAGTTAGAAAAACAAGTTCTTCAAGTTAATATTGGTCCAAAAGTTTAGTATACTAAAAGGAGGTCCAATAATCAGAATAATAATGAATAGATACTTTAATATTAAATATTTTAATATTAAATATCTACATGCTAAAATAAGAAGCATAAATACTAAAAAAACCTAGTTGTAACATTAAAATAGAAATACTTCACTCACGCACTAGCAGCGAGAAATGGAGAAGCATCGGTGAGCACGATGGCAAGCACGACGACAAGCACGAACCAGGCGAACGGAGTGCGATCACAACGACAAGCGCGAACCAGGCAACGAAGCGTGACCATGAACCAGTTGAACGACGAGCAAGAACCATGTGAACGGCGAACACGAAGGAGAGCTAACAAGGAGCAACCACAACAGCGAAACTTGACGGTGCCCTAGACCTATAACTATTTCCTCTTTCTTCGCTACTTCTTATTTCAAACTCGCACAACCACTGCAAAATCGCGATTCTAACCGTTCCCATCGAGTTTAGAACCGATTTTACCGAGTCTGCTTGAAAACCGAGTTTGCTTCCGAGTTAACTCGGAAGCCAAAACTAAGAACGCAAACTCGTCCGAGTTAACGAGTTAACTCGCGAGTTTGATAACCTTGATTTACACAACCTAAATAAAGAGAATATGACCATTGTTTATGATGTCAATTTTTTCATTTAGAAGTGTAAACCATACATAAACTATTGAAATTTAAGAATACAATCTTAGTAGTGCTCTAACCAGTTGCCCATTTAGGAGTTCAAGAACACAACTCATGTTGACAGTACAAAATTGGTGAACAACCTAACCAAGTTTGCCCATTTAGGAGTTCAAGAACACAACTCATGTTGACAGTACAAAATTGGTGAACAAGCTAACCAAGTATATCTTAAACTTCATTCATAGTTTGTTACTGCATGTATTCCATCAGAAGTGTAACCATTTAATATAAACCCAATAACTATATCATCATTCTGTCTTAGAAAATAAAGACATGGCTTCAAATGTACCAATTCCAGAAATCAAAATCCCTCAATGTTTTCCAACATTTATTTAGCAATTATTAACAAAAGCCAGAAATGAACACTTGATTACAACACCGTCGGAGGCAGATATAAGATGGTGACCAAAATGATGCTTTCCTCTAATAGGCCTCCAAACGGTATTGTTTGTAACATTTAAAAAAGGACATGACATAAGAACTGAATAGGCTAAAATCAGCACAAATATATATCAGTTATAAGGTTGGTGTTCAATGTTTGCTTACTTCACCTCTATATTCGATAGAAGCAAAACAAAAAGTGTGGAGGAAAGTCTCTAAAACAATCGTCCGTAAGAGGGAAATATAAAGTTTTGAAATAAACTAGCCAAAAAACTCCTTCATTGAAGGATAACGTAACTATCAAGGTTTCAGTCATCAATCAAATAAAAACAAAAACAAGTGATACATTTTGCAAACTACGAAAACCCAAAATCATCCGCAAGCTCCTCACTTCTCCGACGAGTTTGGTCCACGCTTCTTACCGAATCCCACCACTACAATCAAACAAAACAAAAAATCAAAATTTAAAACACTACATTATGAAAGCCCCAAATCCAAAAACCCTATAAATCTAACACAACAAAAATATTATTTTTCGGTAGAAAAGAGAAAATAAGGTAAAAATTAAAGAATTGGAAAGTGTTGGAATGTGAATTTAGAAATAGGGTAAGGTAGGGAAAGGAGAGAAGAAAAAATTACCGGCGGTGACGAATCGGCGGTTGTATTGCATTCGCTTGTGAGCGCGTCCGCGTGGCTTCTTCTTCTTGTCTTGCTTGGCCACCTTAGGAGTTTGTCCTCTCACTTTGCCCGCACGTGCGAGAGATCCGTGAACCTTACCTGTAATCGAAACATCAACCAAACAAGCCATTTAGACATAACATCATCGTCTCCTTGTTCATGGAAACCATGAAATCTCATTGAAATTGAAAAGAAATTGGGAAATAACTCACCCATTTTGATGAATAGATGCTTCTCTCTCTGAAACGTTCAGCTGCAGCGGCTACCGGTAAAATCCCAATGCCAGAGGTAGATATCCTCTATTTGTAAAGGTAGGGTTTATGTTTATGAGGTCTTACTGGGCCTTAGGCCCGTTTAGCAAACTTACTGAGCCCACTTCTCTTATGGACCGAAACACTGTTGCACGTGCACGTTTCTCTTTTTCGGCCGTGCCTAATTTTATATTCTAAGGGAGCTTTATTTATTTTTAGTTGAATGAACTTACTTTAAAATAGTTTATGCTTAATTTATCTTGGGGAATGATTTTTAAAGTCTTTTTGTTTATTTGGACTGCAAAAAATTATTCTTAAAATATTGTTACAACATACTTTAAAAATTCTATGGATTTTGCATGAAGACTTTACCTTTTTTTTTAACCATAAAAAACCACATTACCATAGCACATTCCCTTTCTTCGATTTTCTCGAGAGCCACGCTTCATTCTTTTTTTTTTGTCACATCAAGTATTTCTTTTCCTTGGCATATTTACGTCTCATTTGTAGTACGTCTTAAGTTCAAGTGATCAATAAAAAAAATAAGGTTTAATTGCTTCCTTTGTCCCCAGTTTGATTGAATTGTGTCAAATTCATCCTCATTTTTAAAAAAGTTTCATTGTCGTCCTCACGTGGTGTAAAAGTGTCAATTGAATCCAAACATTGAAAAAATTTGTGTCAATGTAGTCATCTCCGTTAAATACACACTAACTCCGTTAAGTGACTGATTATTTGGTACTAGAGAAGTAAAACGTGACAACTGAGTCACAGTAGTGGTAATGACGTGACAATGATATATTTGAGAACATGGAAATAGGTTATTGAATTGGGGAAATTAAAATCAGAATTCATTTAGGGTATTTGTATTTGTGAACGAAAACTAATTAGGGCATTTGAGATATTTGAGATAGAGTGTTTCTGAGTTGAGGAAGGGTGAAAAATCGCAATTGGGGCTTTTGAAAGCAGAACGCGTTTGGTGATTTGGAAGCGTTTGGTGATTTCGAAGTGCGAAGTGGGTTCCATTCGAAGGTCCATTCGAAGGTACGTGTACATTGCTTTCGTTGGGTTTATGGTTGCTTTGGTGTGTGTGTTTGCTTCGTGTGTGTGTTTGCTTTTGTTGTGGTCCCCCATTATGGGTGTTGTGTGTGGTCCCCCATTGTAGGTTAAAGTCAATCTTTATGCTGTGTTTAGGGTTCAGTACAAATTTGTTTTAATTGTTTATGGTCTGTTTAAAGTGCTTTGTGGAAGTGTTGTACCCTGATGGGTTGACAGTCGTATCCTGATATGTAAATGTAGTGTTATTTTGGTCAATTAAATGTAGTGTTATTTGGGTAAAGTTAGACTGACATGATTTTTTATATTAGTGTAGGATGCCTAACTGTGATGTCGAAGTGGTCTTTCACCATGGGGGCAAATTTGTGAATGATGGGTCATTTAAATATGAGAATGGTCAAACATCTACTTTAAAAATTGACCCAGATAGATGGAGCTACTTTGAAATTATGTCCATTTTGAAGGAGATGGGCTATATTAATGTTAAAGAGTTGTGGTATTCAGTGGGTGGTGGTACTGTGTTAGAAGGAAGGTTAGAACTATTATCTGATGACAAGGGTGCATGTCATCTGGTCAACCTTGCCATTTTGAATGGTCAATCTCACCTGTATGTTGTACACATGGTGTCAGATCCTGAGTACGTTCATATGTTGGGGGAGGGTGACAGTGATAATCGTGTAGAGGTAGAGTGTGAGGAAGAGTGTGAGAAGGCTGTTTTGGGGGAGGGTGTACAGGCTGACAATGATAATTGTGTGGAGGCAGAGGCTGAGGGAGACACTGATGGGGCTGTTTTGGGGGAGGGTGTAGAGGCTGACAATGATAACATTGTGGAGGCAGAGGTTGTGGGAGAGGATGTTGGGGCTGGTTTGGGGGAGGGTGTAGAGGCTGTTAATGATAACTTTGTGGAGGCAGAGGCTGAGGGAGAGGATGTTGGGGCTGTTTTGGGGGAGGGTGTAGAGGCTGACAGTGATAACTTTGTGGATGCAGAGGCTGAGGGAGAGGATGTTGGGGCTGTTTTAGGAGAGGGTGTAGAGGCTGACAGTGATAATTTTGTGGAGGCAGAGGCTGAGAGAGAGGATGGGGGACATGATGACTACGATGTTAGAAGTTGGAATGGAGATGAAGAGGATGTGTTGAGTGAAGATGATTTCTGTAACCGTAGTGAGGAAGTTGAAGTGGGTGGACCAAGTGGGAAGTGTCCTCCATTACAGTATGTACATGACAGAGGTTTATCTGACAATTCTTGGGAATCTGAAAGTTTAGACAGCCTTGTATTAAGTGATTCATCAAATGATGATAGAGACCGTTATGGAAATTTTGGCACTTTTTCATTGCCCAAAAGTATGGAACACTATAACTGGGAAGTGGGGACATTCTTCAGTGAAAAAAAAGATTTCACAGAAGCAATAAGAAGCTACGGTGTAGAGAATGGTAGGAAATTGAAGGTTTTTAAAAATGATAAAAGAAGAGTTTCTGTTAAATGTTGTGGGGCAAAAGGGAAGTGCCCATGGTACGCATATTGTGCATATAAGGCTGCCCAAAATACATGGCAGTTAAGGAAGATTATAAACAAGCATACCTGCAGTAGAGAATTTAATATGCGTTTAGTGACATCAAAATGGTTAAGTGGGAGGTTAGAGAAGACCATAAAAGAAAATCCAAATATTAATTTGACTAACCTCCAAAACAAAGTTTGTAAGAAATGGAATATTAATGTGTCTCGGTCAACAACCTTTAGGGCAAAGAAAATGGCACACAAGAAAATTGAAGGTGATTTTGAAGAACAATATAAAAGGGTATATGACTATGCCAATGAGCTGCTTAGGTCAAATCCTGGATCAACTGTCAAAGTTAGTGTAGAACCTTAGTCTTCCATGTTCATGTTCAGTAAATTTACTTTTATCATTTGATAGGGACTTCTGCCAACAATACAAGAACTTCTACCTCGTGTTGATCAAAGGTTTTGTGTCCGCCACATATATGCAAATTTTAGGAAAAAATATCCTGGAAAAAATCTGAAACGTCTATTATGGAAGGCAGCATCATCAACCCATCCTCAAGCATGGGAGGCAGTCATGAGAGAAATAAAAGATGTCAATGTAGAGGCCTTTAAGCACTTGATAGCTATTCCACCAAGGTATGTTTTCAAGAGTGTTAGCCATGTCAATTATTTAGAACTGTTTGGTTGTGTTATAAATGTGTGTGTTTTTCTTTATATAGATTTTGGTCAAGGTCAAGGTTTACACCTACAGCTGCTTGTGACACCCTAGTAAACAATATCTCTGAAGCTTTTAATAGTGTGATCTTGGATGCAAGGGCTAAGCCCATCATAACAATGATGGAAGACATTCGTATGTATCTAATGAAGAGATGGGCAAGAAATAGAGAGAAGATAAGGTCATATGAAGGTTCCTTTTGCCCCAAAATTTATAAACGATTTCAAAAGGAATTAAACAACACAAAATATTGGATACCTAGGTATGATTTCATAATATGAAGTTTTATTTGTTTTAATTTCTTTACTTTACTTACTCACTTGAATCCAAATTTCATTTTCCAGCTGGTCAGGATTGAAATTATTTGAAGTGAGACACACTTCCAACATTGGTGACAAGTTTGTTGTTGACATAGATAAAGTGGACTGTAGTTGCAGGAAATGGAGTATAACAGGAATCCCATGCTGTCATGCCCTCACTGCCATGACATTTTTAAACATCAATGGAGAAGACTACATCTCACATTGGTTTACAAAGTCAACCTATGAACAAACATACTTTCCAATGATATATCCAGTCCACGGTGCTCATATGTGGGAAATGACTTCAATGCCTGATGTGTTGCCTCCACCTAAGAGAATTTTGCCTGGTAGACCGAAAAAGAAAAGAAGATTAGAGCCTTGGGAGCTTAAGAAAGATGACACTCAACTAAGACAAGGTGGAACACGTAAGAGATGTGGCATATGTAGAGAGCTTGGACATAAAAGAAATAATTGTCCACAAGCTGCCCAAGCTGCTCCAAGAACTCCAAATGCAACTCAATCCAGTCAAATTACTCAATGCGAGGTTGAACAACCCCAACAAAGTCACCCATCAACAACAGCACCTCAGACAACTTCAACACCAGCTGACCCAACTGCCACAGCACCTTCAAACTGATTTAGAAAGTCATTAGCTATTATTAATATGTATTTTGGTACTTTGTTTCGGCTAGCACCTTTTTTTGGATACAAACTTCAATATGTATTGTGTGCTGATGTATTATTTGATGAAGCAAAGTATTGTCTGTTCAATGAATATGATGTCCAGTTTGAAGCACAGTTTCTGATGTTATATTCAATGTGCCGTTTGAAGCACAGTTTCTGATGAATCTTATATTATTTATTAGTTATTTTCATTTGAAGATAAATGACAAGTGCAATATTGTTTCTACTGCATCAAATTTGAATTCAGCTGCATTTAGCTGTCTGCACTCAGCAGATTCATGAATATGCAGGTATGAACATAATTCAGACGCTCTGAGTTAGTTTCTGCATGTCGGATCAAAACTGGCAGATGAGTTAGTTTCTGCGCCACTTAGAAGGAAATTGGACGCTCGTCGCTCAGGACGCTCGTCGCCAGGACGCTAATCGCCCAAGACGCTCGTCACATAGCAAGGGCACGCTCGGTTCATCGCAAGCGGACGCTCGTCGCTCCTTACACGCATAAGAGGACGCTCGTCCAGAGAATATGAAATGGACGCTCGTCAAGACGCTCATCCAGAGAACATCAAGTGGACGCTCGTCGCCCAGGACGCTCGTCGCCAGGACACTCGTCACATAGCTAGCGCACGCTCGGTTCATAACAAGCGGACGCTCGTCGCCCCCTGCGCGCACAAGGGGACGCTCGTCCAAAGAATATGAAGTCAACGCTCATTCCAAGTTCATTATTCGCATTGGAAAAAAATTTACTGTTGAAATGGTGATTAAGCCTCTGTTTTTACTGATTTCTACTGTCCAATTCTCTTAAGTAAGATTCGGTTCGGTATGTAATAAAGCAATGCAATAGCTTTGGACAATCATAATGAATTCTGCTGTTATATTCAATGTGCATTCGAAGCTCTGATTTTATACTCAACTTTCATTGAATCTTATATTATTTATTAGTTATTTTCATTTGAAGATAAATGACAAGTGCAATATTGTTTCTACTGCAACTGATAACTGTGTACAGTAGCCATTAAATTGTTGCTGTCATCAAATTTGAATTTAGCTGTTAGGTTGTATTTGAAAGAACATCCACCTTCTTCAACAATATCACTGCCAATTAGCTATTGAAAGCAGAAATTGAGATTTTTCATTCATTTTCAACAACTGTCTAATACAACACATTGTCTAATACAAAATAGTCATGGAATTTTAAACAAGATACAAACAAGGATGACATTAATAAACCCCATAAAACATAGCATCCATGTTAATTGCTTCTCCCATTTCTGAGAAACCATAGCAGATTTCTCCAGACTAATAATTTTCCTCCTTTGCCTAGCAATAATAGTATCCCTTTCATCCAAATTAGCTTCATTGCACCATTTAAAATAATTGCATCCTTGAAGTTCTTCGTTTCGAGTCCGCTGTTCAAAACATCCAACCACAAACATTTCATTACTCAAAAAATAAACTAATCACTAAAATGAAACTACAGCCATTGAACAAACCTTGTAATTAGGGCATCCCCAAAATTGTTTGCCTTCGTTCTTCACAGTTTTCGCCACTCTCAACACAGCAACTTCCCCACAACGACATATGTTAGTTTGAACCAATCCTCTGGATGAAACGGCACGACAGCTCCCCCATGAGCAAGACGAACAACACTGATGATTCAATGACATTGCCACTTCCTAAGCCAACGAAAAAACGACACAACCTCACAACCAAGCTTTCTCACCCAACCCCAATCCACACAGTACCAACACTTCTTCAACCAACTCCAAACCGAAGAACAGCCATTTCTCAACAAACACCCAAAGAGGGAGGAAGAAGTACAGGGAGGAAGAAAAATAAACTCACCAAGCTTATGGGGGACCACAACAAAAGCAAACACACACACGAAGCAAACACACACACCAAAGCAACCATAAACCCAACGAAAGCAATGTACACGTACCTTCGAATGGACCTTCGAATGGAACCCACTTCGCACTTCGAAATCACCAAACGCTTCCAAATCACCAAACGCGTTCTGCTTTCAAAAGCCCCAATTGCGATTTTTCACCCTTCCTCAACTCAGAAACACTCTATCTCAAATATCTCAAATGCCCTAATTAGTTTTCGTTCACAAATACAAATACCCTAAATGAATTCTGATTTTAATTTCCCCAATTCAATAACCTATTTTCATGTTCTCAAATATATCATTGCCACGTCATTACCACTACTGTGACTCAGTTGCCACGTTTTACTTCTCTAGTGCCAAATAATCAGCCACTTAACGGAGTTAGTGTGTATTTAACGGAGATGACTATATTGACACAAATTTTTTCAATGTTTGGATTCAATTGACACTTTTACACCACGTGAGGACGACAATGAAACTTTTTTAAAAATGAGGATGAATTTGACACAATTCAACCAAACTGGAGACAAAGGAAGCAATTAAACCAAAAAATAATGATATGTTAAGACCACTAAAGATAAAAAAAAAAAAAATTCATAATATAACTCAAAATAATAGTATTTTAATTAATATATATTTTTTAGAGTGTAAAGCATTATTTTTCTAAAAAAAAGTGCACACTAAATTCGTGAACCGTACTTACGAAAGGTCTTTACATTTCAATTACATATATTTTCATCTTAACAAACAATTTGCATTTCATGCATTTGATTCAAACAAGAAAAAGAGGGAGAAATTAACTCTACAATGAAGGGGAGGATAAAGAAAAATCTTCCTAAAAGGAGAAAAAAATAGAAAGAGAAATCTGAAGCAAGATTGACTTAAAAACCTAGCACAATTATCATTAAATTATATTTAATTTCTGAAATGAAAATTACAAAAGGGCAAGATATTTCACAATTCCATAAACTATTCTTTCTTTTGGATGTGTTGAGGCCTGTTTTCCTTGAGGGTCAGTGTGTTTCTTGTGTAATAAAATGAACAAATGAGTTCTACTACTTATACTCACCTACGTGGTATATCCCTTGGCATTGAAAGTAAAACAACTGATGGGAAGAAAAAGGTTGCTCTTTTTGAACTTCACCCGATGGCTACCGCCATTTAGAATTTAAGAGAAATGCAACAGGGATGTCCCAACTACTCTGATGACCATAAACAAAATTTGATATTTACAACTTAATTATGTGCTCAAAGTTGAACCTCTTGAAACATTGTTGGTGGCATTCCCAAAGCTTCACCAAGAGAACTATTTTCTCCCAATTCTGTGGAACTAAATCGATCACTAATAGCCTCACCACCCCACGAAGCTGTTCGCCGTGAATGAGGAACTTCAGAGTTGCTGCCATTCGTCATTATTTCCTGGAAACCAATAGTATCCATGCTTGGAAACCTTGGCCGTTGTAAAACTCCAGGCGATTGGTACAACGTTGAAGGATTTTCATTAGTTAAACTATGTTCATGATTACTTTCTGTTATAGCTTCCATTGCCTGCTCATTTGATGATGGTGTGTGAGCAGGAACAAAAAACTTTGCATTGGCAGCCAGATCAGGTTTGACAGATGATGACTGAAACAATTTTGCAGAGCTTCCACTACCAGGGTTGAACGTGTCAACGTACCTGTATAGACCACAAATTTCACTAAAGTTCCACTACGATAAATATAGTTGAACTTTGCTTTGTTCCAACAAGGAGACGATCGTAACAAGACTGTGATTATCTTACCTTGATCGAACACCAACGCGACCTCGGCCAGAGAATTGTGTTGAGCTTGGTGGCATTGGTGGAATCCCTGGATTATGTTCATGACTTTTTGTTTTTAAATCATATCCCTCCATAGAAGGCGTTCCTTCTTTCTTCAGTGCATGTTTTAAGCTGTAGTCAGTTGAACCATTCTGGAAAGCAGCAGTCTTTGGAGGCGGTGGTAATGCAGTTTCTTCAGATTGAGATTGAACGCCTTCCTCTACCCATCTTTTCAGTTTTTCATCATAATAAAACTTGTTCTTTTCACCCAATTTAGCCTTCATAAAGCACCATTTGAATTGGCTTAGTCAAAAGCACCGTTGAAACTATAACAGAAAATAAAACACGGAACATGAAACGACTAAAATAATACCTGTCGACCGGGGCGAGGTCTCAAAACTAGTTCCACTGTCTTTTGTAATAGTTGTGAGCCAAAACCAAAACGAGAAAAGCGAGATGCAGCCCCTGATACTGATGTTTTTCCTTGACCTTCAGGTGAAGTTCCCTGGAAAAAATCAACCATTTTCCCCAATAAAAAAAAAACACCAAACAAAAACGAACACATGAAACTGAAGTTTTTTGAATTATCCTAAATAGTAATCACAAACCTGGCGAGGGCTTCTACCAAAGTCTGGCTCTGAAACACTTCTATTAGGTTTTGGTGTTTTATTATCGTCAGCTGTCCAATCACTGATGGGTTCCATTGAAGCGGATGGAACTAAGGATGACATTGCCATTGTTGATTGGCTATTCGATACTCTGTTTGCAACAGGCTGGTGATGTTGTCCATTTCCGTGAACATATCCTTGAGATGATGACGATGATGGAGCAGGTGGTGGTAAACCACCACCAACAACTCGATGTGCAGTACTATCAAAAAAGTTGAGCAATTTTCCCACTAATTTTGCAGGTGCCAAATTTGCGGCATACCCACCCTGAACACATTGTTAATTAAGAGTATAAATAACAAAACAATCAAAAGACTCAGTCAAATACAAGTAAGTACCTGTTGGTGGGTTCTAATCCTGTCTTCAAGAGATAATACGAACTGCTTCCATGTTTCTACTTCTGGTGCACGACCAGTTTTTAAGCATTTCATTACTGCTTGGCAGTACCTGAAGCAACATAATACCAATAAGGCAGATTACACAAAGTATAATACTGTACAAACCATATTCTAAGAACTTACTTCAGCGAGTCTGAAACCTTTCCCACTTCAGCTAGCATGTATGCATAAATAAGCTTATATGGCTGAAATGGAAGCAAAATAAACTGAGAGTTTCCAAGCACCTTTGAATATTCATATAATTCAGTCCTCTGTTCAAATAACCATTAAGTTAGATCAGTTTTGTGTACTTCAATACATCTCACAAAACAATTGTATCATATTTAATATTGAGTTTAAATGCTCATGCACTATCAATATAAAATATTTTATTTAAATTGTCAATTACAATTCACCAATATAAACTAAGTGATAGCAAGATCCAAGATTTAATATTAAATATGTCAATTACAGTCTCTGGAAACCAATGCACTATCATATTTAATATTTTATTTAAACTAAGGTTTTAAATATGGGGATGTTATCTTCTTAAACATTTAATGAAAGATCCAAGATTCAGCATTGTAAAATCCTAGAAAATCAAGCAATTAGGAACCAGAAAAGTCCAATGGAGAGAGGAAGGGATAGCAAATATACAGTGTACATTACATTTTCCGGTAAAAAACTCAAAACATGTTCGTGCTATATGCAACAGAACAACCAAATTTAGTTCAAGAAGCAACCTAAAGAGTTAAAAGATATTTCAACGAACCTGGATAGCCTCTGGACTAGCATAAGTTCGAGGAAATTTCCAGTGATCTGCTCCAATTAGACAGAGCCTTGCCCTATCTGAGTATGATTCGAAGTTCGCTTCAGCAACTAAATAGCATATGTGTGCAGCAATGATCTAAAATATGTCTCCCAAGTTAGAAGCAAAATTGAAATCTGCATAATCATTAAACAACCAGAAACATAGATTGAAAACTATACCTGACTTGTTTCTCTCCACAAGCAATCACCAAGATGAATAATTACAAGTTCGTCATCTTTGGTTCTGTTTGCAGTTATTACAGCCAAATTCTCCTCCCAATCACCAAGCATGTCAAAAGATCCAACCTGAAATTGCAGAGTAACAAGAAAGTTATGAGTTTCCTATTTGAATTAAAAAAAACATTAATCTTTGAAAATAATGAAACTTGGAAAAATGAAAACTGAAGTGCATAATCCTTGCATAGGTTCCTAAATCATCCCATTGAGATCACCTGTGTAGGCTGCTGAGGGATATTCAAAGAGTTAGGATCCCCACCAGCTGAGCTACCAGGAGAGAATACTTCAGCTGGCTGTCCAGCGATTAGAAGGCATAATGTGCGCAAAGGTGATCCTGAAACTAGCTGACGAAGTGCCATTTGCTTCACTGTGTCAACATAGAACTGCAATACATAAATGTACAAAGTTCATTCCACAATAAAAGCTGATTAAAAAGACACTATAAGAAATGTAAGGGACAATCTAATTCAGATATTTCAGTATCAATAGTTCAATACAGTATTCAACACCAGAAAAAAGACAGCTAACCTGATCGCCAAGTTGTGAAGCAAGAACAAGCGCAGGTCCCCACAATTGACCTTCTTGTGCGTACTGCAAAGCCTCCTTCTTTTTTCCAGAGACAAGAAGGTTTTGTACCTCAGAAGCCGTTGCCTAGATCAAAATAAAAATCAACAAAATGTGCACATTTAAAAATATGTAGGGTTTGTCTGGAGTTAACTTATACACACCCGCATTTGAGCTTCAGAAGGCAAATTTTGCAGACAGTGACTTCTTAGCACACCGTATTGAGTGAACTCCTTGCCAAACGTCTTGGCAGATGCAAAAAGCTTTGCAACTGCTGCTTCAGGAGTATCATTTTCCTGTTCAAAATACAAATAAAGAAGGTCACCAAATCTGTAGGTGATACTGTGCGGAAATGGAATATGTAACAATTGAATCAAAACTATCAATGGGGCATGATAAGGTTAGAACAACCACATCGATCATTACCAAATATTTCCTGAATACTTCCACGTTCCTATTTGGACAAAGTTTCCTTCTCGTGCTGAAGAAGGTAGGGCAAATACATTTACAAGTAATAATTAAAAAATAAAAAGTTGTGAGGTAGTTTAAAGATGAGGGGTTGTGCGTTAATACCTGTTGAATATTTGAAAGATCATTTACAAATTTTAAATCAGTGTGTTCAGTGAAAAGTCATGGAATAATTATAAGCTATTCTACTATAAAAAATAAATAAATAAATCAAACGGTGTAGTTTATATGTCAAATACAATAAAATTTACTCAATTTCCTCTCTAGTCTCTATTCTATGTTCCTAATTAACAACACCATAACATATATCTGCTTGTCAAGCAAAAGAAATATGAATGAGAACGATTGCTCACAAGAATGACTTTTCCAACTATGAAGATATTATGACACAACAAACATTCCGGAAAGCAATTAAACTTTAATAAACCACACCATAAAAATACGATTAAAAAAATGCAGGAAGCAAAGTTACATATGTTATTAACATCCAGGGACAGAACACATATATTGAAACAGGGGTAGTCACCCCCTAACCCACAAAATGTTATCAGCATTTGTATTAATTCCTAATATAATGTATCCATCCCTTCTAAATTTCAATCTTGCACCCTTCCTTTTACTGCACCAATCGTTTTAGATTTACAAATAACTAGTATTATCAGTACATTTTGCTAATATATTTGATGTTTAACCAAATCTGGAAAAACATGGAATATATTATATGTTTTAGGGGCATAAGGGGGGAGCTGAGTGAGTAGTGTTATTAAGTATTATATTATTTTGGATTGATAACCTTTTTTGTCCTTAAATTCATAATAATGATTCAATGTTTTTTCCTATTTATTTTTACTCAATGTGATTCTTATAAATTTATATATATATATATATATATATATATATATATATATATATATATAGAGAGAGAGAGAGAGAGAGAGAGAGAGAGAGAGAGAGAGAGAGAGAAATTCAATGTATTTTTTCCATTAGATCAATGTTAACTTCATTCCTCCCATTTTGCTGCTAGAATTGGACAATAAATTCATAAAAAGAGTAATTGTATTAACATAATGGAAGGACCACATTCAATATATTTAGAAAATATAGAGATCACATTAAGTAAAAAAATAAATAAAGAAAAAAAAATTGAATCATTAAACATGTATAGGCACTAAAGATGTTATTAAGCCTATTCTATTTTTCCCCTTCACTTTAGCACCAAGTGATGAAAAATGTTTTTTTTAAAATGTTTTTTTTAAGACATTAGAAGATAAGAATAGAAAGTCGAACAGCTTTCTTTCTTCTGGTTGGTGTTTGTAGCGGGTCTTCTTCTTTTAAATATTGCAATATCTTATTTTTACATTAATATTTAATTTGTTTTGATTGCTTTTTATATTTTATGTATGACTATATTTATTAATAGAAAGAATTGATATATATATATATATATATATATATATATATATATATAGAGAGAGAGAGAGAGAGAGAGGACTGAGCTACGTTTTTAATAAATAATTTTGTTGATAGAAAGAATATGTCTTGTTTTAAATTTTGAATGTCAACTTTATTTTTGATTTGGATTGCTTTTAATTACTTCTCATAGATATACATAGAATATGTATTGTTTATTTGCTTTTAATTGTCTTTTCTCGGTATAAATATGCTAGATAATAATTTTGTTGTGTTACTTATAATTTATTTTACCAATAACTTTATTTATAGTTAACTAGGAGTTATAATATTTGAAATTTAGTAGGTAAATTAATTCTTACTGTAATAAATTGTTTCTTATATTGTAATTAAATTATGATAACTCTTTCTCCATTTTTGAAGAAAGAAGTTAATATTTTATTTATTTATCTCAACCTCGTCTTGAGTCACAAAGTTAAAAAATTTCAGCATAAGCTTGTAAGCTCTATGAATGACCACTAAAGAATAAAAAATTTAATGATTTTGATTAATTACTATATTTAGTTTCTATACGAAATAATTCTTTTATCTTGACTTTGTCTATGTCATATTAGTATTGGATTAAAATACCATAATAAATATACTCAGACTAAAAGCATGCAAAAATAATTTGATCACCTGATAATTAAAAATAACGTGATCTAAATTGAATTCAATCATTTTTTTCTTAGCCCATTTAATCTATGATCTAAGATCAATGGATTTACAAGATCTAATCCGTAAATTTATGAATTAGTCAGCTTCTAAAATAATAATAATCAAACAAATAAAGCAATATAATTTTATTAAAACATATATACATGTATCATAATTTATATATTAAAACTTGCATACTAAAAGTTAAAATAATTTTCATTAGAGTAATTTAGATTTATATATATATATATATATATATATATATATATATATATATATATATATATATTATTTCTTAGATTTTTTAATTTAACTTATTTCATTTTATGTTTTGAAAAAGAGCTAAAATGGATAATTAGTCCTATGGCCTAAATTAAATTAGGATTGTTTCTTGAGACTACAAATTGTAGTCTATTTGAAAAATGGGTCAAACAAGGCCATTAAACTTTACCATTCGACCTATTAGATCAAGCTGAACCAAACATTGGTAATGTATATTGAAAATTAATATTAATTTCTTAATCTCTTGTTAAGTATAATTTATGATTTTTTTTAAGAGAAAAAAGCTAATAAATTTTCTTGATTTCAATAAAAAAATTATATGATTCTTTTTCTTTTTATTCTTATTCGTTTCTACATTATAATAAATATATAAAAGAAAGAGTGGAAATTACTAATCAAGCCATATTTCTGTAAAATAATGCTCAGCACAAGTCTTCACAAAACTTTTTTTATCAATCTTGCAAAGAACATGAAATTAAATGAACAGTGGCATAGAAAATATAAAAAGAATTTGAAGGGTAATAAATTTAACTTACTTTTCGTATGGTGTCTGTACCAAAAGGAGAACGTAGTTTTCCATAATGTTGACAGGCTATTTTAAGCAAGGAGAGAAGAAGTCTCAACCTTTCACATTTCTTATAATCCATGTCAGTTGATCCAGAATGTGCAATCCTCTCATCTATCCATTTGTACAACTCTTTATTTCCAAAACTTCCACTAACCAATGGACCAGGGAAAGATTGCTGAGTGAGAGCACGGAAATAATCACCAGCGCCACTTCCAACGCTCGAAGAATCAATACTTCCATTGATAACTTCCATCAAGTTTAACACAGAAACAGATCCTTGGACAGAAGTCTTCAGATAAAAGTGAACGACAAGTGTTAATTACAACAAAAATCAAACGAAGCATCGATCAAAACTGAAAACATGAACCAAGAGTTGACCTGGCTTCTATATGATGAACTCGAAAAACTAGAATCTTTCATTACAACGACTTTTCCACCAAATCCAAAGGTTACTAAGGCATGAGGAGGACGTCCAGCTGATGATCTTCTAACATCAGGTGCACAAGACTGATGCGTATCCTGGAACGATGGCTGTGCCTGGGAGTAACTGAAGGGCTTCTGACTTTTAGCATATTCATTTGAGAAATTGTTTGGTTCATTAAACTGTGTATTTGAATAATTAAAAAGTTGAGGAATGTTCCCACTGGGAGCAGAGTTTTGTCTCTCAAGAGTTCCATCAGCCAAACCATGATCATGGTTCACTTTACTGTACGAAACTGTTTCAAATGAGGCAGGGTTATTTTGTTGATCTTTATTAACAGAAATATTTGAGCCAAAAGAATGCCCAAATGGTCTGTTTCCACCAGAAGTTGCAGTATCCTCATTTCTAGTAGCCCTCTCAGTTGTGTGTGTGTCTTGACCCTGGAGATGGTGAATACCATATGAACCACTCCACTTGTCATCTGTAGTCTGAGTACCAGCGTCAAGTGACCCATAATTACCATCTTGACCATACTCTCTATATAAACTGACATCATTGGACAAATTTTTTTCAGTAGAAGCACGCCTACTTTCCTGTCCATGACCAGCAGATTGAATAAATGAATGGTAAGTTTCTAACGAGCGCCATTCTTGAGCAATCATGTCATAATACCAACCGGGATACTGAGGATCAAAAACCATATGTTCAGGATACCCATTATTCCCCTGCGAAGCTTGGTTCCAGCATGATACACTTTCAGTTCTGTTAGTCCCAGCTAAAGTTCCAACCATAGATTGCGCAGTTTGTTGCATATAAGAAACCTCCGATACAGTATCAGAAGCAGTTGTCCAATTTGCAGTTGTATTGGCCATAGAGCTTCCCTGATTATCATTATGGCCATCTACCATATACCATTGCCCAGTGTTCTGATCATACTTCCAGCCAGGATAAAGATCCTCCCAGTACTGAGTGCTACCCAGATCTTGCCCATTTGTTTTATTTACCTGAGATGTATCGTAACCTTTACCCTCTTGATATGGCTCATAATTACCTAAAGAATTTGACCCATCATTTTGAATTTCATTACCGGATTTCACCTCATTATTGAAATCATTACATGTTTTGCCAGATTCTTCTACCAATTCACCAAAGAAGTCAGAATACGATCCAAATCCATTATCTCGATTTGCATCAACATTAAAAGAATTCCAACCCACCTCCTTAACCTCGGAATTGTTGATC
The DNA here is from genome assembly GCF_029865625.1 of Vigna umbellata. NCBI lineage: Eukaryota > Viridiplantae > Streptophyta > Magnoliopsida > Fabales > Fabaceae > Vigna > Vigna umbellata. The sequence goes on along the minus strand of NC_142165.1, from coordinate 93,978,525 downwards.
CCATTGCTCTTACTCACATCGGAAACTGACGCACTCTCCAAACCCGTCCCATGATCACCATGATCCATCGCATTATCACCTCCAAATGAACCAGAGGACGCCAAAAAAACTCCTTCTTGGGCATTCCCACCATCCAATTGCACACCGCTTTCGTCCCATTCTTCCTGTTTCCTCTCATTCCGACATTCTCCAGCATCACCATCGATCCCTAAATTCGCAAACGTTTTCACGTCACCAGAATTATGATAACCTTCATCACCATGGCCAGAATTAACATGTTCATTGTCATCCTCCACAAGTTTATCGAAAAAATCCTCGTCCGTCTGATCCTCCGGTGGAGGATTCGAAGCCATCACGCCCAAACCATAAACCTTCTCAATTGCACCGGTCACCAATTCGCCGGAAATCGTCACAACCGCACCCAAACAATCCTTGATTTCACCTCCTACAATTCGCAACCACGAGATTCGAATCCGAAATAGCCACCAACCAAAACAGAAACGAGATATGCGAATCCTAAGATGCACGCAATCCAATAACGCAGAGGAATTTAAAAAAATTAAAATATAAAGGCATTACCCGGAATTGCAAAGTTTCCGTCTCAATAAAACGCAACGTTTTGGGCCGCAGAGCAAAAACATAAAAAAATAAAAGAATGAGGTTGCGTCAGAGATCCATTTTTAATCAGACAGAGAAAACAATCAAAAGAGAAGAGACGAAAGAGACGAAAGAGACGAAAGAGACGAAAGAGAGAGAGAGTAGTAAAGGGTGGAAAGCCCTGGATTTCGCACCACCTCACCTACTATCAAGAACACCAAATTACAATGTTTTCTTTTTGTCAATTTTAGATTATTTTTTACATTTACTATTGCTCCATTCACTTCTCAATTCTTTAATTCTGATTTTTTTACTATACTCCCGCATACACAATCCTGTATTAAAAAATTAATTGAAAAGAAGAACAAGAAAAAAAAAATGTACGTGTATTATTTGCATGCAATTGCATCCGGTATTTTGCTGCAACCGTTGACGACTAGGGGCTGTGCTAAGGTCAAAACTCCCCATGTGTAGAAAGTGACTCACCCAACATAATAATATATCTATATATATAAACACTCATGAAGAAAAGGAATGAGGAAAAACATAATTCAAAAACTATTTTCAAAAATATATTTAAAAGTGTATGAAGCCAAATCATTATTGATTACAAATGAAGATGACCGGAAAATAGTGTTTAAAACAAAACATGCACTTTATAAATATTTGGATATCCATTTCCTTTCTCAAATGTATCTAATATATTATTAAAATTATGATGAGTTCTATGGTCAAACAGCTTAAGATTCAAAAGTTATTTTAAAATTCAACTTATTTTGAAGAATTAAGATTAATTATTTTGATAATTGATCGATTTAATTTTCAATCTATCGCTTCGATTTCTGGACTGTTCAATCCTAATAATAACTTATTTATGTGTACAGTATGACAACTCAGTCATCTAATGATCAAGCGATCGACCACCAAACCTACCGGTCCATAATAGTTATTAACTGGTAATTAATCTGGACAATAATAGTAACTAATGGACATTTAAGGAGAATAATAATCATTTATTAGTAATAAATAAGTCAGACCTGGTAAACTCATTATAATATTTATAAATATATGTCTTAGGAAAAAGATAGGTAATTAACTCTAATTAGGCAAAGTCACTCACTGCAGCGTTAGAGTGTCTTCTGCATACACCCTCCCTTAGGACTAAGACAATGAGAGAAAGAGAATAACGCAACTGAATGATGGAGCGAACAACTTGAAGTGCTTTGAGATCCTTACTCAGAACATTATGGGTTCAAATAAAAATTATCGTTGGATATTAATTAATCAGTGATTAAAAAATTATAATGAATATTTTTTATGTTGTTTATAATTTAACTATATGAAAAAATATCTAAATCACCATAAGTGTGTTTTGAAAATCCTTTAGAAAAAAGTTTATAAGCCAACGTGGACAAATATAATTTTTGGTGCTAATTTATTTGGATTTTTGTTGAATACGAAAGAATGCAAGTTAAGGAATCAAAGATGAAAGTTATAAGAGATTAACTAACTCCCACCACTGTTAACGAGGTAATAGTTTTGATTTGTCGGCTCTTTTTTATAAAAGGTTCATTACAAAATTAAGTATAATTGTTTTTCTTCACAAAATTATTATTAAAAGAAAAGTAGGTGCAAATAAGATAAAACCAAGAGAAAGTTCTTGAGAAAATAACATATTTTTTAAGTCAATGTTCCCATTCTATCTCTACCTTGACAACTTCCAAAAAGAATTCTTTGAAATTAAATGTGATACTAGCAACTTGGGCATATGGATATTTAATTCTAGAAGGACATTCAATTGTCCACTTAATTATTCCACTTACGATAAATATTGTATTATATTAGTGGAATTTTATAAACTCGACAACTATTTCTTCTGAAAATACTTATATTACATGCTGATAATGAGTCTCTAAAATATTTGAAAAGTAAAGAAAAACTAAATAAAGTAATGTAAAATTGATAAAATTTATTGAACAATTTTGATATGTAATCAAACACAAGTGCAAATAAAAATAAAAATAAAAATAGCGGTGGATGCATTGATAAGGAGACATGCATTATTAACTATGCTGAAAACTAAAACTTTAGGATTTAAGGGCATAAAGAAATTATATCTACAAAATGATGACTTCTTTGTTAATTTTTTTGGAGTATTCTCAAGAAACTTAAAAGGGATTATATAAGCATGATAACTTTCCTTTAGAAACAATATGTTTTGTATTAAGGGATCTTTAAAAAAACTCACTAAAAAAGGTTACGATGATGAATTTAAGAGACATTTCGATGTTGTCAATATTAGACATTTAAAAAACAAATTTATTGATCTTACACATGTTCAAAAGTTTAATGCAAATTGTTTAACTAACAAGAAGGCTAAATCTAAAGTCATATAACATAATGAATTATGTACACTTTTGTTTTTCAATTCTTACTCACCTTTGGTTAAATTTCTCAATGGATGTTATCGTGAAGGTTTACGTTTATTACTTTCTTATATAAATTTGATAATAAAACTTTCCAAGTTGGTACACAAAGATTTAACTTTTATAGTCAAGAGAACTAGAATTTGTTAACTTCTATAGTTAAGAGAACTAATTTGATAATAATGTGTTTTTTTTAAAAGTAATTTTTTCATATTTCTAGCAAGATATGGATAAATGATGTGTTTTCCTATATTTATTATGACATTAAAGTTTTCCTTATTTTTGTGTATAAAAAAGATTAATTAGTTATTTCATATTTGAAAACTTTAATATCTTTATGCAAATTTTATTCCGATGCTTTGTTTTAAGTTTGAGCATGTTCGTATTAAATTGGATTCAGATATAACTTAATTAATCCATTATAATTTAAATAACTTAAAATTTAGATTCAACCGTTTAATTTATCAACTTAGTTAGATACGGATTGTTAGTTAATTCGAACAATTTTTTAAGACAATTTTTTTTATTGTAAATAAATAAAATAAATATAATATTTTTTAACTTAAAAAATAACATAAGTAATTTTAATAATGATTATTATAACAAAAAAATATCATACCAAAAATAAAATTTAAAATTTAAAATATTTATGAGTTTATAAATATTAAAACATAAATTCACATTAGATTAAATATCTATAAGATTTTAATTCGTTATTTAAATTTAATCATAATTACCTATTTAACTCAATCGAATAATGTGTTTAAATTTATCTCAAATATCTTCCAGGTGAGTTGGATATCAATAATCTGTTCAAACTTTCTTTATTCAGAATTCTCATATTCTATCAAAATTATGATTAAAATAAATCTCATTTATTCAGAAAATTTTAAATAAGAAATGCTCAATTTAAAAAATAAACATTTTAAATATTTAAAAAATTAAAAATTTAAAAAATTTAATTAAAAATACATAAATATATACTTAAAACTTAATTAAATTAAAATTGAAAATTTGTGTACAAGTAAAATGTCCCGATACTTTATATATAATATAATTTCTTTTCGTTGGTAAAATTAATACAATTCATGTTAGTAAGTTTTTACTAAAGATCAGGATAAATCTTTTATATTATCACGCTATTTTAAATCATGATCATCTTCATCTTTACTTCTTTTTTTTTTCTTTTTTTCCAAATAAAGAAAGTCAATCATAAGTTAAAGCGTTGAAATATTTATATTCTAATTTTTTTGTAAGAATTTTTTACTTCATCATTTGTTAATATTTTATATATCACATTGTAACCCGTTTAACGAGATAATTTTAATTTTAATTTCATATTTTTTTTTCCACGTCAGTTGTATGTAAAGAAGTGAAGTGATGAATATAAATGAATCATTAATTTTTTTATATTGTATGATAGTTAATAAGATTGGTATCATAAGAAACATTCAGTGAATTGGTTAGGTGATATGAACCGAACAGTTGATCTTAAACAAAAATTAGGATTAACTTAAGTCAAAATTCAATCATTACAAATTCAACCATAATTAGATGACACTAATTCTAAGTTTATTTCGAAATATATAAATTTAATATACATTTATCGCTAGAAATATCAAATCTTTATTGACTTTAGTATCAAAGTATCGTGTGCAGATAACGTTCAAACGTAACCGAACAAATTAAATAATAAACATTGTAAGACATACTAATGAATTTTAGAAGACAGTTGAAGTCAACTCCACGTATGGAAACAATTTCTATTCTTTTAATAAAATATCTTCATTTATTTGTCATACTTTAATAACTTTGACAATATTACCAGTAAAAAGAAAAAACATTTTTTGTATAGTCATATATAATAATTTATTGATTTTATGTATATGTTTTCAAAAGATATATCCAACATGATTTCTTTTTACAGGGCATATTACTTCTAAGTAGTATATTATGTAAGATTCTTTTTACGTTGATAGTATAAAATTATTGTGAAATAACTTTAATGTATTTTAGATTTGTCACTTGTGACTCTGGTGAAGGTTAGATTCGTCCAATACAAACGGAAACCCAAATGAAAACAAAATTTAGTCTAGGAAAATAATATCTGTCTCTTAAATTATACACACATATATAGAGTCAATTGAAGTAAATCAAGAAAAAAAATTATATTTGTTTTTGTTAATACTGGTGAATAATTGCTTTTATTTCGTGATTTATTGCTTTTTCTATTACTTTTCCTCAAATATTGTTTTATTCCTGTATTCATACTTTTACAAAGAGACTCTTTAGAATTAAAATTATATTTAAAATCCCATTTACATTATACAATAATGTTAATTTTAAAAATCGAATTCATTTTATAAAAATATTTGTATCAAAATCAGGCGGTATTATAAATTTAATTTTCTTTAAGGTCAAGTCACTTTACTATGTTTAAATATGAAATCTTTACTAGTGTTAAACAAAACTCCACGAAACTTTATTTATTTATTATGTAAATAAACAGTCCTTTTGATTACCAATTTTTATCTAAAACAACATCAAGTTTATATTTTTCTTAAATGAAATTTAATTCAATTTTTTCATACATAAAATTAGTAAAAATGTTATTGTAACAAAACATTTTTACTCATCATACATATAATTATAATATATAAACATTACAACAAGTAACGAGGAAAAAGTAAATATTTTTTTGTTGTAGAATGGAATAGTGGGTAAACACTCTTCCTACTCAACCCAACCATTTTCATTCTTATATACATCACATGGATACATTAATTAAGACAGAATTACCCCTCTAAGTTACTATTTGAGGGATTTTTAATCTTATGTTGCGCATTTTCTATAATTTAGCATTCCATGTTATTGGAGAAATTACAATGGCATCCCTTATCTCTTGGGTTTATAAGTGGTCACTGTAGATTTGAGTCATAGACGAGAATCCTTTTATTTTAAGGAACATTGACCAAGTGTGCTCCTACAAGTCACTCTTAATTATCCACATGTCTTTATCACATAACCTTTTTTGCAGTAAATGACATTTTGATGCTTTAGTTAGTGGAAAAGAGATTTTACTACTCCCACTCTCTTCCAACCCGTGGAAGTTTGCCACACCAAACGCTTCATTTTCTTTTCTACATATTATGTGAAGCTGTAATTTATCTCATTTATAATCCTTTCACATTTTCACTCTCAATTTCTTTTCTATTGTTGTTGCCCTATATTTCCTAATTACTTATCTTGGCCTTCTTGAAGATTCTCATCCCTGTAAATATTATTTTTTTATGTTGAAAACATAATTTGAAACTTCTAACAGCAAACTAAGCACACGCATTGGCTTAAGTGGGTGGGGACCTGTATCAGAAAGAAAAGAAAGGGACAAAAGTAAAACAGGAATCCTGTGCCAAAATGAAAGATCAACCGTAAAACGTATGGATTAGGAAACAGATATGTTACCTTTGAGAACACAAATGACAATTAACACATTGGAGCAGAAAGGTTGGAAATAGTCGACAATTTTCTTCTAACGTAAATCTTGTCGTTTATTCATCTTATCTAATGGCCAAATTTCAACCTCCAATCCCAATTCCGCTGCAGCATCGTGCAAACCAAGCCACTTAGTTAGGACCATGTCTGGCTTCTCGTTTGTCCTATTTTCCACCTTCTTTGATTTTCTTCATTCAATCTCTATCTTTAAGGATCCAAATCAATGATCCATAACTCATATTCATGTTACCTTCACCTTCCTATACTGCTTTGGTACCAAACCCAACACAGAAAAAATAAAACTATGAATCACTCTTACTGTTCAAGCAAATTCTCGTGAAGCAAATTATCACATGCACAGAATCCTCCTTGTTTACATTTAGTTTATTGATAATTTTATCTGAATGAGCATTTGATGGGCATATACTTTATCATATCATAAGTCTGACTGATTCTTCCACAGCAATAGTACAACCCTCTTCCTTTTACCCATCATTATACTTGGGACTTTTCAAAGAAGATTAAGTCTCGCTTAATAAAACAAAAATATACTTATCCCTATCCCAGCAAACCAAAAGCTTCCTCAGAAATTCAAGAGAATTTAAAAATCTTCCCTGATATCTCTGAAACTCCAAAAGCACCACAACACACAAAAACAAATAAACAAATGAACTAATGAACTGTACAGTTCTATTATATTCTAACTCCATCTTTGGAATCATTGCTTTCACGTTTCACGCCAAGTCCTCAATACAAGCACAAAAGAAGGCAAAACCGAAGCCGGAATTAAAAAGAAAGAAAAAGAATCGATTTATTTATTTATTCCTACCAAAAGTGCAAGCTGGAAGGACAGAACAGAACCAAAGCATTAAAACAGAACTGCAGCGGCGCTTTAGTACTTGAAAGGCCAGAGTTATTGGTCCACAACCACATCACAAATTTGCATTGAAACTATGTTTAAGATTAGTAGTACGATGAACCAAGTTCTGTACAATACAATAAAATTCACCTGTTAACTAGTAATTCACCATGTGTAAGTTATAACTAACTCTGCTCATACACAGAAAAGTGAAAAAAATAACCAACACCACTTATACTCAGGCCACCATTGTAGAATCAAAAGCATTTGATCTATGAATAAACATAAGGAAATATTCTCAGTCACTTTTATATAAAAAAACAAAAAAGATCACTCTAGCAGCAACAACTAAACATTAAACAATTAAAGATATGGAAATCAGGCATCAGAGACAACACTGAGGTCATCCTCTTCCGGCTGCGCCGGCATGTTGAGATCTATGAAGGTCTGTTTGAATTTAAGGGAATCGTTAACTGTTGAAGACGATGAAGGGATTAGGTGAGATCTCTTGTGTCCACCCAGAGCTTGACCAGAGCCGAACACCTTGTAACAAAAGGGACATTCGAAAACCTTAATACTATTGTTGTCGTTGTTTTGATTCTGAGATTCCTCTTGACGACAACAAATGATTCTGTGACTCCCCAAGGCTCGAGAGGATCGAAAGGCTTTGCCGCAGGTGTGACAGAGGTACTTGCCTCGGAGTTTCTTGAGCTTGGTCTCTGATCCCGTGCAGCGCCTCTTTGATCTCTGCGGTGGACCTGCATTGGTGACTACGTTCCACGTGTCGCGGGAGAGCATCATGAGGCTCATGGCTACGTCTTCCTCCGGGGAGGTGTCGGAGACCGAACTCACGGGTTCGGGTTCAGTGACGAGAGGTGTGGAGACGACGAAGCTTAGCTTGAGCATGGCGGATTTCCGGTTCCTCTTGGATCGTTGGCGAGTTGGGTTCTTTGACTCGGTCTCGCTCTCTCTGTCTTCAGGATCCGTTACTCTGAAGGTCTTCTTAGGATTCTCCCTGAGCGCGTAACTAAGGGAATCTTGTTCTTTGAGGTGTTCTTGTTGAGAGTCTGAGGAAGAGGAATAAGTGAAGGAAGAGTGAGTTAAAGTTTGAGGCTTTGGAGGAAGAGGGAAAGAAGCTAGATGAGCTTTCATGTGACCACCAAGGGCTCTGCCATTGGTGAAAGACCTGGAACAAAGCTTGCATTTGTGTCTATTGTCCATGAGGAGCAACCACCAGTGCTACTTCTACTACTTCTAGTACTTGTTCTTCTTCTAATGTTGTTATTGTTATTGGTTGTTGTTGTTGTGGTGTCTCACACAAGAGTGTTTTTGGAGGAATTGGGAACTTAAAAGGAGTAGGTGACAAGCATTCCTCCACCAAAAGACACACTCCAAAACTATGATTTTTTTTTTTTCTTTGGCCTACCGTAAAATATGACTTGTGTGTGCGAGCTAAAATGTCAAAACACATTATAACAGTGGCATTAATTATCCAGCGCCCAAAATTAAGAAAGTGTGATCCTCAACAGAGAAAGAGCCATAAGTAACATGCAAACCTTGCTGCCCAATTCCATTAACCCTTTTCCATTTATTGCTTCCAGGGCTCTCCAAACCACAACTTTAAAACTGCTTTCGTAAACCACTGCCTTCTCAGTAAATCCACAGATTACCATCATTAATCATTTTTATTAACTTCATCCTGCTATGTAATAATACTGTGTATTTCAGACTTCGTTTCCAAAATTATTAAATAAGATAGATTAATCTTATATTTGGTATGTATAACCAGAATTACATGAAAAAAAAACCTATGGGACCCTGAAATATATTCATTATTCATTGGAATGGAAGGTGTGATAATGGATCATTATTTGGTTGTGATGTGCAACTCACTAATCTGAATGATTGGTGGTTCTATTAAATTCTGATTGCAAGATGTAACCAAAATGTAACATTGAATACAATATGACGCTACCGAGACAAATTCCCAAATTTTCCTATCATGTGATAACTTCTCTACATGTAAAAAATAAGATGGGATTCTCTCTTATATAATAATAAATAAATAAATAAATAAACTCCTTGCACTCCATTTTTTCTAATTTAGTTTATTTAGAAGCAAAGTAATGTATTTTAAAGGATAAAATGCACTTGATTATAATTAATTTAAATTTTTGTATACGTATACAGATTGGTTAAGAGAGATTTGATGAATGTAGGTAGGTTAACTGAAGTTAAGTTGTGCCCGAGACTTAAATCCAACAACCGGTAATGGAAAGAAGAAGAAATGTGAGGACACTGATGATGATGATGGTCCTCAACAAACGCAGACTAATTGCGAGAGCAACAAACTCTTGGTAATTGGTGTTTTAGAAAAACTTCCAGATTACGAAAATAAAGAAATAAAGTATCTACTCGGTCCAATTTTTCTCCTCCACTATATATACCACTAACTTCTTTCAGCCACCACTCGTACCAAGAATCACCATCAAAGCACAAATGCTTCATGCCACTCCAAACCTTGCCAAACTAAAGCAACAATGCACTGTTCTATTAATGCCATTTTTCATCTCTTTTATAAACCCATGATTTTGAAAGGTTAATAATACCAATTACTAACATGTTAAAAATAAATTGACAGGTGTACCAAGCCAATTTCTTCTTACCTAACATGTGCCGATCATATTTCCAAAATGCCATGCTGCTCAGTAGTTACAACTTGGAGGCTAAATAGACTATGCACTCACTCAATATTCATTTTAAATCAATTCGGGAGTGGAGTAACTCAGAACCCATAAAACAAGTTTATTATGGCTACACGCTTTATGGTATGAAATACAAAAAGAAATATATATCTTTTATCATACACACTTTTTGAATTCAAACTCATTTGGGTACATTTTCACGGATATGTATGCCGGAGAGATTTTCCCCTTCAAATGGAAGGAAATAAAAATGGTTACGAACAAACATGTATCATTCTCCTTGAGGATTTATTCGTATTATATTGTGCTAATCTCGAGAATAAAAAAAAACTTGATTTTGTGTATTTTTTAGAATGCAAAAATTGTTTTATCTACGGTTGTCACAATAATAAATAATAAAGACGGACACTTATGAACTTTAATAAGAAAATAAAAACTATATATTTATGAACGTTAATAAAAAAAATAAACATTGTTAACTAACATTTTTTTGCAATTATTATTTTTTTACAACAATAACATACAATAACATGACATTTCTTTTGCAGTAATTATTTTTTTAAAACAATAACATACAATAATAACATGGTTCGTTCATATTAGTCCTGCATTTTGTAGTAAAAAATCACATTGATTATGAATACATGTATCGAAAAGAGATTATACGCTATATTCAGTTTATATCAAGCTAAGATAATTTCCCAGTGTCTGTTTGTTTTCGTTTTATAGGTATCATTTATCATTATATATGTACAAAATAATTACTCTAATGCTAAGATTATTAATGTGATCAATTTAGTTTTGCAAATCTTCCCTTTAATCTATGTACTCGAAATATTTTCCTCATTCATATCTTATTTTTACATATTTAAAATCTTTTTGAGCAAACATGCTTGCTCAAACCATCTTTCAGGTACCTGTGGTTTTTATGTAATTGTAAAATCATTAAGTTCTTCAAACATGATCAGTAATTACATTATTATAATTAATAATAAATTATATAAACAAAAATATAATTATGTATTTAAGTGTTTAGTTGGTGAGCTTAATTGTTATAGATCGCCTACCAGAATCCATATTGATTTAAAATTTTAGCTTAAAAATATATATCACCTGTTAATTTTCTACTTCAATTTTAACAATAATTTTAAACATCAATTAAATAGATTCTTTTAGCAGTGCCATTATCAATCAATTTTTTGTGAAATAATGAATAAAAAGTTAATAAGAGAAGGGGGAAAAACATTTAATATCGTCAAATTTCAATCATTTTCAACCATTTTAACTACCGCAGAAGTTTCCTTATATCCATCATTTGGTGAAGTTTAAGGCATTTACAACCACTTTATGACAGAAGCTTCCTATTCTAAGATGAAGTCCTCATATTTAACTTGAAGTTACACCTACTTTGCAGTTGGATACAGTAAAAGTTGATTGCAGTTGCTTGTAACATCAACTATTCGAATCTACTTGGTGAAAATAGATTAAAAAACAACAAGGTACCGGTCACACACATCATTGATTTTGTTTCAGTGTACGTTGCTTCGGTCGAGGATGCTTCAATTCATTTTTCTATGATGTGCTTTTTCTTGTCCTAGATTCTTCACATTAATACTTAAGTTTATGATTTTTATGGTAAAAGAAAGTTAAAACAAATTTCAATCGTGGAAAGATTAGTCATAAAATTTGTTCTACGCATCAAGCTCACTGCTCACGCAATGATGCAAACAAGGTCAATACGACAATGTAAACAGTTAGAAGCATTCTAAATCTAGACAAGTCACATTTACAGAAACCAAGACTAAAATTCTTATCCGAAAGGGTACCAAAATTCTTCAAAATCTGTGGCTATAATTGCCTCTTTACACTGTGCACTTGTTTTAATTCTCAAACTCTCTTTACTTACTTCAACATTCAACAAACAACAAAGCATGCAACTGCTACTGGAAAAGATATAATTGGAACTCTGCATACGCCTAAAGTAAAAAGGGAACGTATTTTAATTTTTAAACACAAGATGCCTTTTAACTTAAGCAATGTCATTAACCAAGCTAACAACCCAAATGCTAATTTTTTTCAAATTTTCCATAGAACAATACTAATTCAATTCAATTGATACAGAAGGTCATGTCACAAAGCTTCACGAACATGACGCTAACGAATGAGTTAAACTGCTATATAAAGATAGTTCCGGAGAATTCTAAATAGATAAGTAATTAATCCGTTGAGCTATTGAGGTTCGTGGTGATGTGGAAAAAAGTGTTGTGGTGAGAGTCCAGAAAAATTTAAAGAAGCATCTGACAAATAAAAGAAAAGTTGTAATTATTGTGGGTATTAAATGATTTGCGTAAAACCAATAAAAAGTAAAAGGTATAGGTAAGACAGAACATCAAAGTCTGCTAGCATCCATGAGTAGTGGTTGGTTTAGCCCAGTATAAATTCTGTGACAGTGATAAATACCAGCCTTGTGTTTACCATATTAATTAACAGGCAGGGATTTCAAATTACAAGATGGTACTGCTTTAAATCATTCATGTCTTGTGACAGAAAATAAATAATTAGATGAAATTGCTACTGCATTCAAACTGAACACCAAATAGTAAATGCTGTCCGAACAACAAACATAAAGTGGTAAATCTTTTTTCTTTTTCTCTTTTTGTTGATTCTGCTTTTTGCAAGCAGAGTGGTACTAGTGGCTAGAGTCTAGTGAGGGCAAGTAGTGATTCTGACAAGGAATGGCATCTGGCACTACACTACACAACACAACACAGTTACACAACTCTTTCCTTGCACTTCAGCTCTTGCAAATTTTCATTCTTGAGGAGTTTGACTTGACTAGGGAATGAAATGAATGTAGGGTCGGGTCACATAAGGGGAAGACATGGTTAGAAAAATGAAAAATGTAGTGATCTTTGAGACTTGGTTTGCTCCAAAAAAGAACCAACCTAGCTTTAAGTCTTGCCTATCAAATGTTTGTTTTTGGCTTCCAAGTCAAGCATATTATGACAGACATCATGACAACTATGAGCTCTTGCTTTTGCATTCGAACAAGAGATGAATCACGAGGGACCACACTTCGGTGCAACAGGAATAGACCAAACATGAGAGACATGTGTCAAGGTTATCCAATGGCCTACAACACTGGACGTCTCCTTCCCTTTTGTTCCCCTTGTCTGCTGGAACTGCAATCAACCTATATAAACTGCTATACCTACAAAACACAAAACCCAAAAATAAACATCAACAACATCCTCAAAAATTGCATCCTAAATACATTTATATACTTTAAATTTACCTATATTTAAGACGAGACTAAACATTAATAAGAAAATCAATAAGAATGAAATAATATATGGAACAAACAATCAATTTTGCTAGAAAAAAACACTATAGTTCCTTTGGAAAAGATGAACCTAAAATTCACTACTTTAACAACTTTAATATATAGACTTTTGAATTAAACATTTGAATTATGCTATAGTTATGTTGATAACTACTTTACCCATAGAGTACAAGCATAGAGTCAGAGTGCAAAAAGGAAGAAACAGTCATAAAAATTCATGGTTGTGTACTTTAATCATTTATCTTCTGACTAGTTACGGTTCCGCACTTTTATTGGTGTTAAGAGATGATGCTGAGATAATAAGAGAGTGGATTCTACTGTGGAATGCCCTCACATATGCTCCACCCGTAGAAGCATTCATCATCACCATCGGATTCATTGCATTAAAAAATTGATAATCAGTTAAAAGAGGATCTAAGATGGTGGGTGAATGAGAAACTGATGGTGCATGGAATGCACAACTTGCATTACTATTTTTAATTTGATGCCATGTTACCGAATCTCGAGTAATTGCTCGATCAACGCCGGCAAATGCAATTAATAAATAAATGGTGGAGAAAAGAAATAGCTACGGGGTTTGTTGAATTGCATTAAACACTACAGAGATCCAACCTCTACCAAAATTCTTGGTTTTTCCAATGGAGGTGTTGTAAAAATTCAAAATTAAAATATGATGAAACTTTTAGAGTGGGGTGATAAGTCAAAACGAAATTTTCTGGATAGGTAAGTGGCATCGACAGTTCATCCATGCGAGAATTCAGATTAGACTTTGAAGAAACTTTTGACAAACTGGGAAACGATGACCCAAAAATGTTGGATTGGTTCATCTTGAAAATTTTATCAATTATCCGACTCAATCGTTTGAAAAGTTACGATATTGACATAGGATGATAGAATTTGTTAGTGAAATGTGATATCTTCAAACATACTTAGAAAAAGAACATTTACTAGGATTTATGATAAAGTTTTAGATCAAGACATATTTTTTTTGAATTTTATAATGTTATGTAGAATAGAGAATTTTAAAAAATAAAATTATGAGTATAATTAAAAAACAATTTATTAAATTAAATAAATTTTAATTTTAATTTAACTTTAAAGAATGTTAAATTTATTAGAAGAGAAAATTTGTATTCATGAGCAGGTCTCTTAACAAAAATCTATATCTATAATTTTTACTATGTATAATGGTAAAAGAAAAAAGCTAATATAAACATTTTTAAGTCACTATTTACATTTTTAGAGAGAAAGATTATCTGAGCTTAGAATTTGTTGTTGGTGAGAATTTGGTTGCACATGGAGTGTCCGATTCCGAAAATTGTGTTTTCAGCACCTAACTTTGGTGACTTGTGTGATGGAACATTGAAGACACTACAAAGAGAAGAACGTATTAAAGGTGTATTGCAATGGGAAAAGCAAAATTCATGTTGAAATCAGCAGGTCATATTGGAACTCAAAAAAAAAAAAATAAGAGTATGACATCAGTCTGCGAGAAAGTTGACACATTGTGGTCATTAACTCAGATCGGTTTTGGGTACTTTTTAATGGAACCAAAGTGATTCTCATGAGAATTGTTGAACATTTATAATGATATTATTGGTTGGTCTTTCAAAAACATTTATCATGAGTTTAATCTATACCACTTTCTAACCAAACATCATAAACTTGCTTACATTCAAAATAATTTCTTTACTTTAAAGACAACCGGATGTGTAAACATTTATCCAAAATTATGTTCATTTATATTTTAATGTTATTTAATACTCTCTACTTTGACCTGAGTCAAAATCAATGCAATATAACTAAGTTTGGTTTTGAACAAGTTAATTTAATACGTCTTAAATAATGAGAAATATGAAAAAAAAGAAAACAGGTCATGTGTCTATTTTTAATGTCAAATAGAATTGAACAATAGATAACTCTATTGGATATTTTATGAGTATGTTTGCACAAGTCTACACGTAACTTTTTTTCGAATCCATTTCAGATATATATAATGTCATATATAATCATTTGATAAAAATAAAGATAAGTTAAAGTTTTAGATATATCCATGTAAAAAACTGGATTCCTCGTATATTATTTTTTAACTATTTTTGAAGGTTAAGGATTTTGCATGTGAAACTGTTATATCAACAAGACAATTACGTTGTAAAAACTTAATTATACGCTAAAAAAGTCATATAATACCATAACACTAAAATAAACTTGAAAAAAAAAATAGAAATAGGTAAAATAATTTAAGTATAAAAAAATCATAAAATATGGAAAAATTAGGGATAAGAATAAGAGATTTAAAAAGTTGCCTATAATAATAGTGTTTTCTCTTTGAACGAAGGAGAAAGCAAGGATACTCTCGAAAAGTAAAAGGAATACAGAAGAAGATACTTGTATTTATTGGCTGAGCTTAAAAACAGAGTCTAGAATCTGTAATGTCTCGCAGCAAAAATAGTAAGAGATATCTCTCCTTCCTTCAACATTTATTGGTGGCTAAAAAAAGTAGGAAACTTGAACCATTAAAATTTGCTACTTGTTTGATTAATATTCTGTGACTCTTTCACGTCACAAAAAGTGTCTTTACCACTTTTAATATCCACCACTTAGTTATTTTTAGTGAACTGTCGAAACCTCCCTTAGTAGTAGCTTCATCTTATTTATCTATATATGAAAGACCACAAAAAAACATACACCATATATAAACTCGTTAGTATTCATTGATACCATGATAGCGTTGTCTTCTCAATCTTTTTGCATGTCCATCTTCTTTCTTGTATAATTTTTTAACATAATCATGTCAAATTCTTAAACGCTTTGTCCTTAAACAAAAAGTGTTAATTCCTCACAATGGTGGTCCCAAAATGGCATCACAAGATCCTGTGCTGCTACATCGAGTTGCTTTAGTTGCATCCTATGCCATATCTAGGTAGCTCAACAATTAAAGAGGTGAAAAATCTTAGTTGCCAATAAGCCTCTACCTCCTTTCAGCGTTTTCAAGAGAAATTTAAAAAGCTGTTTTTTCAAGAACATGGTTCTGCCAAAAAGTTAAATTGTGGTAGAACACTTTTTTCGACACGTCTGGAGATTACTTTGTCGTGTGACATAATATCATTGGTGTGAATATTGTTTCATAATACTATTTACCGCTTTTGGTTGTCATTAACCGCTTTAATCTAATTGCATAGCGTATTTGATTAGAATTTAGAAGTAAGATTTGGGAATAAACTTATATTTCATTTACTCTGTTTCTATGTATAAAAGAAGTACATACTACATACTATTCCTTTTGACATTTGAAAAGGTTAACTTAAAAGGGGCTTCTCTGCGTCATATTCACTCTCAAAGCAACCTTCTTTCCCTTTGGCCCAAAGCACAAAGTAGAGCCCAGTGAACATCAGGAACATACCTGCTAAGCTGCAATACAGTACTGAACAATAAGATACTGTACTTGAGAAGTCATATGAAACATAAAAAAGAATTTAAGTATATTATGAAAGTACCTTCCAATGTTGGTGGTGTGTCCTAGAGTAACAACTGAGAAAATTACTGAGCAGACTGTACCAATAGGACTGAACATGGACACCAACACTGGCCCTCTTTTCTCAAGTGCCCAACAATTCACAGTCAGGCACATTCCACTCACTACACCTGCCTGTGCATTACATTTTAACAAAATGTTACTTCTAAAGTAAATTGTATACAAAACTATTAAGAAATGGTTTAACTCAATTTTACAAAATCGACTTATAAGATAAAGTTTGTATCCATTTATATCGTATAAATTGGTTTAATATTTAGTTAATATAAAACTTTCAATTTGCCTCCCCAAAATCAACAGTGGATGAAACATTAAACCCAACAAACAATAAATTTAGTTAAAATAAGCTAATTAGAGTAAATTCGACTTAAAATATAGTTCTTAAGTGAAACTGAAGTCCTCTAAAAGCTACATTATACAATCACATGCTACCTCTTTTTCAATGTCTCTAAATGTTGGGTTTTAAAATTGTCAAAACGAATTATAACGATGTTATCTATATATTGAAATTACCAGAAGAGAATATCCAATCATGTCTCCGACACTCACAATAGGCCAACCAGTTTTGAATTCGTGATCTTCAATTAATTGAACTGCGACAGTCATGAATGTCCCAAAAAAGCAAGTTATTGAACACAACGACATCGGTGCAGGAAAATCTCCTAGAGTAAAGGCCTACAAGAATCACAATTTCCGGTATTAGCATGTTTGAAAACATGAGAAGTAAGAAATCAATTGTTTGATGTAAAAGTCTCACAATGTAAGTTACCTGTAGGACAATGTTGCTTGACAATATGAGGATTGCGACCAAAAGATAGAGACAACCGATTAGTTTGTGTCTGTCAAATGTTACATGTGTCGGTGGAGATGGTGATTGAATTGTTCCCACTTTATTGGACTTATGAGGTGCAGAGATGCTTTGCATTATGCTCAGTGTGAGAGCTCCTAATACACAAAGCAACGTGCCAACTATTTTTACTCTACTATATGTGCAGCTTAACTTTACTTTTTCCAACCTGCCTAACATCAAAATTTTCATTAATTAGCATTCAAATTATATAGATACTAGCGAAATCCTACACCTTTTTAATTAACTAAACACATACATATATAAGAGAAATACTAAAATTATAAAGTTCATGAAAAATAGATCATATTACCGAAAAATCCATGCCATGATGAAGATGAGACCTGGTGCAAGATTTGGCATGGCTGTTCCCATTGCTGGCGAGGTTAGATTGATTCCTTTTAGGAATAGAGACTGGAACATTGTTACCCTGCATACCAAGATACCAACCCTGTATGAATAGATACCAAGAGAAAGAAAAAGGGATAAACTGATTAAGCAAAAGATAGGAAAAAAGGTAAATAACATTATACCATTTGGGTCAGGTAATTAGAAAATGGAGTGATGATTTGGATTTGTCATTTTTTGTTAAATCCAAAACGCTAACTGGTCCATGAGCCACTGATTCTATACACAACAATTTATGTCCTTTTACAGTCATCAAATTCCTTAAAATAGACCCACCTTTCATCATCAAGGTAAAGCCTTTGCAATCCAATGAGAAAATTATAAGATAAGGGTTCCTAAAATTGAGGGTTTAATTAGCTCAAACTACGGTGTTTGCACTTAATAGTTGGAAAATAAAGACAATTCTGGTGCCGGACACAAGCAAGACTGTGTTAGATATATTCTAGGGTTCAGATTATTAGATATTCCAAAAAATCAATGATATTGTTTCTATCACCCTTCAACAATTCCCTAAAATAATTATCCTTCAATTAAATTCCTTCCTATAACTGGGATTCAAAAGTCAAAACCCAGCATGCTCTATGCAACTTTTTTGTTGGATTAATATTCCAAAACAACTTCCATCCCCGAATTTAAAAAAAAAAATGGAGTTAATTAAAAAAAATGTATACTTTACACCAGAAAAGAAAAGGGACCTGAAAACATGAATTTAAATTGAGATGAAAATTTAATAAAGAAATTGAGAAGTTAGTAATAAGATTTGCCTACCCTCCCAGTGCAAGCAAGAAAAGCTGTGTAAACAACTTGAAACCAACTTTAGTGGGCCATCTACACCTGCAAAAGGTGTTTATAATGAAACTGCATCCCAAAAGCAGATAAATGTAGAGAGAGAAGGAGAAGAAGATGAACCTTTCATAATAGAAGGCAAAGGGTAAGAGAATAAGGAACGTAGCAAAGGAAGTAAAAGTGACAATGGTAAGAGATTCGAGGCCCAAAGACATAAGATAACTGAGCAACAAAGCGTTTCCTGCGTAAACAAATTGCACCCCTATCAACCCTCCAATCACTGCAACATCTTCCACCAACCCTCCATTCACCATTGTCGTAACTTTCCTCTCTGAAAATCAAATGAAAACTGATGCCAAGAGAGGACATATATGCCACCCTATCCTCTCTTCATTCTCGTTTCCGTCCCTTCCTTTCAACTTCCTTTATTGCATGTTTCTTATGGTTGCAGACAACGACAGACGCAAATATAGAAATGTCGTTTTTTTGTGGAAACTTATTGCATGAGAAATCTGAGTTAGATTATAGAACTGAGCTGGCTACCCTTCACGTTCTTCTACCAAACTTTCTTTCTCTCTTGTCGCCCTTTCTTCCTTGAATTTCTTTTGTCGTACCAACTTTTCTCAGTTTTCTTCTGTTGATTTTTTTTTCAGACATAAATAGAGGGAGTTCTTTAACGTTCAAATGTTGTTTGCTAAATCTAAATCTAGATTTTCTTTTCCTTGGATATAGGGAGGATTGTCCGTTCCTTTTGTTCTTACAAGTAACTTAAACTGTGATATTTTTAATGTTATTCGAAAATAACTTTGTAACTCGACAACTGTTTTGTTTTATCTCTTATGCAAGTTTTTTTCCCAGAATAAAATTTGAATTTAAAATTATTGGTTTTACTATTAAATTTATATTTATATAAATTTTTAAAGATTATAATAAAAAATTATGAACAATGAAGGCTCAATGATTTTTAATTTTATATATATATATATATATATATATATATATATATATATATATATATATATATATATGTGTGTGTGTGTAACTAACTTAAAATTAATTGTATCTTGACACAAATATACATTTATTTGTATTAGAAATTCAACGTGAATTACATGCGGCAAATTAAATAATAAAATGAAGAATAATGATATTTTGATAATATTTTAATATCATTTACGTATTATGTGATTGATGCAAAATTTCTTCACAATTAATAATAATAATCATAAATACACATAGACCAATCACAGAATAACACGTAAATAATGTTAAAATATTGTTAAAAAGATGTTGTAAAGAAAGATATTGTCAAAGTATAATTATCCGATGAAGAACTATACGATTATTTTCATTACAAAAGTTATCATATCATAAAAGTCATTTTATTTTCCTGGGTTTACTCTCTCATATTATTGTTAGAACCTTTTTTTTTAACTTTTACTCCAATATAAGACTCTTATAAAACTCGCATTTTAATTAATGTTTTACTTTATTAGCAAAAAAAACGTGTTTTTAACACAGAAAATATTATTTTATTTTTTATGACTGGGAGTTTTATCTAAGACCGTCCAAAATCTAAAATTTCATGTTATGTCAGCATACTTAAATGGTTTAATTGTTTGTTTTGTCCCCAGTTTGGCTGCAACATGTTAAGTTAGTCCACCATTTTAAAAAAGTTTCAATTACGTCCAAACTTGGTTTAAAAGTGTCAATTTCGTCCAAACGTAGTAAAATTTGCATCAATCAAGTCCCTTCCGTTAATTCTACAGAAACGGATGTTAATTTTTTTCTCTCTCCTCTGCTCCTCTACTCTGTTTCTCTGCCAGCATACCCTCTCTTTCTTTTGAATATTTGCATACACTAAAATTTATTTTAATATTTGAATTTAAATGAATAGTTTAGATTAAGAGATAAAATACCCTATTTGAATGAGAGTCATGTTGTTTTGTCCATACATTTAATACCACGACCACTTCAAGTACTAGGTGGGAATCCATCATTTTTGGAATGTCTGATTCAATAATTTAATACATAAATTATATGAATTATATATCATATTATAAATTATACTTTAATTTAAAGAATGTATAGATAAACAAAAAAATTCAAAAAAGTAAAACATGAAAAAAGTTATATTATATTTTAAGTAATTATTTATTTTTATTTTTGTTTCAATTATTTTATCACTAAAATAATTAACACATACCTTTAAAAATGTTCAGAAAATATAGACAATTCTTTTAACATTCATGTAGGATAACAAATTCTTGAAAAATATAATAGAACAGCTATGAACGAATACATAGTATATATTCATATTCAAGTAATTATTTATTTAAGCTTTGGAAATTAGAATTAATTTTATCCGAAATTTGAATATATTTTAATTTTAAAATTTTAAAATTAAATATAACTTTTTAGTCTAATAATCATTTTTCAACAGATATCAAACAGAAAGATATCAAATGATATAAAAAATTTAAATATTAATATGAAACATATTAAAATTTTAATATAATTAGGTTAAAAAATTATATTTATTTGTTTTAAAGTTTAAGATTAAAATTTATTTAAATTTTAGATAAAGAAAAATTTTAATTTTATATCAAAATTCAAAAACAAAATTATATTTAACTCAAAAAAAATTGTTCATAATACATAATTTTATTTATAATAAAAACTAACTTTTTAAAATTTAATTATATTAATATTTTAATTAAATTTTATTTTCTATTTTTTAAATTAAAATTAATTCATATTATTATATTATTAAAATAAAATTGTCAAGTGGGTGTGTTTGATAAAGGTCTGAAAATATTTAATTTTTCAAAACCTATCATCTAATGATTTAAATAAATTAAAAACGTAAACTTGATGATGAATCTATATGCATGCTTGAAAGGTCCATGTGAACATATTATCCTTTGATTTTAACAAGACGGTAAATAAAAGGTTTCGAAATATGGGATAAGAGAAAAGGAAACAGAAGAAAAGTGGAACTTGTTAAAAAATAGGCTTAATACCCTATTTGCATACACTAAAATTTATTTTAATATTCAAAAGAAAGAGAGGATCTGCTGTTGTGCAGAGGAGCAGAGGAGAGGAGCAGAGCAACAGAGGAGAGAGAAAAAGAATTAACGTCCGTTTATGTAGATTTAACGGAAGGGACTTGATTGAAGTAAATTTTACTACGTTTGGACGAAATTGACACTTTTAAACCAAGTTTGGACGTAATTGAAACTTTTTTAAAATGGTGGACTAACTTGACATGTTGCAGCCAAACTGGGGACAAAGCAAGCAATTAAACCTACTTAAATTTATTCGTGTAATAGAGTCTAAGGTTTTTATAAGTTTTGATTCACTTTTTACGGGTTTTAATGTGATACATCACTTTTAAGACATTTTTGTAATTTTCATTCTATTACAAGTGTCTTAAAAGACTCACCCACACCTTATAATTCATGTTCCATTTAATTGTTGCAAAAATATTTGTTCTCCTTAGTGAAATCAAAGTCTTAAATTTTATGTTATATCAATATATTATAATGGAAATGTCTTATAAGACATGTCATAAACTTATCACCTTATTGATGAAGATATCTTAAGTAGAAAGTCTTATTTTCTTTAATGTTTTAGGTTAAAGATAATTGTTTTTTTAAATTTCAACACTGTCTTAAATAAATTGAAATATGATTTTTTTTAATACAACTTTTTTTTGTTTATAATTTTTTTTCAATATTAATTGTGCTTCTTCCATCTGATATCATAATTTTTTAGATACACATTTTGCATTTGTTTTATATTTATGTTTATAAAAAAGGAATTAAATTAAGATGTTAATAATATTCTAATGAAATTTTTAAAATTTGTTTATATATATATATATTAAAAATAAATTTAGTAACATAAATATTTTTAAATTTTTAATTGACTAATTTATTATATTTTAATTAGATAAATAAAAATAATTATATATTATAATTAAGAATTGAAATTTAATTTGTACATGTTAATGATTTAAATTATAATACTATTATATATTTAAATCTTTAAAAATATAATAAAAAAATTTAACTTCTTAAATTATTTTATTTTAATTTTTAATTAAAAAATAAAAAACACACTAGGCCAACAGGTTAAAAAATCCAACCTATATTTTGACGAGCTCACCCACGGACTATAGTCCATACCCATTTTGTCAGCCTAGTATAAATTAAAAATATGAATCTTGATTAATGTATGAGTTACTTACTTGACATCAATTTCAACATAAAATCTTAAAAATTAATGTTTTTTTTTTCTTATATACTATCCAACTTTTTTATTTATATACAAGTCTGAGTTGGATTTTAGCATAATATATTTATTCATCATTTATCTCAACACATTTTTACTTATCAACCATCTCTACAATAAGTTGCTCATATAAGAGATTTTACACCATTTTTAATATAAAATCTTAAACCTTAATATTTATGGATATTATTTTTCTTAACTAACATTTTCATTTTTACTACTAACATTTTCATTTTTACTATGTAGAACTTTTAATTTATATTTAATTTTTTAAGAGTTGTATATTGAGTAATTTCAATGATTAATATTTATGTCAAATTATTATAATTCATTTGTTTTCTAATATAATATGAATGAGCTTTTATTTCTTTGGCATATATATTATATCACTTTCATCGTGCATATAAACAAATAATACAAAACAATTATATACTTTTTATTCATCAAGAACACTTACTTTTATCTTTACTGTCAAAAGAAAGATTGAAAACAATAAGAGAAAAAGAAAATCAAACAATTTAAAAATGAAGTCTAACCTCGAGCAGTTGTTTACACACGATAGAAAACTTTGTGAGGCAATTGACGCTAGTCTCCCACCTTATCTCCATTTCTGGACCCCAGTAACTTGTAAGTCAGAATTATTTACCAATTGCTGAAGCTGTTATGCAATGACAAAGCGAAGTTCAAGAGATGCATGCACAATTTCCTATTAGTGAATGGTATAGGGCAGGCATCAGAACCGAGCAATACAAGAAGATGAACAAGACGAAGAGGAACCGGTTCATCTTCTAGACTATTTACAAAGCTGTAGGGAAATAAAGATGCCGAATAGATGCCTGCACCTCAGAAAGTACAGGATTGGGACCGTTCGAATAACTAAATCTTCAAATTCTTTATATCCAATTTTCATGAATGGACAATTAAAACTTCCTCCTATAGTCATCGTCGTCGGTGGTTCAATGGCTCTTATTTCCATGTGCCTAGGGTTTCGGAACGATTTGGAGATCACCTCTACTCTGCCCTCTCATTCAACAAGAGGATGTGAAGGAGCTAAGGCGTATGGGAGTGCTTCGTAACCGAGACTGCTGCCTTTGCTCAGTTTCCACAGCAGATTGAAGTTCATCTTAAGACCAAACGTAGTAGCAACAAAGTGTTGCGTTGGATGGGAGAGGCCTTTCCCTCACCTTTATGACCTTGTATGCCGTCCGCGACAAAGGTTCCTCACCATCCTCCCAAATCACTCATTTACAAACTATTTCATACGTTTCCCAACTTATATTCAAATCCTAATTACCCATCACTATTGTTGTTAGCTATTTCCGCTATTTAGTTTATGATTTCCAAATTTCTAAGATTCAATCTTACCCGTTCAATAAGAATTGTCTTTTTCAATATTCTGAGTGCCTTGGCCAACTTATGTTTTTCAAACCCATACATATTTTGTCTGTTCATTCATTGGGGTTTTGATGACTGAGGCTAGCCAATGGGGCCGAACAAATCTCTGTCTAGTAACCATTCCGTACTAAATATGATATTTTCTTTTGGAATATTATTTTTCATGAGATTTGTTTGGTTACGTTTTTAAAAGACAACTTAAACTAATGATATTATAGAGTTTATTGTTAATAAAATAGGTCGAGTATTACTAGTTTTCTTTCTTGAGCTTGGTAACTTGGTCCCAATCTTCATCTACTTGAATTCAAATCCACACTGACGCATGCAGGGTAACTGTGGCTGTGAAAAAGAGGTTTTACTGGCAGAGACATTTTCGTTTGAGATCAAGTTGCAGTGGCAGTAGGCAATGATTTGATAAAAAAAGGTTTATTTGGACAAGTCCACAACGACTGTCAAAAGAGAAAATGAAAAATTGATATTTCACTCTAAACTAAAATGAACTTATCCAGAAACTAATTTTTAACTACTCTTTCACATCATTTAAAAAAAGTCGTGAATAATATAATTCTAATTTATAAAAAACTAATACATTTTTCTTCCTAATTTTCATAAAAATCCTTTTTAAAAAATCATATACCCTAAATATCATACTTAGAATGTGTTTTGGGGTTTATTAATTGCAATAATTGTAATAACTGAAGAACTTGGGCTTAAAAGTAAAGACGGCAGTAAACACTAGCGGGGAAGGCAAGTGAATAAATGTAACATTCAGGGCGAGAATCTTTTATTCAGCAGATATTCATTTTCTCAGACTGAAAGAATCACAGTGTTTACAGCCGCTTACTGCGCATTAGGGTTTAATCATCTAGATATCCTCACAAACACAAGGCCTTCTTCAATCTCTCTCGTAGCAGGTATCACCTTGGCACTGATAAACCAAGCTCTAAAATAAAATAAAGACACGGTTAGTAACATGCTTGAGTTAAAAAACACTAATTAAATCAAAGGCCCATTGAGTTGCAATGATGTCAAGGTCAATAAGGGTAATTATGGTTAATGAAATTTATAAGCTCTGTTATTCACACCATGTCTAAACATATGTTCTAAGCACAAATTGATAGACATGCTAATAGAGAAGATGATTGTCCAAACTATTCGGACAGCAAAGACAAAATACCACACCTTAAAAACAGCATGCATGTCTCACGTCCCATCAATTCCATCTGATGAAAGTAGCAGTTATGTTATCGTGTTATATTTATTTACTATAAAGTGAAAAGTCAAAATATCATAAACTTAAGACAAACATTTGCATTCAAGAGTCTGATTGGCTATCATAACTGTCCTTTAATTATCCATTGCACCAATGCCCAATTCACTGCCTAATTTCCCTACGTACCAATATAAGGCCTTCCATTTGTTTTATCAAATATCTCCAAACCACTGATGAAAACTTAATCCAACAAATCATTGTTAACACAAAAACACGTTAAACCAGTATACTCATTCTCAATCATTAATAAAGTTTAAGACATGCATTATTTGCAAACGTGATTAGTTAGGGAAGTGGTATTTCCAGCTCGGGTGCTAATGCGCTGGAGTCCTGACTGAGGGTGACTTTCTTCCAGAATTCCATGAATCTCAATTACAAATCACTCAACAGGAAGCAGTTTGTGTACTTATATGTTTAATTATTTAAATTCGTCGCGCTCATCACCCTAGAAATGAAGGTTACAGAGTACGATAGAATATAATAGATCAAGGTAATGAGTTGAAATCATTAACAAAAGGCTTTATATGTAAATGAAATGGCTATTTTCTAAAAATCATACAGGACTGCCAGCTCACCATATTATGTAGTAAACTGGTAGGTTGACACACCTACACTGATTTGACACTGTTTTTACTAATGGGAGAGTGAGAATACATGTGTCAAAGAAAACACAGATCATCGATTTATTATATAGAAAAGTGGGACATCATTATTTCCTTTGCTTAGGAAACATTCGAGAGAAGAGAGTGTGAGAAATGGAAACTGTCAATGAATATAGACTTTATAGTATTATACAAGATACATCCTCTAACTTCTTTCTCCCTCACAATTTCATTTCCCACACAAAAAAGAAAAACGACGACACTATCACAAAGGACATCCATTTAGACTTCAAATATCTGCAGAAGCTGCCAACAGACTTTGTTTTAAAGATAGCAGAAATCGAAGCCATTCTAATATTGGTTGAAGAGATTACACTATGTTAAATAAACGCTAATTTTTTCATACTTGATAATGAAGCAGTACGCCATAATTGGCTTGTCCCGCAAAATCCAAATTACTATGTGCCTGCAGGAACCAAATTTTACAGTTAGTTAACGACAAAACTCCTGGTTAAAGCACTATTACGTCTTACTCACAGCCACCAATTGTTTTCCATAAACCCATCTACTGAACCATAACACCCCAACTAAGCCACACAATGCCGTCTGAAGGACTAAAAAAAGATACATTCTTGATTAGACACGGCATGTTGAAATTATGCTATCGTCAGAACAAATTATCTAGCTTAGTATCTATAACGGCTGGCTTAATTATCTATAGCTTCCTAATTCTAAACTTCCCTGCACCCTCTTTTTTGGCTAAAATATCTGTATTGCATTTTTTTGGTTCATTCTCCATACATCATTTAGTATCAACTACCCACATTTGATGCAACAGTATCATGAAGAGGCCAAATGATGCTAAAATTTAACGAGCAGAAGCAAAAAGGCTACAGCCTTTTGAATAAGTTTGGAAACTGAAACTCGCCAATTAAACTCCAACGAAATACTTTTAATTACATAAGAGAAATACCAGAGCATGGGTCCTAATTAAACAAAGAAATAGAATAAACGTATTAGGTTTTGTATTATTTGTTGTAGTTTGCTCAAAACGATTTATTCAGAAATGGAAAGAGAAAGAAAATCGAAAGAAAATCGAAAGAATAACACAATCGGAGAAGCAAAGAAGCTACTCACACTTTGCGTATAATTTTGAAAAAGAAAGTATTAGAGGCCGGGAGAGGTGCAGCAGAGAGTACCCTGAGAAAGCGCTCGGCAGCTTCTGGAAGTTACGCTCAAGCAAGAAGTCATTCTAGCTGCCGCCACCGCACTGTGCAGCGGCAACAGCGACTGTGCGCATCTCAGTTCCGGCGAGATCCTACAACAGACCAACCACAACAAAGAAATGGATTATTTCAGAGGTTTTGCGATTAGGAACAGAAACGAAAGTCGTAGATGGAAGGGAAACCTGGTCAACAAGGATTGTCGAAGAGGAACGGAAGTTGAAGTTGGTTTGGAAGAAGCGCGAAAATTGGACTTAATGACGGATTTTGCAGACGAAAATAACGTTCGTTGCGCAATTCTGCTGCACGCGGAAGCCATTGACGATAGATCAGATCGGAAGAGGAGACAGAACAGCGCAGAAAGGGTTTAGGGTTTTGCCTGTTTCTTTATGAGATTATTTTAATTTTATCTATTTTCTTCGAAATTAAAACTATTGGGCCTTTTGACAGGTTGAGCCCCACCTCTCCCATCCTTTAAGGGGATTCTTCCTGCACCTCCAAATCCTTCTTTCTGCATTTCCAAAATTTCATTTAATTCTAGAATTAACCTTTGATAGATGACATAGGGTAAATTTTTTTTTTACTTTTTTTCTGTTCTATTAAAGTGCATAACCACGTCATTTACTCAAGTTTCAAAATTTAACTTAGCGCACCACCGCAAGCATCTGCACCTTTTTCCTTTCCACCTTTTTAAGGATGTGTTTACCTTGAAAAAATTATTATTATTATTACTCTTATTAATTATTTTTATTACTATTATTAATTATTATTATTAGTTATTATTATTATTAGTTATTATTTTGTTTCCTCATTGAAGATGGAATTATCTGCTTGTATATGTTTCTCTTGCTTTGACACTAAAGATTTAGTGTAAAAAATTTTAAAAATTGAAGTTAAAATTATCATTTTTTCATAAGTAAAGAAGGGAGAGAGAACTTCTATGTTTTACATGATGTGATAAAACAAATTAAAGGAGTGTTGGAACTCAATACATCAATGGAACCAGATATACACTAATGAAACTAAATACACACCAATGGAGTCGGATACATCATGGTTTCACTCATGGGGAACTGAATACAATATAGAGGAATCGAATATAGGTTCCTTTATATTTATTCATAGTGTCGAAACCGAATATGGTTCACGTGGAACCAAATACGTACCTGAAGAACCCAATTCCTTCAAACTTTGTTTTTCATCTTCAACCACTCCTCTTCATCTTCTTCATCTTCAAGCACTTTGTTATTCATCTTCATCTTCAATATAACCATCGACCTCACATGAACCATATACCGGTCTCGTTCTTGGTTTTCATCTCTAGCAAACATCCGTGCAAGCTCAAAAAAAAGAAAACTTGACCAAAAAATAAACTAATGCACTGTGGTATTATGGAATAAGTTGAGGACAAATGTTACTTTTTAAGCGCAATCCTCTCAAATTTGGGTAGTTTCGTGAGTGATGAAAAAGTTACAAATCTCGCAAATAAGCTCAAATCTACGCTCGCCTTTCTTCTTGAGCAGTAAAATCCCTTCATGTGAACAGAGCCTAAATTTGCATACTATCGCAGTTATCGCGAAGCTTTCTTTCTTACTACACTATAAAAAAACTTGTTTTTCATCCCTGTACATGCGAGACAAGATAGGTACACAATTGTTGTCGTTGAGATTTATTGGTTTTCATTTGAATTTTACAATTTATATGGACGAATTTGTGTGATTTTGGTTGAAATCCAGTGATTGTTATCACAATTTCAAAAATTGATTAAGGATCTACTAGATTTAGGACCAATACAAAATATGGTGAGGGCTTATAAGGATTTTGAAATCCGGTTAAATTCATTTTTAATTTTGAAATCTAGTTAAGTCTTTCATGAATTTCAAATTTTGGTTTCTATATTTTTTTTTTCTTTTTTGTGTTTCTATATTTTTATCCGTGTTTTAATATTTAATGAATATTTTTGTTACAGATATGGCAAGAATATATGAAGTGTATCTACATATCAGACTGAGGGTTCTTTATAAGATGAATAGAGAAGAAGACCTACGATATTTCGTAAAAGGAGTTGCCTCGAAGAAGTTGAAGCATTACATGATGTTGATGTTCATGAGGAGTATGAGAATGTTATTGGACAACAAAATGATGTTCTTGAGCAACACGAGGATGTTGTTCAAGAACAAGATAAAATAGGTAGATTTTCAAGAGGTCGATATGATACATCACTCTTGACGAACTAGGTGGATAATGTTGTATATGTGTTGTGGTAGGATAAGATTATTATTGTACTTGAATTTTAATGGTTGATGAATTGTTTGAACTTTATATCTAATTGTTTTGTGTGGGACCAAGAGAATACCAAGTTAGTTTCTTCGTGGAAAAAAAATTAAACAAGTTTGGAACATGTCATGTGGCTATCCAACATTTTTGTGTTAAATTTTGGTTTAATGTCTCTGTATGATATTTCTTACTTAACAAAGGCTTGATATTAACATTTGTTGAGATGTGACATAGAGAGACAAACAATTTTCATGTCCTGATTAGTGAGATAATTGACACATTAGATAATGTGATTGTGATGCTACACCTACCTATAGTAGGACAATTATGCCAGAATGTAACATTGGATTGAAAAATCTTAGTTTGCTATAATCAACCACTGAGCATGAATCACACTAGGGCTAAGATGAAACAAACACGTACTTCCTAAGTTAGGCTCAACTAATTAAAAGATGTTTATAATAAATATTGTGAGTAACAATAATGAGAGTGTATCACACGAGCATACTTGTTACATCTAATT
Source organism: Vigna umbellata (assembly GCF_029865625.1). Lineage (NCBI taxonomy): Eukaryota > Viridiplantae > Streptophyta > Magnoliopsida > Fabales > Fabaceae > Vigna > Vigna umbellata. The sequence goes on along the minus strand of NC_142165.1, from coordinate 93,947,938 downwards.
GAAGCATTATTTTCATGGATAACTACATTGATCCACGTGTCTACTTAATGTTCTTTAAAAACTAGAAACATGTTGCGGATATACTTGAAGTTGCTACACTGGTCTAGTTATATGAAGATGTTAACTTTATTAAAAACAAAGCAATTAATTAAATATCTTGGATATAATTTCAACATATCGTATAGGATCAAACAGATATATGACACTCCATTTACATATAATTTCTAAAAAGTAGTATATTATATAAGAATTACAAATAAAATTTTATGAGTCTCGTCTGGATATATATTATACGTATAAATCTAGCTCTTTCTGGGATTCTAATTTACTCTCTATTTTTCTTTTCTTTTCTTTTTTGACTTTGAACTATGCTAATTACTGAAGTTTGAATGGCAGACATAGACATCACGTATACTGTGTGACCTGAGATTAGATCTACAAGTTTGGCGAATGAAATGCCACAAATACCCTTTTTCCACATTTCATTTTTTATAAGGTAAAGACATAATTACTTTAAGTAATTATACTTATTAAACGTCGTTATTATTATTTTATTTCTAATCTTTTGAAATACCTCATTAAATATCCCAACATATCTAAGATAAAATTAAATAAGATTTGAATATTAATAAACAATTAAAAATGCTAATCAACATTAAATTGTATTTAAAGGTCAATCTGTTCGAAATTAATCAAGGAAGTATTGTTTAAAACACTTATATTTATTAGAAATTTAATGCACTGAAATTAATCGAGGAAGGGTCATAAAATTTAAGGAGTTTCATTTTTAACTTTCAAAATCATTGATAAAAAAAAGGTTTAAAGATGATACACTTATAGTATAAAACAGTTTTAGTAATACCATAATGTAAACATGAGCTACATAGTATGTGCCATTTCTTTTTCTTTAATGTGTAGTGTGTCATATGATGTATTATGCAAATTTTGACTTGAATTTTGACATGCCAATTGTATCTATGCATCATGTGACACACACACACTAGAATCTATGATGTGTTTTCCTCTCTTTTTTCTCTGTCTTAACTAATAAAACCACTTTCAGACATTATTTCTCACCTCATATATTTCTATTAATAACGGAATCTAGGTAAACCAAAACAAACCAAACTAAATCACACATAAAATTTAAACATCTCAGACATTTTCATTTTCATTTTGGGAAAGCAAACAAAAAAAAAAATCCTTCTTCTTCTTCTTCTTCTACCCCTGCGCACTCTTCCATTTACATTTCTGCAAAACCCTAAATCAGGGTTTTTCGTTGCCTCGGCTTTTCTATTACTCGGAATGAGGAATCGGAGATGGTTTTGGTGATGTGAAATGGGAAACGGTGTGTGGACGGGTCGGTGGTTTCGGACCAGCCTGGCTCTTTTGCACCCTAATGGCAAGCACGTGTCTTGGTCGATGGTTTGTGGGGTAATGCTATTCGGGTTGGGCCTGATTTCCCTCTTGACGGGTCACGTCGCCTCTCATCTCGAATGGTACTCTCACCGACTCCACCGCCGTACCCTCTCCACACTGGTTCGTAACAACATTACATAACACCAATGTGTTTCTTGATGCTACTGATAATGATGATGCTAACCGTGTTTTAATTGAATGTTTGTAGGATGGAGGTGAGGATGAGCCAATTGATATTTGGCAATCGCAGTATTCTAAATACTACTATGGATGCGAAGAGAGGGGGCGGCATTTTGGTCGTGAGTGAAGTCTTCTTGCTTTCTTGTGTTAATGTTGCTGTTGTCTCCTTGTTGTTTTGGTGTGTGGTGGTTGCTTATTATGGAAGAAGGTTTATGAATCCTAACGGCAATTTTGGAATTTTGGGATTTGAGATTGTCGTGATTTTCCTTCTTGCTAAGTTGGGGCTTAGTTACTCTTTGTCTGTTGTTTGATTTCTTTGCTGCTTTGGGTTGTGTGATGTGATATCCGTAGGTTCATTATAGATTGCTGCAATTTTTACGTGAAGTTCAAACTTCAGAGTCCTTTTTTACCTTGTTGTCTCTAACACTAAACCTCGGGAGAAAAGAAGGAAATATGTTTCATTTGAGATATTTTAGCAAGATTAGGATGGTACATGATACTTTAGGCCAAGAAGAAAGAATAGAGTTTTACTGGGTGCAGTGTGTGAGCTTTCCAGTGATTTGACGGATTTCCATCACGCTAGTCAATGTCTTGTATGCTTCTGGTGTTTACCTTGTGTTGTACCAGTGTTCAGTAGCTTTCTTTTATTCCAGAATAACAGGCTTATAACAGTAGGAGCGATTTTAGTGTGACAGTTCTAGGCTAGCATTTTAAGCATGGAGTTTTACTGCTTTTGTATATGGTATAGTTTTACTTCCGTGTTACATATGACAGCTGAATGGTTTAGAAAACTTTAAATGGTTTCCCGTTTTTCTTTAAATCAGTTTGCTAAGTCATCATCTTCCTTTATGTGCCTTGTGTAGAAATCTAGGGGTTGTTGTCTTATGCTTTGCTTTTTCTTTTAAACAAATGCTTATGCATTCCTTGTGATTTGGTTGAACTATCTGATTTTTCTACATGACACTTTCTATCTTGTTTGGTTATTGGATAATATAGCTGCTGTACGTGAGCGCAAGTCCAGTGGCTACTTGCTGATTGCTACAAGTGGAGGACTTAACCAACAAAGAACTGGGGTAAGTAGGACATAAGTTTTATGATATAGAATATCTTCGTTGGAGATAATTTTCTGTAAGATCTGACGGTCACTGGTGGTGATTAGCTGTACCTGTATGAATGGAAAATAATAGGCCATTTGGTGGTCTCTCCTATTCATTAAATCATGAAAAACATTTATTTTAGCTCATTGGTTCTGTTTCAGTTTTTAAAAGAGCATACGAGGCCCAGATTCTCTTTGTTGTCATGATCATATTTTTTTTTCTCATCTAAAGTGATTCATACGCCCTTCTTGTGGAAATGACAATGGTATTCTTGCCTCTAGATAACAGACGCAGTTGTGGTTGCAAGAATTCTTAATGCTACACTAGTTGTTCCTGAGTTGGATCATCACTCTTTCTGGAAGGATGACAGGTAAACTGCAGATTCTAACATTCATTCAATATGCTGATTACAGTGAACAAAATCGAGTCAACAATTCTTTCTTTTAATAGCAACCGTTTTGGTTGAATACAGTGACTTCGCCAATATTTTTGATGTGAATTGGTTCATTACATATCTTGCAAAAGATGTTACTATTATTAAAAGAGTTCCTGATAAGATCATGCGGTCTATGGAAAAGCCCCCTTATACAATGCGTGTCCCAAGGAAATCAGAACCTGAATATTATCTTGATCAAGTTTTGCCAATACTCTTGAGAAGACGGGTAATGGCACTTTTTATTATGATTGATATATGTTTGAAATTTCTTAATTATCTTCCTTGAAAATGTTTTGATTCTGTAAACGACTTGCATACTGAATTGTTAGTTTTGTTTTATATCAGTTTTGATAATTCCCTTTAACTTTGGCTGTGGTGGTAACTGGTTTCTTGGATATTTTCAGGTTCTACAATTGACTAAATTTGATTATAGACTTGCAAATAATCTTGATGATGAGCTGCAAAAATTACGCTGCCGTGTTAATTATCATGCTTTGAGATTTACAAAACCTATACGACAACTTGGTCAAAGAGTTGTAATGAAAATGCGTAAGATGGCAAGCCGTTATGTAGCAGTCCATTTGAGGTTTGCCCAATGAAACTGATGTGTAAAGTTCAAATTCAACTTCCACCTAAAGCATCGTTGTTTGCTCTGGCATGCAATCACTTAAATTTTATAGATCTTAGAACCAGTTTTCTTTTCTTTGGGCACTTGCTCTCCCAATCACACAATTTCCACTCTTATCTTTTTTAATATTTTGAGCTGTTTTAATCTGGTTGATTTAACTTTCCCCTTTTTTCACATTCTCTATACGATTTTCTGAAATTGGTTGATTTGCGTTGAACAATTTGAAATTGTCAAATCTCCAACAGAGTTTAATAATAACAATGTGGCAGGTTTGAACTGTGGCTATTGCCTTCGCAAAAGGTTAAGGATCTCATTCATAATTATTCATTGCAGGTTTGAGCCAGATATGCTAGCATTTTCAGGTTGCTATTTTGGTGGGGGTGAGAAAGAAAGACATGAGCTCGGTGAAATCAGGAAAAGGTGGACAACATTACCTGTAAGACTGCAATCCTGACTTCTAATAACAATCTTATCATACTGGCAAGACGACAACTTGATGGCAATTTGTTCTTTTCTCTCGTGCTGAAGTTCCGAAGCACTTAAAACTAGTTATTTCTTCGCTGATATTGATTAGCCATCATTTTGTGGTATTTACAGGATTTGAGCCCTGATGGAGAGCGAAAGCGTGGGAAATGTCCTCTTACTCCTCATGAAGTGGGTTTAATGCTGCGAGCGCTGGGTTTTGCAAATGACACATACCTCTATGTTGCATCAGGAGAGATATATGGTGGAGATGAAACCATGCAGCCTCTCAAAGATCTCTTCCCCAACATTTATACAAAGGAGATGCTTGCTGAAGAAGAGCTGAAACCTTTTCTTCCATTCTCCTCCCGCCTTGCTGCTATTGACTACATCGTTTGTGATGAAAGTAATGTGTTTGTCACTAACAACAATGGTAACATGGCCAAAATCCTAGCTGGACGTAGGTAAGAACACATGGTATCATCCTTTTATTCTTCCTTTATGTTTCAAAAAGTAATACGATGAACATGTTTATTGCATTTGTGCGAATCAGGAGGTATATGGGTCACAAAAGAACCATCAGACCTAATGCAAAGAAGCTGAGTGCACTATTCACATCAAGGCACGAGATGGTCTGGGATACATTTGCAAGCAAGGTTAAAGCATGCCAAAGAGGATTCATGGGAGAGCCAGATGAGATGAGACCTGGCCGAGGAGAGTTTCACGAATACCCAAGCACGTGTGTGTGTGAGAAACCGTTTATGGATGATCTGAGTCAAGATGGAACCCGTCCGAAGAAAGTGTTGTAAGCAGACAATGAAATTGTTGCCGGCGAAGAAAGTGTTGTACGAAGGGTAATTGGGAGAAGGGCAGAAAGAGATAAATAAACATGAGTAAATTTGGTACAGCGTCCTTAATCGGATAGAGAAGTAAGACCTCGTTAATGGCAAGAAATGCTCTTCGGCTAGTCGTCCATTTTAAAGTCCGATTTGGCAACCATCAAATTAGTGGTAATTATTCAGTCATTGGCCACAATCAAAATCCTCTTTGTTTACATAGTGAATGGCTCAATTCAGATTCATGCATAGGGCTAAACGTAAGAGACATTAACGCGTTGCAAATGTTGATAATAGATGTCTTATAGGTCATTTGATTTTGCAACATAATTAGTGTTTCCCTCATGTGCCCCCCTCTGTATCATTACATTACCTCACTACTCTGACATCATCAGACATTCATGGAAATTTGCTTTGGAAGAGCTTATGATCAAAGTTATTGTATAGATTACCTATGATTCCGCCTACCATTTCTGAATAAGTGCTCATTTATCCGTTTCATTTTTCCAAATTATCGTTGTTGCAGATAAGATTGAAAAGAGAGATAACGAAGTACAACGGGAGACGAACGCAAGCTGATATTCAAAGGAGAAGAGGAACATGACTTTACCATTTGATCATATCAACAAACCTTTCTATAAACAAGTCAACATGGATAAATTCCATATACAGCCTACAGGATCAAATTCAACCATTCTGTAAACAACATAAAATCGATATTAACATCTACTGGACTAGTCTGCCTAAAACAAAGGAAACAAGAATTTCCATTCCTATGTTCCCTATTATAAATAAATATACACATCTATGCCGAGTGTATTGTTCTTCCAACTAAACCGCATATAGCAACTTCTCGTTTAACTTTGGTTACCTGTGGCAGTAAAAAGTTGAAATGTTATTACATTCATAAGGTTACTCAAGAGCAGTCGACGCACTTGAATTATATATGTACACAAATTCTCACCCCCTAGAAATATTCCGATTCTGGTTTTTGTGACCCTTTTCATGTGAAGCAGCAGGAATCTTTGAGATAATCAAAGAGCTCTGCAATCCTTCTAATAGCTGCCAACGCAAAGTCAAAACCGTCAGACTCAACAAAAGACAACAATATGAAAAAAAAAATTACAGGTCAGATAATAAAAATGGCTTTATTGTAGACGCATAAAATAAATAACATGCGAACTAGAACAACCATTTTCAGTTAACGTTAGTCATGATCTTACTCTAGAAGTTGGCTGTATCCTGCGATTGGATCTACGAGGCTCAGCGATATCAGATGTTGACTTCACAGGATTTCCATTGAAGGCTTTTTCCTCATCAATCTTAGCCAACCTTCCACCAGCAGCAGGTGCAAGTTTTCCTTTACTTGCCCTTGATGTTAATGTCTTTTTAGTGGAATGAGAATCAGTTAAAGACTCAAGGGACGAATACAAGATTGGTCCAACCCCAGCTCCAACGTTCCCTCTTTCCACCTGATTTTCACTCTGAGATACATTCTTAAAATGACTTGAAGAATCCTTGATCCTTTCTGCACGACTTGATAAAGTGTTTTCTTTCGGTGGGATCACTCTCCCTGAAACACTCTGCTGTTTTCCAAACTTAAAAGCAGGCCTGGAGCCAGCTCCGAGTTTTTCCTTGGTATCATTTTTTGAGGTGTTTTTCAACCCACGTGATCCACCGGTACCTTGTGGTACCAGGAAGTTTGAAAGCTTAACCGAATCATTTCCATCGTTGATCTTACTTGTCCCATCAGCAACGTAATGCTTGCTTACTTCCATAAATTTCCTTTTCTTCCCAGGTTTAGGAACACCAAAAATCCCTCTTGATCCTTCTTTTGGAAGACCAGTCTTTACCATTCTGTGTGCATCAGATTTATTTTCATTCTTGCTGTTCTTCCCAATATTGAACACTTTATCATTTTCAGTCAAGTCCAGTAACCTCAACTCGCCAGGATTTGCTGACTCTACGGCAGTAGTTCCTTTCAGAATCCTGCCCTTACCCTTTACCTCTACTGAAGGACTACCTAACTTGAGTCGTTTTTCATGAGGTGTATCACCCTGCATGCCAAACGTACAACTCAGTGCAGGTATGCATAAAATTAAAGCATCAGAAGAGGTTGCAAACGAAGTACCTCATGCGTAGAACTGTCATTTGCACCAGCCTTGAGAGCCTCAATCCATTTCCCATCCTTCCAAATAAAAGATTGACGTAGATGCCAAGCTCTGAAAAGTGATGTTTTTCCACTAACTGCAGCAAACAATTTAGACTGTGTGTTTCAAAGTGGCCCAACATACACAATTGTTAGCACAATATTCATTAAAGTTTAATCAAATAATGCAGATACCTGGGAAGTGAACAGTTATTGTTTTATCGTTCTTGTTCTGATCGGTGATAACACCCTCCTGCCAGCTGATAAAAAACAATAAAATGAGATAGCCACAGTAAAATATAGGAGTATTATATAGAACTATGGCCCAGTTTAGATAAGCTGTGATGATATATTGATTTTAACTTATGGAATAAGCTTAATTAGTTTTATTTAATTTTCTTCACCTAAAAGTGTAACTAAGTTTATCTAAACAGAACCTATGTCTGAAATATTAATTAAAAGTGCTTCAGCTTTCCAAAATTGCAACAATAGAAGAAATGCTTCCGTTCAAAACAGATTTTGCAACTATGAAGCTTCTACAAGACAGGCTAATATCAGGATGAGTTGAATCTGATATTTTCACACACTTAATCTTTAAAGAACCAAATGTTCATTTAAAGAGTCCATTTATTGGTATTATCTGAAAAGCATTCCCTAGAATGGTGCAATACTGATTATTCTGTGCAATAAATCCATTCTCTTTTGCAAATGTCTTGATCGCATCTTAACTATAATTAATAAAGATATAAAAACTTTACAGTCTCCATAATCAAACATATATAAGATACAATCAGAGGTCGACAGAATTATTTGTTAAAAAAATCTGTTGTTTCATTTACGTTGAAAAGGTAATAGGAACTAAATCGCTTCCTCTAATTCTGTTGTTTAGTGTCAAAAAACGTAAACCTTAAAGCTTCCTCTAATTCTGTTCATTAGTGTCAAACAAATAAACCTTACAGGCACTAGAAAGTGTAAAACTATACCTGTCTTCTACCCATGCATCAACCCTATCCCCAACAGACCAATTATGATCTACCATAGCTGCCCTCTGTCTCTTCCTTGTCCCTTCGTTACGCAAACCAGGTATATTACTAGCAATGCGTATTCTGGGAGGTTTGTCTTCTTCACCTTCAAGTGAAATCCATTCCTTCAAAGGCCCCGCACCTGTAAAACAATTGTTTTCTCAATTTTCCAACCTAAATTGAGAATTTATGTATTAAAGCTATGGCACACGCTAGAAAAATATCAAGGTCCACTTGGCTCGTGTGTAGTACAAAAGTTGAAAAAGAAACTAACGTAGTTTGTCTCACATGTCAAGTAATTAAGGTATTTTGTTCTTAAAAACTAACCTTCATCATCAACAGGCAAATCGTAGCTTACATAAGCTTTACCATCCTTCACACTTAATACTTTGGCTTTGTACCATGCTGCCTTAAATCCTTCTCCATCTTTGAAAACCTGAAACATATGATTGCTTCAGATAACCAGGAAAAGATTAATTCAAAACCAGTTCCAAAATTGGAAACGTTGCACTAATTTTAATTAACTATGACATAATAATCGCCAAAGATGTTATGCCTACTATGAAATCAAATGGGTATTATCTAGTTAACCTAATCAAATTCACTAATAATGAAATCAACCTCTACAGGTGAGCCCTCCTTTATGCTATCTTCCTCCACATCTTCAGGTCTATTGCCAGCTGTGGAAGCAGCCTGCATTTCAATCTCAGATTCAGGAAGCTCGTCAATGGGATTGACTAGGTTTGGTCCTTTTGAACTGTTTTCATTGACATTAATAGAAGAAATGCCATCAATGCCTTTCATATAGTCCTGAGATATCTCACTCTGCACTGTATGAAAAGGTGACTTCTCTCTAGCAGCAGTCTTCCCCTTTTCATCAGATGAAATATCTCTATTACGTATCTGGGAAGCTCCAGGTCTGTCTCCAATATTGTCAGCGCTAACCAGACCACTGGTCATGTCTTTTAACAAGCCAACTTGCTGACTTGATTCTCGGGTTGCATTCCAACAACCCTCTGGACCAGCTTCTACTAAGTCATTTAATGCCAAAGGATCACCCATAGTTACAATCTTTCCAGCCTGGGATACAGCTTCTGCTGCCAGCTCAGCAGCCTTCACAATAGCATCCATATTTTCAGCTCGTTTTCTAGCAGCTGAAGCAGCTTCCACTCTCTTCCTTGCAGCCTCCTTCGCAGCTCCGATGATAGAACTAGAGCTATTGGTTCCAATAGTACCCTTCAAGATGGACGCAGGGGTTGCTTTTCCTAAGTTATTCATACCCTCTGAACAAGAAATTTGGCAAGAACTCTCATAACCAGATGAAACTAATGCTTCATCAGCCATTAATTTTGCATGCAATGCAGCATTTGATGCAACATTGGCAGCAGCAGCGGCTGCCTTTGCAACAGCAGCAGCAGCAGCAACTGCTACTGCAGCAGATGCTAATTTGGCCTCAATATCTGACACCAGTCCAGAATTTTTGTGTTTATCCAACTGTTTCCATATCTCCAGGCTATGATTCACAGCAGCCACAGAAAGAGCAGAAGCTTCCTCAGCATTCTCTCTAGCCTCCTTAATTTTTGTAAGAGACTCATCTGACAAAATCCTCATCTTAACATTCCAGTCACTTGTGAGGTGTTCAGCAAGAGATAGAGGAATTACAGACACAACTGATTTTTCAACAGTAGTTATGGGCACACTCCCAACAGGGGTTGCAGTGGCAACAGAAGTAGATATATGGCTGCTTACAACAGGAGTTGGTACTAGTTGAGACTGCAAATGCATGGCTTTCAGCCCAAGATCCTCAGACACCATACTTTTTTTTCTTTTTTTGGGTTTTGGATCTGAAGAATGCTGAGCATTCAATACCATCACATTGTTTGTATCATGCAGAGGGGTAGTTGCCAAAAAGACACTTTGCCCACCTGCACTAGAAGGTGGCAGACCAAGAGGAGCATTTTTAATACTTGGAGGAACCGACGATCCTTTGACAGAATTGAACTGAATTGTATCAGTGAGAGGTAACGCAGAAATATGGGAAGTGTTGCTATCAGAGGCAGGAATTGGAGTCCATGATCCACGAAGAGGGGTTTGGGATAACCAAGATGTGTTGTGTCCCAGAAAGTTTCTGAAAGGAGGGGTTTGGTAATGTGAAGAAGTAAGTGCCTGTGAATAATCCACAATAGAACCTCTTGCAAGGGCACTTTGAAGGGAATCACAGGAAGGAGTTTGTAAACTCCAAAGGGGTGATGAAATGGGTATTAATGGGTTGGCAATTGTCGGAGTAGCCTTGTTGCCAGCTACACCAAGAGGTGAAGAGATACCTTGAAGTGCATTTTGCTTAACTGCTACATCAGTGGTTCTTGCACCTGCAGATCTCAAATCTATATAGTTACACGGTAAAATTATAGAAAAAAATTAAACACGTTAATGTATGTAAGCATATAGGATACCGGATCTTGATTGCAGAGGCGTTTCCGGGTTCATGGGATGAGATTTTTTACCATGCTGCCTCTCCATGCAGGAAGACCAGGCATTCTGCCAAATACTCCTTCCACCATCTAAAGAGCACAATGATACTCAATATTTTGAACAAAAAAAGAGAAATGAGTATGAAAAAGGAACATGATTTAGAAAAAGACCTGGGCCCCCAAAAGCTGATATCATATAGGCCTCATCAGGTACCATGCCTTGACTGCAGCAACATCAATCAATATGAGAAATAACAGGCGTTGTTGACTATCACAAAAGGGAGTACAGAACATAACAAGCCACCTAAACAGATTACTATCTCATGAAGTTACTTTGCTTTAATATAGTATATTGATTGAACGAGCATAAAATAGGTGTGAGGCTCAACAAATCAATTAAATCCGAAATCCATAAAATAAAATCAGATCCCATTTTTAATTAACCATGGGAGTTTAGGAGAGACAGGTACAGAATACTTGTGGGGAATGGATGAAGAAATACAATTCATAGGCATGTGTGCACATCACATCCATGTATCCTCGACAATGAAGAAACTAAAATATATAACATAGTTAAGATTTAAACTCACATCAACGCTCCATAGACAAAGATCTGTGCACGCAATTGTATTTGCTGAATATCCATGAAAGGCTGTTGAAACAGAACAGGTGGAGAAGCAGAAGAGTTCAAATCTGGAAGGCTAGAAGTGGAAGCATTTAAAATAGCAAATTGCTTTGTACTGACAGAATCAACATGCCCGTACTGCTGCATCTCATTCAATTGCATCACCTGGTAACCAGGGGACGGGCTCAAAGACAAGCTAGTTGATCTATCCCCTCTTTCTGAATGTTTTCCTGGACTTTTTCCTTTATTTGCTTTCCTAGAAGTTTCCTTTCCAGCTGTCTTATTAGAGGAACGCCTAGGTTTGTGTTCAGGTGTTCCTTGAGACACAGTGAGTGCCATGACACCATCAGATATTTGTGGAGTCCCAACGGAGATATTTCCAGCAACTTTGGTTTTGGGAGCACCTACTACAGAAGCAAGCGGAGATTCCTCTCCAACCTTCAAATAAGAACAGAAGAAAAAGGAGAAAAAAATGAGTGCATTGGAATTTGAAATAAAAAACGAAGAATTTATAATGATATATATATATATATATATATATATATATATATATATATATATATATATATATATATATATATTACAGAGAATAGATTTCAGATAATAGAGCCTTTAGACTTAGATCATGAACCACAACAGGGATTACCATTGAAGCTTGGTTGGCAGCAGCTCGTTGCCTTTTGCCAGAATTTGTTCCTTTGGTGGTCTTTCCTGAAGCACTTTTTTTGGGCAAATTTGCCACAGGAGCTAAGCTTCTCTCGTCTTTAGATGCACCATTCCCCTTAGGATCATGATCCGTTGACATGTTCAATGCATCCTTCTTTATGCTTTCAGAAATTGAAGGGTTTAGATGACCGGAAGCCTTAACTTGATTCACATCTTTTTCAGTTTCAGGTTGGCTTTGAAAATTAACAGAGGTACCACGAGCATTATCAGTATGGTTGGCAGGACTGCTTCCCGTTTCATGCAACTTGGTGCAAGAATCAGCCAAAGAAGATTTGGAACTTATATTTGCCGATAAATCTTTACCTACAAAATTAATTAATCGTAGGTGCAAAAGCCAGAAGAACTTCAGTAAAATGTTAAACAGGAAGGGATGCATGTTACAACGATAAAACAACTAACACATAATTTGCACGTTACATTCAACAATTCTATCATCATATGATTGGATAACTTTAAGACAGGACAAAATAAATCGGTACACAATTACCAAACATTTACAACGTTCACCAGAAGTTCACCACTGGCTTTGCTGTGCAAGGAAACTGCCAGCAAAAAAAGAACAGGGCAGGCCCAATAAACATTCTGAAGGTAGACAAGTAACAAGGAATAAGAATGCCACCATATGCAATAAGCAGAGACCATCACTCTCAAGGGCACACGACAAAATAAAGAGGATGAGGTGACGTGGAGAGAAATATGGTCATTGTAAGCATGGTAAGTCAACCTTCTGACAACACACAAAATACTTGTGACTTGTTGTCACGTGAGTATCTGCTATAGCAATGACACGTGACAACACACAATCTCTTAGGTTCATCCCTCTCGTACATTTTTTCATCTCATTCTCTACTAATGGGAGATTTGCTCCTGATTTTTCTTTTGGAAGGATGTGTTACTATGGACCTTCTTTCGTGAACCCTTCTTCTCATAACAGGCATCATCCATGACCTTGGTCCAAAAAGTATTTGAAACCTAGCCCGAGCCCTTTTGATCGCCCATTAATCAATATTGCCATTATTGTTTGTTGCAACACAGATCATAAACTCTGCACATTCTAAATTGTATAAGTTTCAAACTTCAATTATTAATTTTTCCTATAAACACCTCTCTCCCCCAAAAAAATTAAAAAAGAAAGCTTAGGTAATTGAGGAATTATATATGCGGATAAAACAACTCAACTTCCTTTTTACTTTTTTGTTTCCCTACTATTAGTAAGAAAAGAGGAGTATTCAAGAATGTATCCAAATAAATAAACTAATCCAAAACAATAGATAACCAAAAAGCTGCATTAATTCATTTGGGGCGGTTCAATTTTTACTTCTCATGTTCAAACTTCAAAATAAAAGTCAATGAATAATTGATTATGAATATGTAATTGTATCTTTAGAAACTTGAGATTATTTTGACAAGTGATTTATAATTTTTGGTTGTGATCTTGGATGAAACTTGATAATTTGATTAAGTCTTTTCAACTTGTTATTGAATAAGAACTAATAACTAAATTAAAAATTATCTGCAAGAAAGATTGATGCATGTATTAGTTCAGGCCTTTACTCTTACTCTAGATAATGAAGTTTCATTTGTTCATTGATCAAGAGAGTGTGTTATCACCTTAAGAAAATACAGAAAAAATGAAATGAAATAATTTGATCCAAACCAAAAAAGATTAGATTGACTTGGTTTGAATTTGATACACCAAACCAAGCTTTTTTAATGATTGGAACAAATTATTTTTGCCACTAACATATTAAAATTGAACCACAAACACCCCTCAAAAGTGGAAACAAGAGGGCAAGTTTTTAGTTTTCACTTTTAGTCGAAAAACAGTCCTTAGTTCAATCAAAAACAATTTCTATAAATTAACACATGTTTTAGGGTGGTAATAATATAAGCATTTTCAACAAGTCTTCCATTTTCACTTTTAGTCGGAAAACGGTCATTATTTGCTTTTCTCCCCTGATCTAACTTTGACTTTTCCTTGCCTTCATCATTTCTGCTCAATCAATCACACATGTATATATCACAAGTAAATGTATTGCTTTCTAGTTTCTTGGGGAGAAAAAAACTGACAAGTCCTATAAGCCAATGTTGAATTTAAGATCAGTTAGCAAACAAGAAATACAATCCACAATGAAGCCAAAATAAGGCTACGCTGTAACTTTTATTCTAGTAATAGTGCAGAGGCTTCCCTTACTCCAGATATTTTTTGCTTGGTGCAGAAAAATTCTCCCAAAGACATGAAATGATTAAGAATCACTTGTAGTTTAGAATTAGTTCGACGTTTAAGAAGCCACAAAATCACTATTTTAAAATAAAATAGTCAAGCATTCTTCAACAACACAGTTTTTTTGGCTAAAACTTTATTAAGTGCACCAAAAAATAATAAGACGAGAAAAGACAACAGGAACAATGTTTCTCATTGTGTGCAATAATAAACAAACTGAAGAATAATGAGATACCCATGATATCATATTTCATGAATTGATACATAATAACAATGCTTTGCTTCAGGTTACATGATGTAATCATCAGTCAAGACCGGTAAGAACATAAGCATAGATCATTCAATTAGGAAAAAGTAGATAAATGATCATAATCAGTGTTGTATGCTACATTATTTTTTCCAATTTTCTATTAGGATGGCCACATAAATCACTTACAACAGGATTTTAAAGAATACCTGATACTTTTGAGGATGACTTGTCATGGAACTCTGGTATTGCCTCCTTGTCATCCTTGGTAAAAGAAACGGAAACTTCATCACCCCGCATCTCTATCGATTCATGGAGAACTAGAGCCTCACCAGCATCTTTTGCACATTCCTGATCAGCCTTATCACTTGGTGTCTCTTGAGGTTTATCCATCTTTCCAGAAGCAGTTGTCACACAACTGCTTATTGTCTCGCACAACGGTTGTCTTGATGTATCAAAAAAATGTAACTTTTTAGTTCCAGTATCAGGACAAGGAGCAGTTTCCTGTTCAGAAGACCCAACAGGAAGTGTTGAACTTGCTTCATATGCTACTTTAGCTTCAGAGCTTACGTCACTAACTATTTTAGCTTCAGAGCTAGATTCATTGGCTCTTTTACCTTCAGAGCTTAATTCAATGCATATTTTAGCTTCAGCGCTTGCTTCATTGGTTTCTGTAGCTTCAGCGCTTGTTTCATTAGCTAAGGTAGTTTCAGCACTTGCTTCATTGGCTACGGTAGCTTCTGTGTTGTCCTTTTCATCAATAGAAGCAGACCCAACAAGCATCACTCCTTCAACTTCAAAGTGGTCTGTAACTCCATGTGTGGATACAACTCTGTTAGGTAGTGTAACATCTGCCATTTCACAGAATGTTAAACTAATATTTTCTAATATATATTGTTAGTCTGAAAAATAAGACAAAAGAAAGATATGTAGTTAAATCATATAATGACTTCATTCATATCCTTGTGTTTAATCCACTCTATTTTATTAGTATACCTGAATTATTGACAGGCTCAACATCATCTGATACTCTGGCAGTAGTCAAGTTAGTTTCCAAGTTATCTGTACTAAGAGATGATGAACTAACTCCACAATCAACATGATGTGGTTGGTCAACATTGCAATGCATTACGCTGGAATCAGTAGTGACCTTTTTATTCACTAGGTCAATGGCAGAAATATCTTGAAAAAAGCTTCCTTGGTCACCCTGCTTGTCAGGCTCATCATTTTCACATACCTGTGCTTCCTCACCCAAAATACATGATGTTGTAGAATTCACTGAACTTAAACTTGCGAAACCACCTGCTTTGATATCATCATTCCTTTTATTAATAGTAGAAGTTTTATCATTCCCAACAGAAAAAATAGATGCCTCTGACTTACTGAATGAAAGCTCCATATCCATCTGGTTACCATTGTTTGCTAACTCATTTTCCTTAGCATCACTGTTTTCGCTATATGTAGTCTCAACAGTATTCTTCTGAAAATTAGGACAAGTACCATGGTCAGATTTGCTGACCCCAATTATTTGCCCCTCAGAACTGGAATCGTCTTTAATTGCAACGATTGGTGAATCACATGTATTTACAGCAGATAGATTATCCACAATTGTATCTTCATTTGCATTGGCTGAAGACAAATCTCTGAAACATGCATCTTCATTGGATCTTCCTGTGTTCTGCAAGCCAGAAATATCATCAGATACCATGCCCAAGGAGCCCCCTAAACTACTTCCAGAAGTCTCCAGGCCTTCAACTACATTGCCACTTTTCAATGCTTCTTCCATAGGAATTGAACAAAGAGGTTTATCAGAAAGAAATTCTTCTGCCCCAACTGCCTTTAAATTTGAAGTTCGAATTTCAACATCAGAATCTTTGTTAATCGCCAAAGAATCCAAATCGTGTTCCTTAGATTGCATCTGTATAGAACTTTGCTCCTCATGACCCATGTGAACTACATGATTCTGCACATTTTGAATCTCTAATACTTCACAAGTAGAAGAGATATTTTGTATGGAAGTTACAGTAATACTATTATTCTTCGGCCCAGACACAGCTGAGTCCTCTGGTGTTTTTTCTTCAAGAGAACCATCAGCCACAATCTCAACTTTTTGTTCATTTGCATCATCACTGTTGTCATCGGTAATGGGAATTCCCCTAGCCACGGGCAAGTCATCATTTCCCAATAAATCATGTGGTGGCAGATTACTTAAACTCCCATCAATGGACAGTTCACCTTGGGAAACTACAGCCAGAGACCGGTCTCTTTCTTCTTCTTTTGAACCAGCCAAGTTTTCATGCATAAAACCTGGTGGCTTTAAATCAGTAGCGTTATCTTTATATTCATTTCTATCATCAGGTTTTGGATCAGGCTCCATTTGCTTAGCTAAGCATGCCAGTTCATCAAAGGCATCAGACTCCTGTATATCAGTTTCTCTTGGGATAAATTCCTCCTGTCCAACAGATTTTAATAGCATTTCAACAGATTCTGAGGAAGTGGCCTCAGACCAAACATTATTGTGCCTTGAAATAGAGCAAGTTTCAGCAGCAGTTGAACCAAACTCTATTCCACTACTCCCACGGGAGTATGCGTCAATCCACTGATTATCTTCGTTACTTTCAATACCAAGGAAAACTTCAGTTTCAACCAAACTATCAAATCTTAAATGCCCTTGAAGGCTTTCGTCCAGATCAAACTTAGGGAGAGCATAAGGCCTTAAAACAGGAGGAAATTTTGTGCTCCCTTCACCAGGTATATGGAGATTCTGGCTTTGAAAATCATTGTCATCATAATCCATGGATGTATCCCTGAAACATATGAGCATATTAGAATATGAGAAATAAGTCAAATAACTATAAATACACGCTTAAACTTTATATACTAATATTCATAAATATATATATGCACATACAGACAAAAGAATGCTTCCCTAAGAAGCTTCCATTAACATAGAGCAGAACAGCTAGAGTAGCAGAAGATTAAATACTAGAAAAGGTACTTTTGGTTATGGATGCTCAATGGGTTCGCTGATCTAGATCTAGAAACTGAAGTGACCTTTGTCCAACCAGATCTAATACAGAAACCCCAAAAGTAACTGCTTATGTCCACCACCCGTGTTTCTGAAGTGCCAAAACTGAGATGCACCAAATCAATATATACTAAAAACAGAGACACATGCATCTGGGAGCTGCAAACTCCGCCCACCTAGCCCCACTCCGGCTGCTATTGATTACTTAGGAACAACTACTCCAATGAAGCAGGTATCATATAGCCTCAGCAGAAAACAACTTCATCATGTTTCATAAGTTAACATATCATTCCAATTCAAGAATTCCCTAAAATATCATAATTAAAGAAAAAACAAAAGTCTTATTGAAAAATTATCTAGTCACTAATACGGATTAAATGATTAATATATATGAATATATATTCTCCGCACAACTAATACACTGAGAAAGCCACTGAACATTCAGGGTAGGAGGCAGTGGCAAACGACTTAATGACTGTCAAGTGGTCGGGGAATGTTGTTTAAGAGTATAAAATGTGGCAAAAAACAAAAGGTATGCATGATAAAAACAGCTAATTGAAGACATCCATGTGGTTTCCATTCATTCACCACACAGATAGGTTAAAACAAGCATCACGTAGTAAGACTAAGGAAGCTTCTTCTTTGTAGTGCTATTGAATAAAAATAGCACCGGTATACGTCGTGAGAGTTTTCACGTGAAATCATTCATGAATGGCTTGTATAAAATTAGATTTCTCACAAAAATTGTTTCATGACCTATATCTTCCTTTTTTTCTTGAAAACACACCGGGTTTGCAGTTACACAAAGGATGTCCACTTTGCCAATTGCGTGATCAGTTTAGAGTTAACACAGAGCAGCAACCCTTCCAACGAACTGACAAACAGTGCTTCTTAACAATATATCCTTAAAAACCTTCCCAATTAATTTACTGAGATTGGCCACCTTGTTTGAGGAATTAAACGCAGTCAGTCTCCACGTCAATTAAATTAGTCAAACCCAATCAGAAATTAAAAAAAGAATCACCACTTCACCCCCATAAAGAAAATCTAAACACCAACAAACCTATATCTTTGCTGAAAAAAAAAAGGAGCAATAAACACCATCCAAGCCTAATAAAAAAATAGCCAGAACCCCTAAAAAAAAAGCTGGACATGAAAAGTACCAGAAAAAGAAAATCTAAAGACGCTACCTCCCTCCATTCGGCGAGGAAATCCAGCCCCTCTGATCTCACCTATTCCTCAATCGTACAATCATTTACTGCATCAACAATTCAAGTTATGTCACTGTAACTTCAATCAAATGAACGAACTTTGAACATAGAAAGACTAAGAAGACCGACAAGGTCCAGATGTCTCGCTGAAAGTCAGAGACTCACCGGTGAGTTCGAGTTCCGGCAGATCGAATTAGGGTTCCGGCTAATGACGGAAAGATAGAGAGTAGTGAGAGAAAAAGCAGAAACGACACCAACACGCGAAGTGTGTGACACTTTCCCAGCAGATTTTTTATTTTTGTTTTTCTTTTCTTTTCCTTTCTTATATTCTTTCCCATTGACATTAAATTTTACAGAGGAAGTGTGTATTGTCAATTTGTCATTCTCATTTGTCTTTGTGTAGAGTATTGAATACTAATTCTATTATTACTTTTATTTAAAATTTTCTTTAAAATAAATTTACCATTAATAGAATTAGCAAACAAAGTTAATACATTGATTTAAAATTACTAAAAAAGGATTAGAAACTTACTATTAGACTTGTTAAAGTCAAAAACAGAGCCAGCCTTTTATTTATTTATTTAATAGTTATAAATGTTAACTAGGGTGACTCTTGAAGAACATTAATTAAAAAATTAAAAATAAAATTATCACATATTATTATTATATCCGTCTTAATTACTGGAACATTATTTTCAATTCCTATCAATGTCAAAATCCAACACATGGAAAATACTCAAAACAGGTGGCCATATTGGAAAGCGAGAGTAGAAAATAGTTCAGAAAATAATATTAGTATTTTAAATGGTCTTACTTTTTTATCTCATCAAAATGTATATTATATTTAATAATAGTCACAATTAAAAAGTTTACAGCATACCAACTCATTGGAGGCTTCATAGATTAAATTAAGGGTTATAGATTTTTAATACACAAATTCTTTATCACTCGATAATCTCTCCCAATGTTTTTTTTTGTCACGCCCCATTAATTATTCTGCTTAGTCACCTCCCTGCTTCCATTAATACGTGTGACACGTGTTCTGTGCCATTAAAGAAGCACACGCCCTCACTCTGCATGCCACCGCCAGGTGTCAAATTGGAAGGTTCTGAGTTTGATAGTGGAAGCCAAGTGGCAGCGCAGGAGAGAATGTCCGTTTGACTTGGGAAGAGAAACTAATTTTCTGAAACACTCTTCCCTTCTCTGCGTGCTCTTTCATCTTCCTCAGAAAACCAAACCCTCATTTTTCTCCTCCTTCTCTCTAGAACTCTCCGTCTTCCCTCTTCTGCAACTCACCCTCCTTTTCTCCGTTCACGTTTCAGCACCGTGATAATCAGCACTGCACCGTGAGCTTTCCATCAAACCGATTGGTTTTGGATTCTGAAACGGGTAAGTTTCACGTCCTCAACCACTCTTCATTTTCCACATGCAAGCTCGTTTTAAATCTGCATGCACCTTCTCTGAACCAGTATTGGTTTTTGAATTTTTAGTTGAAGAGTTTTTGGGTTTTTGAACGAAAAAGGGTAGAAGAGTTGATACTGGGATCTGGTTTTCTTTTAAAGAACGAAAGCACGTTTCCAATCCAGGTAAGGGAAGCTTGTTAGAATTTAATTCACATGATCTCTGTACTGCATGCGCGTTACGTAATGTTTGAAAGTATGATTTATGATATTTGACTTTGGAGTTTAGGATTATGATTCTGAGATGATATATGAAAATGTTGCATGTATGTACTGGGAATTATATGCTGAGTGTATGAATGGTCTGTGACGTTGTACGTGGATGATTTTGATATTTGAATGTTAGTATATGATGTTGATTAAAAGCATGAGAAGTATGGAAAAATACTATGTTAAGATTGATTTAATGCATGAAAGTTTATACTGGAAAATGAGTTACTGTAAAAGAAGAATTATATGAAAAGTGCATGAATTTGAACGTTCGTATTGATACGGTCATTGACCGTTCGGTATTATCAGTAAATTCTTGTATTAGTCGGACCCTTTCATTTGGAAAGGACTCCCTTTGAGAACGAACGCCCTCTAATATATTTTTACGTTGTGCTTTCGGCCAGACGTAAACATCACGAGTGTTGTGTGAGAATTGAGAATTTTGATAATATCCCGTGAACTTTTAGTCAAATTATTGAAACATAAACTTTAAATATCTCATCTTATATAAATCCCAATTTCTATGATTTTGAATTCAGCCAAGAGTCTCGATCTAAAAACGTACGTCCTAAGTGGCGTTCGGTCTTAGACCGAACGTTCGTTCAAAAAGGCAAACGATTAGTAGCGCTCTTTCTTTTGTCGAGCGTTCGTCTTTGGTGGCGTTCGACCTTATGTCGAACGTCCGTTCTTGATAGCGTTCGTTCTTATGTCGAGCGTTCGCCTGTGGTAGCGTTCGACCTTATGTCGAGCGTCCGTTCGTGATAGCGCTCGTTCTTTTGTCGAGCGTTTGTATTTGATAGTGTTCGACCCTTGTCGAGCGTACATCCTTAATAGCGTTCGTCTTCTGTCGAGCGTTGGTCTTTAAATAGCGTTCGTTCTGATCTTAAATAGCGTTCGTCCAAACAGTGAAATAACGTTCGTCTTTTTATGGAAGTGTAATTAAGAATGAAAATGTGATGTTGAGGGAAGTATAAATTGTGCGAACCATATATGATATGATATTATGATTTTGGAATTTGAACGAGCGTTCCAGGGTGGAACGACTCTTGACTGGATATGGATATTTGTAGTATGAACGTGGTAAGCTTAGATGGTGATCCATCCTGATATTCCGTGAGTGCTCGTTCTCAAGTAGAGAGGAGTAGGTCATGCGTGGGAATGGCAGGAGGTCTAGACCATAACTGTAACTTGGCAAAAAGACTAACCTCAGGTGGATACTGATGAGCATTCCAGTTACCCCACCTGAGTGCATGGACGCCTTAGCTACACAGGTTTCATACAGTCCGGACAGTCTGTCTAGTATCAGGAAGTTTGATTTGAGTTAATGTATGTATTGGATGCATGTGTTGTGATGTATTTGATATGATTGATAAGTATAAATTGTATGTTTGACTTGAATTAAATTCAATAAGCTTACCCTTGCATTTCCTTCGTGTTGTCTTGTCTATGTATATCCGTCTTGTCAAATGCAATGATCATCCGTGTGGATGTGAGCAGAGGGAGATGCGTCTCTGGAGCAAACTCTTGAAGAGGAACTCGTTACTGAAGAAAATTTAGTAGAAGTTGAGGTGAAGGCCGAACAGTGAGGCGTTCGGTTATTTAGTTAGTTTGATTAGAGTAGCGAGCGTCTGTGAGCGAGCGCTCTTTTGTTGCTGTATATATATATGGAACGTTCGGTCAATTCTTGTAAACCGTTCGTCCTCCTTGTTTTGTAAACGCTCGTTGTTTTAAATGAAAGGCCGTTCGGCCATTTATTCAATCTGCTTACTGTATTATTAAACTGTTTTGCCATATTGATTAATGTGATTATTCTAAGTATATAGTTGATGACTGTATATTTCTGGGATGTTACATTATTGGTATCAGAGCAGTTTTGTTCTCTTAAGGACGCTGTAGGTTATGAGTGCATTGCATTTTGCTGTGTGCTTTTTTAATGTTTAATGAGTTACTGTTTTAACTCTTAGACATGACTAACGTTCGTTTCTCTGATCCAGAAAACGATGGCGCCTAGATTACCTCCTCCCCCCAACCAAACGAGTCTGATGCACCTAATCACACTAGGTTGTTGGAGACAGTGATTGAGAGGCTGCAACAGCAAAATACTACCCTCATGGAGCAGAACGCTGCTGCTCTACAGAGTTTGGAGGCCGCACGCGCCAACTCTGAAGCCACTCAAAGACAATTGATGGAATTAATTGCCGCCACCAGAGGCACGCCAGGAGCGTCCTCTTCCAATGCTGTTCATCATACTGAATGGAGTTTAGAGAGCTTTCTTCAACACCATCCGGCCAAGTTTAGTGGGAAGGGCCTTCCGGATGAGGCAGACCAGTGGCTGCAGGATATGGAACGAATTTACAATGCTAAAAGATGTCCAGATGAGAATCGCTTGGCTTTCACGGAGTATTTGCTTACTGGAGAAGCAAGCCACTGGTGGGCGAGCGCTAAGGCTATACTGACGGACGCTCAACGTCCTATTACCTGGGAAGTGTTCAGAGGGAAGTTCTATGAAGAATACTTTCCAGATAGCGTTCGTTTTGCTAAAGAGGTGGAATTTCTTCAACTGGTACAGGGAGGGATGTCGGTTTCAGATATACAAACAAGTTCAAACATCTAGTGAGGTTCTATACAATGGCTACTAGTGAAGAGTGGCAGTGTAGGAAGTTTGAAAACGGGCTGAGAAGTGATCTCAAGGTGTTGATCTCTAGCTTGTGCATTCGGACGTTTCCAGCCATGGTGGAGAGGGCTAAAGTATTAGAGAAAAATATGGCTGAGGCGGAACAACAGAAGAAGCACAAGTATCAAGAGGACCAGTTCTGACAAGGACCAATTTGAATCGTAACAGGACCCCGTACGCTCGTCCAGCTCAGTCAAGTGGTTCACAAGCTATGGTAGTTGCTGGACAGTCAAACCAACAGGGGCCGGTTAGATGTTTTCAGTGTGGAGGACCTCATTTCAGATCATCATGCCCGCAATTGGTTGGAGGAAAGTATTGTAATCGGTGTAGAAGAACTGGACATCTAGAGAGTGAATGCAATATGGGTGGACGTGCAGTGATGAGGCCACCCAACACTGGAAGAAATCAGACTAGAGGTGGTGGACGAGCCCAAGCTGTTGGGCGTGTTTATGCGATCACTGGTGCAGAAGCAGCGAGCTCAGGTACGCTCGTCACTGGCACATGCTTGCTGTATGGAATAAATTGTTGTGTGTTGTTTGACTCGGGGGCGACACACTCCTTCATCTCGAAGGCGTGCGTTGATAAGTTGGGATAGTGGAGCGCGAGATGCAGTTTGATTTGGTGGTGTCTACACCAGCTGCTGGTGAGGTGAGAACGTCTACCGTATGTGTTAGATGTCCTCTTGAGATTGAAGGGCGTAGGTATAAGGTGAACCTCATATGTTTGCCTCTCAAGGACTTAGAAGTGATTCTGGGGATGGATTGGCTTACTACCAATCACATACTCATGATTGTGGAGCAAAGGAATTGATTTTTCCTGAAGAATATGAAGAGAAGTTGGGTGTGACACTCGGCCAGTGGAAAGAAGATATAATGGAAGGAGCCAGTTGCTTTTTGATCATGACTCACGTGGATAATGAATCTGAAGGTTCTGAACGAACGCAGTCTAATTGAGAGAAGCAAGTTCAGTAGTAGGTGAATATCTAGACGTTTTCCCGATGAGGTGCCTGGATTACCACCCGTTCGTGAAGTTGAGTTTACAATTGATCTGGTAACAACCGCAGCTCCCATATCCGTTCAACCATACAGGATGGCACCTGCTGAATTGGTTGAACTTAAGAAGCAAATTGAAGAATTGATGGACAAGAAGTTCATCCGTCCAAGTGTGTCACCTTGGGGAGCGCCTGTACTGTTAGTAAAGAAAAAGGATGGCAGCTCACGGCTATGTATTGACTATCGTCAATTGAATAAGCTGACCATCAAGAACAAATACCCACTGCCTCGCATT
This sequence comes from Vigna umbellata, assembly GCF_029865625.1. Taxonomy (NCBI): domain Eukaryota; kingdom Viridiplantae; phylum Streptophyta; class Magnoliopsida; order Fabales; family Fabaceae; genus Vigna; species Vigna umbellata. Next base: position 93,923,546 of record NC_142165.1, on the reverse strand, counting down.
GACGACCTGTTGGATCAATTGCATGGAGCGAACGTCTTCTCAAAGATAGATTTGAGATCAGGCTATCACCAAATTCGGGTTAAGGAGGGAGACATTCAGAAGACAGCCTTTCGTTCACGTTATGGACATTATGAGTACGTGGTCATGCCGTTCGTGTGACGAACGCTCCTGCAGTTTTCATGGACTACATGAACCGCATCTTCAGGCATATTTAGACAAGTTTGTAGTGGTGTTTATTGATGATATTCTCATCTACTCGAAGAGCTGTGAAGAACATGAAGAGCACTTGAGATTAGTACTTGGAGTGTTGAGGGAAAAAGACTGTATGCTAAGCTATCTAAATGTGAATTCTGGATGAAGGAAGTACAGTTCTTGGGACACGTTGTGTCAGCTGGTGGAATTTCAGTTGATCCTGCTAAAGTGCGAGCGGTCTTAGAGTGGGAAAGCCCACGTTCGGTCACGGAAGTGAGGAGTTTTGTTGGACTGGCGGGCTACTACAGGCGTTTCATAGAAGGGTTCTCTAAGATAGTAGCACCGTTAACACAGCTGACCAGGAAGGATCATCGTTTGCTTGGACCGATAGGTGTGAATCCAGCTTCCAAGAGTTGAAACAGAAGCTGACGAGCGCTCCAGTTTTGGTGATTCCGGACACTGCCAAACCATTTGAAGTATACTGTGATGCATCTCACCAAGGTTTGGGGTGCGTTCTCATGCAAGAGAAGAAGGCAGTGGCTTACGCCTCTCGGCAATTGAAGATACATGAGAGGAATTATCCAACACACGACCTAGAGCTGGCAGCGGTCGTTTTTGCCTTGAAGATTTGGAGACATTACTTGTATGGATCCGTTTTCCAAGTCTTCAGTGATCATAAGAGTCTTAAGTATCTCTTTGATCAAAAAGAGTTGAATATGAGGCAAAGGAGGTGGCTGGAATTTCTTAAGGATTATGACTTTGAGTTGCTTTATCATCCTGGTAAAGCAAACGTAGTGGCAGACGCTCTAAGCAGAAAAGTGGTGCATGTCTCGTCCATGATGGTGCGTGAGATAAGCTTAGTGGAAAGCTTTAGGGACTTAAAGTTGCAGTTTAATATAGAACCGAACAGCATCAAATGCTGCAACCTTAAGATATCCAGTGATGTGTTTGAGCGGATCAGAATGAAGCAACTGGATGATGAGGAATTAGTGAAGATAAGAGGCGCGCTCGGCACAGAGCAGGCAAAGGAGTTTAATGTTGGGACGGACGGTCTACTACGCTATATGGGTAGGACTGCGTTCCAAATGATGGAGAATTGAAGCGAATCATCTTAGCCGAAGGTCATCACAGCCGTCTTAGCATGCACCCTGGCATGACTAAGATGTATCATGATTTAAAGCAATCGTTCTGGTGGCCAGGAATGAAGAATGATGTTGCACGTTTTGTAACATCATGTCTAACATGTCAGCGTGCTAAAGCTGAATATCAAAGACCAGGTGGACTACTTCAACCTTTGGAGATTCCAGAATGGAAGTGGGACAGCATCTCAATGGATTTTGTGACACACTTGCCTCGCACATTCAAGAATCACGATTCCATTTGGGTGATAGTGGATCGTTTAACGAAGAGTGCTCATTTTCTGCCATTAACCTGAAGATGTCATTGACTAACTTGGCAAAGCTCTACATTAAAGAGATCGTTCGTCTACATGGAGTGCCATCCAGCATCATCTCTGACCGAGACACAAGGTTCACCTCTCGGTTTTGGCAGTCTTTGCAAAATGAACTTGGCAGCAAACTCCAAATGAGTTCAGCATACCACCCTCAAACGGACGGTCAATCCGAGAGAACGATCCAGACGTTAGAGGACTTGTTGAGGACATGCGTACTTGATCACATGGGCGTTTGGGATGAAGTCTTGCCTTTAGTTGAGTTCACCTACAACAACAGTTTCCAGTCAAGCATTGGAATGGCTCCCTTTGAAGCGCTTTACGGACGCAAATGCCGCACACCTCTTTGCTGGTTCCAAGAAGGAGAGAACATATTAACAGGACCGGAGCTTGTTCAACAAACAACTGAGAAGGTGAAATTAATTCAAGACAGATTGAGGACGTCCAAGCAGGCAGAAATCATACGCAGATAAGAGGAGACGACCTTTGGAGTTCAAAGCTGGTGATCACGTTTCTCTGAGGCTGCATCCAACTACTGGAGTAGGAAGAGCATTGAGATCAAAGAAATTATCTCCCAAGTTCGTAGGGCCGTACCAGATCACAAGGAAGATTGGACCAGTTGCATGCGAGATGGCTTTACCTCCACAGTTGTCCAACCTTCATCCAGTGTTTCACGTCTCGCAACTTCGGAAGTACGTAGCTGATCCCTCGCACATATTGGAGCTGGAAAACATTCAACTTTCGCCAAGATCGAACGTTTGAAATGAAGCCAATTCGCATTGAAGACGAACGCACCAGGCTATACAAAGGGAAGGATGTTCGTTTGGTGAAAGTGTTGTGGGACGACAAAACTGGTGATTCTACTTGGGAAGTTGAGGATGCCATGAAGGACCTATACCCTCATCTATTTCCCTGGTAAGTCTTCCATTTTCGAGGACGAAAATTTTTTTTAGTTAGGGGATTGTCACGCCCCATTAATTATTCTGCTTAGTCACCTCCCTGCTTCCATTAATACGTGTGACACGTGTTCTGTGCCATTAAAGAAGCACACGCCCTCACTCTGCATGCCACCGCCAGGTGTCAAATTGGAAGGTTCTGAGTTTGATAGTGGAAGCCAAGTGGCAGCGCAGGAGAGAATGTCCGTTTGACTTGGGAAGAGAAACTAATTTTTCTGAAACACTTTTCCCTTCTCTGCGTGCTCCTTCATCTTCCTCATAAAACCAAACCTCCATTTTTCTCCTCCATCTCTCTAGAACTCTCCGTCTTCCCTCTTCTGCAACTCACCCTCCTTTTCTCCGTTCACGTTTCAGCACCGTGATAATCAGCACTGCACCGTGAGCTTTCCATCAAACCGATTGGTTTTGGATTCTGAAACGGGTAAGTTTCACGTCCTCAACCACTCTTCATTTTCCACATGCAAGCTCGTTTTAAATCTGCATGCACCTTCTCTGAACCAGTATTGGTTTTCTGAATTTTTAGTTGAAGAGTTTTGGGTTTTTGAACGAAAAGGGTAGAAGAGTTGATACTGGGATCTGGTTTTCTTTTAAAGAACGAAAGCACGTTTCCAATCCAGGTAAGGGAAGCTTGTTAGAATTTAATTCACATGATCTCTGTACTGCATGCGCGTTACGTAATGTTTGAAAGTATGATTTATGATATTTGACTTTGGAGTTTAGGATTATGATTCTGAGATGATATATGAAAATGTTGCATGTATGTACTGGGAATTATATGCTGAGTGTATGAATGGTCTGTGACGTTGTACGTGGATGATTTTGATATTTGAATGTTAGTATATGATGTTGATTAAAAGCATGAGAAGTATGGAAAAATACTATGTTAAGATTGATTTAATGCATGAAAGTTTATACTGGAAAATGAGTTACTGTAAAGAAGAATTATATGAAAGTGCATGAATTGAACGTTCGTATTGATACGGTCATTGACCGTTCGGTATTATCAGTAAATTCTTGTATTAGTCGGACCCTTTCATTTGGAAAGGACTCCCTTTGAGAACGAACGCCCTCTAATATATTTTTACGTTGTGCTTTCGGCCAGACGTAAACATCACGAGTGTTGTGTGAGAATTGAGAATTTTGATAATATCCCCGTGAACTTTTAGTCAAATTATTGAAACATAAACTTTAAATATCTCATCTTATATAAATCCCAATTTCTATGATTTTGAATTCAGCCAAGAGTCTCGATCTAAAAACGTACGTCCTAAGTGGCGTTCGGTCTTAGACCGAACGTCGTTCAAAAAGGCAAACGATTAGTAGCGCTCTTTCTTTTGTCGAGCGTTCGTCTTTGGTGGCGTTCGACCTTATGTCGAACGTCCGTTCTTGATAGCGTTCGTTCTTATGTCGAGCGTTCGCCTGTTTTTTTTTTTTTCCTTATTTTTATCCTTCGTGATAGCGCTCTTTCTTTTTCGAGCTTTTTGTATTTGATAGTGTTCGACCCTTGTCGAGCGTACATCCTTAATAGCGTTCGTCTTCTGTCGAGCGTTGGTCTTTAATAGCGTTCGTTCTGATCTTAAATAGCGTTCGTCCAAACAGTGAAATAACGTTCGTCTTTTTATGGAAGTGTAATTAAGAATGAAAATGTGATGTTGAGGGAAGTATAAATTGTGCGAACCATATATGATATGATATTATGATTTTGGAATTTGAACGAGCGTTCCAGGGTGGAACGACTCTTGACTGGATATTGATATTTGTAGTATGAACGTGGTAAGCTTAGATGGTGATCCATCCTGATATTCCGTGAGTGCTCGTTCTCAAGTAGAGAGGAGTAGGTCATGCGTGGGAATGGCAGGAGGTCTAGACCATAACTGTAACTTGGCAAAAAGACTAACCTCAGGTGGATACTGATGAGCATTCCAGTTACCCCACCTGAGTGCATGGACGCCTTAGCTACACAGGTTTCATACAGTCCGGACAGTCTGTCTAGTATCAGGAAGTTTGATTTGAGTTAATGTATGTATTGGATGCATGTGTTGTGATGTATTTGATATGATTGATAAGTATAAATTGTATGTTTGACTTGAATTAAATTCAATAAGCTTACCCTTGCATTTCCTTCGTGTTGTCTTGTCTATGTATATCCGTCTTGTCAAATGCAATGATCATCCGTGTGGATGTGAGCAGAGGGAGATGCGTCTCTGGAGCAAACTCTTGAAGAGGAACTCGTTACTGAAGAAAATTTAGTAGAAGTTGAGGTGAAGGCCGAACAGTGAGGCGTTCGGTTATTTAGTTAGTTTGATTAGAGTAGCGAGCGTCTGTGAGCGAGCGCTCTTTTGTTGCTGTATATATATATTGGAACGTTCGGTCAATTCTTGTAAACCGTTCGTCCTCCTTGTTTTGTAAACGCTCGTTGTTTTAAATGAAAGGCCGTTCGGCCATTTATTCAATCTGCTTACTGTATTATTAAACTGTTTTGCCATATTGATTAATGTGATTATTCTAAGTATATAGTTGATGACTGTATATTTCTGGGATGTTACATTATTGGTATCAGAGCAGTTTTGTTCTCTTAAGGACGCTGTAGGTTATGAGTGCATTGCATTTTGCTGTGTGCTTTTTTAATGTTTAATGAGTTACTGTTTTAACTCTTAGACATGACTAACGTTCGTTTTCTCTGATCCAGAAAACGATGGCGCCTAGATTACCTCCTCCCCCACAACCAAACGAGTCTGATGCACCTAATCACACTAGGTTGTTGGAGACAGTGATTGAGAGGCTGCAACAGCAAAATACTACCCTCATGGAGCAGAACGCTGCTGCTCTACAGAGTTTGGAGGCCGCACGCGCCAACTCTGAAGCCACTCAAAGACAATTGATGGAATTAATTGCCGCCACCAGAGGCACGCCAGGAGCGTCCTCTTCCAATGCTGTTCATCATACTGAATGGAGTTTAGAGAGCTTTCTTCAACACCATCCGGCCAAGTTTAGTGGGAAGGGCCTTCCGGATGAGGCAGACCAGTGGCTGCAGGATATGGAACGAATTTACAATGCTAAAAGATGTCCAGATGAGAATCGCTTGGCTTTCACGGAGTATTTGCTTACTGGAGAAGCAAGCCACTGGTGGGCGAGCGCTAAGGCTATACTGACGGACGCTCAACGTCCTATTACCTGGGAAGTGTTCAGAGGGAAGTTCTATGAAGAATACTTTCCAGATAGCGTTCGTTTTGCTAAAGAGGTGGAATTTCTTCAACTGGTACAGGGAGGGATGTCGGTTTCAGAATATACAAACAAGTTCAAACATCTAGTGAGGTTCTATACAATGGCTACTAGTGAAGAGTGGCAGTGTAGGAAGTTTGAAAACGGGCTGAGAAGTGATCTCAAGGTGTTGATCTCTAGCTTGTGCATTCGGACGTTTCCAGCCATGGTGGAGAGGGCTAAAGTATTAGAGAAAAATATGGCTGAGGCGGAACAACAGAAGAAGCAACAAGTATCAAGAGGACCAGTTCTGACAAGGACCAATTTGAATCGTAACAGGACCCCGTACGCTCGTCCAGCTCAGTCAAGTGGTTCACAAGCTATGGTAGTTGCTGGACAGTCAAACCAACAGGGGCCGGTTAGATGTTTTCAGTGTGGAGGACCTCATTTCAGATCATCATGCCCGCAATTGGTTGGAGGAAAGTATTGTAATCGGTGTAGAAGAACTGGACATCTAGAGAGTGAATGCAATATGGGTGGACGTGCAGTGATGAGGCCACCCAACACTGGAAGAAATCAGACTAGAGGTGGTGGACGAGCCCAAGCTGTTGGGCGTGTTTATGCGATCACTGGTGCAGAAGCAGCGAGCTCAGGTACGCTCGTCACTGGCACATGCTTGCTGTATGGAATAAATTGTTGTGTGTTGTTTGACTCGGGGGCGACACACTCCTTCATCTCGAAGGCGTGCGTTGATAAGTTGGGGATAGTGGAGCGCGAGATGCAGTTTGATTTGGTGGTGTCTACACCAGCTGCTGGTGAGGTGAGAACGTCTACCGTATGTGTTAGATGTCCTCTTGAGATTGAAGGGCGTAGGTATAAGGTGAACCTCATATGTTTGCCTCTCAAGGACTTAGAAGTGATTCTGGGGATGGATTGGCTTACTACCAATCACATACTCATTGATTGTGGAGCAAAGGAATTGATTTTTCCTGAAGAATATGAAGAGAAGTTGGGTGTGACACTCGGCCAGTGGAAAGAAGATATAATGGAAGGAGCCAGTTGCTTTTTGATCATGACTCACGTGGATAATGAATCTGAAGGTTCTGAACGAACGCAGTCTAATTGGAGAGAAGCAAGTTCAGTAGTAGGTGAATATCTAGACGTTTTCCCTGATGAGGTGCCTGGATTACCACCCGTTCGTGAAGTTGAGTTTACAATTGATCTGGTAACAACCGCAGCTCCCATATCCGTTCAACCATACAGGATGGCACCTGCTGAATTGGTTGAACTTAAGAAGCAAATTGAAGAATTGATGGACAAGAAGTTCATCCGTCCAAGTGTGTCACCTTGGGGAGCGCCTGTACTGTTAGTAAAGAAAAAGGATGGCAGCTCACGGCTATGTATTGACTATCGTCAATTGAATAAGCTGACCATCAAGAACAAATACCCACTGCCTCGCATTGACGACCTGTTGGATCAATTGCATGGAGCGAACGTCTTCTCAAAGATAGATTTGAGATCAGGCTATCACCAAATTCGGGTTAAGGAGGGAGACATTCAGAAGACAGCCTTTCGTTCACGTTATGGACATTATGAGTACGTGGTCATGCCGTTCGGTGTGACGAACGCTCCTGCAGTTTTCATGGACTACATGAACCGCATCTTCAGGCCATATTTAGACAAGTTTGTAGTGGTGTTTATTGATGATATTCTCATCTACTCCAAGAGCTGTGAAGAACATGAAGAGCACTTGAGATTAGTACTTGGAGTGTTGAGGGAAAAAGAACTGTATGCTAAGCTATCTAAATGTGAATTCTGGATGAAGGAAGTACAGTTCTTGGGACACGTTGTGTCAGCTGGTGGAATTTCAGTTGATCCTGCTAAAGTGCGAGCGGTCTTAGAGTGGGAAAGCCCACGTTCGGTCACGGAAGTGAGGAGTTTTGTTGGACTGGCGGGCTACTACAGGCGTTTCATAGAAGGGTTCTCTAAGATAGTAGCACGTTAACACAGCTGACCAGGAAGGATCATCCGTTTGCTTGGACCGATAGGTGTGAATCCAGCTTCCAAGAGTTGAAACAGAAGCTGACGAGCGCTCCAGTTTTGGTGATTCCGGACACTGCCAAACCATTTGAAGTATACTGTGATGCATCTCACCAAGGTTTGGGGTGCGTTTCTCATGCAAGAGAAGAAGGCAGTGGCTTACGCCTCTCGGCAATTGAAGATACATGAGAGGAATTATCCAACACACGACCTAGAGCTGGCAGCGGTCGTTTTTTTTTGCCTTGAAGATTTGGAGACATTACTTGTATGGATCCGTTTTCCAAGTCTTCAGTGATCATAAGAGTCTTAAGTATCTCTTTGATCAAAAAGAGTTGAATATGAGGCAAAGGAGGTGGCTGGAATTTCTTAAGGATTATGACTTTGAGTTGCTTTATCATCCTGGTAAAGCAAACGTAGTGGCAGACGCTCTAAGCAGAAAAGTGGTGCATGTCTCGTCCATGATGGTGCGTGAGATAAGCTTAGTGGAAAGCTTTAGGGACTTAAAGTTGCAGTTTAATATAGAACCGAACAGCATCAAATGCTGCAACCTTAAGATATCCAGTGATGTGTTTGAGCGGATCAGAATGAAGCAACTGGATGATGAGGAATTAGTGAAGATAAGAGGCGCGCTCGGCACAGATCAGGCAAAGGAGTTTAATGTTGGGACGGACGGTCTACTACGCTATATGGGTAGGACGTGCGTTCCAAATGATGGAGAATTGAAGCGAATCATCTTAGCCGAAGGTCATCACAGCCGTCTTAGCATGCACCCTGGCATGACTAAGATGTATCATGATTTAAAGCAATCGTTCTGGTGGCCAGGAATGAAGAATGATGTTGCACGTTTTGTAACATCATGTCTAACATGTCAGCGTGCTAAAGCTGAATATCAAAGACCAGGTGGACTACTTCAACCTTTGGAGATTCCAGAATGGAAGTGGGACAGCATCTCAATGGATTTTGTGACACACTTGCCTCGCACATTCAAGAATCACGATTCCATTTGGGTGATAGTGGATCGTTTAACGAAGAGTGCTCATTTTCTGCCCATTAACCTGAAGATGTCATTGACTAACTTGGCAAAGCTCTACATTAAAGAGATCGTTCGTCTACATGGAGTGCCATCCAGCATCATCTCTGACCGAGACACAAGGTTCACCTCTCGGTTTTGGCAGTCTTTGCAAAATGAACTTGGCAGCAAACTCCAAATGAGTTCAGCATACCACCCTCAAACGGACGGTCAATCCGAGAGAACGATCCAGACGTTAGAGGACTTGTTGAGGACATGCGTACTTGATCACATGGGCGTTTGGGATGAAGTCTTGCCTTTAGTTGAGTTCACCTACAACAACAGTTTCCAGTCAAGCATTGGAATGGCTCCCTTTGAAGCGCTTTACGGACGCAAATGCCGCACACCTCTTTGCTGGTTCCAAGAAGGAGAGAACATATTAACAGGACCGGAGCTTGTTCAACAAACAACTGAGAAGGTGAAATTAATTCAAGACAGATTGAGGACGTCCAGAAGCAGGCAGAAATCATACGCAGATAAGAGGAGACGACCTTTGGAGTTCAAAGCTGGTGATCACGTTTTCTTGAGGCTGCATCCAACTACTGGAGTAGGAAGAGCATTGAGATCAAAGAAATTATCTCCCAAGTTCGTAGGGCCGTACCAGATCACAAGGAAGATTGGACCAGTTGCATACGAGATGGCTTTACCTCCACAGTTGTCCAACCTTCATCCAGTGTTTCACGTCTCGCAACTTCGGAAGTACGTAGCTGATCCCTCGCACATATTGGAGCTGGAAAACATTCAACTTCGCCAAGATCGAACGTTTGAAATGAAGCCAATTCGCATTGAAGACGAACGCACCAGGCTATACAAAGGGAAGGATGTTCGTTTGGTGAAAGTGTTGTGGGACGACAAAACTGGTGATTCTACTTGGGAAGTTGAGGATGCCATGAAGGACCTATACCCTCATCTATTTCCCTGGTAAGTCTTCCATTTTCGAGGACGAAAATTTTTTTTAGTTAGGGGGATTGTCACGCCCCATTAATTATTCTGCTTAGTCACCTCCCTGCTTCCATTAATACGTGTGACACGTGTTCTGTGCCATTAAAGAAGCACACGCCCTCACTCTGCATGCCACCGCCAGGTGTCAAATTGGAAGGTTCTGAGTTTGATAGTGGAAGCCAAGTGGCAGCGCAGGAGAGAATGTCCGTTTGACTTGGGAAGAGAAACTAATTTTCTGAAACACTCTTCCCTTCTCTGCGTGCTCTTTCATCTTCCTCAGAAAACCAAACCCTCATTTTTCTCCTCCTTCTCTCTAGAACTCTCCGTCTTCCCTCTTCTGCAACTCACCCTCCTTTTCTCCGTTCACGTTTCAGCACCGTGATAATCAGCACTGCACCGTGAGCTTTCCATCAAACCGATTGGTTTTTGGATTCTGAAACGGGTAAGTTTCACGTCCTCAACCACTCTTCATTTTCCACATGCAAGCTCGTTTTAAATCTGCATGCACCTTCTCTGAACCAGTATTGGTTTTCTGAATTTTTAGTTGAAGAGTTTTTGGGTTTTTGAACGAAAAAGGGTAGAAGAGTTGATACTGGGATCTGGTTTTCTTTTAAAGAACGAAAGCACGTTTCCAATCCAGGTAAGGGAAGCTTGTTAGAATTTAATTCACATGATCTCTGTACTGCATGCGCGTTACGTAATGTTTGAAAGTATGATTTATGATATTTGACTTTGGAGTTTAGGATTATGATTCTGAGATGATATATGAAAATGTTGCATGTATGTACTGGGAATTATATGCTGAGTGTATGAATGGTCTGTGACGTTGTACGTGGATGATTTTGATATTTGAATGTTAGTATATGATGTTGATTAAAAGCATGAGAAGTATGGAAAAATACTATGTTAAGATTGATTTAATGCATGAAAGTTTATACTGGAAAATGAGTTACTGTAAAAGAAGAATTATATGAAAAGTGCATGAATTTGAACGTTCGTATTGATACGGTCATTGACCGTTCGGTATTATCAGTAAATTCTTGTATTAGTCGGACCCTTTCATTTGGAAAGGACTCCCTTTGAGAACGAACGCCCTCTAATATATTTTTACGTTGTGCTTTCGGCCAGACGTAAACATCACGAGTGTTGTGTGAGAATTGAGAATTTTGATAATATCCCCGTGAACTTTTAGTCAAATTATTGAAACATAAACTTTAAATATCTCATCTTATATAAATCCCAATTTCTATGATTTTGAATTCAGCCAAGAGTCTCGATCTAAAAACGTACGTCCTAAGTGGCGTTCGGTCTTAGACCGAACGTTCGTTCAAAAAGGCAAACGATTAGTAGCGCTCTTTCTTTTGTCGAGCGTTCGTCTTTGGTGGCGTTCGACCTTATGTCGAACGTCCGTTCTTGATAGCGTTCGTTCTTATGTCGAGCGTTCGCCTGTGGTAGCGTTCGACCTTATGTCGAGCGTCCGTTCGTGATAGCGCTCGTTCTTTTGTCGAGCGTTTGTATTTGATAGTGTTCGACCCTTGTCGAGCGTACATCCTTAATAGCGTTCGTCTTCTGTCGAGCGTTGGTCTTTAAATAGCGTTCGTTCTGATCTTAAATAGCGTTCGTCCAAACAGTGAAATAACGTTCGTCTTTTTATGGAAGTGTAATTAAGAATGAAAATGTGATGTTGAGGGAAGTATAAATTGTGCGAACCATATATGATATGATATTATGATTTTGGAATTTGAACGAGCGTTCCAGGGTGGAACGACTCTTGACTGGATATGGATATTTGTAGTATGAACGTGGTAAGCTTAGATGGTGATCCATCCTGATATTCCGTGAGTGCTCGTTCTCAAGTAGAGAGGAGTAGGTCATGCGTGGGAATGGCAGGAGGTCTAGACCATAACTGTAACTTGGCAAAAAGACTAACCTCAGGTGGATACTGATGAGCATTCCAGTTACCCCACCTGAGTGCATGGACGCCTTAGCTACACAGGTTTCATACAGTCCGGACAGTCTGTCTAGTATCAGGAAGTTTGATTTGAGTTAATGTATGTATTGGATGCATGTGTTGTGATGTATTTGATATGATTGATAAGTATAAATTGTATGTTTGACTTGAATTAAATTCAATAAGCTTACCCTTGCATTTCCTTCGTGTTGTCTTGTCTATGTATATCCGTCTTGTCAAATGCAATGATCATCCGTGTGGATGTGAGCAGAGGGAGATGCGTCTCTGGAGCAAACTCTTGAAGAGGAACTCGTTACTGAAGAAAATTTAGTAGAAGTTGAGGTGAAGGCCGAACAGTGAGGCGTTCGGTTATTTAGTTAGTTTGATTAGAGTAGCGAGCGTCTGTGAGCGAGCGCTCTTTTGTTGCTGTATATATATATTGGAACGTTCGGTCAATTCTTGTAAACCGTTCGTCCTCCTTGTTTTGTAAACGCTCGTTGTTTTAAATGAAAGGCCGTTCGGCCATTTATTCAATCTGCTTACTGTATTATTAAACTGTTTTGCCATATTGATTAATGTGATTATTCTAAGTATATAGTTGATGACTGTATATTTCTGGGATGTTACATTTTTTCTATTTATTTCCTTTTATTTATTTAAATTATGAAATTTTCGTTTAGAAGATGAATTATATTGTCAAATTATACTATCTATAACAATATATAAATACTTTTCTTTTTGTGTATACTTTACATTCTTTCATTCTTAATTATATTTTATGATTAAAAAATCTATAAATATACAAAGAATATATATATTTAATATTTATATTTTATTTTAAATTAAAAAATATCCAAGTACTATAAGTGATTATAGCTAATTATCTAATTTGTTATGTAACTGTTATTATTAATTTTGTTATTATGAAGTGTTTTTTTACTGATTTCTATATATGTTATATAAAATATTATATTCGTAGTTAGTTATTGTATATAACAATAAACTTTAGCACTTCAATCACTGAATTAAAAATTTACATTATTATGACTATTCATATTAAATTTATTGTAATCCAATAATACTAAAAATAAGAAATTAACTTATTGTTTTCGAGTTGAGATTTGCTAGGTGATTTTTCAGTCATTGGATTAATAACAATAGTAACAATTTTTACAATGTCACACAAACAAATAATGAATGTAAATATAACACTTTCAAAATTTTCAATTAACCATGCATTTAGCAAGTAATATCAATTTCAAATAATTTTTCAAATGAACTACACCCTTGTACTCAACTAAATGCACAAAATGAAACTCACAATACAATTAAATTTGTGGATTGCTCACTCTCTCCATCTTATTTATATATAATTTAATATATGCTTACAACATTTAAATGAAACGCTAAAGAAAAGTTACACTAACAAACAATAGACCATTATAAAAAAAATACAAAAAAATTTACTGATAAAAATAAATTTATTAATGAATTTGAATTATCAATAAAGTTTGTCAATGAATTTTATCTATAATTAAAATTCATCAATAATTACTAACAAATATTTAGTATTTATAAACGGATTTTAATCATCAATAATTATTAATATATTAAAAAAATCATTGATAAAATTTACCAAATGAATATATAATATTCATATATACTAAACAACCTTATTTGAAGTATTTATTGATTAGTCCATACATGTTGAAGGAAGGTTCGATAACAAACACACAATACACAATATATTGCTTAAATTAAACAGGAATACCTCAATTGAAAAATATAAGAATTTTGATCGTTAAATAATGTAATGTCAAATAGGTGTTTTCATTAGGAGGAAATAAAGTTGATAGTTCACTTTGACCATATGGAAATTTGGTGGTTTCTTTTATTATTGTTGTTGGGATCGATAAATTGTATCGCTGTAAGCAAATTTTTCTTCAAAATTGGCTCCTCTTAAATTCAAATGTTGTCTTCCTTATTCTTAAGTTTAACGAAGTTGGTTTTATAAAAAATTTTAGACCTATGTTGGGACAAATTTCAAGTTTAAAATTATATCTAAAATCCTCAGTGATAGGTTGGCTACTGTTGCTAATAAAATTGTTTCTGCTGATCAGTATGATTTTGTTTATGGCAGAAATATCAAATTATGTACTTGTTTTGCTTAAGAAGCCATAAACATGCTATCCAAGAAGCTAAAAAGGGTAATGTGACTTTCAAAATTGACATTAAAAAGGTTTTTGATACCCTTGATTGGAATTTTCTACCACAAGTTCTGAAACATGGTTTTCACAACACCTTTTAACCTTGGATATTAACTTACTTATATTATTTTTCATTGGACTTTCACTGTTCAAATGATTAAAGAAGGCTCAAGCACGACATAATTATGATTTATGCTTTGATCTGTGTCTAATCTTTGTTTAATGTTCAAGCGGTGATTTTGTATTGATTTAGTTGTTTGTCATAGTGAGTTTTGTGACTCAACACTTATTAAAATAAAAATACCATTATGTCAATACTTTTTTTATTGGCCTTTACAAAATGACATTGAATTGAAATAAAAATGCATTAAGTGTGTTGAGAGATTAAATAACTATACAGTAGATTGCAAATATCATTTATTGTAATCTTTTATCAATTTTTTCTTCTTTAGACATATTTATTATTATGATTTTCTACCTCCTTTTCCTATCTCTCTTACACTATACATATGCAACTTAAAAAAATCAAAAGGGAATTTAAGCTTTTAATAAACATGTCATTTTGAAGAAAACAAAAACTACAACCACTCATAAAATATTAGTGCAAATTCTCACACACCCAACATTTCTTTGTTGATATAGGATTTTTTTTGCTAAATTTTAAAATAATAAAAAAAATTATGTTTTACAAACTTTATGATCCAAAATTATCAATGTAACTTGAAAAATCTCACCATGCAAACAATTTAGTGAAGAAACATTTTAAATTTCACTATGTAATAAAGTTCTTCAGCCTATTGGCCTAATACTAAATATCATTACTTTTATCATTTAGGATATAGATGAATTTGGGAAATAGTTAGTATATAAATTTGGATGGATTTAGTGTTGTTCTTTTAAAAAATTTGAAGGTGAAAGTGAATATATTTGGAATAAACTTTTTGAAAGTTTGTAAGCAATTTAACTTACATGAGGAATAAAAAAATGTTTTAATAGATAGAAAAAAAATTATAAAATTGTCCTTGTTTAAAAATAATATAAAATGATTTTTTGAACTAGTTTATATTATTTTTTAAGAAAGAAGGTCTTGAATAATTATGTGTGCTATATTGACCAAGAAAAAAAAGAAGAAGCAATTATGTAAAGTAATAAAGAGTTGCAGACTCTATAATCTGACTCAGGTTTTGCTTTATTTTTTATTTTTTCGCAGAAGTCAACTTGAAACTAAATTTGGGAGAAAAATGGATGTGCAGATAAATAGTGGTGGTCCCTACCTTAGCAGTTGGGTGATCATAGATATGATTGAGAAAAGTTGGTACACTTTGGAGTTTTTTCCACATACTGTTACGTAATCTATTTATTTAATAATCGATTATGCATTATCAATTAACGTATATTTGAGTTCAATTTTCATGCACAATGGCTTACTATTTTTCCTTTATCCATTATGCGTATCTCAGTTTTCTCTCTACCAGTCAAAGGCTCCCCTCAATTCAATTTTTATTTTATTTTTCTAAATAAAAAAGAAATATAAGACCAAATTTATAATTTATTTATCATATTATCCCTCTTTTTCCTTTCTCTCTCTATTTTTTTTTTCAAACCAAACACATCATTATTTACGTTCTCCCATTCATTTTCTCCTTTAACTTCAACAAAACAATTTCACTCTTTATCTTATCTTTCACATTTCTCTCTCTCTCAAATTATTTAATTTAATTTTGTTTGAATTAAAAGAGGAACACACACAAAACACATATGGGTTATGCATTATCACACTGAAAGTATATTATGGTTCAGTTTTCTAGCACAATGGGTGTAAGGGCCTGAAAAATATAAGGCTTTTGGGCCTTATGTTGAGACAGCCAGACCCGTAAAATTAAGGGCACTATGACCTTAGAAAGGACTTTCAGATCTAAGTTCATTATCTCATATTCTCATTCTCTCTCTAAAAAGCTTGTTCCTCAGTTTCTCTCTGCCTTCTCTCTACCATTCTCTCACATTCAATCGTTGCATGTTGGATTAGGTGGTGCTCAAGTGACCGCGGCGTAGAGACCTTCGCAACCATCCGAATAGATTTTCATTCTTCAGCGGGTAAGTAGCTCTTCACTGTTCTCCGCTGTTTGGGACCTAGGGCAAGTTGCATGTGCTTAGTGTACCCCTCTTTACGTTTTTCCTCTGTTCATTCTAGGTCTAAGAGTTGTTTCTGTCACCAATGTGGTGTCTTATAGGGTTTGGTCGGGTCCTTGTTGTGTGAGGAACTATTAGAGAATTCTAGTGGGTTGTACTGCTCAACTCCAAGGTAAGGGGAGCTAGAAATACATTTTTTTCATTGTTTGTATGAGGCATATGTATGTTATATTCTGACTTGGTATGTTGTTTGGATTGGTATTTCACTTGCTTGAGTACGACGCGTTATATGAACCTAACCGTATAATCTGTGATGCTGGAATTAATGACTGTGTAGTTGTTTGCATGAAGTGGATATCTGAAATTGAGTATGTTTGATGTATGTATTATGTTGAATGGGTGATCAAGTGGAAGGTAAGGTAAGTATGCACTGTTTTGAGTAATTGGTAGTAGTTTAGGTCAATTTAGGGGAAGTGATGTAATGATTTTGGGGAGCAGGGGTTCTGGGCACATTTGGGCTGTTGGGATATTTTAGGCAAGTCATTTGTAACTTGTTAGGACATTGAAACTGGTTTAAAACAGGTGCAAATTAGTAGAATTGGATTTAGGTCCCTAAGTTGTTAATTTTGGAGTTCTATAGTAGAAATTGAGTCTAAATCACTTTAAAATTGTAGTAGTAACGTTTTTAATCAGCTAGGCAAGTCTAACTAAGTATACAACATGAATTAGAAGTCTTAGAAGTTGGCCATGAGGCCTAGAAGTGGTAAGGGCGGGTGTGAGTGTGTGATTTTGTAGAATTCGCGTTCTGCAGATGATGTAGAGTCGCTATGCAAGCTGTCTCGCATAACGAGACCTTGTAGAGGGTGCTCACTATCTGGGTAATTCGTTGTGCGAGCTGGTGCGCTGTGCGAATGATTAGAGGGTGTTGCTCTCTGTTTGTGGATTTGCTTGGCGAATCCTGTCGCTATGCGACTGGTAGTGGTCTGGAACCACTGCCCCTTTAATTCGAAGAGCGAGAGGGGCGCAAAGCGAAAGGGTTTAAGGATGTGCTCTCTGTCTAGGCTCTCGCATGGCGACCTGGGTTCGCTATGCGAGAAGAATTGAGGCCTGTAACCTCAACGAGTTAATTCGCCTAACGAATTAAGTGGGTGCATTATGCGAGGGACATGAGGTGCAACACCTCAGCGAGTTAATTCGCCTTGCGAACAGGGTGCGCTGTGCGAACCCTATTTGATGCATATGATGATGATAGCAATATTATTGAACTAAAGGTATGTGGATGTATGAGACATGTTTAGTGATTGAAAGTATGTGGTTTTAAAAGTATGGTTGATGGACGTAATTCCATGGATCTCTAAGGAGGTTACATGGTGGTGCCCTATAGTGTTGGACGTAATTTCATGATCTTCAAGGAGAAGATTCATGGTGGTGCCCTTAGTGTTTAGAATGATTCGCATGGTAACTCAGTCTTGGGGGTTTTCCTGACGCTCCAATGGTCTTTCATTCTCAAGTAGAGAGGATTGATCCATGTGGTGAGGAGTAGCAGGAGGTCCTAGTCTTGGGTGCTTCAAGTGCGGCCCAAGGTGAGTGATAACAGACTAACCTCGTGAGTGTGGTAGGGTGAAACTCATTGGCAATGGCTTTGCAAAACAGCAGAGGCCACCACGAGTGCACGACCCGTCATAACTCGATTATCATTCTAAGTTCGGACGAGTCAAGTTTAAGTGCAACAAGTCATGTGTGTGTAGTGTAGTGTATCTGTCTTTACTTGCATGTTGCCTGTGACTGCTATAACATGATTTTTATATCTAGCTCACCCTTGCTTCTATGTTGTATGTTGAGTATGCTTTTCGTTTGCAACGATCATCCACTTGGATGTGAGCAGAGATGGATGAGGTGTCTCTAGAGCAGACTTTGGAGGAAGACAATGTTGCTGCTTAGTTTCATTAGGACTTTAAGTGGTTTCTTATCTTTTAAAACACTCTAGTATGTTTAAGTTTTAAATTCTGACTCATTTTGACATGACTGTAAACTTATCAACTTTATGTACTGTCTACTCTAACTGTTCTCTTTTATTAAGAATATGGACTTGCTATATTATATGCTTCTATATAATCTGGGATGTTACAATGAGATTACATTTTCCCATCATCTATGTGACTTTAAAATGTATTATAAAAAATTATATTTCAAAAAGCAATATATTAAAATAAATTAGTTAGAAAATATCAAAATTTAGAGTAATTATTCTAATTTTGTTTACTATTTTTATTTTATTATAGTATAAAAACATATGTATTAATAAAATATCAAACGATTTTATTTTATTATTACTTTAATGTTTTTATTCTACTTATTATCATAAATTAACCTTTCGTATTATGGAAAGCTTTTTTTGGTTTTTTTACGCTTCGAACTCCTTCGCGTAAGTGGTATGGAAAGTTTGATGTTTAATATTTTTTTATTTTCCGTTCTATTTTTTGCACTTTCTTTCAAATGCACGGTCATCATCAGGAAATTACCCAAACAAACACAGTGAGTACAAAGTTTTCTTCATTATTAAGATTTAAACATCTTACCATATACCTACCAATCTTATTAGACCTTATTGAATAATTTATTAACAAATATAGTAATGCTACAGTCATCTATTTATATCTTTCTTATACCAATTTTTTATATAACGAATTACATCTCCTTTTTTCCCGTCAAAGCATTTCAAGTTGAATTTGTGCTGTGTTCCTTCTTCTACGTTGTTTATTTTTGTTGTGCCTGAGATCCATTAATATTTGCTTCTAACAAACACGTGAGATCTATGTATTGTTTATTAAGAGAAGTATATATAAATATATCTTTTAGACATGCCTGTGTAAAAATAAGAGAATTCTCACCTTTCCAAAATAACCATGATACAACATAATCATTGTAAACTTTGTTTAAAACAATTACTATGATTAATGTTTAGAAGTTATACACTTGTTAGAGAGTATTCGAGTAATTCTATCAGAATTTACAATATTCTTGTAAGAATACGGTATCTAAGGCAAGCATTTGTGGCATCGTGTTACAGTGTGCACGAAATTTGAAGCACCTAAAATGAAATTTCTCACTTTCTCAAACCAATTAGGCTCCACTAATCATACAGTAATCTTTAACAAGCAGTTAGATGTCATACCCACCAAGGCTTGTCTATGACATCCTTGGAGAACACGTACCGAAACCTTGAACTAAAAGGTAACCATTCTATGATCTGAGATGGCTTTTTGATGGATTTAGGATCAAGGCACTTCTGCATTGAATCACGCAGCTTCTTGTCAACACTCTCCATGACCCATCCAAACAGATCATCTATGCTTATTGATGCTTCTCTAGAAAACCTTTCTAACAGTTTTGGCAGAAATACTTTTCTTGACCTTTTCACAATTACATTTGCTTGGAGAAACTCCCTCTTGGCAATATTTAGTTCTTCACTTATATTTGTTGCTGAATAAACCTTTAACTGCAACATTGTAATTTTTAAATATAAAATTCTTAATCAACTCTTTAAATTCAGGGTAACAGAGTGCAAGGAGTATTATAGATGAAAAGTGAAATTACTATCAGAGTTATGCATCATTAGTGTAGAAGATGATCAAATACATTCTTCATAAGCCAAAAACTAGAAGTTCAATTAGTTTAGCAGAGAAAAAAAAAAAAATTTAACTCCTGGTAAGTCTTTTTTACCACCGGGCAAGGCTCCCGAGAAAAGTTTTCCCATTTATATCCAAATATATTTTTATAGCAATATGCTTGTGAGAGGAAAATTACCACAGGATCTGACAAGGCGCCAGTACAAAGGGCAAAGCAGACAAGGGGTTGGGATTTAGTAAGACACAATTTGGAACTGAGAAGTTGTCTTTCTTCACCACTTTTCTTCCTCAAGGCAGCAGACACAATGCTTTCAAGCCACTGTAATTGATAAAATAACAGACAAAAAAGAATAATTTCGTGAAAGTTTTTTATTTTGTCGTAATTAGGCGCCAATTTAGGTGTTAGAAAATTTTATTTTGAAATTTTCTTTTGAAACATAGCAAAACAATATCTGAAAACAATATAGAGGTTAAAATAACTGCCTAAGCATTTCGTCACTTGCGAAAAAGAATAAAGTTGATTACTTGCATTATTCTAATTCCAGTGAAAAAGCAAAATCTAGACAAGTTTACAAGGGCATGGGTGACTATTGAATCATAGCTGTGCTTACCAATTTATGATGCCACATAGATTCAAAATTAAAAACATTGACGTGTTTCTAAAATAACATAGGACTGGCGGCAGCGGATGCAAATCATAAAAAGAGTCAATGATTTGTAAACCTCTACTGGCCAGGGAGGAGGTTTAATAGTCGGACACGTTTGACAGGATTAATCCTTAAACATACCAAGACAACATATATTAAGAGCTTTTTAAAGTCAAAGATGGCGTTAAAGAGAGTACCCGTCCAATCCTAGGCGTCCGGAAGCAAAATATTATTTGTTCTATGGCATTTGCACTTACGATATGACCGCCAATGTTGTAAGCAGCCTGCACTATACAATTGTACTCATCAATTGACAACGAGTATGATTTATAGTAAATCAAAAGAATATGTTGTCAACGGAGAAAATTCATATACCAATGCTACTTTGAAGGCAATTAGAGAGCTTTATTTTCTTTCTACTTATTTTGATTTCCCAAGTTGGTTATGAGAAATAAACAAGTTATTTGGTTGTTACTGGCCTGAGCTTCGCCAGAAGAATAATTTGAAGAAAACACAAACCTTCCAAATGTTCGTTATCTGAAAAATATTCTCCCTGAACTCATAAATACAATGCGCTTCTAACTGAACAACAAATGAAATTAAATAAAAAAAAGTGAGCTACCTTGTGAAACAAGGCTAGCCTCCTGAGAGAGCCCTGGGGAATTCCGTATGCTAAATATGCCTGACAACAGGAGATCAGAGTTATGCAAGCTGACTTCCAGAATAAAATTACGTATGCTTGAAATATTTTTAAATAAAAATCATTGTTTCGTCATATGAATATTACATGCATAACAAGAGCATTATGCACATTGATCCAGAACGCAATTTGTGCATCGCCATCCAGTTGACTGACTTTGACTTTTTCTAGTTGTTCAACTAGAACTCTGAATATAAACGGGGAGGGGAAAAAACAAGTCAGATCACCAATTCAATAAGAAATTCGGTGCAAGAACATAGTATTACAGTTTAAATAAACAACTAAGGTACCTAATTAATCGTGTGTTAAAAAATGTACACACGTCTCAGATTCCCAATAAAGATATGGTAATTGTTAATAACTCTTGCTATAATTATCTAAGAACGCCTACTCCATGAACCAAGCAAGGAAATAAGTTGAAGGTTCATCACGGCCTTTAAATTATTTACTGCCATTTTAATATTTCAATTGAAATTGTCATACTTATGGGACCTACCTGTAATTGCTGATGGCATAAGAAGCGTGAGAAGAATGACGTTTGTGAGTAGATATCCATGAAATTTCAACTGATGATTTGCAAGACCAGTCACGATCGTCTCCAATACCATGTCGAGGCTGTATAGCATTAGTGGATGACCTTGACAATAATGGTGATCTACCATTTTCAGCATTTACAGAGGTTGCACTACGAAGCCAGCAATATACAGTGGCCATGCATCTCACCATTTCCTCAGAAAGCTTGATTGGACACTGATACAGGTGGTCTTTCAAAGTACGCAAAATTGGACTTTTCTCAATTGAAGAAAACTTTTCATGTGCCTGACATATGATTTAAACGATTTAAACGAAAATGTTCAGTACAGATATCACATAAATTGAATGCATGAATCCATGTGGGAATTATTTTTCCTTTGTTAGAATTCATTCCGGATTTGATTGGGCAAAATGTACTGTAGTGCTTCGGTTATTAAAACACTGGGTTTATAATCATATAACCAAACATGCCAAACTTATAAAGTGTAAAGAAATGGCTGATTCCTTCTGGTGTTCTAAATGCGGGGTCATTAGAACTGGACATTGGGATTGGACCAGTACGCGAACTGGCCACAGCCCACGTGTCCTATTCAATTCTCTCTTGAAAACAGTTTCTTTTTTCATAAACCAGTATGAAATGGACTAAATAATTCAGTTATGGCAATAACTTAGAGAACCAGGCCACTACATGTCCCAGCAGTGGTGTCGTGGGACATTATGAATATGCCACATAACCTTGATGTCAATTCTGGCATTTAATTAACTAGCTATGCCAGTGGAGGTGACCTAGAAAGCTGGAAACATATCAATCCCTTTTGTCATCCAGAATTGAGCTTCTACTATCTAAATTCAACTCCTAATAAGAAACTAGAGCAATTACCACTTGTACTTTACAATAATAGTTTTAAATATGTTATACTTCTCAATAATGCCATATCTTAACATTACCAAATCATAAACACTTTATAGATGTAAAAGGTAATCTTAGACTTAATTTTTAAACATAGATTAAGAAAAAAAAATATGTTTTCCAATAAGAGATAAAGTTCAATGTGGATGATAAAAAAAAAAAGAAATAACCATTTTCAAGGTATATGTAACAATTTAAAAATTCTATACAGCAATTGAAACCATGAAAATAAGGCAAAGAAAACTGACAGAATAAAAACACATTCTTAACCAGTTTTCTCTTGAAAATATTGATTTTAAAATTTCGGTTTGACCATTATTCAATGACAAACAAACCGATAACTCTGAATACGTATCAGTGTACTTTTTGGTTCAGTAAACAATACTATTTACACCGAACATCTTTTAACAAAAAATTATATTTTAGAAAATGGAAAATTATTAATGGCAAAAGCAAAGAAAAATCAAAGTGCATATGAATAACAGAAAATCAATATCAACGTATCATACCTTGGTGGAATCAGAACTAGTCTTTTTAAAATAATTGTTGTCTTTACCACGTGAAAAAGGAGTGTGATTAGATCCAAAGATTCTATTCCTCAAGTCGTTGCTGGAAACTAGAGCTTGGAGTGGTCGTAGAGGGAATTTTTTTGATGAACAGAATGCGCTTGAAATTATACTCGGATGCTTCCTAGATCCTTGCCTTATATGAGCAGGTGAAGCAACAGCAGAACTTTGTTCAGAAGGTGGCCGACTAACACACTGTTCAAAAATATTTCTGTAAAGTGAAAGTACTTGCTGCTCGCGGCTTGTAACCTCTTCTTCAAGTAACTCAATTTCAGCAATCAAGTCTTTTGTCTAAGGAAAAGGAGGGAAAATGGAAAAATAGTTATTTATATTCCGTTAAACATACACTTCTGGCCATGTGTTAGATGAGCCATTTCAAAAAGTATAAAATAAATTTAAAAATGATATCAAGCAGGAACCTTCATGATTCACATTAAAATCAAATTATACAATCTACCCGTTAAGTGAAAGTGAACAGTCCACTGATTCCATTTTAGTTATTTATCATCTAAGTATGATCCTTTACACGAGAGCCAATTTCTCTCTCATATATTTTGTGAGTGGAATTATCGGGGAGAAGAAGTCAACCCACTCAAAGGATTCCTAAAATAACCCTTTGACGAGGCTCCTTTCACAGAAATCACGTTGATTCCTATCCATTGAACATAAATATATAAGCTGCGTGTCAGATTTCTCAAAGGATATAACATACAGAAAAACTGCATACCTCGGTTTCCCGAAAGTTAGACAAGTTAAGTAGAAGATCATGGCCAAGAAAGGTTTTATCTGTACAGGCACTGACTGACCTTTATAGTTTAAACTGTACGAAAAGCACAGGACCAATAAAATCTTATACCAATTCATAATTTAATAGATTAGAAGACTGACAGAGCAATTATAAAATTGATGATCTTTTGGTATAGAATTCCTATAATATCTTATAAGCAAAATCATCCTGAAAGGTTAATGTGTTAGGTAGAGGCATAAAATGAGTTGCATCTTTAAAGTAGTTAAGCCAAGGAGGGAATTACGAAACAATTTATGGTATAATTAGGAAATTTTTAGAATTTGAAAGCGGCCAGGTTCATGTATGGTATCTTTTACAGAGATCATCAGGATTGTTCATAACGCAGTGTGGATATTACCTTAGTTATATGAATCCTTGACATGATCTCTAGTCACATTTGAAGTTAAACAGCAAAAGGAAAGGAACCTATTGAATAAATCTTGAAAAGCCACCTGAACAAAGTCATGAATGACAAATTACCTGGGCAGTAAAGTGCCTGTGTCCAGGAGATAGAGTGCTCGAGGCTCGACCCATCGCCCTCTCAAGCAGAATGCGCATAGACCTCTCCTGTTGTAGGCGTAACTGTAGTTGCTCAACCTGCAAATCATTAGAATGAGGGACCCAAACTTTGCCTATCTTCATATACCCAAGCGTTCGTTTTCCGTTGGACATTTTTGGACACAAGATGATTCCAAAAATCTACTTGCATATGTAATTCCCCAACAAAGGACTTCGATAGTTTTTTTATTTTTTTCACTTTGAAGACTGAAGAAATTATGCTAAATTTATTCTAGAAATAAGTTTTTTTATTTAAAAAAAAAAAAAGTTCCATGATGATTTTCTTTTCGCCGTTTTAAAGATGCCTCCCGAGCTCTACATCCAGTGAATTGTCTTTGACCCCTTTATTCCTTTTTCCCTACTTCTCAATTTAAACTTTGTTATGCGTATTGACTAAAAGAGGAAAAAAATCAGATTACACAACCAGACAGAATGGTTGAAAATAAGGTGAAGAACCTACAGGTCCAGATATACGGAAAAATAGGAGAGAAGAGCTTACATCTTTTTCTAAGTTTGCTCTATGATTTGAAAATGTATTATTGTTTACAGAAGAGAGATTGTCATGCGAAGGACTCCGTAACCTAGAAGCACTCACTGAAGGTGGCGAAACCTGTTCAAATCATGGTAAAACCAGTGAATTATCTTCCGAGTCAAATTCAAAATCAAGGTACAAAACGACTATACTGAGCAACTGCAATGCAATAATTGTTTGTTCAGACGAATGAAACGATTTGAAAAGTTTAAACATCAAATTAAAATTTCGGTCTCACAAAGGATTCCTTGCGGTCCTTCTCAACTGGATGCAAGGCTCCACCTCTTTCGTTCTTCAGATTCCTTTCAGAAGCACTGAAAAAAGTAAAAGTAAAAAAAAAAAATACCGTGACACAAAAATGAATCAGCTGAAGAAAATAAGTCAACGAGCATAAAATAGTGTATCTAAAGAAACAAGGTCAACATTTTTCCATGACATAATCCAGCTCACACCATATTTTCCAATTCTCAGGAAAACTAAAATTTCATTTACACATTGAACCCGAGCCAGCCAGCCAGCCAACAAATAAAACTAAAATTCCATTGGCCAAACCAAACCAGTTACTTGAAAGGAAGAAAAAGGAACCATGCAAGGTATACAAACGAGGCAAATTGAAGCCCAAAAAACCAAAAATCTCGATCTCAGTTTTCTCATAAAACATATTTACTAGGAAATGCAGCTCCCAGTATCCAAATCACTTCTCTAAACATTGCAAAACTTTCCTCTGACACTCTTCGTCATTTTTTGCACTTTGTTTTTTATTTATTTTTTACATTTGAAACGAAAGCAAACCGTAAATGTCCACCGACAAAATTTCACCGACATCCACACATTACTCAAAGCAGTAAAAAAAGAAATTAGTATTTGGCAATGCCGTCATTATTCATTTCGCAACAAATAATTAAAAAATAAAGAAAAACACCTCTTAGATCGTTTGTGTCGAGTTCCGGCGTAGCGATAATCTCGGTGATCCTCGTGTGCGTGGGTGTGTTTTTGAAACACGCGGAACTCGGTCATTGTTAATTGTGAGAATGCGCATGGAGAGTTGTTGGTTTGGAGAGGCGAAGTTTGAAGCGGATGCAAAATCATAAATGTGAAGTACAAATATCTAAGGCGCAGGAGTGGAAGAAAGAAAGTGTGTGGGCCTGGGTGAATTGAATGGGAAGAGAAGAAGGTTCCACAGGAAGAATAATTGAATTGAATGGAATCTGAAAAAAGAGAAGAACGTGAATGTGAATGCGAAGTGTAAAATAAAAATGGCGAGATAGGTTACCGAATCAGTGCGGCAACGAGACAAGATAGGTTGTGTCCCCGGTATTGAATTGGAAGGGTTTTGGGTGGTTGAGCGCATTCAATGATCGTTGATCAACCTCCACAGTGATTTCAACCACGAACTTAACACCAAGGAAGACTGAGTTACTGAGTGAGTGTTGGTTTGACTCGGTTTCGGTTGGGTTTTGCTTTCGATTTTGAGGTTGAATCATTCAATCAATGCATCATACTTTATTGATTCACAGCAATGTGTGTTACTGTGTTGACATTTACCCGCTGCGATACTTTAAAGTTTAAAAAACTGAAACGTAGACAATACGACTCGTACTTGATCCTCTAAAGTCAATTTTATTTACGGTCACGGTCCTGTAAATCTGGACCATTCATTAGCTGATTCGGTGGTAGTTGACAATGAGAGAATGTGATCAATAGCCTCACACAGGTTCTGCTGTAGAAAAAATCCAGCTGGAGAGACAGCAGGAGGATGTGCACAGAAAGAGAGAGGGACTCAGAGAGACACTCGCGGGAAATGATTTTCTCCAACTTTCTGTTTTCTTTCTTATTTTTGTAATTACAAATCCACTTCATTATTGCTATTTAATTTCGTTGCTTTATTAATTAAATGTTTTAGTTAAGTTTTTTAGTGTAAGTTTCAGGTCCCCTATTAATATAATTTTTTATTAATATTCAAAATTTTATATATTTTAATTTTGAATTTTCCATGCGTCTCTTATATTATTTCTTTATTTTGTTTAAACTTAATTAATAAGTTAGTTCTTATATTTTTAACTATTTTTTTAATAATTTAAATGTTAATATATTTCAAATAAAATCAATTTCGTCCCCCTATTAAATCAACCAATTTAAAAAAGTTTTTTGAGTTTTTTTGTATCTTTTATATTCAACACGTGATATTTTTAAATGTAACTAATACAATTTTATAAATATAAAAATCAAATTATTATATAGTTTTCTATATAAAATGCTCATTTTTCATTACTCTCTATATGATTGGAAAAAGATGCTATTTTAAAATTTTAAAATAACAGATAAAAAAAGAATATTTTTTTATTAAAATTATTATTCTAAAAGAAGAATGTTAATTATCGATATTTAATTATTTATCTTTACTAATTTATTTGTTTATTTAACGTGTATTTTCAAAAGTAATCTTAGTTATTTTTTTGAAGAAAATTGTTTACCCAAACTTTCTCACTTTATATATTAAAATACAATGTTCGCAGAGATAAATCAACGTAAAATTTGTCCTTCTATTGACTGAAGATTTTTAAGTTGACATTTACATATTTTAATTGATGAGTAAAATTAGACCAACTTCTTGTTTCTATTAAATTAAGCTTATTATAACTCAAATTAAAATATATCAATTACTAATGATTCTTTTTTTCTCCAAAAGTTAAATGAATAAGTTTTATCTATGAATGTTAAAACTTCAGATAAATTTATCCATGGAAATGGAAACTATAATTTAAAACTTTATTCAATTTAAACTTCTGCACTTTCATTGTTGGTAACGTAAATGTTAACTATTGCGGCAGTTTATGTTTTAGTTATCAATTAATTGTCGGTGTTTAATTTTTTATGTTTATGTATACATTTATTTATTTAATAAACATTTATAAAAGTATTTTTTAAGATAAAATTTGTGTCTATTTATATATAAATAGATTATCTGATAATAATTTAATAATATGTGATATGATAAATTTATTAAATAGTAAATTTTATTAGAATAAAATTAAAACTCAATTTTACAAAATGAACTTAAAAAATGAAAATTGATTATACTTTCCAAATTTTTATTATTTTTACTTAATATGAAATTTGTAATGTACATTTATTATTGTATTCTATAATAATTATGAAATTGTGGTTTGTGATTATATATATATAAGCAATAATTTAATGATTATGAAGAAACTTTGTTACCGAACCTACTTGCAACATCTATGAATAGGTGTGTTGTGAGTGAAATTGAAATGCCTATGATTCAGTGGAATCATTTCCTGGAGTAGCTGGTTTCTCACCCTATACCACCCAACGTAGCTTCATCCTCTAGCGGGGTCTCTCACCCTATTACCACCCAACATATCTTAATTAATGTCTACTACAATAATCCAACCAGTGGAGATAATAAAGGAATTACAGTATAGTGGACTCCATACTAATTCATATCTAACATAGGCTACTCTAAAAACATGATTTAATGTAATGTATTTTATATTGTTTTTTTTTTATAATACAATGTGAAATAAAACATAGTTATGTAAATATAATGCAATATATTACATTATATTATAATGTATTATATTATTTAATTTAAGGTTAAACCATTTCATTTGTTTTTTTTTTTTAACTTCAAATCGGTTCCTTTTTACATATCTTAATTTGGTTTTTGTTTTTAAAATGTTGATGTAGTTACGTAATACACTAACATATTTAAAGAACCGATAATTTGTGGCTTTTTTAATTATTTTTTTAAATAAAAATTTATCAGGTATTAAACTGATGTCGTTTGATATGATAATAAGAGTGTGATGTAAAACAACTATAATGTCATCTGTCACTAGCATAATAGGTGTTATTGTGACATCCCAATATTATACTTCATGCAGGTATAAAATTAAGACGTCAACATAGATGATAATAGAAAACAGTTAGAATAATAAAATAGCAAATAAGATTCTAAGAAATTAAAATTTAAGGATTACAGTAATCCGGAATGTAGAAAAAATTTTAAAACGTGGAATACTAAAGTACTTCAAAATACAAGAACTGAAATTGTTCAGATACATGGAAAGCTATGAAATTCCTAGAGAGACTAAGAAGTTGCTTCCTCATTCCCCTCCAGGACATTCTCCACTGAGGCCTCATTCTCCTCTGCTCACATCCAAGTGGATGATCATTGCAAAAGAAAAAGCATGCAACAAACACAACCACAAACAAGCAAGCGTGAGCTAATTATATAAAATCATGCAACTCAATTTAAGCATATACATACAAGAAATAACTCACACCAATTAATTTCAGAAATACAACCTAAGCATGTTAATTTCTAGACTTGACTCGTCCGGACTTTAAAATGATAGTCGGGCTATGGCGAGTCTTGCACCCGTGGTGACTTATGAAACTTGGGTTCCCCACCCTGCCACACTCACGAGGTTAGTCCGTTCCGCGCCTTGAGGCATACTGGGAGCCCCCAAGACTAAGGACCTCCTGCTACTCCTCACCACATGGTTCAATCTCTCTAAGTGAGTATGATTGACCATTGGAGCGTCAGAATGACTCCCAAGGCTGAGCCCCTACTTTTCATTTTAAAACACTAAGAATCTCACCAAGAGATTCTACATTTGAAACTACCATAAGCAACCATGAAATCCTGTTTCAGTCTTTCCCAATTCACACACCTTTGAATTATAATCAAACCGCATATTTAAGCCTTAAATATCAAATCATATATAACAGAACATGCTCCACAACCAATTTCAATAATCTCTAATAGACGATATTGTCATGTTATTACCAAACAGTACTATATACCAAACAGTAAGATAAAAATTATGGATTATATGTAAAAATAATAATAGCATAATTTCTCAAAACTAAAACAATTTTATCACTGCAAATTTAATATACTGAATGAAATAATAAAAAAAAAAAGAAAACAGCTTGCATCTTATTCTTTTTGATAGATTCATAAAAATATAATATATATATATATATATATATATATATATATATATATATAATCTATACATTAATAATATAATATAATATCATACGTATTGTCTCTAACTAACTTACAATGTTCCCTTAATTATGAAACTGCTTGCTAAATTTTTTATTACCACAAAATACTTGTTCTCCACTTCACATCGCTATCCAATTGGTCACCGGAGAGGGTTCAGATGTCTGAACGCATCAGACTCACCTTCGGCGCTAGCACATATGACTAGTCACAACTGACTGGACCAGGCCAGGGCTGCTCTATGATCAGGGATGTGCCAACTCAGGTTTTTAAGTCCCCTCTATCCTACCAACAAAGAAAGGCTCTCAACCAATTTTTAATTAATTTATTTAAGTTACCTAAACTAATCTGTTGTGCTCTAAACCTCAATTGCCAATTTTTTTATATATATATATATATGTATATATATTATTTCCTCTCACGGTAATCTAAAACAATGTCTGTATACCTACTTACTACCCATATCAATGCCATTACAGAATCTTACTCAAAACCCTCAAAAACAATTTCAGCCAACCAACTCATTCGAAACAGATTAAAATAATCATATCACAACATACACCATTCCACAGTTTCAATTATAACACCCAATACAATAAAAGTTATAACACAGTTTCACAAGAGTACACCAGTTCAATTCAAACCATCCTATATACTAAAAATTCAAAATACCGTACAAAATCGCACGACAGTCCAAAATTCAACATGCATACATTTACAAATCAGATTCAAGCAATAAATTCAGAGAAAAATAATTAGCTCCCCTCACCTGGTGGGTTGCTCAACACAGTTCACAGATGCTCTAACAATACCCCCTACACCGTGCGAAACTGTACAGAACCTATAAATCACCAAATAGGTGCTAGCCTTTAGCTCTTTGAGTCAAAATAAACCGAGAATGAAAGACAAAATCACACAGGGCACAGGAAATCAGAAAATGGTACAACCTAGGACAAGAACAGTGAAGGGAAAGAGGGAAAATCTACTTACCCGCTGGAACGCAAAACCAATCGGATGGTTTCGTAGCTCTTGACTCCAGGAACAAGAAAACACCACCAAATTAGGATTCAATCGGTGGAAATGGCTGGAAACCTAGAGAGGAGTCAGAGCACTTGAGTTAGGACAAGGTTTCTGTTATAGAGAGAGAGGAATATGTAAAATGAAATCTGACTTGCAAGGAAAGAGCCCATCCCAAGGTTCAAGTGTCCTTGGGTCAATGGGTCTGGCTTGTCAAATTAGGGTCCAATGACTTTATAAAATCTTCACACTATTACAGTTATTGTCTTAATATCAATTTAGTCATTTATTTTTATTTTGTCTCAATTCATTTTGTTTTAAATTGAAACACTTTGGTCTCTCCCCAAACTAAAATGAAATCTATTTTTTTTTCATAAATGTTATACAAATTCTTTTATTAAAATTGATATTTTTATTAAATATTTTTAACAAGATTAATTTTATTTATATTTATTTTTTATATTGAACATTATTTAAAATTATTTTCAAATTTTAAATTTATTTGTTTTAAATTGTTATAAAATTATTTTGAAAATTATATTTGAATTTGAAAAATAGTATTTTATAAACCAACTGTAACATTTGTATACAAATTATTTAATTTTACACATTTTAAAAATATATAATTATTTAAAAGAATTGAAAAGTTGATAATTTTATTTATTTTATGAAATGTAATTTATAGATGACTTTAACATATTTTTTAGTTCAAAATTAATTTTAAATTTTTTTTATTAACATTATGTTATATTAAAAACTTTAAAACATTTCTAAATAAAATTCAACGTGAAATATAAATATAAATAAACTTAAAATTGTTGTAAATATTTAATAAAAATATGTTCATAATATTTATATAAAAAATAAATTTTGTTTCAATTTAAAAATGATCAAATTATTTAATTTTAAAAAAATTAAGACTTAATTAAAAAAAAAATATTGTTAATGTTATGATATGACATCTAATAGTGACATGTGACACACTTTGACATGTGACACTGATAAAAAAAAGAGTTACATCAAAATTTTCAAAATAAGAATCAGATTAAAACGCATAAAAAATAGACAGATTTAAGATTTTTTTTTAAAATTCGATGTAATGTTTTTTATATTTTTTTCTTGTCCTAGGAGTAAGTATTAGTTAATTTTATTGCTTTTGATTATTTTCAATTTTTGTATTGTTTAAATGAAACATATAATCGTAAATCTATTTTATTTTTTTTAAGTAGTTTTTCCTTCAGAAGTATATTTATTTGGAGCTTTTGTTTTATGTTTAAATAGTTTTAAATTTTTTTTCTTATATTTGTCAATATAAAAAATATTTAATGAGAGTTATTTTGTAAATGATCAATGATGTGGATTTTGTCTTGGTTAACCTATAAAGGTAGGTTATATCAAAGAGTGATCATAACATAGAAGTGTTTTATGTGTCACTAATCATATTAACATGCTAACAAAAGATGATCAGTGGTTC
Organism: Vigna umbellata; assembly: GCF_029865625.1. Lineage (NCBI taxonomy): Eukaryota > Viridiplantae > Streptophyta > Magnoliopsida > Fabales > Fabaceae > Vigna > Vigna umbellata. The sequence goes on along the minus strand of NC_142165.1, from coordinate 93,891,013 downwards.
TTTAAGTGAAAAAAACACAAAAAGAAAAGGTAAATAATGGAAAGAGATGGAAGTACAAAAGGAAGAGCAAAGTATAAGAATCAAAAGTAAGTTAGAAGTTAAAGGGAAATTAATTTTATTAATGTAAAATGGCTAATAAAATGGATGACAATTGACATTATCAACCATGTGCATGCCACGTGCAATAATATATGGGAGAAGCTCCAACTTGAAAATGTATACAATTATTTTATTTGTATACTTTATAACACAATGATTTTATATTTAATTAGAAAACTTCATTTACAATTTAATAATTTAAACAAATATATGTATGATATATTTGGTACTCCTTCTCGTTCATAAGGTGAGGACACGAGTTAACCCCATACTCATAAAGAGGATAACTGTAAAAGCTAAGTTGAAAGAATTGACTATCAACTACAATATTAATAAGCGATTGTCAATTAAATTTGATGTGCATACTAAGTGATGATAAAATACAACATAATATTCCCTGATTATATGACCTTGCTTAGTAAAATTAAGATTAATATTGTTTTCAATGACCAAGACCATTCCATCGTACAGTGAGGAACCAAATTTAGCAAAACATTATGATATGAAGTTTTAACTAATTTAAATTTATCATAAATATATATAATTCATATCATATATATTGTAAGGTCCTGAAAAACTGTATGGGCCAGGGGACCCTATTTTCTGAGGCAGTCAGGCCCAAAGGGCCACAGGGACCATGACCTTGGAAGAGGTTCTTCATTTTCCCAACTCTGAACCAATTTTCAGTTCCCCTTTCTCTCTCTAAGCTCATCTTCATTTTCTTCTTCCTGCTCTAACTTCTCTCTACCTTTCCACCACTTTACACCGTTGGAATTTCAAATAGGTGGGGTGCTTTCGTTCACGGAGTTGAGAGCTTCCTATTCATCCGATTGAAATTCTGATTTGGACGGGTAAGTCGATTTTTCCATTTTCTTGAATCTATGGCATGCAACTTTACTGGTTGCATGCAGCTGGGTAGTATTTCCTTTTGATTCTCTGTCGGTTCTAGCTCTAAGAGCTGTTTTCATCACCATTTAGGTGATTGTAGGGCACTGTTTGGGTTTTCGCTGTGAAGGCACGGTTAAGGCACTCTAGGTGAATATACTGTTTGACTTCCAGGTAAGGGGAGTTAATTATTCTTTGTATGAATTTATTTTATAAAATTATATGCATATGAATGTTGAACTGGTGTGCTCTTGTGAAACTGTTTTATGACTTTTATTGTATTGGGTGTTATAATTGAAACTGTGAAATTGTGCATGTTGTGATGTGATGAATTTAATTTGTTTTGAATGAGTTTGTTGGCTGAAATTTGGAAGGTCGGGAGTATGGGTTCTGTAATAGCATGTATATGGATATTAAATAGATGTACAGGTACTGTTTGAGGTTGCTGTGAGAGGAAGGGAAAATATTAAAATTAGGCATTTCAGATTTAGAGCATAAGAGAACAAGGTAGATAATTTAAATAAATTAATTGTTAATTATTGAGAGCCTTTCTTTGTTGGTAGGATAGATGAACCTTAAAAACCTGAGTTGGCACATCCCTGATAATAGAGCAGCCCTGGCCTGATCAAGTCAGTTGTGACTAGTCATATGTGCTGGCGTCGAAGGTGAGTTTGATGCGTTCAGACATCTGGATCCTCTCCGATGACCAATTGGGTAAAGAAAGATCTCTACTAGGATGAAAATAAAATAAAACAAATTAATTGTAGATGCATAAAGTTATCATGTGTTAATTTCTAGTTAATTATAATTTTAGAAAATCAGTCACTGTATGTTTGGAATTCAAAGTAAGGATCCATATATATAATTATAAGATAATGTACGTATCATATATATATATATATATATATAATGAAGTAAGGATAATTGTTTCTTATATTGAAATGTTAATTAATAATTATATTACTTGTAGGTATGTATAAATTGATGCATTTTATGAGCTGTTATGGGTTAGTTGGAGTTGTTTGGTTCTTGGTATTGATTAACTTAGATTCAATTGTGGAGATGTTATTTTTATAATTTGTGAGTGGTGAGTAATGTATATTGTTGAGATTGTGTATATGTTGATTGTGGCAGAAAGTACATGATTACAAAGTGATGAAAGTATGATCCAAGTTGTAAATCAAGTTTCATTTGTGTAGGATCTCTTGGTGAGATCCTTAGTGTAGAATGATTGCATGGTAGCTCAGCCTTGGGGTTTTCTTGACGCTCCAATGGTCTTTCATTTTCAAGTAGAGAGGATTGATCCATGTGGTGAGGAGTAGCAGGAGGTCCTAGTCTTGGAGGCTTCCAGTATGCTCCAGGGCGCGGAACGGATTAACCTCGTGAGTGTGGTAGGGTGGAACCCATTGACAATGACTTTGCAAAGCAGTAGAGGCCACCACGAGTGCATAACCCGCCATAGCTCGACAATCATTCTGGTCCGGACGTGTCGGTCTATAAAGCAATGAGTCTTGTGATGTCAATGTACCATGTTTGAGTGACTTTTGCATGTCGTGTGTGATTGAATAACATGATTTTTATATCTAGCTCACCCTTGCTCGTTTGTATTGCTTGTGTATGTTTCTTCTTGCGATGATCATCCATTTGGATGAGAGCAGATGGCGAGGAGGTTCCTTTGGAGACAACAACTGTTTTCCTATATTATGCATGTGACGTCTTTACTATATATGCTTTCTATATAATTGGGATGTCACATATATAAATTAATATTTATTGTGAAACTCATCAGGTATGAGTTGAAGAGAACAAAATCAATCTCGTATAATTAGACAAAATGAATTTAAACCCATATATTATTTTATAGCGATTATGATAAGTTAGAACAAGATATAATAAAATAAACATTTTTCATCATCTGATCTCGACTTAAATTCGAGTATTGTAACTTTTTTGGGTATGGGTTGAGATCCCTAACGATCAAGTCATTAATTGATAATTATTTTAAACAATAATAATTATTAATGGACAATTAAGGAGAATAATAGTCACTGGTTGAAAATTAATAGAAATAATATTGGTAATTAATGGGTCAAATATAATGATAAACTTATTATAATATTTATAAATATACGTCTAAATGAGATGAAAGGTAATTTAACTCTGGTTAGTCATCCTTATTACAAAAATTTTGACTAAATCATTGATTTGAGCGTCTGAAGTGCTTTTTAAGAATAATCAGAAAGTTCATTCAGTCTTCAGGACAACTTTGAACGTTTTGAGTAAGAGATTTCAACCCATACGGAAAACAATAACTATTTTTTTCTACTATAGTAAATAAAAAAGAATTCACCAAATATCATTAGTGAATTACACATTTGAAAAAACTAAAATATAAAAAAGTGCATTATAAGTAATTTGTATCGTAAATTATATTTGAATGTTTAGTTACATATTTTTGAAATTTGTATTAAAATGTTTATGTTGTAAAATGACCTAGAGAAGAAAGCACAAAGGGATGATCACTCATGGTTTGAAAAAACATTAGTAAGTGTCATTGATTATTTAGAGCATTCTAAATATATTAATGTTAAATGTCATTGATTATTTAACATTCTAAATGTGTCAATGTTGTTACACGAAAAGTGAAAAATTAACAATTCCTATATAATTAATCTTAATATTAATTATTGTAAACCATATTTTAATGAGACAAAAATAAAATGTTTTAAAAATAGATTAAAAAAATAGGTATATCGAGAATTGAATCACTATTAAATATATATGCAAAGCTAACATCTATATTTACTCATCTTTTTACTACCCTTTAACAACTTCCTTCCTTAATTTTTATTAACATATATTATGAAATTTGGTAATGTTGATCTTCCCATCATTGTATAATGTGAAGTGCTCATTAATAACTCAATTTAAAACGTTAAAAGAAATTGTAAAACGAACGTAATAATCATGAAAATAATAAAACATGTCCATATAAAGCAAACCTAACCGTTATTAAATTACTCAGACATATATGTATTTTTATTTCAACAAGTCATTTTATCTGAACAAGTTTTTTAATTATTATTTATTTATTGGTTTTTTTATTTCACAATTTAAATTATTGTTACATTGAATTTTTTTTTACAATTTGTATCGCGTGAGTTTTTCACACAAAAGTGCGTTGTTTATATGTTTTAGCATAAGGATTATGTATACATTTTTAAATAAAATCACAATGTTTTTTTCTCAAAACAAAATTGCATGCCTAACAGTGGTTTTGTTGACTGAGTTTATTTGGTTTGAATTGTAAGAAAATTTTGAGGAAGCTGATTCAATAAAAATGGATAGGTTGAATTTTTTTCTTCTAGAAATGAATTCAATATTTCACTTGCACATCACACCATTTAATTAAATGAGTAAGTATAAAATATTAACTGTTTCTATTACATCTAATAATTTTAGATAATTTAAAAATCGATATTAAGTGTAATTTAAATATTTTATTTATCTATTTTTAATTTTTTTTTATAAATTAGACTTTAAAACTATCAATACCTTCATTAAGCGAAACTAATTTGTAAATTTGTACAATAATTATATTATATATGATTGTAAATTATATATTCAAAAGATTCTTCCAACTTGCAGACCGCGTAAAAAAAGACAAAACGGCATGTCGTTTATAAGAACATAGGAGACGACAAGCGAAAGGTTAGTGGTGGATTGAGAGAGTGCGGAGGTTAGTGGTGGATTGAGAGAGTGCGGTGTTGGTTGAAGATGTGGAAAGTTGGTGGTTGATGCTTGATCCTCGACTTAGCGATTCAGACAGAGAGTAGCCAATGGCCCGAAGATTCCCTCGCGTTATGGGATTAGCCAAAATGTGCAGGAACCGGAACATCTCCTTCAAATCTTTGGATCCCCCTTCCTCCCTCACCCATGGAATCCACATCTTTCATTGCCCTGTAACCAACATTCTATGATTTTTTTAGGTTATGCTTTGGTTTGTGAATTTTTTTACTGTGTTATCATTCGAAAGGAAATTGAAATCGGTTTTTGTGAATAGGACGCGGTTGGAATTGTTGCCAAGCTATCGGAATGTATTGCTTCTAGAGGGGGAAACATTCTCGCTGCTGATGTTTTTGTTCCAGAAAATAAACAAGTCTTCTACTCGAGAAGGTACACTCCTTCTCTAATTTCCATCATGCTTTTAACGCACTCATAACAGTGTTCGAATCCTTTGTGATATATATCTTTATATTGTTGTCTAACCATATATCGAATAAGATTTTGACTCTGAAGGAACATACCTTTATAAACCCATGTTGTCCTGTGAGCTGAGTATGATTTGCATGCACGAATCATTGGGTCATTGATAAAACAAAACTTAAATATAATCCAATAGTCGTTGTCTGTAATCAAATTCAGTATCCTTGACAATTTTAGATATTGATAATTTTAGATGAAAGCAATGGTTAATAGACGCAATGCCAATTTTGGCTTGAGAACAACACTAAAAGCATCTAAGGTTTATCCTTGCCAATATTATTTCTGTCTTTAAGCTTTTCGGATAAAAGGAATATCTCTACTTTTGCTAACACTGACTCTGCTTACTATTGAAATTCTTCCAATCTTATTTCACTTATATGAAGGAATTTTTTAGAAGGATTGCAGCTTCAATAATTTGTGTTAATTATTGCAGTGATTTTGTTTTTGATCCTGTTAAGTGGCCACGTGTGCAAATGGAGGAGGACTTCCTAAAGCTTTCACAAACATTCAGTGCAATAAGATCTGTTGTAAGAGTGCCAGCCCTGGATCCTAAATATAAGATAGCAGTTCTGGCATCAAAGCAGGTGGGCATTATCACTGTTTTTATCTTTTTCCGTTCAGTTTTCAAAAGAGATCTATAGAATGGTGAATATAAATATATTTTGAAGTTATTGTTACTTTTCTGCAGGACCACTGCCTTGTTGACTTATTACATGGATGGCAGGACGGAAGATTTCCAGTAGATATTACTTGTGTAATAAGGTGAAATTTCAGTAATTACACCAGTATATTGATTTATATTTTTTCTCCTAGTCTTATATTTTTATTTATTTTCTTACCTGATGCAATGACCAGTAACCATTATAGAGGTTCAAACACCCATGTGATTCGTTTTCTTGAAAGACATGATATTCCGTATCATTATTTATGCACAACGAATGAAAATAAAAGAGAAGGGGAGATGTTGCAGCTGGTTCAGAATACTGATTTTTTAGTACTTGCGAGGTATATGCAGGTAAAGAATTTTACACAATTCATGTTCTCAGTGTATCTATTATATTTCTATTATTTGATAGAGATTTTGATGATTGGGATTATTCTTGAAATTTGGGTGCTTCTGGGAAGAACTGGCTCTTCTCTGCGTATGCTTGTTATGAAATCTGAGAGTAGTTTATAATTATTTTGGATAATAAATCAATGTTCATATTTGATAGTATTGAACTATTAATACTTACAGCATTGATTTATATGCAAAGATATTGTCTGGAAACTTTTTAAGGAGCTACGGGAACGATATAATTAACATTCACCATGGCCTGTTGCCATCGTTCAAAGGTGGCAGTCCATCTAAACAGGTTGGTTTACCTGCACTTTTATAGGTTAAATTGTTACCACTTTTAACCATGTGTTATGCTCTTTCTGGTTTCTTTCTTCATTTGTATACATGTTTAATAGGCTTGAGTATTTTGGCAGGCCTTTGAGGCAGGTGTTAAATTAATTGGTGCAACTAGTCACTTTGTAACTGAAGAACTTGATGCCGGACCTATAATTGAACAAATGGTGAACATACAATCTTTCATACTTGTTTCGCCGCTGTTCACATTTCATTACTTTATAATAATATTTTAACACTAATGTTGATCTGAATTGACTATTTGTGACAATGAACATTAGCATGTTTAGTGCCATTTATTTGTGGTGTTTTTTTTTGTTACACTTTGTGCTGGAGACTTACACAGTAATATTTCTGCATCTGCTTTCTGAAATTCTGATCCATCATCCATGAGACCCCAGTCCGGAACCTCCTAGAGTTAGATGAGACAATAACATAGAGTGAACAAAAACGTAGGTGCAATTAGCATGGTATATGTGCCATTAATAAGGTGATCAAATTGCAAGGCTACCTTCAGTTACCATGCAAGATTTGTGTTTTTTGAGGGTGCATTTCCTTAGATTTTAATCGACATTTATGTTGTTTTCTTGTGTTCTAAAATAATAGCAACCAGGGCACCCCCACTTTTGAGGTGTCCAATTTGTGGTTAGTTAGTCCAAATAGTCAATTGATACTGCCGCAGAAGAATGCCAGCGGCATGAAATTCTTTAGGTTTCTGTTTCAGTTACATTATGGGCAGGCCAGATTTCCCAGATACATATGAATCTTACTTTTCACTGTAACTATTTTGCCGTGTCATCTGCCAGACTGTAAATCAAGCACGCTTGAACTGTGCACAAGTATAGTTCAACGTATATTTAATGCGCAGCCTCAAGTACGGTCGATACTATTTATCTGTGGGTAAAATGGTTTAATTTCATTTGCAGGTTGAGAGGGTTTCCCATAGAGATAACTTGCAGAGCTTTGTGCAGAAATCAGAAAACCTAGAGAAGCAATGCCTTTCCAAGGCTATCAGATCTTATTGTGAACTTCGAGTGTTACCTTATGAAGAAAATAAGACTGTTGTATTTTAAAGAAAACAGCAAATAACCAAAATATACATGCGCACCAAAATGGGGAGCTTTTGTATTTTTATTCAATCATTTTGTTGGAAAATTCAATCAATTTCTGACTTTAGTTGTAAAATATGAGCTTAAGAAGAAGATTGAACTTGATTCTTTGGGTCCTTGTAGCTTTGCTAATTCCGTGAAATAAATTCTGCAACTTGCTTGGCTTCGTTACCCTGATCGTCACTTCTAATTACTGAATGCTTTCTCACGTCATTCTAACCTTAAAGGGAAGAGAACAGCTTTCATTTGCAACCATTACACAGTGACGCGCATAATTGAGGGAAACAGACAAATACTTAAAATGGCCCCGATCGATAATGATACTTTGATAATATTTTTTTGACAACATTTTAACACCATCTACGTATTATTTTGTGATTGGTTTATGTTGGTGTTTATAATTATTATTATTGATTATGAAATAATTTTGGACTAATCAGATAATGATACGTAGATAGTGTTAAAATGTTATAAAAAAGATGTTGTGAAAATATTATTATCATGGATACTTTGAGGAAAAGTATGTATTTTTAAAAGGATGGTAAAAATATGATAGGACAAAATAACTTTATTTCAAATCAGGAATTTAGGATCAAATAGCCCTTCTAAATTGTTTAATAAAATCAGAATTTTGTTTTCCCCTTGATAAATAAAAATTCTGATTTGGAAAGATTTCTTTTAGAAACTTAGTTATTAGTTGTATTTAGGCTGTAATTTTATTAAAGGAATGAAATTTACATACTTTTCTCTATTTTCCAGGATAAAACAATAATATTCTATTTTGAAAATAGAAAAAAAAAACAATTATAAGGATAATCTTAAAAGATAAAGTAGTTTTATTTTTAATTTTTCTCTCAAACACTAAAACAATATAAAAAAAACTTCTAAGATGTTTTCTTTAAGAAAATATAACATGAAAAATAAGCATCAACATAAGTTATTTGATATGAGATTTCTTTACTCACATTTTTTTCACTTAAAGATTGGTGAATCAATAAATTCTTTTTCACTTAAAGACATGATCGACCAAAATTCAACCGATTTTAATAAAATACTATCATTTAAATTTTTAATATCATATACTAATCCATATCAATAAAAAAATGACACAAGAACTAAATTTAAAGCTTGAATTTATTTGAATTATATATTTTGTATCTTTTAAATTTCTTAGTTTTTATAAAATATATAACTTTTTCTAATTTTTAAATAATAATTTAAACATAATTACATCCATAATTAATATATATATATATATATATATATATATATATATATATATATATATATATTATGTATGGATATTTTCTTTTCGTATAGAACACATAAACTATAATTTTCCAGTATCTTATATATCAAGTAAATAGAGAAGACAAATAAAAACATATTTTAAGATTTTTTATTTTTATTTTTTTTATAATTTTTAATTATAATATTTAATAATAATTCAATTCAATTTTGTGCCTGCTTTTGCTAGTTAAAAGTAAAAGAAATATGGTTAACTGTATTTTTATTTTACAAAATATTTAAAAAGTTACTTAAATTTATTAATATTTTTACTTTTTAAGTAATAAAAGTAATAAAATATGTATGTAACTATATAAATTAAAAAATAGCAAATATGACAACATAATTATTTAAAATAATTATTATTATTGATATTATTTTAACGTGTATTGATTTTTTATTTTTTTTAATTAATCGTTGTAAATATGTTTATTATGACGTATAATTTAATTTTTTGAATTAGTGTGATTTTTATTGAATAAATATATATTTAAATTGTTTTAAAATAGTAAACTTATTTATTTTTAAAATATTTATTTTAATTATATAACTTTTAAAAATTTTAGTGAGTTATTTCTAAAAGTGTAAAAATGAATATTCATGAGTCAATATGACTGATTATCAAAAAGATATAATTTTTTTTAATGTGAAGTTAAATTATACTTTCATATTAAATGGATTTGAGTAGGGTTAGAAGTGGATTCACATGCAACCGACTTTTATTATTTTTAATATTATGAGTGTTAATTGCTTCTAATTATGGAAATTTTACTAGTATTTAAATGATTTAGATATTTAGTTGATATGTTTGTTGAATTATATAAGCCAAACACTTTAATTTTCACTTACTATCTATATAATAATACATTATAAAATAAGTGAACTTCAATTTTAAGGGTTATAAATAAATGGATTGAGTCAATTCAAATTAGAAAAACAAAATATGCTTTAAGTGATTCAATTTACTAACTCACTAGAATCTAGTGGACCAGGTTGGATTACATCATTTATGGTACACCAATAAGTAAGTTAGATTGAGTTTACTAATTTTTAACTTAATCTACAAAGAATTAACTATAGTTAAATGGCTTTGACACTCTAATTATTTAAAGTTATATATTTTTATTCTTATTATTATTTATAATTATTATATGTTTAAGGAATTATACAATTTAACTATTTTATAAAAAATATTAATTTATATATATATATATATTATTTTTTCAAATAGTTTTAAAAAAAATATATTTTGAGAAAGAAAAGTTAAATATTTTTTAGAGTCTTAATTTTCAGTAAATTAAAATTAGTCCCTTTTTGAAAATTTATACTAATATAGTCTGTCATCTTTAAAACAACGTGAATTTAATCATTTTAACTAAAAATTTATTTAAGATTTTTTACACTATTTGACATATTTTTTTCTTCAATATTAGAAATAAACTTAACAAAGTTTTATAAAAATGACTAAATCCACATATTTATAAAGATGAAAAACTAAATTGAATCAAAGTTTTGAAAAGAGATTAAATTTTATTTTTGTCAAAAATTAAGGGAGGAAACATATTTAACATATATTTTTGTTCTTATTGTTATTTATAATAATTATATGTTGAAGGATTTATATAACTTAATTATTTTATAAAAATTATTAAAGTAATATATATATATATATATATATATATATATATATATCATATTATGTTGTGTTTAAGGATTTATCTAATTAATAGTAACATATATTTTACTTTTAAATAAATTTATTATTTATGGTCAAAGTATTTAATTACTATTTTAATTATATACTATTTTGAATTTATTGAGTAAAAGTGGTGTAAATATCTCTCTTAACTTTTCCCTATGTAATGTCTATTTAGTTTTTGTTATTTAAACCAGTAGTCAAGTAATTGTATTTTCTATTATTTATGTAATTAATACTAGAAAGCATGGAACAGATCATTAAACATCTACTCACAAAGCACATATCTAAACACATCTAACAAGTATGCCGTTTGACCAAAACATACATAAAAGTTACTTTTATGCCACTTGAGTGATGAATTGAACGACATTCATAAATAGAAAAAATTAATTAATTCTAGATCACTTAAACAAGAACTTTGTTTCTTGAGCAACAATTTATATTACGAAAGTTATCATTTAGGTGTCATTGATCATTTAAAACTTTGTGGACTTTATAAAATAAGTGAACTTCAATTTTAAGGGTTATAAATAGATGAATTGAGTCAATTCAAATTAAAAGAATAAAATATGCTTCAATTTACTAACTCACTAGTATTTAGTGGACTAGGTTGGATTACACCATTTATGTTCACTTATAAGTAAGTTAGATTGAGTTGAGTAATTTTTAACTTAATTTATAAAGAATTAATTATAGTTAAATGACTTTCACACCCTAATTATTTAAAGTTAAAGTTATATATTTTATGCTTATTATTATTATTATTATATATATATATATATATATATATATATATATTGTTTTCTCAAATAGTTTAAAAAATATTTTACTTTGAGAAATAAAAGTTAAATATGTTTTTAGAATCTTAATTTTAAGTAAAATTTAGAATTAGTTTTTTTTTGAAATTTTAGACTAATTTAGTCCTTCATTTTTAAAATAATGTGAATTTAGTGATTTTAGCTAAAAAGTTTATTTAAGGTTTTTTACATTATTTGACATTTTTTTTTTTTTAATGTTAGAAATAAATTTAACAAAATTTGGTGAAAATGACTAAATTCATACATTTACAAAGATGAAAAACTAAATTGAATCAAATTTTTGAAAAGAGACTAAATCCTATTTTCATAAAAAATTAAGGGATGAAAACATATTTAACTCTTGTAATAATAACATATATTTTTGTTCTTATTGTTATTTATAACTATTATATGCTTAAGGATTTATAATTTACTTATTTTATAAAAATAATTAAAGTAATATATATATATATATATATATATATATATATAATATGTTTAAGGATTTATCTAATTAATAATAACTATATTTTACTTTTAAACAAATTTATTATTTATGGTAAAAGTATTTAATTACTATTTTAATTATATGCTATTTTGAACTTATTGAGTAAAGTGGTGCAAAAATCTCTCTTGACTTTTCCTCTGTTGTATATATTTAGTTTTTGTTATTTAAACTAGTAGTCAAGCAAATGTATTTTCTATTATTTATGTAATTAAAACTAGAAAGCATGGAACAGATCATATTAGGCACCTAACTCATTTCATTTAAGTCAAATGTAGCATATTCAATTCAATCCATTCACATATTTAAAATGTAAATTTCAAGATAAAACAATTACATCATTAAACATCTACCCACAAAGCACATATCTAAACATATATAATAAGTAGGCCGTTTGACCAAAACATACATAAAAGTTACTTTTATGCCAGCTTGAGTGATTAATTGAACGACATTCATAAATAGAAAAAATTAATTAATTCTAAATAAGAACTTTCTTTCTTGAGTAACACTTTATATTACGCAAGTTATCATTTAGGTGATAAAAGTCATTGATCATACTAAAACTTTATGGACCTTATAAATAAAAAATTAAAAAAATTAACATGACACTTCTCTCGTTCATCAAGTCACAATTTAAAGTCCCTTCTAAAAAAAAATTCTTCTCCATTTTAAAAAAGGTTTTTTTACAACATTCTTTTGACCATACATAATACGATTACACATCAAAGAAATTATTTTACAACCTTGATTTCAACTAATATCTTTTTGAAATGCCATTACAATCCTTTTCTTCACCCATCTACATGTCCCAAAAACTTAGGTGATTTCATACACTACTTTTGATTTTCAGTTATTTTTTCAACTCTTAAAATTTTCTCTTGGTGATACAATACAATTCAAATCAGTCACGTGTCGCTGTTAATACTTAAAAGATCTAAAGAAAGTTTTGTTGTCTCAACAGAATTAACTCGACGAAGCAGACACCCAATCCCATCAACCCATTTTTGCTTGTGGAATTTCCCGTCACACTTAAACTCTAGAAGACCTTGTGCAGTTTTCAGGCCAAAGTAGAACTCTTCTGAGCTTCTCCTTTCTTTTCTGTATGGCCACGCTCCATCTTTGTCACAAATTCCATAAACCACACCTATATAATAATGTATGCAATCAAAGTTAGACTAACTCCAAAAACAGAGACAACTGGGTAAAAAATAGAATTTTTAACTCCAAAAACAGAGACAACTGCGTAAAAAATAGAACTTTTTATGTCCAAATGAATACAAAAAGTAAACAAGTTTCGTAATGCCAATAGATGTTTGGATTCAGGTGGTGGGTATGCACATGCCAGAGTTTTTAACTAATGCTTACATTTATTCTTTTTGGAGAAGGCTCCTCCAACGTGCTTGCTCTTGATCTTGATTTTGACCTGAGTAAAAGAATCAAAAATTCCGTCTTTAGTATCAGTATTGTGTCTGAAAACTTCATCACATGAATATTTGTTTAAGCAGGAATTTTAATTCGGTATACCTGACACTTCTTGTTGATGTAGACAGAAACATGCTTCCATCGTAATACACCTGAAAGAGTTAATCAAAGCAGCCTTAAAAATAGTGATAAGCAATTTCCTGTTATTTATTGGTTTGTACTTTTGGCTCTTTATTGTCAGAATTTGACTATAATGTAGAGTGTCTTTGTTGTTATCACCTTTCCGTGTGAGCTGCAACAAATCTCCCTCGCATGGAGGATGATGTTCACACATTTGACCATCAAAAGAATGAAACCAATGAGGTTGTGGTAGAAGTACTCTGTCATAGGGACTTATAGATGCAGTCCTTTTTGCTTCGTTTGGCATTCTTGCTCTTAGAGCTGCTTCTCCTCTCAAAGCTTTTTTTTGCAAAGAAAAAAAATGCTGGTAATCAATGATCAACAGCTCGTACAAATCTTAAAAATCACTTTCCAAAATTGGTAAGAATAAAGATGAACACCCCAATGTTGGGATGATTCAGAGACTGTTCATATTTTCACATATTCAAAGACCAGAACCGCTTGATAAACACTGGAAGACTCAAATTTCTCGTAAGGCTGATAAAATTTAAAAAGAAAAATCCTTTTGCAAAATAAGTTTAAACCCAGTACGAATTAAGCAAATACCTGTTGCAGCTGCAGCTGTAAGAGTCATAAGATCACCAGGGGTTTGAATATCAACAGCAGATTTTACAGTAGAAGCCACATGATCA